>NC_088413.1:66231257-66866257 GCF_034236695.1 Oncorhynchus nerka
ACTACTGCTGCTGCTACTACTGTTACTACTACTGCTGCTGCTACTACTGTTACTACTACTGCTGCTGCTACTGTTACTACTGCTACTACTACTACTGCTGCTGCTACTACTGCTGCTGCTACTACTGTTACTACTACTGCTGCTGCTACTGTTACTACTGCTGCTACTACTGTTACTACTACTGCTGCTGCTACTGTTACTACTGCTGCTGTTACTACTGCTGCTGCTGCTACTACTGTTACTACTACTGCTGCTGGTAGTACTGTTACTACTACTGCTGCTGCTACTGTTACTACTGCTGCTGCTACTGTTACTACTGCTGCTGCTGCTACTACTACTGCTGCTACTACTGCTGCTGCTACTACTGCTCCTACTGCTACTACTGCTGCTGCTACTACTGTTACTACTACTGCTGCTGCTACTACTGTTTCTACTACTGCTGCTGCTACTACTGTTACTACTACTGCTGCTGCTACTACAACTACTACTGCTGCTGCTGCTACTACTGTTACTACTACTGCTGCTGCTACTACTGTTACCACTACTGCTGCTGCTACTACTGTTACTACTACTGCTACTACTGTTACTTCTACTGCTGCTGCTACTGTTACTACTACTGCTGCTGCTACTACTACTGTTACTACTACTGCTGCTGCTACTACTGTTACTACTACTGCTACTACTGTTACTTCTACTGCTGCTGCTACTGTTACTACTACTGCTGCTGCTACTACTACTGTTACTACTACTGCTGCTGCTACTACTGTTACTACTACTGCTGCTACTGTTACTACTACTGCTGCTGCTACTACTGTTACTACTACTGCTGCTGCTACTACTGTTACTACTACTGCTGCTGGTACTACTGTTACTACTGCTGTTACTGTTCCTACTGCTGCTGCTGCTACTACTGCTGCTGCTGCTGCTACTACTGCTGCTGCTGCTGCTACTACTGCTACTCCTGCTGCTGCTGCTGCTACTGCATAAAAATACCAGCCAAGCCTCAAGGCTTTAATTAGCTTTCCATCGCACGCTGACAGAGTCAATGGTAGATTGATTTGGTTTTTACCTCGCAGAAGCTTCAACAGCAAATGCCAGATGTCACAGCAGGGACCTTGCATTACATAACGGGTTTATCCATTGCTTAACTAGCGATCCATAGTGGCTGAGCCTGGATCTGTTGTTGTCTATCTGTATTGTCGATGCCCAGACCTGCACTCATGTTTTGATCTGATTAGCCTCTTCTTCGTGATTGGGGGGAGACTGATGGAACGACATGCGTTTAGACATTTGTTCTATTGTTCACTGTTAATGTTATTGACCCAACATAGATGTCAATACCGTGTGTTCATCATTCATTTTCAGATTGGTCAGAAAGTTATTAGATAAGGGTATTTGGCTATGGAGTTCATGATATGATTGTTGCAGTTCACGGGTACAGGTTGACCTTTAAACTTAAACAAGGTGATACATTTGGATGGTGACATTCAATATGTTACATCATACACTTACTTGCCTTAGAGGCAATCAGCAGTCGCTACATCAATTTTTGGACTTATGATTGTGTAATATTGATTCTTGAAGAATATAACTTGTAAATTACTAATTTACTTAGTTTAACTATCGTACCCCATCAGAACCCAAAATATGAGCTTGTTTATCTCCAATGTTTCGTAAACAAAGTAAACAAACACTGTATAGCCTCAAAACATGGTAAAAACTATCATTTTAATATAATGTATGGTCTGCCCTTACATCCGTAGCTGTCTATGAATTTGAGAGTGATTACATTTCTCCAGCCCCAGCCCTCAGATTTTTACCAAAACAGTGGTGGGGATTTGCTCTGTTATTGTTTCAACTGTTGGTTGGCCCTTGAAGCAAAATTACATTGAAAATACGGATTCTATAAGTATTTTTCAGACGTTAACATCACATGCATTTGAGGTGCTGAATGAAAGGTAAAAATACGTATTTTCCGGACGTCGAAAATACATGTTTTCCGGCATTGAAAATATGTAATTTACAGACTTTGAAAATACGTATTTTTCGGTCATTGATTCTATGGCCAAATTTCAGCTACTATGTATTCTCGATGAGGTAAGCATTATATCACAATAATAATTGTCCACGCCTCTTAATAGGAAAGAGGAGTCAACTGGAGATTGCAACAAAATATGTATTATGTATTATTGCTCCCAACATGCACCTATGTTAGCTTTTCAAAAGCTTTAAAACTGGCAGCGACGATGTTCAAAGTAGTCGAAACTTTCAGAATAAACCAACAGACCACTTCAACTACAATAACATACTAAGTAGCAGTTATAGATTTTTTTCAAGTTATGACTGTGATATGTTGTTGTTTATCTACCTTAGTTGAATGCACTGATTGTAAGTCACTCTGCATAAGAGCGTCGGCTGAATGACCAAAATGTAAATGTTAAAACAAACACTTGCAAAGCATGCTGGGTATTATTCGAATGAGCTCCGCTCCCAAACGAATTTGGTCGGTGCGGACCAGATACAAATCTGAACAAATCATAGAAATGTAGGCTATTTTACACAAGTTTGAAAATCACAGTACATTATGACACAGTTTAGTACAGTAGAGCACAGAGTACAGCAAAGTACAATATGGTACAGGACAGTAGAGTTTTATTCAGTAGAGTACAGTACGGTACAGTACAATACAGTAGAATTTAATTCAGTAGAGTACAGTACAGTATAGTTTAATTCAGTAGAGTACAGTTCAGTTTAGTTCAGTAAAGTACATTAGAGTAAAGTAGGGTACAATAGAGCACACTATAATTTACTGTACTGTAGTGGGCTCTACTGTATTGTACTGTACTATTCTTTATTGTACTGTGTACTGTAATGTACTGTACTCTGCTGCGCTCTACTGTGCTGCACTGTGCTGTACAAACTTGCGAAACAGAGATGTCTATGATTATAGACATCTATGTTTGGGCTAAATCAAGGCCAGTCCTGAACAGATGTCTGTGGACATCTATGATTGATTCAGATTGTGTCTGGACCAGACCAAAACTCTACGTCCATGGATTCTGAAATCAAGGCCGGTCCGGACCACACACCAAAAAAAGACCCCAAAAAAGGAGGAGGACCCCAAGAAGTTGTCCAAAAGTCATCGCCTGACATCAAATACTTAGTGGGAACACTCAGAAAGAACATTCACACTAACACTAGTTAGTGCCACTCAATATATTAAGCTAATTACCTCTTAAATCTCTGCCCCTATTAAGGTACTGCAATAGACCTCTTTTGTACTTACAATCTCCCTACTGCAACTTTTGTACTCGCACATAGGATCTGGGCCATCCTAGTAGAATTGTGTATAATAGTGTTTTGCTTAAAGGAAAACTCCACCCAAAAACAATCATTTGGCATTTGTTTCATTAGTCCATTGTTGATATAGTCACAAAATATTTTTCATGTCATAAATCTTTTTTTTTAAGGTATATAACTTTCCGAATACAGAAATACAGCCCGGGAAGATGCATTTTGCATCACATGATGCTGCCCTTTGCATCATATGATATAGGTTCTGGGTCAAAGTCTTGATTAGGTGACCCCATACCATACAAAATGTTGTTACAAAACCCTCCACCACCATTTTGCTACCTTTAGGAATCATACATACACTAGCCCCTAATAGGGCTGACTATCTCTGACAGCGGCGTTCCTAAAGGTCACGTGAGGATATTCTATGTTGTACCGTGGAGATCCGTCAATACTTGTAGAGAACACATGATGTACTGTAGGATCCCACAGAGTGGTTTATAAAACGTTAACGATACCCAGGGCCGTAGCAGCCCTCATTGAACCCTGTAATCAAAGACAGGATCAATAAAGAAAACACACAGGCAGGCAGCACTCACAGATAGACATGTACTCTACAGGAAAACATTTTAAAAAGTAACAGCTATCAGCAATTGACCTACACCTTAATTACCAATTGATTACTAGTTATTTTCATACCCATACCTCCAGAAAACACAATTCAAAGAGAGAGAGAGAGAGAGAGCGAGAGACACAGAGAGAGGGGCCACAGTGCATTCACTGCACATTAAATCATTACCGATATAGACAGATCATTATAGATCCATACCACATTGTACAGTACGATCTCATGTGCTGCTTACTGGCATGAGTGTACTGTGCTCTGGCACGAGATAACAGCCTTTAGGCTTTAGGTGTTTGTCCGCTGGATGGCTGGGTGGCAGGTTGTACTCCCTGAATCAAGTAACTGTCACAACTCATGTTGTCAACCACGGTTGGCATCAAATCTCTGTGCTCCCATTGGTCCTGAGCAGTTTCAATTCCTCTTCCTGGCTGGTGATTCGCTGCAGGAGTTTGTTCCTGTCCTGCTGTGCACTGACCTCCGCCCGCATGACACTTGGCCCCCTGGGTCTTTCGTCTCGTACCAGCACTCCTACTGGCTGGAAACCATTGGGTACCTAGAAGAGAAGTGCATTTGATGGGCATGGTTTTTTCCTGTTCATTCTTCTACTTTTTATCTTCATCTAAATAAAGTTATATTATTTGATATGGGCAGTTTCTGTTGTTTTTTCATCTACTGTGTTCACATGGTACCCACATGGTATTTCAATTAAGTTCACCTGGTATGAGAGAACATGTACACATTGCTTTAACCCCCAAATTATTAATTTTTTACTTATTTTATTTAACCTTTATTTAACCAAGTAGGCCAGTTGAGAACAAGTTCTCATTTACAACGGCGCCCTGGCCAAGATAGAGCAAAGCAGTGCGGCACAAACAACACAGAGTTACACATGGAGTAAACAAACATACAGTCAATAACACAACAGAAATGTCCATATACGGTGTGTGCAAATGTAGTAAGATTAGGGAGGTAAGGCAATAAATAGGCCATAGTGGCGAAAAATGTACAATTTAGCAATTAAAAACTGGAGTGATAGATGTGCAGAAGATGAATGTGCAAGTAGAGATACTGGGGTGCAAAGGAGCAAAAATAATAATAATAATAACAACATGGCGATTAGGTAGTTGGGTGGGCTATTTACAGATGGGCTATGTACAGGTGCAATGATCAGTAAGCTGCTCTGACAGCTGATGCTTAGTTAGTGAGGGATATATGTCTCCAGCTTCAGTGATTTTTGCAATTCGTTCCAGTCATTGGCAGCAGAGAACTGGACGGAAAGGCGGCCAAAGGAGGAGTTGGCTTTGGGGGTGACCAGTGAAATATACCTGCTGGAGAGCGTGCTACGGGTGGGTGCTGCTATGGTGATCAGTTAGCTGAGATAAGCCGATGCTTTACCTAGCATAGACTTATAGATGACCTGGAGCTAGTGGGTCTGGCGACGAATATGAAGCGAGGGCCAGCCAACGAGAGCATACAGGTCGCAGTGGTGGGTAGTATATGGGGCTTTGGTGACAAAACAGATGGCACTGTGATAGACTACATCCAATTTGCTGAGTAGAGTGTTGGAGGCTATTTTGTAAATGACATCGCCGAAGTCAAGGACCTGTAGGATAGTCAGTTTTACGAGAGTATGTTTGGCAGCATGAGTGAAGGATGCTTTGTTGCGAAATAGGAAGCCGATTCTAGATTTCATTTTGGATTGGAGATGCTTAATCTGAGTCTGGAAGGAGAGTTTACAGTCTAGCCAGACACCTACAGTGAGGGGGAAAAGTATTTCATCCCCTGCTGATTTTGTACGTTTGCCCACTGAAAAGAAATTATCAATCTATCATTTTAATGGTAGGTTTATTTGAACAGTGAGAGACAGAATAACAACAAAAAAATCAGAGGACTAGGATAAGGGTACGGCTAAAAGCTATAAGAACTGGTCGTCTAGTGCGTTGGGGACAGAGAATAAAAGGAGCAGATTTCTGGGCATGGTATATTAGATTCAATGCATAATGTACAGACAAGGAAGGGTATGGTAGGATCTGAGTGCAGTGTAGGTAAACCTTGTCGTTGAGTGACGATGAGAGAGGTTTCGTCTCTGGAGGGACAAGTTAAGCCAGGTGAGATCTCTGCATGTGTGTGGGGTGGGACGAAAGAGCTATCTAAGACATTTTGAGCGGGACTGAAGGCTCTACATTGAAATAAAACAGTAAAAACTAGCCAAGACAGCAGTAGACAAGGCATATTGACATTAGAGAGAGGCATAAAGCAATCACAGGTGCTGATCGGAGAGCTAAGACAGCAATGGGTAAATGGAGATGAATGGGCAGAGCGGGTCAGTTAGGTACATACAGGACCTGTGTTCGAGGCTGGGGCTGACAGGTAAACAAAATGAGGTACCATGTTATTGAAACAGTCCAGGGGGCATCAGCTGTGTAGCCAAGTGATCATAGGGTCAGAAGAGCAACAATAGGTGAGTCATCTCAACAGCATGTCAATTATTCCTCTTCATGCTGAATTCAGGCTCAGGACTGGTTCCAAGGATTGGTCTCCTGTGGCTTTGGCCCTAGTCCCAGTTGCTTGGGGGGGGGACACGCTGCTGATGAATGCTGGAGCAGTTCTCCCTACTCTGCCGCAGAATGGCAGCCGTCATGTTATTCTTATGCAGTTCTGGATGATGCCGCTGGAGGTCATCAGAGCTCAGGAGCCCTGAGAATTGAGCCTCTCCATTGGTCTCCATTAATTTAGCAACTACTAGATGAGTGCCCTCTGCTGGCAGAATTCTCTGAAGAAAATGGATGAAAGAAATGGGAAACTGCTGAGCTGGAGCTGTCTTAAAGTTAGGACGCAGTATTTAGTATTTTAACAAGTTAGGATCGCTCAGATATCGGAATACTCATATGCAGCTGGCGTAGGATACAATGAAGACATATATTTAAAATGTAGGTATGTGATCACACTGGCAATAGATAATTTGTTGCAATACTTGTGAGGCACAGCTAAATGGGCATAATAATTTGCTTTTTTTCTGGATTGCCACAGGATGGCATGCATCTGATGGTCAGTCTGAGGGAAGGGAGAGAGCAGCGGTGAGGCTGCCTCTTACCTGACTCACGGTCCATCCGCCTTCCATCCTCTCCAACTGATGGCGAAATTCAAATCGTACTGCATTATTTCTGCCTCACCCACAAATACATGTTGTTACTCCTATGACCAGAGAAAGTGATATTCCTCGATACTAAAAAATACACAAGGCGCTAATAATATCGCAAGCTTATTGGAGCACTTAACAATAGGCCTACTCATTCATGCGGCTGCAGTGCATGTGGCTTAAAAAGCTTATATATTTTATGGCTTATAAAGGTGGGTGTTGAACAAAGTGTTGACAGTGCTAAATAACAACTTAAACATTAACGTACACATAAAAACAGAAGTTATGTGCTGTATTAGTTGTCTCTAGTCATAAATCTCAGTTTCAATCTTGCTGTGCGTTCGAGGCCTCTTTTTTACAGTCGATGGCTCCAGAAAACCGTGCGGACACCGTATTTTGAGCTATATGATTGGCCAGCGGTCAGTCGTATAGGTGCACTTGATTTGCTCTCTGGGACTGGCGGGGAGGCGGAGTTCCACCTTCAGACACATGAAATGGTTCAAAATGGGAACACTTTTCCTTCACGGTGCTAGGGCTTCTGAATCAAATGCAACTACCCGCAACCGCGCGAAACGAATAACAAATAGGAACGCAAGGCTTTATCTTTGGAGTTTTTAAAGAAATGTTTGGTGATCGACTAAGAATACACTAGAGTGCGACCAGATGGTGACCACTGTCCTAAAGTAATACTCTGATGGGATAGAATTGGACTGGAAGTTAATGTATACACAGAACACACACACACCCAGGAATACTATCTACGGTCAGTGAGCTAACAACAGTGTACCATATCGCTACTGTCTGCAGCCATACCACAACACGTTAAAGACTTGATATTGCAGACAGTTTCTCATCTCATATTTCCCCCTGGGCACAGACGTCAATTCAACGTCTATTCCACGTTGGTTCAATTAATTTTTATTGAAATTACGTGGAAAGAACATTGATTCAACCAGCGTGTGCCCAGTGGGTTGAATATAAAGCATGCCATTATAAATCAGTAAGGTTCCTGAGACAGCTCGTGATGGCGACTCATTATTCTGCTGAGTGAAAAATGAACATCAATTCAGTTCGGGTTACATTAACTTTATATTGCCTTTGTTTGTGCAGCTACAGTGAAAATATTCCTCATTCAACATCATCGTTTTTCAGTGAGAGATTTGAACCCCCCTTGATTTTGTTCAGTTGACAACTACAACAGCTGGAACAGGTGTAGCCTGTTTTGGCCCTCTACCGCTTGTGCGCAGTGGGTGATATCTGTTTTGCAGAGTGCAAGACTGAATGAGGAAGTAACGTGAAAACTCAAAATACAAGGTCTGCTATGCAGGATCCTTAGGACGTCCCTATCCCATTGAAGTTGATATTTAAACGGGTTACGGTAAGGTTTAGGTTGTGAGTTAAAGTTGAGTGTTTATGGGCGTCCCAAGGATACCGGATTGCACTGACCATATATTTCTGCCAGGAAGAGAGACGGAATCAATGCGGAAGATAAAAGCGTGTGTCTTCGGTTAACACTGTCGACGAGATGTGAGCTAAGGAAAGGGGTTCCCCAAAACACCAGTCAGCAAATTGGACCGCCGATGACGACCGCCTGAAACGTCTCGTTTTTATCGGACAGTGGCCGAAACAGATGAAAACCTATTGCAGTATTGCACAATATTTAATACACTGAGACTTGGACTCAAAAATAGTAGGCCTACTGTATTGAGATGGCCACGTTTGATTGACAGCGGTTAAATTCAATCGTAGCGCCGTACAATTTTGATAACACCGCGTCGGTTGTGTACACGCTCACATTCATCAGTCGAATGCCGAAGGAGAGAGAGAAGAGGAGAAAGGCCTCCAAGGAGGCAGGGCTGTCTGGCGCTGGTATTAGTGATGGGTTCGTTAAAGAGCGCAGAACAAGCCGCAGAGCATCTGAGCTTCGCGATGAACTCTGCCAGGTGAAAGAAGTAAAGTTATCTGAGTTTAACACCACTCAAGTGCAAACTAGTATGATGGAGGCGCTCCGTGTACCGCAGGTGACAATAACCCCAGATGGAGGCTGCTCGCGGGAGATCCAGCAGGAGGACTGGGCTGATGTGGAAGGCTCTCTGCGACGGAAATTGTCAAACTCCTCGATCTCCTCAACAGGTTCCTCCATCATGTTGGAAGAGTCAGAGGATGACATTCTGAGTGACAACGAGACAAAGAGCAAGGGCAATATTACTTTAGAACATTTGTGTGAGGACACGAGTGAAGTGAGTATAGACTATTCTTCATTCAAATATAGTAATATTGTTGTTACGTTGTAATTACACCCAATTACACCCAGAGCACTGTAACTCTGGGGGGAAATAGTTAGACTATTCTCTTATATTCTATTGGATTCTATTTTATTCTAACCGGGGGCAGACTGGCTGGTCATTTGGGCTGGTCAATCTTTTGCCTAGTGGGCCTGTCTAACCTGTTATATTTTTTGTACAAAATGATCATGATCTGGCTAATAATGGGGGCCTAGGAAAAAATGGTCTGGTGTGTTAGAAATGCCAATACGTCCTGAGGCTACTATAAAACATGATTTACTGGTGAATGTTATACAAACTTTGTATTATTGGAGGACCAAAAAAAGCCGATACCGATTAATCGGCCAATTTAAAAAAAACAATTTATTTTTATTTGTAATAATGACAATTACAACACTTATTTTAACTTAATATAAAACATCAGTAAAATCAATTTAGCCTCAAATAAATAATGAAACATGTTCAATTTGGTTTAAATAATGCTAAAACAAAGTGTTGGAGATGAAAGTAAGATGTGCCATGTAAAAATATGTGCCATGTAAAAATATGTGCCATGTAAAAAAATATATATGTGCCATGTAAAAAAGCTAATGTTTGAGTTCCTTGCTCAGAACATGAGAACATATGAAAGTTGGTGGTTCCTTTTAACATGAGACTTCAATATTCCAAGGTAAGAGGTTTTAGGTTGTAGTTAATATAGTATTTATAGGACTATTTCTCTCTATATCATTTGTATTTCATATACCTTTGACTATTGGATGTTCTTATAGGCACTATAGTATTGCCAGTGTAACAGTATAGCTTCCGTCTCCCTCCTCGCCCCTCCCTGGGCTCGAACCAGGAACACATCGACAACAGCCATACTCGAAGCATCGTTACCCATCGCTCCACAAAAGCCGCGGACCTTGCAGCGCAAGGGGAATAACTACTCCAAATCTAAAAGCGAGTGACGTTTGAAACAGTATTAGCGCACACCCAGCTAACTAGCTAGCCATTTCACATTGGTTACACCAGCCATTAGGCTGATAGGCTTGAAGTCATAAACAGCGCTGTGCTTGCGAAGAGCTGCTGGCAAAACGCACGAAAGTGCTGTTTGAATGAATGATTACGGGCCTGCTGCTGCTCAGTCAGACTGCTCTATCAAATCAGACTTAATTATAACGTAATAAATAACACACAGAAATATGAGCCTTTGGTCATTAATATGATCAAATCCGGAAACTATCATTTCGAAAACAAAACATTTATTATTTCAGTGAAATACGGAACCGTTCGGTATTTTATCTAACGGGTGGCATCCCTAAGTCTAAATATTCTTGTTACATTGCACAACCTTAAATCTATGTCATAATTATGTAAAAGTCTGGCAAATTAGTTCGCAATGAGCCAGGCAGCCCAAACTTGCATATACCCAGACTCATATATACCCACAATTGCATATACCCACAATTTCACCTGGTTAATATTGCCTGCTAAACTGGATTAGTAGTTATAACTAGTGATTATGATTGATTGTTTTTTATAAGATCAATTTAATGCTAGCTAGCAATTTACCTTGGCTTCTACTGCATTCACGTAACAGGCAGATTACTCGTGGAGTGCAATGGTTAGAGCATTGGACTTGTTAACTGTGCGGTTGCAGGATTGGAACCCCTGAGCTGACAAGGTGAAAATCTGTCGTTCTGCCCCTGAACAAGGCAGTTAACCCACAGTTCATAGGCAGTCATTAAAAACAAGAATGCGTTCTTAACTGACTTGTCTAGTTAAATAAAAGTTATAAAAAAATAACATTTAAATTTAAAAGATAATCGGAAATCAGCGCCCAAAAATACAAATTTCCGATTGTTATGCCAATTTTGCACATTTTGCAATGGGGTGGGGAGATTTTTTTGAGGTTTTACAATTTAATTTTATGCAATTCTACACATTTTGCCATGACTTATGCCATGTTAATATGATATCTGAGTGAGAGTGACTAACAAAATGAATGGTGTCTGGAGGTCAGGGCCCTAGGGCAGGTGCCTAGTTGGTAATTACTACAAGTTTGGCAAGACTAAGTAGACTAATTAACCAAACTAACAAATGTTATCTGACATGGCCATGGGCTAATTGAGTGAATGTCATTGGGTGAAATAACAAGAGGAAATCTGCTGATGCCCTACCAAGTTTCAAAGTTGCACCTTGTGTATTCTACTATTCTAACTCTCAACAGTAAGTTGAGACCCGACTAAGTTCCTAAAAAAAATTATATATATATATATATTTATAAATTAAAATAATTACAGATGTCCGGCCCTCGGTGTCCTTATACAGTTGAAGTCGGAAGTTTACATACACTTAGGTTGGAGTCATTAACTTCTTGGTGATAGGGGGGCAGTATTGAGTAGCTTGGATGAATAAGGTGCCCAGAGTAAACTGCTTGCTACTCTGTCCCAGATGCTAATATATGCATATTATTAGTAGTATTGGATCGAAAACACACTGAAGTTTCTAAAACTGTCATATGGCAGGTGAAAACCTGAGACAAATCCAACCAGGAAGTAGGAAATCTGAGGTTTGTAGTTTCATTTAACCTCTTGCTTCTACTCGGGATGCTTGCGTCCCAACTAGAGCTCTGGAAATGCAAATGCGCTACGCTAAATGCTAATAGTATTAGTTAAAACTCAAACGTTCATTAAAATACACATGCAGGGTATCGAATTAAAGCTACACTCGTTGTGAATCCAGGCAACAAGTCAGATTTTTAAAATGCTTTTCGGCGAAAGCATGAGAAGCTATTATCTGATAGCATGTAACAATACACTACAACACAAAAGACCCGCAGGGGATGTAAACAAAATAATTAGCATATTCGGCGCTACACAAACCGCACAATAAAATAGAAAACATTCATTACCTTTCACCATCTTCTTTGTTGGCACTCCTAGATGTCCCATAAACACTATTGGGTCTTTATTTCGATTAAATCGGTCCATATAAAGCCTAGATATCGTTATATGTAGACTGTGTGATAAACGAAAAAAACAGCATTTCAAAACGTAACGTCATTTTTTAAAATTCAAAAAGTCGACGATAAACTTTCACAAAACACTTCGAAATACTTTTGTAATGCAACTTTAGGTATTAGTAAACGTTAATAAGCGATAAAATTCATCAGGAGGCGATGTAAAAATCATTAGCTGTCCGTCTGGAAAAATGTCCGGCTAGAAACTCAACCAAAATATCCGGTCCTAGACCTGAAGAAATGCGCTGCCTTGCATGTGTTTGACCAAGAAAAAACTCGTAGGCAAATGACAAGACTCTAGACACCGTGTGGAAGCTGTAGGTACTGCAACCTCAGTCAATTAATTGTGGTTCACCTTTATCAATGGGTTCAAGTAGCGCAGCAATATATTTTTCCATTTTCAGTGATCAGTTTTTCCTGTGCTTTTCGATGTAAATGCCGTCCTGGTAAAGCCACAGCAGTGATTTAACCAGTTTTATAAACGTCTGAATGTTTTCTATCCACACAGACTAAGCAAATGCATATTCTATATTCCTGGCATGAGTAGCAGGGCGCTGAAATGTTGCGCGATTTTTAACAGAATGTTCAAAAAAGTAGAGGGTAGGACGAAGAGGTTAAGTGATTGCCTATCCAATATGCTGTGTCTATGGGGCCAGATTGCACTTCCCAAGGCTTCCAGCAGATGTCAACAGTCTTTAGAAAGTTGTTTGAGGCTTCTATTGTGGAAGGGTGTCGAATAAGAGCTGTTTCAACAAGTGGACTAGGCTGAGGCCAATCAGTTGTTTACTGCGCGGTCATGCGGGCACGCCGTTCCTTCTTTTTCCTCTGTAATGAATACGCTATTGTCCGGTTGGAATATTATTGAAGATTTATTATAAAAAGATCCTAAGGATTGATTGTTAACATCGTTTGACATGTTTCTAAAAACTGTAATGGAACTCTTTTAACTGTTCGTCTGGATTTTGCGCTCTCGCATTGTGTCTTTGGAATTGTGAACTAAACTCGCGAACAAAACGGAGGTATTTGGACATAAATATGGACGTAATCGAACAAAACAAACATTTCTAGTGGAAGTGGGAGTCCTGGGAGTGCATTCCGACGAAGATCAGCAAAGGTAAGTGAAGATTTATAATGCTATTTATGACTTTTGTTGACTCCACAATTTGGCGGGTAACTTTATGGCTTGCATTTGTGGCTGAACGCTGTTCTCAGATTATTGAATATTGTGCTTTTGCCGTAAAGCTTTTTTGAAATCTGACACATCGGTTGCATTAAGAACAAGTTTATTTTTAATTCTATGTAAAACATGTATCTTTCATCAAAGTTTATGATGAGTATTTCTGTTATTTGATGTGGCTCTGCAATTTCTCCGGATGTTTTGGAGGAATTTCTGAACATGGCGCCAATGTAAACTGAGGTTTTGGGATATAAATATGAACTTGATCACACAAAACATACATGTATTGTGTAACATTGAAGCCTGGGAGTGTCATCTGATGAAGATCGTCAAAGGTTAGTGTTTCATTTTATCTGTATTTATGCTTTTTGTGACACCTCTCTTTGGTTGGAAAATGGCTGAATGCTTTCTGTGACTAGTTGCTGACCTAACATAAT
This sequence comes from Oncorhynchus nerka, assembly GCF_034236695.1. Lineage (NCBI taxonomy): Eukaryota > Metazoa > Chordata > Actinopteri > Salmoniformes > Salmonidae > Oncorhynchus > Oncorhynchus nerka. Next base: position 66,245,219 of record NC_088413.1, read on the forward strand.
GATATGTTGTACTTTCGCCGAAAAGCCTTTTTGAAATCGGACACTGTGGTTGAATTAACGAGAAGTGTATCTTTAAAATGGTGTAAAATACTTGTATGGTTGAGGAATTTTAATTATGAGATTTCTGTTGTTTTGAATTTGGCGCCCTGCAATTTCACTGGCTGTTGGCGAGTTGGGACGCTAGCATCCCGAACGATCTCAGAGAGGTTAAAACTAGTTTTTCAACCACTCCACACATTTCTTGTTAACAAACTATAGTTTTGGCAAGTCGGTTAGGACATCTACTTTGTGCATGACACAAGTAATTTTTCCAACAATTGTTTACAGACAGATTATTTCACTTATAATTCACTGTATCACAATTCCAGTGGGTCAGAAGTTTACATACACTAAGTTGACTGTGCCTTTAAACAGCTTGGAAAGTTCCAGAAAATTATGTCATGGCTTAGAAGCTTCTGATAGGCTAATTGACATAATTTGATTCAATTGGAGGTGTACTTGTGGATATATTTTAAGGACTACCTTCAAACCCAGTGCCCCTGTACTTGACATAATGAGAAAATCAAAAGAAATCAGCCAAGACCTCAAAAAGAAAATTGTAGACCTCCACAAGTCTGGTTCATCCTTCGGAGCAATTTCCAAACGCCTGAAGGTACCACGTTCATCTGTACAAACGATACTATGCAAGTATAAACACCATGGGACCTTGCAGCCATCATACCGCTCAGGAAGGAGATGTGTTCTGTCTCCTAGAGATGAACGTACTTTGGTGCGAAAAGTACAAATCAATCCCAGAACAACAGCAAAGGACATTGTAAAGATGCTGGAGGAAACAGGTACAAAAGTATCTATATCCACAGTAAAACGAGTCCTATATCGACATAACCTGAAAGGAAGCTCAGCAAGGTAGAAGCCACTGATCCAAAAACGCCATAAAAACGCCAGACTACGGTTTGCAATGGGGACAAAGATCGTACTTTTTGGTCTGATGAAACAAAAATAGAATTGTTTGGTCATAATGACCATCGTTATGTTTGGAGGAAAAAGGGAGATACTTGCAAGCCGAAGAACACCATCCCAACCGTGAAGCACAGGGGTGGCAGCATCATGTTGTGGTGGTGCTTTGCTGCAGGAGGGACTGGAGCATTTCACAAAATAGATGGCATCATGAGAAAGGAAAATTATGTGGATATATTGAAGCAACATCTCAAGACATCAGTCAGGAAGTTAAAGCTTGGACGCAAATGGGTCTTCCAAATAGACAATGACCCCACGCATTCTTCCAAAGTTGTTGCAAAATGGCTTAAGGACAACAACGTCAAGGTATTGGAGTGGCCATCACAAAGCCCTGACCGCAATCCCATAGAGAATTTGTGGGCAGAACTGAAAAAGCGTGTGCGAGCAAGGAGGCTTACAAACCTGACTCAGTTACACCAGCTCTGTCAGGAGGAATGAGCCAAAATTCCCCCAATTTATTGTGGGAAGCTTGTGGAAGGCTACCTGAAACGTTTGACCCAATTAAAAAAAATTAAAGGCAATGCTGCCAAATACTAATTGAGTGTATGTAAACTTCTGACCCACTGGGATTGTGATGAAAGAAATAAAAGCTGAAAGAAATAATTCTCTCTACTAATATTATTCTGACATTTCACATTCTTAAAATAAAGTGGTGATCCTAACTGACCTAAAACAGGGAATTTTTACTCAGATTAAATGTCAGGAATTGTGAAAAACTGAGTTTAAATGTATTTCGCTAAGGTGTATGTAAACTTCCGACTTCAACTGTATGTAGCTACGGCCCTGAAAGCAAGACACAGACACAGAAACCCTGCAGCGCCCATCCAGAGTCCCGCTCCTGTCCAGCAGCCACCAGCTCCACTACCTCCACCTGGTTACTGGCAGTACCCCAATGCCTGGCCTGCACCTCAGGTCCAGAGTACCACAGAACTGACAAACTGTATCCTGTGTACCAGGCAGTGCAGCAGCCTCTGATTGCTTGGTCCCGGCTTGGACCGCCAGCTAGTTCAGCCGTCACCCGGACTACAGCATGTCAGGTGGTCACCAGCTCCCAAGGAGATTCTTCAGCCTGTGCCTTCGCCAGTGCCTTCGCCAGTGCCTTGGCCTATCAGATGGCCCAAGGACTCCAGCATGTCCAGCCAGAAATGCAGAACCCTGAGCTTCAAGCTGCCATGCAGCCCCCTGTGCGCCAGTGTGCCAGTCCGCCCAGCAGCTGCCCGAGTTGACCCCAAACCTGCCACTTGCACCGATGCCATGACGGGCGTCCATTCACGCTCCTATGTCGGTGCTGGAACCAACCCGGCCTCCACGGCTCCCATTCCCATTCCTTGAGACAGCCAAGCATTTGCCAGAGCTGCACCCTGCCACGTCGTCCAAAGCATTCCAGTCAGCCAACCTAATGACTGATGCAGCCAGACCAGCGACTGCCACAGAGCCCCAAGCCATTTCACTATGCTTGTATACTGGGGTATTGTATACCTTGTATACCGGGGTATTTAGAAATAGCCAAAGGATGGTTTTTCAATACCGTAAATACAGTTTAAACTATTTAAAAGTTTTTTCATACATTTGAATATTTGTAGCTATATTTGTAAATACCTAAAGTCATCTTGTGCAAGACATTAGAACATAAAGAAGATTGCGTTCTTCATTTCACCTGTCACATTATTTTTCATTATGAAGCTTACCAGTAGTCCTGAGTCACGTGCTGTTTGTTTACAAGCACACAAAGATGAGAGACCGGCTTGAGAGTCACTCACTGTTGTTCAGCACGCCCCAGGTGATCTAGTTGCGGATTGTCACAAGGATGATGCTGGAGAGACGAAGCAGGTACGGGGAGTCAAACATGTAATAAGGACCGGACATGGAACGAGACAGGAACAGCGTCAGCACATGAGTAACACAGACAAATAACAGTTTTTGCAGCAGCGGGGAACAGAGCAAGGGAACTGACAAATATAGGGGAGGTAATAAGCAGGTGATGAGTGAGTCCAGGTGAGTCCAATGTCGCTGATGCGCGTGACGAGAGAAGGCAGGTGTGCGTAATAGATGGCAGGAGTGAGTGATGCAGGGCAGCCTGGCGCCCTCAAGTGCCGGGGGGGGAAGAGCGGGAGCAGACATGACAGTGCGCCCTCCCCTGTAGGGGCGCCACATGGCGTCCCACCTGGGCGAACCGGCCGAGACATGGGCGCTGGGCAAGCCAGCTGGGGCGTGGAAGCCCCACAAACCGGCAGTTGCGAGGGAGCCGGCTGAGGCATGGAAGCCCAACGATCCGGCTGAAGCAAGACACCTGTCGATCCCGCTGCAGCGAGGGAGCCCAGTGATCCGGTGGAGTGTGATGTGGGATGGAAACTTTGCGAGCCAACCTCTCAAGCCAGTCAGGGAGTGGAAGCTCGACGGGCCGGCTTAGGCACCCTCGGTTCCATCGGCGGCGGAATCCACCCCGACGTCACCAACAAAACAAAAAAAACTCCTGGACCGGCTGGGCGAACAAGAACTGATGGTCTGGCTGAGGCCCGACGTGGGAAGGGGACGTGGGAACCTCTCGAGCCAGCTAGGGCATGGACGGCCGAAGAGCTGGCTAGACACCCCCGGTTCCATTGGTGGAAACCCAGAGCCGATGTCACCACCAACCGGAATGCCAGTACTCCCCGATGCTTCGTATGTTGGCTGCTGCATTCTTTCACAAGGATGACGCTGGAGAGATGAAGCAGGTACGGGGAGTCAAATATTTAATAAGGAACGGACATGGAACGAGACAGGAACAGCGTCAGCAAACGAGTAATACAGACAATAAACAATTAATGCAGCAGCAGGGAACAGAGCAAGGGAACTGACAAATATAGGGGAGGAAATAAACAGGTGATGAGTGAGTCCAGGTGAGTCCAATATCGCTGATGCGCGTGACAAGGGAAGGCAGGTGTGCGTCATAGATGGCATGATGCGTGATGCAGGGCAGCCTGGCGCCCTCAATCGCCTGGGGGGAGGGGGGAGCAGGAGCAGATGTGACACTAAATGTTTCCCAGCTACATATCTTATAACTATTAAGTTAACTGTCTAGAATGTGCGCAATGCTTTGAAGTTGTGCATTTGGTTTGCTAATTTAGTAGCTAGCTATCTAGCTAAATTGTTAGCGTCTTCCAAAATCTAGCTTCACTTGGTAACAGCAGAGAACACCCTCCTGGATCAAGTGCATTGCTGTCTAATATTTATTTTCTGCGTGCTGCCAACTGAGTAGCATTTTTAAGTTACTTATATAACTTTATGAGCTGGGATGTCTATCCTGAAAATAGTTTAGGTCAGATACTGTGTAAAATGTCCGCAATGTGCTCATTAGCATTTAGTTAGCATTCTCTATGGGATTTTACATGTACTTGTAAGCATTGCCAACCTTTGGATTACAGAGGCAGAGTGGGGTTTGAAAATAGCGCCCCTTGTGTTCAATGCAGGTATTACCGCAAATCCCAGTATGGCACTATGTCGTTATGAAGTTATGGCAATCTGGATCCCGCCCAAGCTCACGTTTCAGATTGTACTCCCTTGTACTAGGCCTGATCACCGACAACGACAAGACAGCCTATAGGGAGGAAGTCAGAGACCTGGCCGGGTGGTGCCAGAATAACAACCTATCCCTCAACGTAACCAAGACTAAGGAGATGAGTGTGGACTACAGGAAAAGGAGCACCGAGCACGTCCCCATTCTCATCAACGGGGCTGTAGTGGAGCAGGTTGAGAGCTTCAAATTCCTTGGTATCCACATCAACAACAAACGAGATTGGTCCAAACACACCAAGACAGTCGTGAAGAGGGCACGACAAAGCCTATTCCCCCTCAGGAAACTAAAAAGATTTGGCATGGGTCCTGAGATCCTCAAAAGGTTCTACAGCTGCAACATCGAGAGCATCCTGACCGGTTGCATCACTGCCTGGTACGGCAATTGCTCGGCCTCCGACCGCAAGGCACTTCAGAGGGTAGTGCGTATGGCCCAGTACATCACTGGGGCAAAGCTGCCTGCCATCCAAGACCTCTACACCAGGCGGTGTCAGAGGAAGGCCCCAGTGATCACCCCAGTCATAGACTATTCTCTCTACTACCGCATGGCAAGCGGTACAGGAGTGCCAAGTCTAGGACAAAAAGGTTTCTCAACAGTTTTTACCCCCAAGCAATAAGACTCCTGAACAGATAACCAAATGGTTACCCGGACTATTTGCATTGTGTCCCCCCCACCTGACTAACAGGTGTCTGTATATAGCCTTGCTACTCTTTTTTCAAATGTCTTTTTACTGTTGTTTTATTTCTTTACTTTCCTACACACACACACATACCTTTTTTCCCGCACCATTGGTTAGAGCCAGTAAGTAAACATTTCACTGTAAGGTTGTTTTCAGCGCAGCGCCTGTTGTATTCAGCGCACGTGATAAATAAACTTTGATTTGATTTGAATTACAGACACTGTACTCTAATGGTTTATTTTGACTTGTTTGTGATCATGTCAGATAGATAACTATTGGCCTATCTTAAAGGTAATCTTCAGACATGAATCGAGTTGTCTGTGAGACAACACAGAAGTGGAAAGGAATTAGATTACCCCCCATCTTAAATGAAAACTCCACCCAAAAACAATATTTTGGTATTTGTTCCATTAGTCCATTGTTGACATAGTCCCAAAATGTTTTCTTGTCAGTACTCAAGTTTTCAAGATATGTAACTTTCAAAATACAGAAATCAGCCCTGTATGATGGATTTTGCATCATGTGATGATTTCTTTGTTTTGAAAGTTACATATCTTGAAAACTTGAGTGCTAACAAGCAAAACATTTTGGGACTATGTCAACAATTGGACTAATGAAACAAATGCCAAAAGGTAGTTTTTGGGTGGAATTTTCCTTTAATTGAGTATACTCCTTCATGTATGATGGTCTTCAAAAAGTTTGAAACCACCCTGGTCTCTCGTCTGAGGCGGCCATCTTGTTTTAGCATTGTCTTTTGGCACAGAATACAGGTGCTGCTGTACACCTGGCCTATGATTCAGGAGGACTGAGGGTGGTTGCTGTATTTGACTTCAACACTTGACTGATGACTTGCATTGATAAAGTAGTGAAACAGTTGTGATTTCCAGGACAATACCGTAGTTTTAAACCCTAGAACATAAAAGTAGCTGTGAATAACAACACAGTAAATTCTCCAGTGTTAAAAAAACAAAAATGTGAGTGTTAAATCAACAGTGTAAGTATTGAGACACCGGAACATTTATTTTATTTTTTGTATTTATTTAACCTTTATTTAACTAGGCAAGAGAGAGTCATGGTTGTTGCATTCATCCACTTTCAGTACTACGCACTTCACCAAGTGAGATCCTAAGCAAATATGTTGTCATAAAACATATTTTTTTAACACAGTACCATACGTATTTCATAAGGCCTTATTTTGAGGGCCTAGTTTTATCCTAATACAGGGGCCTGAAACTCATACATTACTTTGAACCAAAACCTTTACATCATTATCATATTTCCCGGCATGCTCTATTGCAGATAGATGTTTTGAATGGTTTGTATCAATATCTATGTTTTTGCATGTACATTGATTTATTAATCAATTAATCTTATGCTACTCAAATATAAATTACAACATTTTCTAAATGAATCAAATATGTTACTTAGAATTATTGCTGCACCCATTACTGAAATGGTTGTCCCAGTTTAGATGCTTTAGGTAGTCTCATAGCTTAGCCTTCCCAACCCTGGCAGTCATTTTGAATACAGGTTGTGTATGATACAAAATTCCAAAAGTTGGATATCTCCACACTGGCTGGATTCCTATAGGATTTTCACATCACCTTGCACCTTGCAATTTCTGATTCAGAGGGGTTGGGTTAAATGTGGAAGACACATTTCAGTTGAATGCATTCAGTTGTGCAACTGACTAGGTATCCCCTTTCCCTCAACCAGCATAATGTGACTTGCAGGCCTGCTGTGGCCTATAAACCATGAATTTCAGGTCATTGTATTACACGCTCAGAAAAAAAGGTTCAGATATTTTCCTAAAGGAGTACAAACACTTTTCACTGTAGTGGTACAAAGGTCAGTTATGAGTGCATAAAAGTTCATACCTCAGGCCGTACCTCAGGACTCGAAAGGTAAGGCACTCTGGGAAATATTTGGCTTTACACTAAGCAGTGTGTTAATTTAACATTGTTCCAATGTCTATAGGGGTCCACAGACTCTGTGGGGTTTTTTAACACTGAAGATTTTGCTGTGTATATGATGATCCAACAAACTTTTCAAATAATGTCACTTGTGAACAGTAAAAACATGTACGACTCCTAAGGCCTCTGTATCTGCTTGTTGTCAGAAGCCATATTGGACTTTGTCTCCGACATCAGTGGCTTTGTACTAGAGGTCGACCGATTAATCGGAATGGACGATTAATTAGGGCCGATTTCAAGTTTTCATAACAATCGGAAATCGGTATTTTTGTATGCCGATTTTGACAATAAAAAAATATATATATATATTTTTACACCTTTATTTAACTAGGCAAGTCAGTTAAGAACACATTATTATTTTCAATGACGGCCTAGGAACGGTGGGTTAACTGCCTTGTTCAGGGGCAGAACAACAGATTTTTACCTTGTCAGCTTTCAATCTTGCAACCTTTCGGATAACTAGTCCAACGCTCTAACCACCTGCCTCACGAGGAGCCCGCCTGTTACGCGAATGCAGTAAGAAGCCAAGGGAAGTTGCTAGCTAGCATTAAACTTATCTTATAAAAAACAATCAATCAATCAATCATAATCACTAGTTATAACTACACATGGTTGATGATATTACTAGTTTATCTAGCGTGTCCTGCGTTGCATATAATCGATACAGTGTGCATTCGCGAAAAAGGACTGTCGTTGCTCCAACGTGTACCTAACCATAAACATCAATGCCTTTCTTAAAATCAATACACAGAAGTATATATTTGTTAACCTGAATTTTTAGCTAAAAGAAATCCAGGTTAGCAGGCAATATTAACCAGGTGAAATTGTGTCACTTCTCTTGCGTTCATTGCATGCAGAGTCAGGGTATATGCAACATTTTGGGCCGCCTGGCTCATTGCGAACAAATTTGCCAGAATTATGACATAACATTGAAGGTTGTGCAGTAACAGGAATATTTAGACTTATGGATGCCACCTACGGAACTGTTCCGTATTTCACTGAAAGAGTAAACGTTTTATTTTCGAGATAGTTTCCGGATTTGACCATATTAATAACCTAAGGCTCGTATTTCTGTGTGTTATTATGTTATAATTAAGTCTATGATTTGATAGAGCAGTCTGACTGAGTGATGGTAGGCACCAGCAGGCTCGTAAGCATTCATTCAAACAGCACTTTCGTGCAGTTTGCCAGCAGCTCTTCGCTGTGCGTCAAGCATTGCGCTGTTTATGACTTCAAGCCCATCAACTCCCGAGATTAGGCTGGTGTAACCGATGTGAAATGGCTAGCTAGTTAGCGGGGTGCACGCTAATAGCGTTTCAAAACCTGGAGTAGTTGTTCCCTTTGCTCTGCAAGGGCCTTGGCTTTTGTGGAGTGATGGGTAACGATGCTTTGAGGGTGGCTGTTGTCGATGTGTTCCTGGTTCGAGCCCAGGTAGCGGCGAGGAGAGGGATGGGAGAGGGACTAAAGTGCCTATAAGAACATCCAATAGTCAAAGGTATATGAAATACAAATCGTATAGAGAGAAATAGTCCTATAATTTCTATAATAACTACAACCTAAAACTTCTTACCTGGGAATATTGAAGACTCATGTTAAAAGGAACCACCAGCTTTCACATGTTCTGAGCAAGGAACTTAAACATTAGCTTTCTTACATGGCACATATTGCACTTTTACTTTCTTCTCCAACACTTTGTTTTTACATTATTTAAACCAAATTGAACATGTTTCATTATTTATTTGTGACTAAATTGATTTCATTGATGTATTATATTAAGTTAAAATAAGTGTTCGTTCAGTATTGTTGTAATTGTCATTATTACAAATTTTGGTCCTCCAATAATCGTTATTGGTATCGGCGTTGAAAAATCATAATCGGTCGACCTCTACTTTGTACCTCTGTGTAACTCTTCAGAACTATACTCAGCCAGCTCCATAGAAGGCTCTAAGCTGTCAACTTCCTTTAAACACACTAAATACACATCGCCTGGCCCTGCTGGAAGGGAAGGCTGTGTACATTGTGGTGCTCACTGCTCAGTGTTCAGTGTTTCAACAGGGGCATGTCAGTATGACAGGCCACTTGAAAAGCTCTCAAACCCAACCCTTTTATTGATCTTTCTAGTCATTCAAAACAAACAATGGTAATGGAAAAAAAGTGTCTCCCTGTTCTGAAAATAGAGTTTGCATTAACTCTCTATACCCTTTGTTTATAGCAGATAGAGTGTCCAGTCAGCCCCACACTTGCAGTACAAGCCACCCCCATTGTCCTGTGAGGCTATGACAAATGGTTGTGTGCCAATTTCAGCCACATTGACATTTAGGATTTGACCTTTCAACACAGAAAGAAACTTTGTACACTAAGTTATCAGTTCTCTGTATTTCTAGTATGACAGTGACTTGTAGTGAAAAAGAGGCTTGAATTTTTATGACATCCCATTTATCGATGCTAGCCATTTGTCAAATATGCGTATGCTAATGCATGTTCATATTATAATGTGCCAGGTTGAGAAACCGAGTGAATCATACAGTATTGAGTGAATCAACAACTTGAGTGAATCATACAGTATTGAGTGAATCATACAGTATTGAGTGAATCAACAGCTTGAGTGAATCATACACAATTGTTACTCCCTTGTTCCTGTTCTTGTTACTGTTATGACATTGTAATTGGTCGAGTTCATTATGTAGTAGGCTCTATTTGCAGCTGATTGTAGACGCCTTATTTTCTGTCAGTCTGTCAACCACATTAGGCCCGGCTTTACAAAGTAAGGTGTGTCCCAGAACTAACCAGGAATGTATTATCTAGAGGGTTATAGAAATGAACATTTTTACAAACATTGCGTTGTATTGTAGTTTGTGAGAGAACACACCTCATACAGTTAAAATGTAGCATTTATTTTCAGGAATTGAAACACGTTCCACAATGTTGAAATTCTACTTCATATTTTACACTACTTTTTTAGAATAACTGTGTAGCCACAAATGGAGGGGCTATATGTTCATATTTCTTTCTCTTGACAGAGCACAGGGCTTTTTAAAAATACATGTTGATTAATAGGTTGTCACTATTATGTGTTTGAGAGAGTGTTGAAGGCCTGTGTGGAAATATGACACCCACATAGCCGACTATTATTACAACAACAATTCAACTTAATACACCACATCAACAACACCAGTGAGTGGAGCATACCACTTGACATTTCAGAGTGGCTGTGGGATCTGTTATTGGTTTTGAGTGTGTACACTCAACAGAATGAGTCGTTTTTTCACTGAATCCAATGACCAGGGCTTTTCTTCCTTTTACTGCGATCTCAGCATACTGAATACCTCTGACCTCTGTCTTGGTCATAACCCTGAATCTAGCTATGGTGAAATCTATCTCAAAAATAACATTATGTATCATCTCTGTGTCATCAAGCACATGCTAAGTACTTTTCTGTCTGTGAAGCATGTCTGCTGTGAACATGATGTGTGACTCACTCAACATCTCATCACACATGGGGAAACAATGTCATCATTTCTATGCCTGAATCATCCAGATCTCGTTGAACAAGATCTCCATGACTGTGTCTTAATGCAAATGCACATGGCAACAGCAAGTCAGTCAAGTGCGACTATACACAGCAGCTGGTAGGGAAATGTGAGTTCCATAGAAATGACAACATGAAAACAGCGTTATTATGAGCTTGGAGAGAAAGCTCACAAAGTATTGGCATGGCAACTGAAAGCAGAGGAAAGTAAGAGGACAATTAATGCCATAGAAACTCTTACTAAAGAGATATCTTTCGACCCTACTGAAATTAATAATACTTTTAAGAAATACTATGAAGACCTCTACACTTCCCAATCAAGTGATGATCTATCAGAGATAGACTCCTTTCTCTCCTCTCTCAACCTCCCATGCCTGTCAGGGGAAGACAGCGAGCGCCTGAGTGAACACTTCTCAGTTCCTGAATTGTTGGAGGCCATTAAATCCTTACCTTCTAATAAATCTCCTGGGGAGGATGGCTTCCCTCCAGAGTTCTATAAAGAATTTAGGGAGCTGTTGGTCCCCTACCTTATGGAGGTACTTAAAAAAGCCAGAGAAGACAACTGCTTTCCAGAGTCCTTCTCTCAAGCAGTGATTACTGTAATCCACAAGAAAGGGAAAAACCAGCTAAAGTGCACCTCCTATAGACCAATCTCTCTCCTTAACACAGATTGTAAACTGGTCACCAAGATGCTATCTAAGAGACTGGAGTCATGTCTTCCCCTGTTGGTCAACCCAGATCAGACTGGCTTCATAATTAATAGATTGTCCTCCAATAATCTCAGAAGGTTCTTTGATATAATTCACCTTGCTAACAAAAACAAAATACCTAGTGTCGCAGTCTCCCTCGACGCTGAAAAGGCCTTTGATAGGGTTGAATGGCCATACCTCTTTTGCGTCTTGGAAAAGTTCGGTTTAGGTACCGTGTTTGTAAATTTGATAAAATCACTCTACAAATCTCCTAAAGCTAGGATTGCTACCAATGGGATTACTTCCTCCTCTTTCCCTCTTTAAAGGGGGAACAGACAAGGTTGCCCAAATAGCCCCCACCTCTTTGCCCTCGCCATCGAACCGTTGGCTGAGGCTATTAGAACGTGCCCTGACATACATGGCTTTGAGGTGGGCCCCCATACCCATAAATGATCACTCTTTGCGGACGACCTTATCTTATTTCTAACAAACCCAGAACACTCCCTCTCTCACTTGCAGATCCTACTACAGTGTTATAGTTCTTTCTCTGGATATAAGGTCAATTTTGATAAAAGCGAAATCTTACCGTTGTCTGTCTTTGACCATCATACCATCAAGCACAAGTTTATTTTCAGATGGTCGCCTATGGGCTTCACATATTTGGGCATAATGGTGGATGGTAATCTTGAACAACCTCTATAAACTCAATCTGGCCAGTTTGTTGCAAAAGGTGGAGGTTGACCTTTGTAAATGGATGGACTTACCTCTCACTCTACCAGGTAGAATCAATGTAATTAAAATGAATGTCCTGCCCAGGTTTCTATATCTGTTTCAATCTCTCCCTATCCCTGTTCCCGCATCATTTTTTTCCTCTCTCGACAAGCTGACCAGACGGTTTATCTGGCACGGCAAAACCCCTAGGGTTGGCCTGGATAAACTGACCCTTGATTACAGTCAAGGGGGCTTAAACCTCCCCAATTTTAGAATGTACTACTGGGCTGCACAGTCTAGGTTTCTGGCTCAGAGGTTTGACAATGGTCCCACTCTCTCATGGTTGAACATTGAAAAGCTTGAGGTAAATGATGACACTGGGGCAGATTTGTTTTACAAATGGGACAGAAAATCTATAAAAACCATCACAGACAACCCTTTAATCATACGTTCTGTCCTGGCATGGTGCAAACTGCATGAGCTGTTCGGACGAGGGTGATTCCTATCCCCTAAAACCCCTTTATGGAACAATAGATTGATCCCTATGTTTTTCCAGAATAGTAACTTTAGACCATGGTCTGATAAGGGGATCACTCTTCTGGAACATTGTTACGAGGAGGGAGTTCTTATGTCTTTTGATCAGCTGAAACAGAAATACCACTTGCCTAACAGGGACTTCTTTAGCTACCTACAACTACAAAACTTTATTAGGGTGACTCTCAAGGGACAATGGAACCTACCTAAGATGTCACCTATTGAACAACTCTGCCACGCAGACCAACCACTGTTCAAGACCATTTCCCGTGTTTACAATGCTCTTATGTCAGGACTAACACTGCCTGGGCTAGATAAACCCCGACTTAGATGGGAGAAAGATCTGGGTATTGATCTTGATGAGGATCTATGGAGTGACCTATGCAGGGATGGGGTTACATCCACATTGAACTCCAGATACAGACTGATCCAGTTTAATTTCCTCCATCAGCTCTATATCACCCCATCTAGACTGCACAAGTTCAACCCTGATATCTCCTCCCTATGTTTTAGATGTGGCTCAGATGAAGGAACATTCCTCCATTCCACTTGGCAGTGTTCAAAACTACACGGTTTCTGGCAGGGGGTATGCGATACCATATCCTCAATTCACGGGGTTGCATTCCCTTTAGACTCGGAGGTCTGTCTACTGGGTAACTTTACTAACACCAATCTTAGGCAAAGCCATACTATAAAGCTAACAGAAATATTGCTAGCGATTGCCAAGAAATGTATTGCCTTGAAATGGAAATTGGATTCCTCCCTGCCAGTTGCAATGTGGCTTTCGGAAGTTAATAGTTGTATCCCTTTGGAGAAAATCACTTACTGCTTAAGGAATAAGTTAAAGACATTTTACAGAATTTGGCAACCTTTTATTGACTATATGGAGAATCTCCCCCCACATCTCATTGATTGAATCTATATATAATCCTCACATAATGTTTCACACGTAATGTAGAATATGTAGCCTACGGCAGGTGATCCAATGTCTCGTTATTTTTTTATTTTTTTTATTTTTTATTATTGTATGTTTGTTTATATAATTATAATTATAATTTATTTTTGTTACGCTCGTCTGTTACTGTCACTTTGTCCTATCGTTGTCTAATATCTTTTCACTTTTGTTCTGAATGTTCTTAATTGGAAAATGCAAAAATAAAATACTTTAAAAAAAAAAGATTAAAAAAGAAATGACAACATGTAGCAAAGAGACTAATATGTTTGCGGATGAGGCCAAGGTTAAGGGTCAGGGTTAGATTTGAGGCTAGGATTAGAGTTGAGCCTGGACGAGGACATGAAGCTAGGGTTAATGACGTACAGTAACAAATGACCCAATTAACAGTGGCCAAGTGATTTAGACAGCTGTCTGTTATCAACTGAATTCAAAACATGATTATTATCCAAGATCATTATCGTTGTACAACTTCATTTACATACACCCTACTGTTGAGCGCTGGCTTGAGGACAGTGTCTCTGCCTGGTTAATAATGACACAGATACTCCATAGAGGTAAAGCTGACTGTTCCTGTGCTTGGTCCTTCTTCAGCAGAGCAAACCCTGGTGGAAGATAAAGACTATTGTCAACTGGCCTTTTGTTTCCCCACAAAGAAGAAACCTGTCCTGGGTTCAACTAGCTGGACACAAAGGTAAAACACAGTCACCATGGACGTGATCCCTCACCTATCACAGCAGCATACCAAGAACCAAGCACTCATGTAAGATGATGTGTACTGTACATCTTCCACACAAAATAAAGCACATGACACAGACAGTACTGTATACTACTGGCCACTTTGATACAATACTAACCCATTACACACAATGTCAGATTCCATCGGAAAATGTCAGTCGTTAGTGGTTTGCTGTGGAATGTCAGTGCTTATCTTTTCCAGGTAATTTCAAAGCTGGCGGCGAAGGCACCATTCTGAAGAAGTTCTCTGAGAATGAGAAGCTGTGTTTTGAGAGGCTGCAGGGAGACGTTCTCCAGGACTTTGTACCAGGATATTATGGTGTGGTGGAGAGGGATGGGGATCCCTTCCTACATATGACTGATCTACTAGTCAACTTTGATAGACCCAGTGTCATGGACTGCAAGATGGGAGTGAGGTAAGAGAGCAGCAGTAGTGAGTAGGGAGCAGCAGTAGTGAGTAGAGAGCAGCAGTAGTAAGTAGGGAGCAGCTAGGTGAGCAGGGAGCAGCTAGGTGAGTACGGAGCAGCAGTAGTGAGTAGGGAGCAGCTAGGTGAGTAGGGAGCAGCAGTAGTGAGCAGGGAGCAGCTAGGTGAGCAGCAGTAGTGAGTAGAGAGCAGCAGTAGTGAGCAGGAAGCAGCTAGGTGAGCAGGGAGCCGCAGTAGTGAGTAGAGAGCAGCAGTAGGGAGCAGCAGTAGTGAGTAGAGAGCAGCAGTAGTGAGCAGGAAGCAGCTAGGTGAGCAGGGAGCAGCTAGGAGAGTACGGAGCAGCAGTAGTGAGCAGGGAGCAGCTAGGTGAGTAGGGAGCAGCAGTAGTGAGTAGGGAGCAGCAGTAGTGAGCAGGGAGCAGCTAGGTGAGCAGGGAGCAGCAGTAGTGAGTAGAGAGCTGCTAGGTGAGCAGGGAGTAGCAGTAGTGAGCAGGGAGCAGCAGTAGTGAGTAGAGAGCAGCAGTAGGGAGCAGCAGTAGTGAGTAGAGAGCAGCAGTAGTGAGCAGGAAGCAGCTAGGTGAGCAGGGAGCAGCAGTAGTGAGCAGGGAGCAGCTAGGTGAGTACGGAGCAGCAGTAGTGAGTAGGGAGCAGCTAGGTGAGCAGGGAGCAGCTAGGTGAGTAGGGAGCAGCAGTAGTGAGTAGGGAGCAGCAGTAGTGAGCAGAGAGCAGCTAGGTGAGCAGGGAGCAGCTAGGTGAGTAGGGAGCAGCAGTAGTGAGCAGGGAGCAGCTAGGTGAGTAGGGAGCAGCAGTAGTGAGCAGGGAGCAGCTAGGTGAGTACGGAGCAGCAGTAGTGAGTAGGGAGCAGCAGTAGTGAGCAGGGAGCAGCTAGGTGAGTAGGGAGCAGCAGCAGTGAGTAGGGAGCAGCAGTAGTGAGCAGAGAGCAGCTAGGTGAGCAGGGAGCAGCTAGGTGAGTAGGGAGCAGCAGTAGTGAGCAGGGAGCAGCTAGGTGAGTAGGGAGCAGCAGTAGTGAGCAGGGAGCAGCTAGGTGAGTACGGAGCAGCAGTAGTGAGTAGGGAGCAGCAGTAGTGAGCAGGGAGCAGCTAGGTGAGTACGGAGCAGCAGTAGTGAGTAGGGAGCAGCTAGGTGAGCAGGGAGCAGCTAGGTGAGTACGGAGCAGTAGTAGTGAGTAGGGAGCAGCTAGGTGAGTAGGGAGCAGCTAGGTGAGCAGGGAGCAGCTAGGTGAGTACGGAGCAGCAGTAGTGAGCAGGGAGCAGCTAGGTGAGTAGGGAGCAGCAGTAGTGAGTGGGAGCAGCAGTAGTGAGTAGGGAGCAGCAGTAGTGAGCAGGGAGCAGCAGTAGTGAGTAGGGAGCAGCTAGGTGAGTAGGGAGCAGCAGTAGTGAGTAGGGAGCAGCAGTAGTGAGTAGGGAGCAGCTGGGTGAGTAGGGAGCAGCAGTAGTGAGCAGGGAGCAGCTAGGTGAGTAGGGAGCAGCAGTAGTTAGTAGGGAGCAGCTAGGTGAGCAGGGAGCAGCTCGGTGAGTACGGAGCAGCAGTTGTGAGTAGGGAGCAGCTACGGGGGGTAAGGAGCAGCAGTAGTGAGTAGGGAACAGCTGGGTGAGTAGGGAGCAGCTAGGTGAGTAGGGAGCAGCTGGGTGAGTAGGGAGCAGCTGGGTGAGTAGGGAGCAGCTAGGTGAGTAGGGAGCAGCTATGTGAGTAGGGAGCAGCAGTAGTGAGCAGGGAGCAGCTAGGTGAGTAGGGAGCAGCTGGGTGAGTAGGGAGCAGCTAGGTGAGTAGGGAGCAGCTAGGTGAGTAGGGAGCAGCTATGTGAGTAGGGAGCAGCAGTAGTGAGCAGGGAGCAGCTAGGTGAGTAGGGAGCAGCTAGGTGAGTAGGGAGCAGCAGTAGTGAGTACGGACGGAGCAGCAATAGTGAGTACGGAGAAGCAGTAGTGAGTAGGGAGCAGCAATAGTGAGTAGGGAGCAGCAGTAGTGAGTAGGGAGCAGCAGTAGTGAGTAGGGAGAAGCAGTAGTGAGTAGGGAGCAGCAATAGTGAGTAGGGAGAAGCAGTAGTGAGTAGGGAGCAGCAATAGTGAGTAGGGAGCAGCAGTAGTGAGTAGGGTGCAGCAGTAGTGAGTAGGGAGAAGCAGTAGTGAGTAGGGAGCAGCAATAGTGAGTAGGGAGCAGCAGTAGTGAGTAGGGAGCAGCAGTAGTGAGTAGGGAGAAGCAGTAGTGAGTAGGGAGCAGCAATAGTGAGTAGGGAGCAGCAGTAGTGAGTAGGGAGCAGCAGTATGTCTGTTCTATAATAATGTGTAGAACACTACATATGTCTGGCCCTATAGCAGGATTAAGCAATTTTGAGGAAATACTAACAAATCATTGTTGGACTACTGTAATTTATCTATATCCCTCTTACACGTCAGTGCTCCTGATAGTAGAACATACAGACTGTCAACCTGTTCTGTTTGCTCTTGATAAAACACCTGTTGTTACTGGTTCTCTGAGGATTTCCTGCCACACACAGCCGGTGGGGCGTCAAGGCACACAGAGAGGCCGTCACTACTGAGCCACATGTTTCCTGTACACACACACACACACACACACACACACACACACACACACACACATAGTGGGGAGATGGGGTGCAGGCACAGGGTGTCCCTGGTGACTCCCTTTTGACAAACACACACAACCACCCAAGCTCTCTCACCTACTGCTAACAAACACTCATACTATCAACCAGTTAAACAGTCATGCTGTGTACTTTGGAGTGTCCTCCTTGCTTCCTTTTTTTTATACAGAGGAAGTTCAGAATGAAACTGAAATTCACTGAACATAGGACTCTACCAAGTAAGACGTAGGGTTCTATTAAATCCGCATAGCGGAAGTTCAGCGTTTCAGCATGATTTTAATGTAAAGGCAATGTTCCCGCGTTAGCGGAGAATAAACGCTGCATATGTCAGATCAATCCTACATTACCTTTACATTTCTATTGTGTAATCTGTAACACTTCAGTGATACAGGTTGAATAGAAACCTTAGAAAGTCAATTCTACCATCTAAAGCATACAAAGGTCACATTATAAACTGGGTGGTTCGAGCCCTGAATGCTGATTGGCTGACAGCCGTGGTATACCACTGGTATGACAAAACATTTATTTTTACAGCTCTAATTACGTTAGTAAGCAGTTTATAACAGCAATAAGGCACCTTACGGGTTTGTGGAATATGGCCAATATACCAAGGCTATGGGCTGTATCCAGGCACTCCTCTTTGCGTCAAGCAGAAGAACCACCCTTAGCCATGGTATATTGGCCATATACCACACCCCCCCCGGGCCTTATTGCGTAAGTATAACATGCCATTGTCTGTAATGCCACTCAGCTATCATCATACACAACAAGACCAAATGAAAAGTCACTTAGCCGTGATGGTGCTAAATAGTGTCATGGCCCCTCAGCGTGTCTCCCTGTTGTCCTCTCCTCAGGACGTATCTGGAGGAGGAGGTGGTGCGAGCCCGAGAGCGGCCTAAGCTCCGTAGGGACCTGTTTGACAAGATGCTGGAGGTGGACAGTGAGGCCCCCAGCCCCCAGGAGCAACTCCAGAGGGCCGTCACCAAACCCCGCTACATGCAGTGGAGAGAGACCCTCAGCTCTACACACACACTGGGCTTCCGCATCGAAGGAATCAAAGCAAGTACCCACCTATCAACCTGAGTGTCAACATGAAGGAAGCAATTCAGTCAGTGTTCACTCAAAACGCAACCACAGAGATCCCTTTTCATTTAAACTAGAACGTATACAAAAGGCTTATTCCTGGACTAAAACCTTTTTTCATGGTTCATTTGACAGTTTTTCATGTGAAGTTCATTACATACTGTATGCAATAAAGTAATGTCGGAGCCTTGACCTTGTTGCACGTGGACAGTGCTGCTTATCAACATATTGACCGTTCCTTCTCTCAGAAAGCTGACGGGACGTGTCATACGGATTTCAAGAAGACCCGGTCTAAGGAGGATATCACTCAGATCTTCAGGGACTTTGCCACAAACAACACAAACATACTAGTAGGTTGACAGCTACTAGTCTTACCTGTTATTCTGTTGCATCCGCATTCATTTGCATGGTTTGCTGATTTTTGACAAGTAGAAACATACAGTACATACCTGTCTTATGTAAAGTGAATACTTGAACAATCAAACAAATTGGTTTGACTTTACCTGTCTTTTGTAAAATCTCATGAAAAGTGATACACATTGGTAAATATTTGGATATGATGAGCAACCCAAATGGCATTATACACTACAGTAGATCCTGTTGGAATGACAGATAGCAAATAGAATTGAACGACCTAGACATATAACCTCTATTGGTTTAAGGAATTTATCAAGGGAGTTTCCCAAGTCTCAACTCTACAGCCAGAATAATCGTATTGCCTCTCTAATACAGAATTCCTACCTGAGTAAACTAGCAAAAATTCAACAAGCCCTGATGTCATCGGAGTTCTTCAAGAGACACGAGGTGAATATAGAAGCTTTAGTTCATCTGCACCTGTTTTCTGTTGACATTTGTTCATCCCACTAGATATATTAAACACATCTAAGAGCTTTTATGAGGTTTACCGGTAAATAATATAAATGATAATACACACTGGGCAAAAATGTCAATTCAACGTCTATTGCACGTCCGTTCAATGTAATTTCATTGAAATGTGGAAACACTGTTGATTCAACCAGTGTGTGCCCAGTGGTTATTGTAATGAGTACACGTCTTCTCTCTCCAAGGTGATTGGGAGCTCCCTCCTCTTCATTCATGACCACACTGACCGAGCTGAGGTTTGGCTCATTGACTTCGGCAAGACTACAGCTTTACCAGAGGGACAGACTCTGGACCACTCCATACCCTGGCAGGAGGGCAACCGAGAGGACGGATACATGTGGGGACTGGACAACCTGATGAGGACACTGGGCTCTTTGACTAACAAAGGAACTAGTGAAGGAAGTAATGAGTGCCTTTAAGCTATGACCACCTGGGAGGGATTGGACTACCCCATTCCAGTAGTTAGAGGACCCTGGCAGTAATATACAGTCTCAAGGGTCCCCTCAATCACAAAGTATACATACTGTGTAAATCAAACTTCCAGCTTATTCAGCACAACAAATTGTATCTCAGCGTATTGTTGAAGCTATTGTAGCATGGAGATAAGGGATTGCGTTTTTTAAAGTATGTCTGTGCCTTGTGAACAAACTATACATTTTAGGGGAATTTTAATGAATACAAAATGAATGAACAGACACAAACCTGTGATTGTAATGCCTGTATATTCTAGAAAGCCATACAATACTATCGATGTAAGGGACAGTATTGCGTAGAAATCCAACCCATTCCATATTTCAAGGTGTCATTAAATTTGATTGATTTCAGTTTTTGATAATCAAGCATGTTCCATTTTATTTTTTTTTGTTTTCAAACTTTATTGAAGACATTAGGCATACTGTATTCTAATACAGTTACTTACACCAGTGCGTCTTTAGGATCATCTCATTATAAGTATTGTATTATGACAGTCCATGAGACTAACCTCAGAAAAACACTATTGCCTTGTCCCAATGAGTTAGAAATGGTTGTGTATTGGGAGGTTTTTCATATGTACAAGTAAAAAAATGTCTTGCTGTATTATAAAACACTTATCAAAACACAAAGGAGAGAAATATTTCATTTATTTGGGGTAGAAGTATACAAGAACAAGTATATTGCATAGTTTCTAGCCTTTGTTCTTCTGTGTACTCAACTTTAGATCTGTGGGATTTAAGCCTTGACACAATATTCAAAGGAAACCATGTGAACTAAAATGCAATTGTTTTCACAGACAAACATTTTTGGGGGGAAATTTGACCTTACCAGGTAGAATCAGGATAGGGGGTTTTCTTCACTGTAATATATAGGCTCCTATGGATCCTAAAAGAAACACAATCCCTCAAGGTCTCAGCAGATTTACAAATCATGAGTAATAGTGAAGTTGTCAAGAGCATGACAAAACTTGTCCACCTTTAGGCTACAGTCGGAAATATCGTCAGACTTTAAGGTGGCTACAAAGTGCATCATGGAACATTATCGTGACATACCATTATTGTAACCGGTGTGCTTTATTCCAGAGTAAAAAGCCTACATGTATATCAGCAACCGTACTGCTTTAACAGCTCATAACAATAATACATGTTATCTTGTGTCATAAATACTGAGAAATCAAAAAGTAAACAGCAAGCAAGCCCTCTAGTGAAAAACACACACAAACTGTTTGGTATTTCATGAGAGTGCTGCCCCCTGTTGAGTGTAAGATGTACTGTAGAGTACTACATCACAAACACCAACTAGTGCTCTGGCAGACCCAATGGCAGTGATCAACTACAAGACACTTAAACATATACAAAAACACGTTATAAATTAAGTATAACTGCTACAAATGTACTGAGTTAGTACAGTTTAAATTCCAATGTCAAATAATATCATTTCATCTTTTGGTGTAGCCAAGGTGAAAGTTAGTTGTATTAAAATGTTCTGTGTTGGAACAAGATGGACAAATTACAGAGGGGCTTCTACTATCACATTCTCTGCTCTTGGTGTCTCTAAAACCCTCTTCAGTAGAGAGTGAGAACAGTCGCTATAAGAAGAAATGCATTTAGAGAGGGTAAAGTATTAGTAGACAATGCGTATAATACGGTAGAACAGACTAAAGTATTAAGAAAATAAGTGTGGAATGACTAAATAAAATGTAAATGCTATCTACAAAATAACTATGACAATTCTAAACAAGAGATTAACTTTAGCTTATGAGCCAGATAGAGAACAGTAGATAGCACAAGTAATTATAATTGTGATCACAAGTTCATACACTCTCTCTGGTCTACTCAGTACCCATCACAGCACTTTCACACATACTTAAAATCTCCTTTCTGCTTTGTCCATCACCTGCATAGGCAACCATAGCTTCCTATATGTTTTCACAGTATTGATTTAGCAGTCAATTCCAGTCATTCATTCCAGTGTAAACCTAACAAGGTAATGTTATAAACAAAGAAAGGAATGGATTAACAAAAAATCCCCGAACCAGAGGAGACACTGCACATTTGAATGGATGCCAGACATTGCAGATGACTCCAGCTAGGGCCTAGAAATCCTCTGAGGCTTGGATGTGCTTTTGTGCCCAGTGACGGCCTTCTTGGGCTGTGTCACATTCCACCTCAGGAATAGAACATGCTACCGGTCTCCTGGCAAAGCAGCATCTCCTTCTGTCTTTAACCTGTTGTGTTTTCTTGCTACTGTGGACTTACATATAAATCTCTCACTGTCTACACTAACTACAAAGCATCATCAGTAATACCAAAACTACACAATAGTGTGTTCCTGTGCATGGCCAGTGAGGTGTGGGGTCTGTTCCAGTGTTCTGCTCCGCTCCCCCAGGGGCCAGGGTTAGACAGGGGTGACACTGAGGTCCTCAGACAGAGAGAAGCCTGAGTCTCTGTCCCGGGTGGGTTTCTCAGGCTTGGTGTGTCTCCTCACATCCTCGTGTCCGTAGCTGGCGTGGCGCTTCAGTAGCAGTTTGGGCATACAGGAAGAGGCCGCACCCAGGCCTGCCCCTGAGCAGGAGGAGAAGCAGGAGGAGAAAGAGGTGCTGGGGGCACAGCTGGTGCTGGCACTGGTGCTGGGGCATGGCTCTGGGCCTTTGGGCACCACCAGGGGCAGGCTCTCTGCCTCATAGCTCTGCTCATCGTAGGCATAGTTGACATTGCCACAGGGGAAGCTCTGCAGCTTAGCCAAGTCCATGCCCAGGGCCTGGCCCCCACTGGCTCCCCCTGCTTGGCCCTTCCGGGAGGACGCCAGGCTGAGGCTGGGCGCACCCTGGGGCTGGGGAGCAGAGAGGGCCTGGCAGGCTGGGAAGGGGGACGAGGAGCACAGACTGCTGGGGACAGGGAGGCCGCTACTGCCATCACACCCAGAGTCGGTGCAGTCAGTGGTAGGGGTACCTGCCTGGGGGGCGGAGTAGCTGCTGGACAGGGGCATGGACTTGGTATGAGATAGGGCTGCCTTCCCCCGACCAAAGCTCTCCAGCACCCAGGAGCCATAGGTTGGGTTCCACAGGTTCTTTGTCTTGTTTTTTAGCCTCTGGCTGCCTGAGAAGGAGCTGTCCCTGGAGCAGGGCCAGTTGAGGGGCTCGGGGTGGAGCCAGGCTCCAGGGCAGACACCTGGACCCGGAGCAGGAACAGGCTCGGCCCAGCAGGGCTCCAGGGCCTCTCGGTAGGAGGCCACCTCCTGAGGCAGCTGCTGGGGCCGCAGCAGACAGGGATTGTGGGGCTGGGGCAGCGACGTGGGACCCATGCCCAGGCCCAGACCCAGACTGCTCATTTGAGGAGAGAACTCCTGGGAGGCAGTGTGGCCCAGCAGCAGAGGGGTCAGACTGCCTGGGGTGTCAGGGCGGATCACAGTGCTCAACTCCTCCTCCACTGTAGGACCGTACTCCACAGGCAGGGGCGTGTTGATCACATCAGGGTCCTGGGCAAAAGAAAAGAGAGAGAATAGAAAACAGTGAATATGTATGGTGAGTGTTGTGAAGAAAATGCATCCCTGGCTGCCAGTGGGTCAGTACCTGAGTGCAGTAGTTGATCCTCTCCAGAATGGTGGAGAAATTGGGTCTGTGTTCAGGGCAGTGCTGCCAGCACTGAGTCATGATCCTGTACCTACAGAAGAGAGTTGGAGAAAAGCCAACTGAATCACGGATTTAAGTCTAAAACTGCATATTGGCCTTGCAAAGGACCTAAATCCATTATAAACTCCCGTCAAGAGAATTAACTCTCCATTAGCTCAATCTGATTTACTCACACAGGCCCGGGACAGCTCTTAGGGGGGTTCATCCTCCCCCCACTTGTCACAAACTCCAGAACCTCCTGGTTGGTTTTGCAGGGATAAGGCATGTAGCCTAGAGAGAAAATCTCCCAGAGCAGTACACCAAACGACCTGCAGAGGGAGAGCAGAGGTCAGAAAAAATAGTTGATATGAGAAATCAGCTGCTTCAGAAAGTATTGATACCCCTCGACTTATTCCACATATTGTTATGTTACAGCCTGAATAAACGATGGATTTCCCATAATGACAAAGTGAAAACATGTTTTTAGACATTTTTCCAAATCTATTGAAAATGAAATACAGAAATATCTCATTTACATAAGTATTCACATCCCGAGTCAATACTTTCTAGAAGCATCTTTGGCGGCGATTACAGCTTTGAGTCGTCTTGGGTATGTCTGTATTGGCTTTGCACATCTGGATTTGGGGATTTTTTTGAAGGGAGAGGGGAGTCTTTCAATGGCATTGAAGTCTGGCCTTTGGCTGGGCCACTCAAGGTCTTTCACATTCTTGGTCTGAAGCCATTCCAGTGTTGCTTTGGATGTATGCTTGTGGTTATTATCCAGATGGAACCTAAATCATTGTTTTCACTCTGTATTTGCCCGTATTTGTCTCCATGCATTGTTCCCTCTATCCTTACCAGTCTCCCGGTCCCTGCCTCTGAAAAGCATCCCCATAACATGATGCTGCCACCACCATGCTTCACGGTAGGGATGGTGTTAGACCGGAAATAAGCTGTGCCTTGTTTTCGCCAGACAAAGCGCTTTGTATTCAGGCCAAAGAGTTCAATTTTTGTCTCATCAGAACACAGAATCTTTTGCCTTATGATCTCAGAGTCTTTCATGTACCTTTTTGCAAACTCCAGGCGTGTTGTCATGTGCTTCCGTCTGGCCAGTCTTCCATAAAGCCCAGATTGGCGAAGTGCTGTAGAGACTGTTGTCCTTCTGGCAGGTTCTCCCATCTCAGCCAATGAACTCTGTAGTTCTGTCATAGTGGTCATTAGCTTCTTGGTCACCTCCCTGACCAAGGTCCTTCATGCCCGGTTGCTCAGTTTGGTCAGACAGCCAGCTGTAGGCAGAGTCTGGGTAGTTCTATATTTCTTCCATTTCCCAATGATGGAGACCACTCTTCTCTTGGAAACTTTCAACACTAGACATTGTTTTATACCCTTTCCCAGATATTACTCATCACAATTATATCTCTGAGATCTACAGACAGTTCTTGGACTTCATGGTATAGTTTCTGCTCTGACATACACTGTCAACTGTGGGACCTTATATAAACAGGCGTGTTTCTTTCTAAATCATGTTCAAACTATTTGAGTTGGCCACAGGAAACGGGATGCACCTGAGCACAATTTGAGTTAGCCACAGGAAACGGGATGCACCTGAGCACAATTTGAGTTGGCCACAGGAAACGGGATGCACCTGAGCACAATTTGAGTTGGCCACAGGAAACAGGATGCACCTGAGCACAATTTGAGTTGGCCACAGGAAACAGGATGCACCTGAGCACAATTTGAGTTGGCCACAGGAAACAGGATGCACCTGAGCACAATTTGAGTTGGCCACAGGAAACAGGATGCACCTGAGCACAATTTGGAGTGTCATTGCAAATGGTTGTTAATACTTATGTCAATGAGATACATCTGTATTTCATTTTCAATAAATTAGAAAAAATGTCTAAAAACCTGTTTTCACTGTCATTGTGTATAGATGGCTATAAATAAACCAATTCTGTCTGTAACACAACAAAATGTGGAATACTTCAAGGGGTATGAATACTTTCTGAAGGCACTGTATGTACTGCTACTGGTCATTCAACTACAGTTTGGATACATCATGTAATAGAGTGAATGGGTTACCAGGTGTCAGTCTTGCAGGTGAAGATGCCCTCCATGAAGGCCTCTGGTGGCATCCACTTGACGGGCAGCATGGCACGGCCACCCTTTCTGTAGTAGCTGGCCCTGTGGAGGAGAATGAGTCATGGTTAGTGTCTGAAACCCCTCCATAACTAAATGGGAATAGTACGCTCAAGTCTTCACTGCGTGGAGACTAGACTGATCCAACAGATATGTTGAGATATCAGCTGGGAAAAACACAGAATGGAGAAATAAAACATCACAAGGCGTTAAGATCCTTTTTGGGGGATGCTGAACTGAAGCAACAAGCAGCATGGTACTGGGACAGAGAGAACTGGTGGTTAAGTATACCTGTATATGTCACGCGCCATTCCAAAGTCTCCTATCTTAGCCACTCGGTCTGGTCCAGGGCAGGTCAGCAAACAATTCCTGGCAGCTATATCTCTGAAACACATAACAAACAACATTGAATACCTCTTTATGTAGTATGAATACTGTATACAAAAGGCTAATGGTTTGGTAGGAGGACATGGTAACCTGTGGATGAAGTGGTTCTCTTCTAGGTAGCGGCAGCCGAAGGCGATGTCTCTGGCCACATGTAGCAGCTCCAGCATGGTGAGGGAGGAGCTCTGACTCTGAAAAAACACCACACACACAAAACCATTACTACTAACAGACCCATAGGGCTGTTGAACACTTCAGGCAGCTGAGAGACACTCTGCTACCGACCGTTTTGGGTCGGTTCTGTCTCAGGAAGCTCTTCATATCGCCTCCAGTCATCAGCTCCAGGAGGATACAGCGAGGCAGGATCTGCAGACTCACCCCGATGCAGCGCACTATGTTCTGGTGGCTGAACTTACTGTGGACACACAAGAACACTGGTGGTGAATACACTTCTGTACCTCAGGCTAGGAGAGTTGGCCAGACACCAGCTGTAATAGCTTTAGGGTACAGGACTGTTTTTTACAAGTTGTGTGTGATATGGTGTGCTGGCATCAACATATTAATGAATGTGTCTGTGTTTATGTCTAGGCTGTGTCTAGTATTATTAAATCACCAGGAAACACAACCAGCTGCTGTTACCCCAACGGTGATGAATTACCTGACTCTCTATGATAAACAACAGCTGGTAAGCTTTTTACCAAAATAAGCAGTGAATGAGGAGAGTCACAAAACAAAACATGGCATCAGATTAGACTGCCAAGCGCTAAGTGATGGTATGACAGTATGACAGTGTCTGGGTGTCGTCCGCCTCACTCATACGTTACACTATGTTACTGTGTGTGTGTATCTGTGTATGTGTGTGTGTGTGTGTGTGTGTGTGTGTGTGTGTGTGTGTGTGTGTGTGTGTGTGTGTGTGTGTGTGTGTGTGTGTGTGTGTGTGTGTGTGTGTGTGAGAGAGTGTGTGAGAGTGAGAGTGTGTGAGAGTGAGAGTGAGAGTGAGAGAGAGAGAGAGAGAGAGAGAGAGAGAGAGAGAGAGAGAGAGAGAGAGAGAGAGAGTGAGTGAGTGAGAGAGTAGAAGTGGATGAGGCCCTGTGTGTTCCAGCCTAGTCCACCTCATAATCAGCGCCTCCATCAGGAAATCCATTTCGTCCTGTTCGGAGCAGATCTCCGGAAGAGTCTGTGGAGCAGAAAGGTAATAACAGTCAGAACAGAACACATGCAGAGAGAGAGACACCCCATGGCATGCACTCATCAGCTGATTCACCCAAGGAAATTACAGTTGATTTTCATAGCAGACTTTTCTAGAGAAATCTTTTGAATATATGGAGCAGAAAGACTAAAGAAATTAATTGTGTTCTGTACAATGTTAATGTCTACAGTATGTATATGCAGTGATGTTACATTTTAAACCTACTATTATATTATAATATAATCAGTCATTGTTTGAGTTGCATCCTGCATTTTTCCAAGCAGAAGTGATACAAACTGACATGTCAGAGTGAAACACAGAAGGACCTTTAGATAAGTGGTGGAGTCTTTTTAAAGGGCACCAGCGTGATCTCTTTTGTTAGGTTATAGGTCTGTACGTCACTGTTACTTACAACACAGAGCTAGAGCCTTTCTTAAGGCAGGTGTAAATACACCTGACCAGCAGTACACATAATGAAGGAAGTGCAGAGGGAAACTGCCATAGAGGAGGAACTCTTAGTTACTCTTAGCATTTTAGTCAAAAGGTTATCAATATGAGTTTTTCCCAATTATTTACACACTAAAACTGGCCCATGAGGCACAATGACCCAAACCTGTAACTAATTTATAGGTTTGGGTCATTGTGCCAGACACCACATCTGCAATACTAGTGGCACATGTTTTGCTTTACACCCAGACTACAATTTTATAACAAACATTTGGCAAAACACAACACACAATGCTCTACCTTTGGCACAACCTTCACAACTAAAATATCTTATGTGCAAATGAAAAGCAACTCAGTTCAACAAGCTAAGCTCAATTACCAATTGATCACTTTCTCTCTTCACATGTGCAAACACTAATTATGTGTAAATGTTCACTTTGCAATCAGACCTTTGGTATGGATAAAAAGCCCACAGGTGAGAACTGTGTTTGGAGAACAATGGAAGCAAACTTGGCAGAGAGAGGTGGAGGAGAGGTTGAGGTAGAGGTTGAGGTGGAGATGGAGGTAGAGGTAGAGATAGAGGTGAAGGTGGCGATAGAGGTGGAGGTAGAGGAATATGTTATTTGTCTTATGCAGCAGTATGTCCCAGTGAGTGAATAAACTTAGTTTGAGCATTACTAAGCATCCGTGAGTTCTACTCTTATTTAGAACCTTACAAAGGCGAAACAAGTAAATGTTTCATGTATTACTGTATGAAATTGGGAGCTATATTGCATTGCAACATGTTTATCTCGAATACTGTTTTACTGTAGTGTTTACTGTACTGCATGCTATTTTGTTTTTGTAGAACGGAAAGACGAACACCACGTACGTGGTGGTAAAACGCATCTATTTACAGACGAACAGGAGGTTGCCATTGTGCAAATGGTAGTTGAAAATAATGCCATAAGACTGCGGGAAATCCAACACCAGATTATTGAAAACCCTGCCATCTTCAATATCAGAGTGAGTTTATCATGAAAATCAGCCAAGACATCAGAAAAGGAATTGTAGACCTCCACAAGTCTTGTTCATCCTTGGGAGCAATTTCCAAACGCCTGAAGGTATCACGTTCATCTATACAAACAATAGTACGCAAGTATAAACACCATGGGACCACACAGCCGTCATACTGCTCAGGAAGGAGATACGTTCTGTCTCCTAGAGATGAACGTACTTTGGTGCGAAAGGTGCAAATCAATCCCAGAACAACAGCAAAGGATGTTGTGAAGATGCTGGAGGAAACATGTGCAAAAGTATCTATATCCACACTAAAACGAGTCCTATATCGACATAACCTGAAAGGCCGCTCAGCAAGGAAGAAGCCACTGCTCCAAAACCTCCATTAAAAATCAAGACTACGGTTTGCGACTGCACATGGGGACAAAGATCGTACTTTTTGGAGAAATGCCCTCTGGTCTGATGAAACAAAAATAGAACTGTTTGGTCATAATGACCATTATTATTTTTGGAGGAAAAAGGGGGAGACTTGCAAGCCGAAGAACACCATCCCAACCATGAAGCACGGGGTGGCAGCGTCATGTTGTTGGGGTGCTTTGCTGCAGGAGGGACTGGTGCACTTCACAAAATAGATGGCTTCATGAGGAGGGAAAAGTATGTGGATATATTGAAGCAACATCTCAAGACATCAGTCAGGAAGTTAAAACCTGTTTGGGAAAGGCGTGCCGCTAGTGGGACACCTTGACAACAGCCGGTGAAAATGCAGAGTGCCAAATTCAAATTAAATTACTATAAATATTTAGCATTCATGAAAATACAAGTGTAATACATGAAAATAAAGCTTAACTCGTTAATCCAGCCAAGGTGTCAGATTTCAAAAAGGCTTTACGGCAAAAGCAAACCATGCGATTATCTGAGGACAGCGCCCCGCATACCAACACATGAAAAACATATTTCAACCAGACAGGTGCGACACAAAGTCAGAAATAGCCATATAAAAAACGCATTACCTTTGATGATCTTCTTCTGTTGGCACTCCAAAAGGTCCCAGTTACATCACAAATGGTCATTTTCTTCGATAATGTCCTTCTTTATATCCATAAAACTCAATTTAGCTAGCGCGCTTCAGTCAATAATCCATCCAGTTTCCCTCCATCAAAATGCATACAAAATTAATCCCAAACATTACAAATAAACTTTTCCAAACAAGTGAAACAACGTTTATAATCAAACCTTAGGTATTCTAATACGCAAATAAATGATAAAATTGAAGTTCATTACTGGAGATAAATAAGAAAGAACGCGCTTTCCTCCACGCGCTTGGAAACACTACAGCCAAAATGGGAGCCACCTAGAAGAACTACAATATTTGGGTCATTTTCCTAAAACCAGCCTGAAACTCTTTCTAAAGTCTGTTGACATCTAGTGGAAGCCCTAGGAACTGCAATTTGGGAGGACTTGGGCTTATAATTACAGTACTAGCTATTGAAAACAGTGGTAAGCTGAAAAAAATAAAACAATTAATTGGGATGGTTTGTCATCGGGGTTTCGCCTGCCATATCAGTTCTGTTATACTCACAGACATCATTTTAACAGTTTTAGAAACTTTAGAGTGTTTTCTATCACTTATATGCATATCCTAGCCTCTGGGCCTGAGTGACAGGCAGTTTACTTTGGGCACGCTTTTCATCCGGACGTGAAAATACTGCCCCCTATCCCAAAGAAGTGTTAATTCTTGGTCGCAAATGGGTTTTCCAAATGGACAATGACCCCAAGCATACTTCCAAAGTTGTGGCAAAATGGCTTAAGGACAACAAATTCAAGGTATTGGAGTGGCCATCACAAAGCCCTGACCTCAATCCAACAGAAAATTTGTGGGCAGAACTGAAAAAGCATGTGCAAGCAAGGAGGCCTACAAACCTGACTCAGTTACACGAGCTCTCTCAGGAGGAATGGGCCAAAGTTAACCCAACTTATTGTGGGAAGTTTGTGGAAGGCTACCCAAAACGTTTGACCCAAGTTAAACAATTTAAAGGCAATGCTACCAAATACTAATTGAGTGGGAATGTGATGAAAGAAATAAAAGCTGAAATAAATCATTTTCTCTACTATTATTCTGACATGTCACATTCTTAAAATAAAGTGGTGATCCTAACTGACCTAAAACAGGGATTTGTTACTACGATTAAATGTCAGGAATTGTGAAAAACTGAGTTGAAATGTATTTGGCTAAGGTGTACATAAACTTCCCGACTTCAACTGTATGTGTGCTTACAGTATGCTGTTTGACATGTATTGAGTCATGTTGAAATATAAAACAAAAAATGTTGCATTTGTGTTCCTTTCTTGTTTGAGTACACAAACAATATACAGTATAACAACAAAATCTTAGTCTTTACACTGAAATAGGTTCTGATAGTAGTGTTTTGAATGTCACATTGGTGTGATCTCGGTTGTCACTAAGTTTGATTAATTTGATTTGTGTGTGTGTCTCATTTGTATGCAGAGTTTCATTATGAGCAGGGAGTACAGGATTTTGATTGCTGTGTTTCATTATGAGCAGGGAGTACAGGATTTTGATTGCTGTGTTTCATTATGAGCAGGGAGTACAGGATTTTGATTGCTGTGTTTCATTATGAGCAGGGAGTACAGGATTTTGATTGCTGTGTTTCATTATGAGCAGGGAGTACAGGATTTTGATTGCTGTGTTTCATTATGAGCAGGGAGTACAGGATTTTGATTGCTGTGTTTCATTATGAGCAGGGAGTACAGGATTTTGATTGCTGTGTTTCATTTTGAGCAGGGAGTACAGGATTTTGATTGCTGTGTTTCATTATGAGCAGGGAGTACAGGATTTTGATTGCTGTGTTTCATTATGAGCAGGGAGTACAGGATTTTGATTGCTGTGTTTCATTTTGAGCAGGAGTACAGGATTTTGATTGCTGTGTTTCATTTTGAGCAGGGAGTACAGGATTTTGATTGCTGTGTTTCATTATGAGCAGGGAGTACAGGATTTTGATTGCTGTGTTTCATTATGAGCAGGGAGTACAGGATTTTGATTGCTGTGTTTCATTATGAGCAGGGAGTACAGGATTTTGATTGCTGTGTTTCATTATGAGCAGGGAGTACAGGATTTTGATTGCTGTGTTTCATTATGAGCAGGGAGTACAGGATTTTGATTGCTGTGTTTCATTATGAGCAGGGAGTACAGGATTTTG
Source organism: Oncorhynchus nerka (assembly GCF_034236695.1). Taxonomy (NCBI): domain Eukaryota; kingdom Metazoa; phylum Chordata; class Actinopteri; order Salmoniformes; family Salmonidae; genus Oncorhynchus; species Oncorhynchus nerka. The sequence goes on from NC_088413.1 coordinate 66,277,066, forward strand.
ATTGCTGTGTTTCATTATGAGCAGGGAGTACAGGATTTTGATTGCTGTGTTTCATTATGAGCAGGGAGTACAGGATTTTGATTGCTGTGTTTCATTTTGCAAGATGTCTGTGGGGTTTCGGGAAATTGGCTAACTGTTTTGTGTTTTGTGCTTACAATTCTGAGTACATGGGATGTAGTTTCAGCAAACGTGTGTTAACAACTTGGAAAAACTGTAAACATCATCTTCTACTCTTTGTTTTTGGCTATTCATGTATATGCAATGCCCAAGAGGAATTATATAATTGAAACTGTTCTGTGCTGATATATTCTTAGTCATGGAGGAGCTATGGAGCCGAAAGAAGAGGAACTGACCTTTATGGCCACTTGCATGGCTGTGTTCTCTCCATTCATCCCTAGAACCTGGCCTTCATACACCTCCCCAAATGCTCCATGGCCCAATGCCCTGCAAACACACACCAAGCCAGACAGGTGACAAAGAGCTTCACTCCAGAGCTTCACCCCAGAGCTTCACTCCATCATGTAATGCACGTTGTAGCTTATAGTTCAGTGCTCAGTCAGCTGTACTGTGTGTGTGGACTACCTGAGGAGGGTGATGTTCTTGCGTGGTACTTCATTCAGCTCACTCAGCGAAGCAGCCTTGCCAGCAAAGCAGTAGTTTGGGTTGTAATCTGTCATGATGGTGGATGACCGGATCTTACTCAGCTTGTATTCTGGGCTCTGGAGACGCAGCCTGACCGCGTGCAACTGGTTCTTCTTACGGTAGTATACTGCAGGAGAGAGAGACCAGGAAGACAGTGTTGGTTACTGTCATACAGTCCTCGGCTTCAAACTGTTGCTATACTGTACCTATCAGAGACATAACAACACACTATCCCTGCATCAGACACACTACCCTAATGTCTGTCTGTCCTCTAACCTCTGGCCTCTGACCTCTGGCCCTGGTCCAGTCAGTGACTAGCTGTGAGTCTGTGAGTTGAGGACCGAGGACTCACCCTCCGTGGAGGCGGCCCGCGGCCCCGATGCAGGTTGGTAGTCTGCCTGGGGGGCTGGGTGGGGGCCCTGGGGGGCGATGCGTGATGGTGAGAGGTGCCCTCTGCCGTGACGTCGAGCTGCAGGTGCAGACAGACGCGACGCTCGGGGGGAGGAGTGGGGGGGCCGTGGACAGACTACCAACCTACTTGGGGGAGAGCTCAGGTGAAGAGACAATGTTAACTGTCTGAGGTCTGTCTCCACCTGGATGGGCCCTCACCATGGACTACAGTGGGGCTGCTTGACCATCTGGCTTTTGGGTTGAGTGTGTGTGTTGTATTGTGTTGTGTGTGTGTTGTGTTGAGTTGAGTGTTTGTATGTTGTGTTGTGTGTGATATGCATGTTGTGTGTTAGGATATAGAGAAACTATATATTGATACTGTACAGTATGCCTTTTGAATTGACAGTGCTTAGAGACAGGAAGCAGCTCTGATATCACTTCCTCTGAGGCTTATGGGAAAGTTCTGTGGTCTTACGCAAAGGGACTTTCACTCCACAGTGAAGCTTTGTGTTAATGACAGGTTTTAATGATTGAAAAGAGTACAGTTCCACTTCAGTCATAGCACAGTGTGTTACAGTTAGTGCACAAGTCAAACTCTAAATATGAGGATCTCATACCGACATAGAGGGAATGTTGATATTTGGTGATATCAGTTTGTCTGAAATAATGATACCATCCCACTGGGCACACACTGGTTGAACCAATGTGGAATAGATGTTGAATTGACATTCTGTCATGGTAAGACATGATTAGACACTCCTTAATCAGCACTGTCAGGAAAGTAAGAGTCCTACACTGCCAGAACCCCCTCCCCTCATACTGCAGCACACGGTCGTCAAAAAGGGAGTTAAAGAGAAACAGAAAATGATCCCTCACTGTTAAACATTTCTGTCCCAAAAATGAAAAAGACAATCAGTCCATTTTTGGAGCATGAGCACACATAAAGTACACATATAACACAGTAGCAGCATTCATTATGATATGAATCATTGATCGCTCATTGGCAAGACGAGGTTAGACACTAATATTAGTATAATAGATTATTATTCTTTCTTTCACTCCTCAATGTTTCCAAAGCAGAATAATCATAGGTACAACTTAAAAGTTAATAGCAGTCATTTCCCTCATTCCCTAATCATTCCTTTTAACAGGCTTATTGTGCAATCATTAGCATTAAGCGATTAAACCATGTTTTACCTTGAATTCAAATAAACCCATGTGATTATAAAACAAGTATAGAAGGTAAGAATTGTTACTGGTGTGGCGATTTGTCCAATGTGCACTTTTAAGCATGACTAGATAAACAGTATATGTATGTTATTGCACATACTTGGGACCATCAATCCGAATGTGCCAGACCACTAAATGAATACTTAGCCAGCCCCTTTACTCTGATAGAAACATCTTAGATTTTGTGGAAGTAAAGTGCAAGAGTGAAAGGTGGCTAGACAGTAATCCCTTCAGCCCCTCCTAAAGTATGTGTATCACAGTTCAAATCAGTTCAGTCTCTACCAGGCTTGATATCTGGAAGAAATATAATGCCCAAGGGCTGACAAGACAAACCCATTTTTGTCAATGTGGATTTCCCAAAAGAGGATTATAAGCAACAATTCCTAAAAGGCCTTTGGTACTATTTTCTACAAGTATCTTCCTGACTGTTAAATGCAGTGTTGAATCATGGACTTCCACCATTCACTCACATCCAGCGTCACATTTCCCTCAAAGATAATACATTAAACCACAGCTTGGTTTACAATGCTAAGCTCCTGCCTTTTCATGATGCTTTCATTGTCAGAAAGTTAAATACAGTATCATTGGCATGGAAAGAAACATCTCACAGACGGTGAAAGGTGGAGGGCACAGAATCAACACAGAATTGGAAGAGGCTCTTACTGAGGGTGAGGCTGGCGCAGGTCAGGACGATGACCGTCACCACGATGGTTGCCACCACAGCTAGGATGAGGGACAAGGACAGCTGGCCTTCTGGAGCGAGGCCCTGATGGGCTGCTGGGGGGTCAGAGGTCAGGGTTAACAGAGAAAGATGGAGAACCACTCAGATCATAACAATGCATCAAAGACAATGGGATTACTCGAGAGGTAGTTCCTTCCGTAACATTTCTCAATTTCTCTCCTTTTATGAGTGTACCATTTCAAGAGAAACAGTGGTAGATCTGTGAAATTCTCAAGGACAGAGTTTTAAATTGAGTATATATGATCCCAAAACACATCTAGTAAAATGAGGGTTTTTACTTGACTGTTACCTGTGCAGGTGACGTTGTCACTGGCCAGTACCTCCTCGTTGTGACAGAGGCAGATGATGAGTTGAGTGTCCTCGTCCCATTTGCAGCTCTGGGTCTGGCAGTGACCGCAGTTGAGCTGCACCTTGATCTCACATTCTCCATGGCTCTCCATGGCTGAGTGGGGAGAATGACAGAGGAAGTTCACCACATGAATCTCACAAGAAGAATGCTGTAGCAGAAGCACTGGTTAACTTAGCCATGTCTATGGCTAAAAAGAGAAGCTGTTTTGCAATCAGTGTTCTTTCTCTTCTTCATAACGTTGTCAAACACTGGACTTCAATTCTTAACTATGGTCAACTAAAACAAATCATGGTTTCACTGTAAAGTCGGTACTGAATGGCCATGGGTCAGTTAACTGTTTTAGTTTGTGTCTTTTTCTTGTCTGTCACTACACAGAGAACAGCTTTGTATTCTATCCTGCATTGGTGGCACATGCATTGGACTCAAATGACATTGTCGTGCCGTAAAGAATTGAGGGGCTGTCTGTTCCTCTACATCATTGAAAAAAGAGAAGGTTGCATGGCGCCAGGATCAACAGGATCCGTGAGGCCCTGAATTAGTTAACTAGTGTCTGAGGGATGAGGAGCCCATCCCTTCTTCTCCCACTGAATCATAATCAGGTGGTAGAGACACACAAACCTCTGTGTTACGGCCTTGGCTCACTCTCTGCTCTCCCCCTCCTCTCTTCTGGCCCCCAGTGACACTGATGAAGGAGGAGAAAGCCTTACCTGCCAGCGGATGGAGAAATATTTCCCCCATGGGATTAACAAAGGAGATGCCATCCTGACCGCCCGCTGTGATGTCATCAATCAGCGCAGCATCGCCACCTTGATTTAGATTAAACACAATATCAAAGATAAGTGAATGTAGAGAGATGGTAAAAGTCTATGTTTGAGCTAATAATAACAATGGTTTATTATTGCTTGCATAACATATGCTCACATTATAAATGGCAATCTTTATTTTGATCAAAGACGGTCTGGGTAGAGGGAGTATGTGTGGTATATTAACGATGTTGAAAGAAATCACGTTTTTCTCAGTCTGTACACATCTCCTCTCAGTGTGTGCCATGTTTTTCAGAGGAGCCAAACGGACCTCCAATCTTATCAGTCAATTAAGTAGAACTTTCTTCCCCAGACAACACAAAAAGCAGGGTCTTTCATGATCTCAGTATGAGTTTAACCTGTATCATAATATCACAACATTCAGAGAGGGATGTTTATTCTGTCACCAATCCAGACTAGTAAATCATACCAGATAAAGACAGAAAAGCAGTGAATGTTATCAGCCTTCCCCTTTCCTTGGGGCCAATGAAAATTCTCCAGCATAAATGTATTTGTCAGATTCATCACAGCTAGAAAAGAGCTGGAGGCTACAGAGGGAGGATCTTAAATCCTATTATAACACCCCTAGCAGTACAGTATGGCACATAAGGAAAGCAGTAAATATTATTATGAGTGTGTGTTAGATTACCTCTGTATCCGCCTCCTCCTCCTCCAGCAGTGCAGGCTCCCCCTCCCCCTCCAAACCCCCCGAAGGTGGCCCAGGACAGTTTGGATAAGGCTTGGGGGCAGGAAGAACCCCCCTCTGCTCCCTCCAGGAGAGACTTCCCTGCCCACAGGTGGCTGGAGGAGTCCTTCCAGCCTCCACCTCCCCTGAAGCACACACACACACACACACCTCATTTAGCCATCACTCTCTCTAAACACTTCTTCTATTGATGTTTGCATAAGATAGGTCGATAAATTCTCCATAAGAACTTGCTGGTCAAGGAGGATTTACAGGGAATGTTCCATGAGTCTTTTCCAAGTACATTAATACAGTATTGCCATATACACTATGTCTTTTCTTCCTTTTCAATGGTTGCATAAGTCAAAAGGCTGCAACCAAGATTATAAGCAGACCCATAGGATAACCAGGGGTCAGGGCCAGCTTCTTGATATAAACACATGCACTCCTGCCCTTTCTCTGACAACTTCTACTGAAGACGCTCAAGTAGGAGCTTTAGCAGTCAGAGAAATGAAAGCCAAATGTTTTCAAGGAGCAGATAGCTAGCTCTGTGAAGAGAATCTCAGAGGGAAGGGAAAAGTGGAGGGGGTGAAGTGAGGGGGGAAACCCAACCAACCTGCTGCTCCAGTCTTGCCATTGGAGCTGGAGGCCACTGTGTCATTCTCATACTGCTCCAGAGGGATCTGGTCCAAGCTGCTCTCTGGGTCCTCCAGGTAGGCCTTCCCTCCACCACCAGCCGCTATCAGTAGAGGCACCAGCACCCCACCCTCCATCTGGCAGGGGTCACAGGGGTCACAGGGGTCACAGTCAAACACAATAGCAGCTTAAAAGGTCCAATGCAGCCATTTTAATGTCAATGTCAAGTTATTTCTGCCCAACAATTAAGTATCTTACTGTGATTGTTTTCAATGGTAAAAAATAAACAAAAATAGCTTCTTAGCAAAGAGCAGTTTCTTAAGCAATAATTTTGCTAGGACTTTCTGGAAGTGGTCTGAGTGGGTTATTGGCAGAGAGGATTGGAACTGTAATTTATTGCCCGGTGATGTCACTAGGCAGACAAAAACTCCATCCCACCAAAACAGGCTGAAAAAAAAGCTTACACTAGGGGGCTTTATTTTAACAAACCTAACACAATGGTAAATCTAAGCGCAGGCGGTAGAGCTATAGTTTCAGGAGGGTGTCAGAAATATTTTTGCTATTGTCACTATCACAATTATCAGCACATTTGCTGGCGTTGGCGTGAAAGGGCTGAGTTTTGATGAATAAACAAGTTGTGGGTGTGTCTAGGCTTGGCCCCTCACTGGCCAATCAGAACGTGCTCCATAGTGAAATATTGTATGTGGTTGCTTCAAGTTGTGTATTTATGGTATTTTATGTACTGCCTTTGTATCAGTTCCAATGTTAGTCCATTATAGTTTGTTAAATAGCTTACAGAAACCAAAAAAAAAATGTAGACCTATTTTTGATAAATACATTCACTTCAACCCATTTGCAGTCCATATTGTTCTAAGTAATTGCACGGCTTCAACAGCATTCTAGCAGGGGCTAGTCCTACTGTAAATTGCATTATGGCTTAGCATTGTGGCTTAGCATTATGGCTTAGCATTGACATCATATTTATTATTGATAGGGCCTAAAAAGAGAATGAATAATTCGAATCAAATTCTAAACAAAACAACAACTTATTTTAATATTAAAACAAAGCAGACCATGGAGGGTTTTACGCACATCCAAATCTTTTCACAGTAGCTGGACAAAGATCCTGAATAAATAGAAAGGGAGAATGTCCACTCACCGCTGTACTGCTCCCAAATAGGCCTATGTTTTATGAACATAGTCGGAACCATCTTAGAGATCAGATCGCCTTCACACATCTCTACAAGTAGCATTATAAGTGTCCCATGTACATTGTCACCTTAAAACCAGGTAGGTTAATAATTCTAATAAGTTTGGTTGTAATACAATTTTATGAAAAACAAGCAATCCGTTTTTTTTTTTAACAACAACAATAATAAATAAATGTCAAATGTAATGACATCATCAAATCTCCAGGATTAAAGACACTGTTGAACCAGCCTTCGTTATAGTAGGCCCGATGGAGGGCTTTCGGAAATTAGCACATTGGATTATGTTTTTAAGGACACACCTTAAATATTTCCAGCCACCCATCTGGGTGCAAGCAAAATGATATTAGACAGGTAAATAGCTGAACCTGGCGTTAGGGCTGGAACATACCATTTTTTAAATGATGAAATTGCAAACTAACGTGCATTTGACACTAGCGCCGCCTTAACACCAGCCAAAAATAGAATCCTAAAAGTCCATTATCATAATTTTCACAATTTCACAGTATTGTTCCAACCTCATAGTGTGGAAATATATATAAAACACAGGAAAATCCAATTTTTAACTGCACTCAGCTTTTACGAGGACCACTCTACCCTCTGTCATAGTCCATAGTGCAACTGAGGGTCCAGTCCAGCGTTTCAAAGAGATAAAACCTCTAGATGAAAGGGTTCTTGTCATACAAACCAGTTAACATAAACTCTGTCCTCTACTGCTTGTAACACTACATCTGTAGATAAATACCATGATAAATCATATTTTAGAATGGCTTCAGAAGATCTTCTAAGCTCATCCATCGGTTCATATCTAACAGCTACATGTGTTTCCGATGAACACCATCATGGCTTTCAAGTTAGGTCTTACCTTGTAGATATAGGTGGCTCCTCCGCCTCCCCCTCCTCCTCCTGCCCACTCTTCACCAGTGAACTCATCTTCTATCACCGAGGATTCCCCCAGGCAGATCTTCTGTGTCAGGGGATTTCTCTACAGAGAACATTTGAATGTGGTTAGATCAGAGAGAGAGTGGCTGCAAGTCTGAGATGTTCTTTTCATACCATCAGGAGATAAATACTTCAGGATGGCACCCGCAGAAAGTTGAAAGGAAAGTAAACGCTCACTAAAATGAATCAGACATATTTGAACAGCAGGTTATCCGGTAACACTTTATTTGGATAGTCCATCTGTAGACGCTCTATAGACTATCTACAGACTCAGTAACATGTTGACTAACTATCTACTAACCCAAACCCTAGCTCTAACTCTAACCTTAAACCTTATTCTAACCCTAAACTTAACCCTTACGCTTACCCTAACCCTAACCCTAACTTTAAACTTTATCTTAACCTAACTCTAACTCTAACCCTAACCCTAACCGTAACCTTAGCAATCAGTTGCTTATCAACAGATCAGTCTGTTGATAGTATGGCCATCTGTAGAGCATCTACAGATGGAAAATCCGGACTATCCAAATAAAGTGTGACTCTTTATCCACCCATAATGTCACCCGAGGTAACCTAACTCTCCCCTCTACGACTCACCCCTGGACAGGCATCCTCCCCCTGATGTCCCACCAGTATATACATGATGTCTCCTTTCTCAAGAGGGAAGATGGCTGAGATGAAGACCCCGTGGGAGCGCTTGTTGTGGTTCTTTGCTCCTTTGCCACCTGCGGCTCCATAGGCTGAGATCCTAAGGATTGCACAGTAAACCATAGAAATGGAATGAATAGAAAGTGTGTCTTCATTCAAGTCAATGATGGCATAATGGGTGGACTGGCAGCCATTTTGAGTGCAACCATGCCAGGAAGTAGAAGCAGGAAGTGTACCCTTCAATCTGTGTTGTGATTTGTTGAATCAACTACTCAAAGGACATTACAAAAAATACATTCCATTGTTTGATCCACATAAGTTAGCATCATTTGAATGAACATTCTACATGACCATGGCAATCCAGCATCAGCTAATAGACCATTCCAAAATACAATGGAAATTATTGCATCACAATACCAGGCAGCAATTGCGAGTGTACCTACGAGTTACCAGATTGCCAGGGTTAGAGCTTCCAAGCCCATTCTATTCATTCTATTTCTATGCAGTAAACTATGGTGGCAAAATTACAAACTTTGTTATGCACATGCGCTGTATGAGCCTTAAAACCTGTACAGTTCCACTGTCTGTTTCTCTCATGTAAGAAGAAGCCCGTGTTTTTCCTCTATTTTCTGAGCAACTTGGTCACTCGGCCAAAGACAAAGAGCCTCTGAGAGTGACCAGGTTTTGGTCCATCCTGTTCTTTTCGTATCTTTCAAAGGCACAGCTGTGTGGAGATAAGAGAACAGAGACTAGCTTGAGCATCAGTGACAATTCCATCAGCAGAAAGGAGTAACACAACTGGTGTTTTCACTTTGTGTGCGATGTTCCCACCATGATCTCACACACCTGCTAAACTGCCACATAAACAGAGGTTGTAATGTCCTATAAAGGCTGAGACTCAACTCGTTTGTTGGGCTCTTAACTCTGCTCTGTTGTTGAGTGGATTGTTAACCAGCTCCAGATTTGCAAATCTTCTAATAAAAAGTTGTTGTTTTGAAAAATCTGCCGTCTCTCTTCCTTTTGATTAGAAATTCCACAACAATTCTTGTCGATGAGGATGGGATGGCTAACTCCGTTCGCTGATCGCTCCTGGGAGTCCAAGGTTAACTACACGCAGGGGCTGCATTAGACGTGGCTTGGGGAGCCCACACTCCGCCTGAGTGGAGCAGAAGGGACCCGCCTCGGACCCTCCAGTCAGCGTTAGTGGACAGATACGCCATTCCGAACAATAAAATGAAGGTTGAGACTGACATCTCTAAAGTGCATGTTAAAATATAGATATTGTTATAGTCACAGAAGACTATTGTATGTAGAGGGAAATTCACTGTGTGTGAGTTTCACTGTGTGTGAGTTTCACTGTGTGTGGGTTTCACTGTGTGTGGGTTTCACTGTGTGTGAAGAAAACCTTGTCTTAGTGACAAGGAGGGTTTCACTGTGTGTGAAGAAAACCTTTTCTTAGTGACAAGGAGGGTTTCACTGTGTGTGAAGAAAACCTTGTCTTAGTGACAAGGAGGGTTTCACTGTGTGTGAAGAAAACCTTGTCTTAGTGACAAGGAGGGTTTCACTGTGTGTGAAGAAAACCTTGTCTTAGTGACAAGGAGGGCTCTACTGTGTGTGGAGAAAACCTTGTCTTAGTGACAAGGAGGGTTTCACTGTGTGTGGAGAAAACCTTGTCTTAGTGACAAGGAGGGCTCTACTGTGTGTGGAGAAAACCTTGTCTTAGTGACAAGGAGGGCTCTACTGTGTGTGGAGAAAACCTTGTCTTAGTGACAAGGAGGGCTCTACTGTGTGTGGAGAAAACCTTGTCTTAGTGACAAGGAGGGCTCTACTGTGTGTGGAGAAAACCTTGTCTTAGTGACAAGGAGGGCTCTACTGTGTGTGGAGAAAACCTTGTCTTAGTGACAAGGAGGGCTCTACTGTGTGTGGAGAAAACCTTGTCTTAGTGACAAGGAGGGCTCTACTGTGTGTGGAGAAAACCTTGTCTTAGTGACAAGGAGGGCTCTACTGTGTGTGGAGAAAACCCTGTCTTAGTGACAAGGAGGGCTCTACTGTGTGTGGAGAAAACCCTGTCTTAGTGACAAGGAGGGCTCTACTGTGTGTGGAGAAAACCCTGTCTTAGTGACAATGAGGGCTCTACTGTGTGTGGAGAAAACCCTGTCTTAGTGACAAGGAGGGCTCTACTGTGTGTGGAGAAAACCTTGTCTTAGTGACAAGGAGGGCTCTACTGTGTGTGGAGAAAACCTTGTCTTAGTGACAAGGAGGGCTCTACTGTGTGTGGAGAAAACCTTGTCTTAGTGACAAGGAGGGCTCTACTGTGTGTGGAGAATACCTTGTCTTAGTGACAAGGAGGGCTCTACTGTGTGGGAGAAAACCTTGTCTTAGTGACAAGGAGGGCTCTACTGTGTGTGGAGAAAACCTTGTCTTAGTGACAAGGAGGGCTCTACTGTGTGTGGAAAACCTTGTCTTAGTGACAAGGAGGGCTCTACTGTGTGTGGAGAAAACCTTGTCTTAGTGACAAGGAGGGCTCTACTGTGTGTGGAGAAAACCTTGTCTTAGTGACAAGGAGGGCTCTACTGTGTGTGGAGAAAACCTTGTCTTAGTGACAAGGAGGGCTCTACTGTGTGTGGAGAAAACCTTGTCTTAGTGACAAGGAGGGCTCTACTGTGTGTGGAGAAAACCTTGTCTTAGTGACAAGGAGGGCTCTACTGTGTGTGGAGAAAACCTTGTCTTAGTGACAAGGAGGGCTCTACTGTGTGTGGAGAAAACCTTGTCTTAGTGACAAGGAGGGCTCTACTGTGTGTGGAGAAAACCCTGTCTTAGTGACAAGGAGGGCTCTACTGTGTGTGGAGAAAACCCTGCTTTATAACACATTATTTGGCAAAGTACTAAATGAATATGAATTGATATGCCATGGTTTGTAATAGTCAGATGTAAATCCATGAGTTATGTGATTCCAGGACAGGGTCCTGAGATAGAAGTAAGAAACTATTCCTGCAGGTTAGCACATTATTTTGGAAGGAGCAATTTGACCAATGGAGCCGTAGGTGAATTGGTTATACTTGGGATAAAACACATACAACATTTTGTATAGGGGGAAATACTGTATGGGTACAGAATTCTAAATTACATAAAGAAATGACAACATATTTTGATGGCGAAGAAACAACCCCTTTTGAGTTAACCTATGATGCATTTATTTTTGAGTTAACCCATATTTCATTTGAAGAAAGAATGAGGTCCCTAACTAAATATTGCTTGTTTTGTGTGTTTGTTTTTGAGTGTGTGTGTGTATAGATAGAGTTTCCAAATGGGAGCCAAGAGCAGCAGGGGAGAACCCTGTCGGCCCAACCCGCAGACTGGACCAGGTGAAGGTAATGGTGGATAAGTGGGGCAGGAACATTCGGGAACAGGTACCGCTCTGGCACAAGGTAGCAGACTTTCCCTTGAAAGGCACATTAAGTGAAATGTTGTTAGCAGAATGTAGAAAGAAGTTACAGGACTTTGAGAGATTAACCAAGAAAGGCAAGGCGAGTAGAATAGACTGGGATGATTTTAAGAAGTGGGAAAAAGAAGCAGAGAAGGGCAGATAAGAACATTAAAGGAATAATGGTAAATGATTAGAAAAGAAGGAGAAACAATGACTTTCCACCTCCCTATTATACCCTTGTATCCACTGCACCAGCACCTGCCCTTGTTGTCCAACAACGGTCTGCTCAGCCCCCCCTCCCGCCGCAGCTCTACCCCCAACAAGACCTGATAGGACTGCAGGACCATCAGACCCCTCAGAGGCAGCCCCAGAGCAGTAGGAACCATTCTACACATCACCTACAATGACTCCCGTTTCACTGGAGGACTACAGGCATAGATTGGAGAACTGTTTCCGCAAACACAGTGGCATCAGACCAGCAACCGATGACTACAACAGCCTCGATACCAGCGTTCCTTGCTGAAAATGGCCACAAAGTTTCTAAGAAAAAAAAGCTGGAGCTTGGGTCTAAAACTGTTAAGTATCTAGGACATGATATTACACCAAATGGTGTCTCAATTCGTTAAGTATCTAGGACATGATATTACACCAAATGGTGTTTCAATCCGTTAAGTATCTAGGACATGATATTACACCAAATGGTGTCTCAATTCGTTAAGTATCTAGGACATGATATTACACCAAATGGTGTCTCAATTCGTTAAGTATCTAGGACATGATATTACACCAAATGGTGTCTCAATCCGTTAAGTATCTAGGACATGATATTACACCAAATGGTGTCTCAATCCGTTAAGTATCTAGGACATGATATTACACTTTGGCAGGAAATTGGCTCTAGAGCGTGTGGCTGTGATTCTATCTGTACCACAGCCAGTACCACAGCCAGTTACAAAACGACATATGTTGACACTCACAGGAATGGCAGGGAGCCTGGCTGCCTGAATATGCTGAGGTTGTACAGCTACTCTCTGACCACAAGGTGGCGATGAATAACAAGATACAATGGAATCCAGGGGGACTCAAGGAGAACCATTAGTGGTTTATGCAATGACTACGGTTGCCACTACTCTAGAGAGTGCTAAATTACCACCACATCTGTCAGCCCAAGCTGCATAATTGTTTGCGCTCACTAGAGGATGCATTTTGGCTTTGGAATTGAATTTAAGGGAAGAAAATGTAATAAAAAATATCTGGAATTAGTTAACTGATTGATCTAAGAGTTGACTGCTGTTAAGAAATGTAACTGTTAAAGAACTAAACAAATAAGGAGGTCTATCCCATGAATTAATGTGTGGACGCACACAATAACAGAATGATTGTGAATAAATGATTGCATAATGATGAACTGTTTGAACTGTTTAACACATTTTTCTTGAGGACAGGTCAAATACCTGTCAAGTACAGCGCTGGAATGATACGTTTCTATGCTCTGTGTTACACTTAACAACACCCTGAAGTCTATTTCCCCCAGAATTGAAGCAGCTTTGCCTGAACCAAATGGAGGACAGCTCCACAAACTTCAACCAGGTGATTGGGTGGTCATCAAGGACCTCCGCAGAAAGATTTGGCACTAACAGCGCTGGACTGGTCCATTCCAGGTGCCCCACAACTCAGACGAAGATGTACCAGCCGATGAATCGTCGTAAGCGACCCGAGTAGGCACGGGAAGACCAGGACCAGACTCTGCGCATAATATTTGTTGCTTTGGTGGTCAGTCTTCTCATTGCAGCTGTTGTCTGGGCCCTGGGAGAAGTGGCCACAATGCAACTGAAGAGTACCAGCACAGTCCCACAGTGGGACTTAAATAACAGCTGCTCCAGCTCGAGCCAACGGCAGACTCAGGACGGGAGTCCAGCAGAAAATAGCCAGCCCATTGTTTAAGAAGTCGGAGATCAATGCATCAGCGTGATGATTGTCCTCTTTGCACAGATGAAGAGTGTACTTCTGTATAACTGTTGAAATTATTCCCTTAAGAATGTTTTGCTAAATTTATGCTAAAAACATCCTACAAATCTACAAACCTCAGATTTCCCACTTCCTGGTTGGATTTTTCTCAGGTTTTTGCCTGCTGTATGAGTTCTGTTATACTCACAGACATAATTCAAACAGTTTTAGGATAGTTTTCTATCCAGAGTGTTCTCCTGGTTGGTGTCACGCCCTGTTCTGTTTCACCTGTCCTTGAGATTGTCTCCACCCCCTCCAGGTGCTACTGATTTTCCCCAGTGTATTTATCCCTGTGTTTCCTGTCTCTCTGTGCCAGTTCGTCTTGTACGTTTTCCAAGTCAACCAGCATTTTTCCCATTCTCCTGCTTTTTGCTATTCTCCTTTTTCTAGTCCTCCAGGTTTTGACCCTTGCCTGTTTCTGGACTCTGTACCCACCTGCCTGACCCTTCTGCCTGCCTTGACCATTAGCTTGTCTGCCACTCTGTACCTCCTGGACTCTGATCTGGTTTGAACCTTTTGCCTGTCCACGACCATTCTCTTGCCTACTCCTTCTGGATTAATAAACATTGTAAGACTCCAACCATCTGCCTCCAGTGTCTGTGTAACAGTATAACTTTAGACCGTCCCCTCGCCCATACCCGGGCTGGAACCAGGGACCCTCTGCACACATCAACAACAATCACCCACGAAGCATCGTTACCCATCGCTCCACAAAAGCCGCGGCCCTTGCAGAGCAAGGGGAACTACTACTTCAAGGTCTCAGAGCAAGTGACGTCACCGTTTGAAACGCTATTTAGCGCGCACCACCGCTAACTAGCTAGCCGTTTCACATCCGTTGCATCTGCATCTGGGTCTCGCCTTGTGTCATGATAGTTTGGTGCTTGGGTCACTGTATAAGAATGGCTACTCAAATGGAGTGAACATTGCAGAAAGGAGGCAAAAAGGTCAAGCCAGTTTTGGTCTCCATAGTGGATCAGAGGTTTCACAGCACCTTGAATCAGGCTGTAACAGTGGCAAAGTTAAGGTTGTGCCTGACAGAGGAACACTAACTTGTATCATCGGCTCAAATCATGGTTAATATTGACATACCAGCGGCAAGAAAAAGTATGTGAACCCTTTGGAATTACATGGATTTCTGCATAAATTGGTCACATTTGATCTGATTTTCATCTATGTCACAACAATAGACAAACATAGTGTGCTTAAACTAATAACACAGAAATGATTGTATTTTTCTTGTCTATATTGAATACATTATTTAAACATTCACAGTGAAGGTTGGAAAAAGTATGTGAACCCCGAGGCTAATGACTTCTCCAAAAGATCATTGGAGTCAGGAGTCCTGTCAATGAGACAAGATTGGAGATGTTGGTTAGAGCTGCCTTGCCCTAAAAAAAACACTCAAAAAAATAGTATTTTCTATTCACAAGAAGCATTGCCTGATGTGAACCATGCCTCAAACAAAAGAGATCTCAAAAGACCTAAGTTATTAAGATTTGTTGACTTGCATAAAGCTGGAAAGCCTTGATATTGTATTATTGATAAGCTAAAAGCCTTGATATTCATCAGTCCATGGAAAGACAAATTGTCCATAAATGGAGAAAGTTCAGCACTGTTGCTACTCTCCTTAGGAGTAGCCATCCTGCAAAGATGACTGCAAGAGCACAGCGCAGAATGCTCAATGAGGTTAAGAAGAATCCTAGAATGTCAGTTAAAGACTTACAGAAATCTCTGGAACATGCTAACATCTCTGTTGACGAGTCTACGATGCGTAAAACACCAAACAACAATGTTGTTCATGGGAGGACACCACAGAAGAAGCAACTAATGTAAAAAACAAAACATTGCTGCATGTCTGAAGTTTGCAACGGTGCAGCTGGATGTTCCACAGCGCTACTGGCAAAATATTATGTGCACAGATTAAACTACAGTTGAGTTGTTTGGAAGGAACACACAACACTATTTGTGGAGATAAAAAGGCACAGCACAGCACACCAACATCAAAACCTCATCCCAACTGTGACGTATGGTGGAGGGAGCATCATGGTTTGGGGCTGCTTTGCTGCCACAGGGCCTGGACAGCTTGCTATCATCAACAGAAAAATGAATTACCAAATTTATCAAGACATTTTGCAGGAGAATGTTAGGCTATCTGTCTGCCAATTGAAGCTCAACATAAGTTGGGTGATGCAACAGGACAACGACCCAAAACACAGAAGTAAATCAACAACAGAATGAATGGGTTCAACTGAAGAAAATAAGCCTTCTGCAGTGGTCCAGTCCTGAGTCCTGACCTCAACCTGATTGAGATGCTGTGGCCTGACCTCAAGAGAGCAGTTCACACCAGACATCCCAAGAATATTGCTGAACTGAAACAGTTTTGTAAAGAGGAATGGTCCAAAATTACTCCTGACCATTGTGCAGGTCTGATACGCAACTACAGAAAATGTTTGGTTGAGGTTATTGCTGCCAAAGGAGGGTCAACCAGTTATTAAATCCAAGGTTTATGTACTTTTCCCACCCTACACTGTGAATGTTTACACGGTGTGTTCAATAAAGACATTACTTTTTTTAAAATTGTTTGTGTGTTATTAGTGTAAGCAGACTGTGTTTGTCTATTGTTGTGACCTAGATGAAGATCAGATCAAATTGTATTTATGCAGAAATCCAGGTATTTCCAAAGGGTTCACATACTTTTTCTTGCCACTGTAGCTATAGATTTACTGTAATCAGAGTTCAGCAGAGCCCCCAGACTACTCCGCTGTCCCCATAGATGAACCCCTTTTGGCTGCAGGTAAGAACCCTTTTGATTTCCATGTAGAACACTGTGGGAATGGTTCTACATGGAACCAAAAGGGGTTTTACCTGGAACCAAACGGGTTTTACCTGGAACCAATAAGGGTTCTTCAACGGTCATCCTATGGGGACAGCCGAAGAATCCATTTAGGTTCTAGATAGCAGTGTAAGATAGACAACAACATACCAATGCTAATAAAGACATCCAGAGAAGCTCCCCATATCTTCTCATTGCCTATCCTTACCCCTTTTAACCAGTGGTGTACCACAGTCTCTGACAGGCTGAGAGAATTAGCATTTTTAAAATAACATTTCCTGCTATTCTACACAGAGAAAATGTAGCAATTTTACAGCTAATTTCCTGTAATTGTTTAGATGGTTTATGACGTGTTCATATTCTGTCTGGGGAGGGGAGGGGGCACCAGAGAGATCTTAAATTATTAGAGGGGCTATGTCATAAACCCTCAAAGTTCCAGAAAGGGGTGAAAATGGCAGTCATATTGGTGTCTAACTGGAATTAATGGCAGCCATAACCAGACTAATTGGAATGAATAGCATTAGGGGCATAATCCTGATTTTACTTATGCAGATAAATAAAACAAAGTCATGTGAAATATCAGAAAGGTTGTAATATAATTATTACCAACCTTAAATATTGTAATATAATCATAAATACTGTTTATACACGTTTTCTGTATAATTAGCCTGGATCCCGAGTGGCACAGGCACTGCATCTCAGTGCAAGAGGCGTCACTATAGTACCTGGTTTGAATCCAGGTATCACATCCTGCCGTGATTGGGAGTCCCATAGGGCGGCGCACAATTGGTGTCACACCCTGACCACACCCTGCTTTGTATGTTTCTATGTTTTGGTTGGTCAGGGTGTGAGCTGAGTGGGCATTCTATGTTACATGTCTAGTTTGTCTAGTTATATGTTTGGCCTGATATGGTTCTCAATCAGAGGCAGGTGTTCGTCATTGTCTCTGATTGGGAACCATATTTAGGTAGCCTGTTTGGTGTTGGGTTTTGTGGGTGATTGTCCTTGTTACTGTCTCTGTGTTACTTTGCACCAGTATTAGGCTGTTTCGGGTTTTCGTGGTACGTTTATTGTTTTTGTATTTGATTCGTGTTTACTTTGTTTCATTAAACATGGATCGCAATAGCCACGCCGCATTTTGGTCTGACTCTCCTTCACATACAGAAAACCGTTACAATTGGCCCAGTAACGTCGGGGTTTGGCCTAAGTAGGCTGTCATTGTAAATAAGAATTTGTTCTTAACTGGCTTGCTAGTTAAATAAAAAATATAATAAATATATGTAAACAGAGCATGAATGTCTAAACATTTTTGGGGGTGGAAGCTTAGAGTGATTTGTACTGATTTCAGCCAGTATATGGCTGTGGATTAACTGCATTGTTTGAAAGGAATGTTGGCATATTGCCAGTTAATTTGAAACATTTATGGAATCATTCCCCTAAAACTGTCTCGCTAGCTAGCTAACAAACATACAGTGCAGATAAATTCTTCAAATTAATTAATTAACACAATATCTTATCACTTGACAGGCATTCAATAGTTGACCAATTCCCTGACCCAATTGGCTGACCTTTATCCCATTTTAAGAAAGTTCATGTCCATTCTAGTATTCTAATTCCTGTTGTACTTCTGTTGTAATTCTAATTGCCAGATTAGGGAGAGAGAGTGAGCACAGATAGACTAATCTAAGTCTCTATCCGGTGAGTCATGCTTCTCACTCTGCCCCAGTCTTTCTATCTCACACACACACACACACACACACACACACACACACACACACACACACACACACACACACACACACACACACACACACACACACACACACACACACACACACACACACACACACACACACACACACACACACACAGCGCAGGCAGGCAGGCAGGGGCTGAGCCCACCTCATACTCTTTCTCCCCTAACTTGGATGATGTGAAAATCAATCCTGATACTCCAGAGACTTGCCTCTATTGATCGGTCTAGCAGATCCGTGACACTTAGTAGTATAGAAACTGTATTTAATCGGTTGACTGATTTTTCAGGTTGTGCTGCTTCCTGCCAGCTGTCAATACTGATGTACAGATGCAATCATTGGTCAAGGGGCTTGTTTCAAGCATCTTCTGCACCGCTCCCGAGTATACTACTCGCCAATGTCCAACCTCTTGACACCAAGGTAAACATTTAACATTTAACATTTAAGTCATTTAGCAGACGCTCTTATCCAGAGCGACTTACAAATTAGAGCAAGGGTTGCCTTCCAGAGAGACATCAGAGATTGTAATGTTCTCTGTTTCACGAAAACATGGCTCACTGGGGAAATTTTAGTCGGTACAGCCAATCGGTTTCTTCACGCATCGCAGCGACAGAAACAAACATCTCTCTGGTAAGAAGAAGGGTGGGGGTGTATGCCTTATGCTTAACGAGTTGTGGTGTGATCATTAAATACAGGAACTCAAGTCCTTTTGTTCACCTGACCTAGAATTCCTTAAAATCAAATGCCAACCGCATTATCTATCAAGAGAATTATCCCCCCCCCCCCCCCCCAAGCAGACACCTCGACGACCCTGAAAGACCTTCACTGGACTCTATGTAAACCATTTATCCTGAGGCTGCATTTATTGTAGCTGGGGATTTTAACAAAGCTAATCTGAAAACAAGGCTCCCTAAATTTTATCAGCATATCGAATGCGCGACCCGGGCTGGGAAAATTCTGGATCATTGCTACTCTAACTTCCGTGACGCACACAAAGCCCTCCCTCGCCCTCCTTTCGGCAAATCTGACCACGATTCCATTTTTGTGGCTCCCAGCCTATAGACAGAAACTAAAACAGGAAACGTCCAGGCTCAGGTCTGTTCAACCCTGGTCCGACCAATCGGATTCCACGCTTCAAGATTGCTTTGATCATGTTGATTGGGACATGTTCCGGATAGCCTCAGACAACCACATTGATGTATGCGCTGATTTGGTGAGCGAGTTTATTAGCAAATGCATCAGTGAGGTTGTACCCATGGTGACTATTAATACCTTCCCCAATCAGAAACCGTGGATTGATGGCAGTATTCGCGCTAAACTGAAAGCGCGAACCACTGCTTTTAATCATGGCAAGGCGACCGGAACAATGACTGAATACAAACAGTGTAGCTATTCCCTCCGCAAGGCGATCAAACAAGCTAAGCGTCAGTATAGAGACAAACTGGAGTCGCAATTCAACGGCTCAGACACAAGACGTATGTGGCAGGGTCAACAGTCAATCATGGATTACAAAAATAAAACAAGCCCACATTGCCGACACCGACGTCTTGCTCCCAGAAAAATTATACAACTTCTTTGCTTGCTTTGAGGACAATACAGTGCCACTGACACAGCCCGTTACTAAAACCTGCGGGCTCTCCTTCACCGCGGCCAACATGAGTAAAACATTTAAACATTTTAACCCTCGCGAGGCTGTCGGCCCAGACGGCATCCCAGCGCCGCGTCCTCAGAGCATGCACAGACCAGCTGGCTGGTGTGTTTACGGACATATTCAATCGATCCCTATCCCAGTCTGCTGTTCCCACATGCTTCAAGAGGTCCACCATTGTTCTTGTTGCCAAGAAAGCTAAGGTAACTGAGCTAAACAATTATTGCCCCGTAGCACTCACTTCCATCATCATGAAGTGCTTTGAGAGACTAGTCAAGGATCATATCACCTCCACCCTACCTGACACCCTAGACCCCCTCCAATTTGCTTACCGCCCCAATAGGCCACAGATGACGCAATCACAATCACACTGCACACTGCCCTAACCCATCTGGACAAGAGGAATACCTATGTAATACCTGTTCATCGATTACAGCTCAGCATTTAACGCCATAGTACCCTCCAATCTTGTCATTAAGCTCGAGATCCTGGGTCTCAACCCTGCCCTGTGCAGGGGTCTTTGACTTTCTGACGAGCCGCCCCTAGGTGGTGAGGGTAGGAAACAACATATCCACCCCGCTGATCCTCAACACTGGGGTTCCTCAAGGGTGCGTTTTCAGCCCTCTCCTGTACTCCCTGTTCACCCACGACTGCGTGGCCATGCACGCCTCCAACTCAATCATCAAGTTTGCAGACAACAATACAGTGGTAGGCTTGATTACCAACAATGAAGAGACGGCCTACAGGGAGGAGGTGAGGGCCCACGGAGTGTGGTGTCAGGAAAATAACCTCATACTCAACGTCAACAAAACAAAGGAGATGATTGTGGACTTCAGGAAACAGCAGAGGGAGCACCCCCCTATCCACATCGATGGGACAGTAGTGGAGAAGGTGGAAAGTTTTGCGGCGTACACATCACGGACAAACTGAAATGGTCCACCCACACAGACAGCGTGGGGAAGAAGGCACAACAGCGCCTCTTCAACCTCAGGAGGCTGAAGAAATTTGCCTTCTCACCGAAAAACAAACTTTTACAGATGCACAATCGAGAGCATCCTGTCAGGCTGTATCACCGCATGGTTCGGCAACTGCTCTGCCCACAACCGTAAGGCTCTCCAGAGGGTAGTGAGGTCTGCACAACGCATCACCGGAGGCAAACTACCTGCCCTCCAGGACACCTACAGCACCCGATGTCACAGGACGGCCAAAAACAACCACCCGAGCCACTGCCTGTTCACCCGCTTCCACCCAGAAGGCGAGGTCAGTACAGGTGCATCAAAGCTGGAACCGAGAGACTGAAAAACAGCTTCTATCTCAAGGCCAATATACTGTTAAACAGTCATCACTAACATTGAGTGGCTGCTGCCAACATACTGACTCAACTCTAGCCACTTTAATAATTAAATATTGAATGTAATAAATGTATCATTAGTCACTTTAAACAATGTCATTTTATATCATCTTTACATACCCTACATTACTCATCTCATATGTATATACTGTACTCTATACCATCTACTATGCCGCACGGCCATTGCTCATCCATATATTTATATGTACATGTTCTTATTCATTCCTTTACAATTGTGTGTATAAGGCAGTTGTTGTGAAATTGTTAGATTACTTGTTAGATATTACTGTACAGTCGGAACTAGAAGCACAAGCATTTCGCTACACTCGTATTAATATCTGCTAACCATGTGTATGTGAACAATACAATTTGATTTGATTTGATATGGTTTAGTCTAGTGCAAAAGTGCTCCGATTGCAGAAACAGTTGCTGCCTGTAGCGTTCATGTTTCTACAACATTAGAAGAACATATCAAGGCTTGTACCCACATGTATCTGTTGGTGGCTGGTACCCTCCAGGTCTGCACTCCTTTGAACAGGCCGTCCTTACCAACAGTGACATTGAAGTTGGTGTTGCGGTACGCGCTGTCACACTGGGCCTGGGTGGGGCCTCGGGGGCCACTGGCCCCACAGGATGTGAACCACCAGGTCATCAGGGACACCTCTGAAGAGAGGAGACAGACACGTCAGTCAACAAACAAACTCCCTGTGTTGCACAGAAAGAAGACAGACAAACAGACATATGGTAGAACAGCTGCTGAGGAAATCAAAGGAAATTGTGTTAATGGAGCACCTTGTTTATTCTGAAAAATGGCCAGGAAAAACCACTGTGAAAATCAAACAGCAAAGGCCATTAGTGATAGAAATGCTAAATCTATTCCATTAGAACAGCTGGTAGTGTACCTGAGGCAGAGGGCTCTGGAAGGGGGCTGAGGAAATCTAGCTCACTGATGGAGTCCATTTCATGGAAGAATCTGTGTCCGAGCAGCAGGGAGTTGAGATCTGAGAGGAGGGAGACAGACACATTCATCGCTACAAAACATTCTCTTTCATACATTTTCCATTAATCATGGTCAAATCAAAGACAGAGACAGAGATAGAATTTAGAATGTAGATTTGGTTTAGTGAGCAGCTTAAGGTCCAAAGCTTAGTAGATAAAAAGACATACACTAAGAAAAAAAGGTTATATCTAGAGGCTAAAAGGGCTCTTTGGCTGTCCCCATAGGAGAACCTTTTGAAGAACCCTTTTTGGTACCAGGTAGAACCATTTTGGTTCCGAGGTAGAATCATTTTGGGTTCCATGTAGAACCCTTTCCAAAGGGTTCTGCCTGGTACCAAAAATGGATCTGCCTGGGACCAAAAATGGTTCTACCTGGAACCAAAAAGGGTTCTCCTACGGGGACGGTCGAAAAACCCTTTCTAAGCATGTATGAGCTGCAGGGTGCTGATGGGACTTGGGGTGATGGAGACAGACAGACAGACAGACAGACAGACAGACAGACAGACAGACAGACAGACAGACAGACAGACAGACAGACAGACAGACAGACAGGCAGACAGACAGGCAGGCAGACAGACAGACAGACAGACAGACAGACAGACAGACAGACAGACAGACAGACAGACAGACAGACAGACAGACAGACAGACAGACAGACAGACAGACAGACAGACAGACAGACAGACAGACAGACAGATAGACAGACAGAGACTTATGGAAAAAGTGGAGAAAGACGAAGGGCTTTAGGAGATAAGTAATAAATGTGAGGGAACACATCGTGAAAGTGTTAGCAGGAGACAAGATAAGGGCGGGATTGATTTAGTAGCTGCAACTAGATGTGGAATTTTGGAGGGTCTGGAGATGTGCTCCAGTAAAACGTAATAGGGACAATAAATCTGCATACTGATCAGATCCCGCCCAATTGGCGGCTGTCTGGCGTCGCCAACTTGCATGCCTTGCACGAAACCGGGCATGCCTCTGCAAGCCCCCCTCCTCCCTTCCTTACAATATTTACTTAACAGCATCTGGGTACAATGCCTATCAAATAAAACTAATGTTGGCAGGCTTCCCCCCAAATGTCTGACCAAAGAGCTTTATGGTAGATAACAATGGATGAAGTGAAGAAGATCTGTGCTCCAGTGTGACATTAACGTATGTGACACTGGAACCTGCTGATTTTATTGTCAGATTGTGGATTGAATCCCAGGGAGAAGTATTCGACGGTCGGTTTCCCCCATTCAGAAGCAATCAGGCAGTGTGTTGTCTTCCAGGGGAGCCCTCCAGCTGATTTGGAGATGGTGGTTAGCCGACGCATCTGTGTGCATCATGCTTCGGTTCCTCTCTTTCTTTGACTCTTCCTCAAAAGCACTATTGTTTCCAGTCTTAAGGCATGCTCTATTTACGGTCTCATCTGCAACTCCATGGGGGTGGATCAGAAGTTGTTATGGGGCGTTGCTCTCCACTGAATGTACTGTGTCCTAACTAGAATCTATTCAGTTCCTCCTACACAAACGTCATGGCATCACTCAGGAGAAGGGTGTGATTCAGTGATATAGGCCATGTGAGCTAATAGCCATCATCTAGTGGTCCTTTAAGGAATCTATTTCAAATCAAATCAAATTGTATTTGTCTCATGCGCCGAATACAACAGTAGACCTTACAGTGAAATGCTTACTTACAAGCCCTTAACCAACAATACAGTTTTAAGAAAAATCCAAAAAAGAAAATAAATAAAGTAAAAAATAATTAAAGAGCAGCAGTAAAATAACAATAGCCGGGCTATATACAGGGTAGACCGGTACAGAGTCAACGTGCAGGGGGCACCGGTTAGTCAGTTAGTCGAGGTAATTGAGGTAATATATACATATGGTAGAGTTATTAAAGTGACTTAAGCATAGATAATAACAGGAGGGAGGGGGGCAATGCAAGTAGTCAAGGCAGCCATTTTATTAAATGTTCAGGAGTCTTATGGCTTGGTGGTAGAAGCTGTTTAGAAGCCTCTTGGACCTAGACTTGGTACTCTAGTACCGCTTGCCGTGTGGTAGCAGAGAGAGCAGTCTATGACTGGGGTGGCTGGAGTATTTGACCATTCTTAGGGCCTTCGTCTGACATCGCCTGGTATAGAGGTCCTGGATGGTAGGAAAATTGGCCCCAGTGATGTACTGGGCCATATGCACTACCCTCTGCAGTGCCTTGCAGTCGAAGGCCGAGCAGTTGCCATACCAGGCAGTGATGCAACCAGTCAGGATGCTCTCGAACCTCAGGCTGTAGTGACGCCTCAGCACTGCAATGCAGTGCCTTAGACTGCTGTGCTACTCAGGAGGCCGAAAGCGGCCCCTCTCAATCAGTAAATATAATCTTAAAATATTTAGGGAGTTTTACCTGAGAAACGATTCAATGATGTGTTTGGAGCCCTCCAAATAGTCGCTCACTGTACTCGAGCCATACAGTATGTTATAGTATCTACATTGAGACCTGACTGTTTGTGTTGTGTACAGATTGTGTTGCATGGAGGGCTACCTGTGTCAAAGCATGCTGCCCCCAGGGTGATGTCATCTAGGGCGATGTCAGCCTTGGAGCCTGGTCCCCACAGAGCCTTCACCTTGAGGTGGAACCTGGAGGAACACAGATCACAATGAATGGAGAGATACACAGTATGGCATTAAATCTAGATTTCACATTAGTTTTTGTTTTATTAAAATACCCTAAATTCTTTCACATTCTTTCACAGCAATCATCTATCAAACTACAATCACTCAAGAAACTCTAACTCTGAACTTTATGTAATGTTATGTTATATGTGTTGACACCTCAGGTCAGTAATTAAGCAGTACATTAGGGCACCATACCCACTGAGGAGGGCAGGTAGCTGTAGAGTGATGTCCTGCCAGTTATCTTTCCAGTGTCCAGACCTCTCCCACACCAACCGGGACATGGTAGTACTGTTATCCTCTAGTGACAGCAGCACGGTGCCATCAAACTCCCCATAGAGATACAGGGAGAAATGCAACTGCAGACAGAGACATTCAGAAAGGATGTGAATTAGTGAATTTCATGACATACTTTTTGAAAACTTTAACATGACTTAAAACTATATGAAGTTTGATATTCTGTGTGTAGTACCAGATGACGGCTCTCTGTTATGATAGACCAGCTGTCTGGGGGGGAAATCGGACTAATTACAAAAAATGCTAATCAATAGACAGGCCTTGGCTATGGCTAGCATCTCTTGAGGGTGGTTCTAAAACTCCCATAATGAGGATGTATAGAACTCATCAGTGAGTCATCAGTGAACATGTTGTTGGAAGGGGAGATTGTCTCATCATTAAGGAAGCCATTGGGTGGCTGGATAGATATGCCCATTTACGCCTCTCACCTGACAGGCTGTGGTAGAGACCGGTTGTGGGAAGGAGTAACTCCGGACAGACACCTCATGACTGGAACTACTCCTTCTCACGGCCAGGAACAGGAAGTGCCCTGAGTGAAAAGACAATACCCACAACAAAGAGTGGAGTTGACACTGACGTAGTGCACCAGTCAACAGGGCATGGCTGATAGAGCTCTGACAAAAACAGTCTTTCAGTCCTCATCTCAAAAACAATACATGCTGCTGGGCTTCATAATACTCAAGTGTTATAACTGATTGTAAATCATCGACAAACTGTCCAAAGGAATGTAATTCTATTCAGTGATAACCCAATAGGGCATTCCTCCTTTAGGCCAACAAAGCCTTTAGGTTCCAAATGTTTTGAAAACTTGAATTGGAATGAAAATCAAATCAAATTGTATTAGTCACATGCGCCGAATACAACAGGTATATAGACCTTATAGTGAAATGCTTACTTACAAACCCCTAACCAACAATGCAGTTTAAAATACATTAAAAAACAGAATAAGAATAAGAAATAAAAGTAACAAGTAAATAAAGAGCAGCAGTATAAAAACAACAGCGAGACTATATACAGGGGGGTACCGATAGAGAGTCAATGTGCGGGGGCACCGGTTAGTCGAGGTAATTGAGGTAATATGTAAATGTAGGTAGAGTTATTAAAGTGAAGATAACAACAGAGAGTAGCCGCGGTGTAAAAGTGTGTGTGTGTGTGTGTGGGGGGGGGGGGGTGGGGGGGGCACTGCAAATAGTCTAGGTAGACATTTGATTAGATGTGCAGGAGACTTATGGCTTGGGGGGCAGAAGCTGTTTAAAAGCCTCTTGGGCCTAGACTTGGCGCTCTGGTACCTCTTGCCATGTGGTATCATAGAGAAAAGTCTATGACTAGGGTGGCTGGAGTCTTTGGCAATTTTTAGGGCCTTCCTCTGATACCGCCTGGTATAGAGGTCCTGGATGGCAGGAAGCTTGGCCCCAGTGATGTACTACCCTCTGCAGTGCCTTGGGGTCGGAGGCCGAGCAGTTTCTGATGTCCAGAAATTATTTTCGGTCATAAGAGATAGTAGCAGCAACATTACGTATGAAATAAGTTTAAAAAATAAGTTACAAACATCGCAAAGAAACAATCAAAAAAACACAATTAGTTAGGAACACGTAAAACGTCAGCCTTCTTCTCCGGCGCCATCTACAGACGTGAGTGCTACGGGTCGGTAGTCATTTAGGCAGGTTACCTTAGTGTTCTTTGGCACAGGGACTATGGTGCAGGGACTATGGTGGTCTGCTTAATACATGTTGGTATTACAGACTCGGACAGGGGGAGGTTTAAAATCCCATTGGAGTCATAAAAACCCAAATGTATTTCCAGTCTCTGTGTAATATGAGAAAGAAACCTGAAGGATCATGTTTGCCTATACAGTGTTCTCATTCTGTAGTTCCCCTCTTAGCTCCAGGACCTGATATAGAGGAGACTCAACAGCAACTGAAAACCAATTCTCAATTCGAACACAATTGACCTGTTGTGTTTTGCACCATTTACCTTGTGTATTTTGCAGAGCTGTCCCCAGCATGTCTTCACTGTCTTCCAGTTCCTCCCCACTGACCCTCCTCCAAGAAGACAGCTCATTGGACGTTGACCAGCCACAGGACCCAGGCTCAAAGGAACAGTGGGCTCCATAGGGCAGAGAATCTACATAGGGACACAGTGGACCAAAACATACTCACTTCACCGGCTCATTCAGTGATCTGTACACTTATAAATACGGATACAGCTTATAAAAATGAAAGCTTTAAGGAAATGATCAAATAGGGCATGGTGACAAGATCTATTGATTACCCTTTTTAAAGAGCACCTTGTATTGTATACTAACTTGAGCACTCCAGCACATTATATTTTCTTCTCAAAATGTAGTGTCTTTTGAATATGCAAAAGAAAGGCTATCCTATTGTGCTGAAGCCATGTCATCTCTCCAGGGTTCCACTATTCAATAGACATGTCATTACTTACTGGAGGGATCAGTTTTATTCTCCATGTGGGAACTATTCTTTGCATTGAATGATGAATGTTTTGATTGAGTGTTGAGCAGGTTAGTGTTCTTCGTCATGAATCTTGTTCTGGAGGCAGCTCTGCAAGAGTGCTTAACCCTAACCTTAACCACACTGCTAATCCTAATGCCTAACCTTAAATTAAGACCAAAAAAGCACATTTCTGTTTAAATTAATTTGTACAACATAGCAAATTTTGACTAAATATGAAACAGAATTCGCTCAGTTCTGCCTCCAGGACAAGACTGATGACAATACATGTCACCCTGTGAGTGTTGAGAAGGCCTGTATGACTAATGGTGTTGTTGTGAGCATTGATGCAAGGGCTGCAAGCACTGAGTGTACCTTCGTGTTTTCACTAATTGCTAAATTCACTGTATAATTTCACAATGCTGCAGTTTAAAGGAGCATTTCAATTCAAATGACAGTTGAATAATGGCATTTCAGTTTCAAGGGGTGCCTCGGAGAAACAGTAACCTTAACAAACCCACAGATAATGGTCCAAAGAAACATATTAGTGGAAGGACTCTAGCTGGCACTTTTGTCTCTTAATGCAATGTCCATCTAGTGGTTGTTATACTTTGCTCTTTACATAAGTGACTGAGACATAGAGAGGAGGAGAGCACTTACTGTTGGCTTACTGCTTCCAGTGAAAGGATGAACTATTTATCGTGGTCATTAAACTTTAATATAGTTTATGCAAGTGGCTTGCACCCTGCCAGTAGCACCACACTCAACAAAAATGTGATTTAAAGATGGGGAAACTATTTTCCCCGGAGATGTTTCAAACATAATCTGATCCAACGTTATAAAACTTACTTTGAAATAATATTGTTTTTAGTGAGTAACATTTTTTATCTAAGTGTAACAGTATAACTTTAGACCGTCCCCTCACCCATACCCGGGCGCGAACCAGGGACCCTCTGCACACATCAACAACAGTCACCCACGAAGCATCGTTACCCATCGCTCCACAAAAGCCGCGGCCCTTGCAGAGCAAGGGGAACCACTACTTCAAGGTCTCAGAGCAAGTGACGTCGCCGATTGAAACGCTATTTAGCGCGAACCGCTAATTAAGCTAGCCGTTTCACATCCGTTACACTAGCTAACAATGAATTATGGAGAAGGCCTATCTACGGAATAGTAGGGCCAAGTGTAATAAACGGCAATGTGTGGTGGCACTTGGTAAAACCAACATTTTTGCACGGATAGTACAATATTTAGAGAATAAAGTCAAAACGTTAGGCTACACATATTTTTCTAAGCCATAATCACATGCGACTGCTGGCATCAGCACAGATCACAGTACACTAGACTGGCAGCCAGCCAGCCGGTACACAGGTGAGATGTAAATCTAGTTTGTTCATTACAGTGGCTTGGGTAAATGACATCACAAAAGGAAGCAAATAATTAGTAGAAATACATTTGTCGTCATTTCTATGTCACCAGATTGACTTTAGATGCAGTATAATGTTAGCTAGCTAGATTGAGAGATCAGTGAATGATAGATAGCTAGCTAACATTAGCATTAATGGCTATTTTTATGAACTTTGTTTGCTAATGAAAACATTGTCACATCTAAAGTAAATTTGACAACTTTTTGTCACCTCTAGATATGCTAACATCTAACAATTTACATGACATATGTAGCTAGAGGTCCAGCTTCTTGAAGATGTCAATCATTAACAACTCGGATTTCCTGCACGACCGTGGGGTCGCAGAAGAATCCTTCTCAAAATTGGAGGAGCAAAAGGTGTGTTCGCAATAGGGGGGTTCTGGAGGTGGTGCAGTGAGTGAATAGGGGTAGCAGATTCGTGCAGAGCTCTGCTCTCTGTCTGCATGAAGAATGTTGATCCTGACTTGATGCAATGTCACACCGATGACAGCAAAATTCTTGTACCAGATTACAGGTTCATAACTAGTCTACAGGTTATGGATCAGGTAACAGGCTAACACTTAAGACACACATGTCAATGATTAGGTGTTACATTGGTGTAGTATTTTTTCATTGACATGGCATACTCTCTAAACAATAATTCCAACAAATTGGCTACTAGGGTATGTCTGCAATTGTTCGTCGACACCACTAGCAAACTCTACTGCTGTTACTACTGCTGTTACTACTGCTTTTACTACTGCTGTTACTACTGCTGTTACTACTGCTGTTACTACTGCTCCTACTACTGCTGCTACTACTGCTGTTATTACTGCTGTTACTACTGCTGTTACTACTGCTTTTACTACTGCTGTTACTACTGCTGTTATTACTGCTGTTACTACTGCTGTTACTACTGCTGCTACTACTGCTGCTACTACTGCTGCTACTGCTGTTACTACTGCTGCTACTACTGCTGTTACTACTGCTGCTACTACTGCTGCTACTCCTGCTGCTACTACTGCTGCTACTACTGCTGTTACTACTGCTGTTACTACTGCTGTTAATACTGCTGTTACTACTGCTGTTATTACTGCTGTCATTACTGCTGTTACTACTGCTGTTACTACTGCAGTAGTAGCTGTTACTACTGCTGTTACTACTGCTGTTATTACTGCTGTCATTACTGCTGTTACTACTGCTGTTACTACTGCTGTTACTACTGCTGTCATTACTGCTGTTACTACTGCTGTTACTACTGCTGTAGTAGCTGTTACTACTGCTGCTACTACTGCTGCTACTACTGCTGCTACTGCTGTTACTACTGCTGCTACTACTGCTGCTACTGCTGTTACTACTGCTGTTACTACTGCTGTTACTACTGCTGTTATTACTGCTGTTACTACTGCTGTTACTACTGCTGTTACTAGTGCTGTTATTACTGCTGTTACTACTGCTGTTACTACTGCTGTTACTACTGCTGTTACTACTGCTGTCATTACTGCTGTTACTACTGCTGTTACTACTGCTGTTACTACTGCTGTTAATACTGCTGTTACTACTGCTGTTAATACTGCTGTTACTACTGCTGTTACTACTGCTGCTACTACTGCTGTTATTACTGCTGTTACTACTGCTGTTACTACTGCTGTTACTACTGCTGTTACTACTGCTGTTATTACTGCTGTCATTACTGCTGTCACTACTGCTGTTACTACTGCTGTTACTACTGCTGTCATTACTGCTGTTACTACTGCTGTTACTACTGCTGTTACTACTGCTGTTACTACTGCTGCTACTACTGCTGCTACTACTGCTGCTACTGCTGTTACTACTGCTGTTACTACTGCTGTTACTACTGCTGTTATTACTGCTGTTACTACTGCTGTTACTACTGCTGTTACTAGTGCTGTTATTACTGCTGTTACTACTGCTGTTACTACTGCTGTTACTACTGCTGTTACTACTGCTGTTACTACTGCTGTTACTACTGCTGTTACTACTGCTGTTACTACTGCTGCTACTACTGCTGTTATTACTGCTGTTACTACTGCTGTTACTACTGCTGTTACTACTGCTGTTACTACTGCTGTTATTACTGCTGTCATTACTGCTGTTACTACTGCTGTTACTACTGCTGTTACTACTGCTGTTACTACTGCTGTTAATACTGCTGTTACTACTGCTGTTACTACTGCTGCTACTACTGCTGTTATTACTGCTGTTACTACTGCTGTTACTACTGCTGTTACTACTGCTGTTACTACTGCTGTTAATACTGCTGTTATTACTGCTGTTACTACTGCTGTTACTACTGCTGTTACTACTGCTGTTACTACTGCTGTTACTACTGCTGTTACTACTGCTGCTACTGCTGTTACTACTGCTGCTACTACTGCTGCTACTGCTGTTACTACTGCTGTTACTACTGCTGTTACTACTGCTGTTACTACTGCTGTTACTACTGCTGTTACTACTGCTGTTACTACTGCTGTTACTACTGCTGTTACTTACCCTTTGCATTTCTTCTATCATATGCTCCAAATGCAACTCGTATTTATTCTCATCTTACATAGGAACATTTATTTGGTCTTTGTAAGATAAACAGTCATACATGCATCACTGCTTCTCAACCACGATCTTTCATATTTGAAGGGCCATTGTATTCAGTTGTGAACAAAAATATATATTAAGCACAAAATGTGTGTCTGCCAAATAGGCACCATGTAGATAAGTGTCAGTCCACTGACTGGGCTGGAGAAGCACGAATATGAATGAAATCATCCTACTGTGCTTGTGTAAGGGTTGACTATGCACAGTACAGTGCATTCGGAAAGTATTCAGACCCCTTCCCTTTTCCACCTTTTGTTACATTACAGCCTTACTCTAAAATTGATTAAATAAATATTCTTTATCATCAATTTACACACAATACCCCATAATGACGAAGTGAAAACAGGTTATTATAAATGTTGTACATTTATAAAAAATATATTTAAAAAACAGAAATACCTTATTCAGTATTCAGACTCTTTGCAATGAGACTCGAAATTGAGCTCGGGTGCATCCTATTTACATTGATTATCCTTGAGATGTTTCTACAACTTGATTGGAGTCCACCTGTGGTAAATTCAATTGATTGGACATGATTTGGAAAGGCAAACACCTGTCTATATAAGGTCCCACATTTGACAGTGCATGTCAGAGCAAAAACAAAGCTATGAGGTCGAAGGAATTGTCCGTAGAGCACCGAGACAGATTTGTGTCGAGGGACAAAACTGGGGAAGGGTACAAAATAATGTCTGCAGCATTCAAGGTTCCCAAGAACACAGTGACTTACATCATTCTTAAATGGAAGAAGTTTGGAAGCACCAAAACTCCTCCTAGAGCTGGCCAACCAGCCAAACTTAGCAAAAGGGCTCCCGAGTGGCGCAGTAGTCTAAGGCACTGCATCTCAGTGCTAGAGGCGTCACTACAGACCCTGGTTTGATTACAGGCTGTGTCACAACCGGCCCTGATGGTAGAGTGGCCAGACAGAAGCCACTCCTCAGTAAAAGTCACATGACAGACCGCTTGGAGTTTGCCAAAAGGCACCTAGAGGACTCTCAGACCATGAGAAATAAGATTCTCTGATATGATGAAACCAAGATTGAACTCTTTGGCCTGAATGCCAAGCATCACATCTGAGCAGAAACCTGGCACTATCCCTACAGTGAGGCATGGTGGTGACCAGTGGCGATTATAGCATGTAAATCTTGGTGGGGCAAAAAAAAAAAAAAATGTTGGCTGCATGCCAGAAAGCCACTACACAACACAACACTAAATGGTGACACATGGTTCCCACAAACTGTTAGGGCCTACATAAAGCTGACCCAACAGCAGTCCCAACAGGACACTTTACCACTGCTACACCTGGCTATCAGAGCACCCTTGTCTGGCAGCGAAACAGTCCATTCAGCCTCATTTACTGCCTTTAAAAAAAACATAGCTGATATGGCTGACTTGCTTAAACAAATGTCGTTTCTACTGACAATTGAGATGTATAAACTATGGCATAAGGGGACGACAAGCGGATAAGGGGCAATCCGTAATTTCGATTAAGGCTTTAATGAGCGAGCTAGGACTGACGTAGTCAATATGACTATTTGTTCAGCACTTTTGAAAAGTACAGCGACAGAATTCAGAACATGGGCCGTTCTTACGGTGTTCTCCCATATAAGCAGACAATGAAAGCAGTAGGCAAAATTAAGAGGGGAAAATAGACCAAATTATTAGGGTGAGGCACATGGGCTACTAACAGCTTACTACACAACATACATTTAGTATTACTTCTAAGCTACAGTATACATATCTCCCTGGCATATTACATAATTTATGCAGCAACATACAATACATTTTTGGACTCAACTTGTTGTGCTGTGCTCACTTGAACAGGAAGGTGGCGTGGCAATCCTTTGTGGGAAGATTTTGTCACCAAACATTGTCATCAAAGTCTGGCATTCTCTGCATTTATGGTGCTTTCAAGACAACTGTGAACTCAAGGTTGAGTCATGATGACGTCAGTGATCTTCAGGTCGTAGCTCTAGAAAGAAGCCAGAGTTCTGGATTTACAATTCCGAGTTAGACGACCGTTCAAATCTTATTTTCCCAGTCAGAACTTGCTTTTTCCCCGAGTTCCCAGTTGTCTTAAACTCACTGAAGTCATATTTCGCAGTTCCGAGTTAACAGCTGTTTTGAGCTTGGCACAAATCATGGCCAACTTTGAATGTTTATCATTTTAAGCTTGGAAAAGACACATTTAATCCCAGACTTGGGACCACACAGCCACTCCACTGAATAGCAGGCCAGTGATTGCTTTGCAATGCTTGCAGTTAGCCACTGATTTCTTCCAAACTACTCATTGTTGAATTTCCAACTTGTTGTGTAATGTTTATGTCCACTGGCCGATGAGCAGCGAAATGTTATATCTATGATTTCTCTTCATTATTTCTCTTCATATGATAAGGATTAAAAAGGATTTGCCAGAAGAAAGTGAACCTGATTCATGATAATGACTGCTAGCTAAGATTTAGAAAGTATAATGTTGACATGATCAGTCCAATCAAAGCTACTGTAGATTTGATCTGTAGCCAATGAGCCTTCTTGGATGGGCACTTCTAATGTAACTCTATGGCAGCACCCAAGGGTTTTGAATTTTTGAGCTCTACCCTTAGACTTGTCGGTGACGTAGTGTCCCCATGAGGGACAGAACACTAAGCCAATCACACCGCAACTAGCGAACATTACCAACATCTACACTGGCTGCCCAACCACCACAGAAAGCATTGAGCTAGGCTGAAACACCTGCATTTTGGAGCTGCCTTACTCAAGAAAGCAAAAAAGAGACCATGTTTGTATGCGGCTTTATTAACTCATTAATTTTTTCAATCATTTGAAATCTATGTGAAATCCATAGATTAGTGCCTAATGAATTTATATAAATTGACTGATTTCCTGATATGAACTGTAACTCAGTAAAATCGTTGAAATTGTGTGGCGTTTTATATTTTTGTTCCGTGTCTAATATAAGCATTTCGCTATACTGCCAACAGATGCTAAATATGTGTGTGACCAATAAAATGTGATTTGATATATACACATACACACACACATACACACACACAGTGGTGGAAAAAATATTCAATTGTCATACTTGAGTTGATGACAGAGCTGGTGTAACCGTGTCAGGAAAATATAGGCCTCCTTGCTCGCGCACGCTTTTTCAGTTCTCACCATACATTTTCTATAGGATTGAGGTCAGGGCTTTGTGATGGCCACTCCAACACCTTGACTTTGTTGTCCTTAAGCCATTTTGCCACAACTTTGGAGGTATGCTTGGGGTCATTGTCCATTTGGAAGAACCATTTGCGACCAAGCTTTAACTTCCTGACTGATGTCTTGAGATGTTGCTTCAATATATCCACATAATTTTCCTGCCTCATGGTGCCATCTATTTTGTGAAGTGCACCAGTCCCTCCTGCAGCAAAGCACCCCCACAACATGATGCTACCACCCCCGTGCATCACGGTTGAGATGGTGTTCTTCAGCTTGAAAGCATCCCCGTTTTTCCCCAAACATAACAATGGTCATTATGGCCAAACAGTTTTATTTTTGTTTCATCAGACCAGAGGACATTTCTCCAAAAAGTACCATCTTTGTCCCCATGTGCAGTTGCAAACCGTAGTCTGGATTTTTTTGGGCGGTTTTGGAGCAGTGGCTTCTTCCTTGCTGAGTGGCCTTTCAGGTTATGTCGATATAGGACTCGTTTGGCTGTGGATATAGATACTTTTGTACCTGTTTCCTCCAGCATCTTCACAAGGTCCTTTGCTGTTGTTCTGGGATTGATTTGCACTTTTTGCACCAAAGTATGTTAATCTCCGAACGTGTCTCCTTCCTGAGCGGTATGATGGCTGCGTGGTCCCATGGTGTTTATACTTGCATACTATTGTTTGTACAGATTAACGTGGTACCTTCAGGCATTTGGAAATTGCCAAAATACAGTCAATTCTAAATCATAAGTCAAGAAACAAAAACTCCATTGCGGAAACAAAATCAATTATATACAGTGCCTTGCGAAAGTATTCGGCCCCCTTGAACTTTGCGACCTTTTGCCACATTTCAGGCTTCAAACATAAAGATATAAAACTGTATTTTTTTGTGAAGAATCAACAACAAGTGGGACACAATCATGAAGTGAAACAACATTTATTGGATATTACAAACTTTTTTAACAAATCAAAAACTTGTAACGGCTCTCTTCTATCTCCTCCTCTGACGAAGAGGTAATGTCTTAGTTCCTCCCCCTCGCGTCCTAGGATAGTCCACTCTCGCCGCCGACCATGGCCTAGTAGTCCTCACCCAGAACCCCACTGGACTGAGGGGCAGTTCGGGACTGAGGGGCAGCTCGGGACTGAGGGGCAGCTCGGGATTGAGGGACAGCTCGGGACTGAGGGGCAGCTCGGGACTGAGGGGAAGCTCAGCACTGAGGGGAAGCTCAGCACTGAGGGGAAGCCCAGCACTGAGAGGAAGCTCAGCATTGAGAGGAAGCTCAGCACTGAGAGGAAGCTCAGGCAGGTAGTTGGCTCCGGCAGATCCTGGCTGGCTGGCGGATCTGGAAGAGTCCAGTTGACTGGCAGATCTGGAAGAGCCTGGTTGACTGGCAGATCTGGAAGAGTCTGGTTGACTGGCAGATCCGGAAGAGTCTGGCTGACTGGCGGATCTAGCTGCTCTGGCTGCTCCATGCAGACTGACATCTCTGGCTGCTCCATGCAGACTGGCAGCTCTGGCTGCTCCATGCAGACTGACATCTCCGGCTGCTCCATGCAGACTGACAGCTCCATGCAGACTGACAGCTCTGGCTGCTCTATGCAACCTGGCATCTCTGGCTGCTCCATGCAGACTGACAGCTCTGGCTGCTCCATGCAGACTGACAGCTCTGGCTGCTCCATGCAGGCTAGCAGCTCTGGCTGCGCTGAACAGGCAGGAGGCTCCGGCAGCGCAGGAGAGGAGAAAGGCTCTGGCTGCGCTGAACAGGCGGGAGGCTCCGGCAGCGCTGTAGAGGAGGAAGGCTCTGGCAGCGCTGAACAGGCGGGAGACTCCGGCAGCGCAGGAGAGGAGAAAGGCTCTGGCTGCGCTAAACAGGCGGGAGACTCCAGCAGCTCTGTAGAGGAGGAAGGCTCTGGCTGCGTTAAACAGGCGGGAGACTCCGGCAGCGCAGGAGAGGAGGAAAGCGCTGGCTGCGCTGAACAGGCGAGGCGCACTGAAGGCCTGGTGCGTGGTGCTGGAACTGGTGGTACTGAACCGAGGACACGCACAGGAAGCCTGGTGCGGGGAGCTGCCACCGGAGGACTGGTGTGTGAAGGTGGCACATGATGGACCGGACCGTGAAGGTGTACTGGAGAGCCTGAGAGCAGGGCTGGCACAGGACGTGCAAGGCTAGGTAGGTACACAGGAGGCCTAGTGCGTGAGGCTGGCACAATTTTCACCAGCCGACTAACACGCACCTCAGGACGAGTATGGAGCGCTGACCCAGGTGCCAACAAATCCCCGACACGCTCCGTCGGATGAATATCGTACCTAAAGCACCAAACTAGCAACTCCTTCATTACTCTCTCCTCCACTTTCCCCATTAACTCCTTCACAGTCTCTGCTTCGCTCACCTCTAACACCGGCTCTGGTTCTGGTCTCCTCCTTGGCTCCTCACGATAAACAGGGAGAGTTGGCTCAGGTCTGACTCCTGACTCTGCCACACTCTCCCTGAGCCGCCGTGCTTGTCTCTCCAACTCCATTCTCCTATAACCTGCTTCGCACTGCTCCAGCGAATCCCAGGCGGGCTCCGGCACTCTCTCTGGGTCGACCGCCCACCTGTCTATATCCTCCCAAGTAGTGTAGTCCCGATATTGTTGATCCTGCTGCCGCTGTTGCTTCTCCTCATACCAGCGCCTCTCGCCTCCAGTTCTTCTTTGGGGCGGCGATATTCTCCAGGCTGATCCCAGGGTCCTTCTCCGAACAATTCATCCTCCCATGTCCGTTCCTCCTTTCGCTGCTTCTTCTGTCGCTGTTGCCTGTTACCACGCCACTCGGTCCGGGTGTGGTGGGTGATTCTGTAACGGCTCTCTTCTATCTCCTCCTCTGACGAAGAGGTAGAACAAGGATCGGACCAAAATGCAGCGTGATGATGATTCATGATATATTTTAATGAAGGAAAACCTATACATACAGAAACTACAAAAATAACGAAATGAAATAATGAAAACCGAAACCGCCCTATCTGGTGCAAACACAAAGACAGGAACAATCAGCCACAAACACACAGTGAAACCCAGGCTACCTAAATATGGTTCCCAATCAGAGACAACGAGAATCACCTGACTCTGATTGAGAACCGCCTCAGGCAGCCATAGCCTATGCTAGACACCCCTACTCAGCCACAATCCCAATGCCTACTAAAACCCCAATACGACAACACAATAAACCCATGTCACACCCTGGCCTGACCAAATAACTAAAGAAAACACAAAATACTAAGACCAAGGCGTGACAAAACTGAAAAATTGGGCGTGCAAAATTATTCAGCCCCCTTAAGTTAATACTTTGTAGCGCCACCTTTTGCTGCGATTACAGCTGTAAGTCGCTTGGGGTATGTCTCTATCAGTTTTGCACATCGAGAGACTGACATTTTTTCCCATTCCTCCTTGCAAAACAGCTCGAGCTCAGTGAGGTTGGATGGAGAGCATTTGTGAACAGCAGTTTTCAGTTCTTTCCACAGATTCTCGATTGGATTCAGGTCTGGACTTTGACTTGGCCATTCTAACACCTGGATATGTTTATTTTTGAACCATTCCATTGTAGATTTTGCTATATGTTTTGGATCATTGTCTTGTTGGAAGACAAATCTCCGTCCCAGTCTCAGGTCTTTTGCAGACTCCATCAGGTTTTCTTCCAGAATGGTCCTGTATTTGGCTCCATCCATCTTCCCATCAATTTTAACCATCTTCCCTGTCCCTGCTGAAGAAAAGCAGGCCCAAACCATGATGCTGCCACCACCATGTTTGACAGTGGGGATGGGGATGTGGGGACAGTGGGGATGGTGTGTTCAGGGTGATGAGCTGTGTTGCTTTTACGCCAAACATAACGTTTTGCATTGTTGCCAAAAAGTTCAATTTTGGTTTCATCTGACCAGAGCACCTTCTTCCACATGTTTGGTGTGTCTCCCAGGTGGCTTGTGGCAAACTTTAAACAACACTTTTTATGGATATCTTTAAGTAATGGCTTTCTTCTTGCCACTCTTCCATAAAGGCCAGATTTGTGCAATATACGACTGATTGTTGTCCTATGGACAGAGTCTCCCACCTCAGCTGTAGATCTCTGCAGTTCATCCAGAGTGATCCTGGGCCTTTTGGCTGCATCTCTGATCAGTCTTCTCCTTGTATGAGCTGAAAGTTTAGAGGGACGGCCAGGTCTTGGTAGATTTGCAGTGGTCTGATACTCCTTCCATTTCAATATTATCGCTTACACAGTGCTCCTTGGGATGTTTAAAGCTTGGGAAATCTTTTTGTATCCAAATCCGGCTTTAAACTTCTTCACAGCAGTATCTCGGACCTGCCTGGTGTGTTCCTTGTTCTTCATGATGCTCTCTGCGCTTTTAACGGACCTCTGAGACTATCACAGTGCAGGTGCATTTATACGGAGACTTGATTACACACAGGTGGATTGTATTTATCATCATTAGTCATTTAGGTCAACATTGGATCATTCAGAGATCCTCACTGAACTTCTGGAGAGAGTTTGCTGCACTGAAAGTAAAGGGGCTGAATAATTTTGCACGCCCAATTTTTCAGTTTTTGATTTGTTAAAAAAGTTTGAAATATCCAATAAATGTCGTTCCACTTCATGATTGTGTCCCACTTGTTGTTGATTCTTCACAAAAAAATACAGTTTTATATCTTTATGTTTGAAGCCTGAAATGTGGCAAAAGGTCGCAAAGTTCAAGGGGGCCGAATACTTTCGCAAGGCACTGTATGTTGTTTTTGTCCGGCCACAGATTTTCATCAACATCACAGGCGATATTCTCCTTGGTCTGAAAAGACTGGAATGTTACCATATGCCTCCTCCATTGCCTGGATTACGGCCATACGTTCATGGGGTTTGCGATCATACACCTTCATACACCTTGTGTCATGCACAAAGTAGATGTCCTAACCGACTTGCCAAAACTATAGTTTGTTAATTAACAAGAAATTAGTGGAGTGGTTGAAAAACGAGTTTTAATGACTCCAACCTGAGTGTATGTAAACTTCTGACTTCAACTGCATGTACTGTACATTAATTGACGAGGGCACTAGAACAATCTGACATCAAATGTCAGCTGTTTTCTGATGATCTGGTCCTTCTGTCCCAAACGTAGGAAGGCCTACAGCAGCACCTAGATCTTCTGCACAGATTCTGTCAGACCTGGGCCTTGATAGTACATCTCAGTAAGAAAAAAATAATGGTGTCCAAAAAAGTCAATTTGCCAGGACCACGAATACAAATTCCATCTAGACAACGTTGCCATAGAGCACACAAAACACTGTACAAACCTCGGCCTAAACATCAGCACCACAGGTAACTTCCACAAAGCTGTGAACAATCTGAGAGACAAGGCAAGAAGGGCCTTCTATGCCATCAAAAGGAACTTAAAATTTGACATACCAATTAGGATCTGGCTAAAAATACTTGAATCAGTTATAGAACCCATTGCCCTTTATGGTTGTGAGGTCTGGGGTCTGCCCACCAACCAATAATTCACAAAATGGGACCATCACCAAATTGAGACTACTGTATGCATGCAGAATTCTGCAAAGCTATCCTCTGTGTACAACATAAAACACCAAATAATGCACGCGGAACAGAATTAGGACGACACCCGCTAATTATCTAAATCTAGAAAATCAAATCAAATCAAATCAAATTTATTTATATAGCCCTTCGTACATCAGCTGATATCTCAAAGTGCTGTACAGAAACCCAGCCTAAAACCCCAAACAGCAAGCAATGCAGGTGTAGAAGCACGGTGGCTAGGAAAAACTCCCTAGAAAGGCCAAAACCTAGGAAGAAACCTAGAGAGGAACCAGGCTATGAGGGGTGGCCAGTCCTCTTCTGGCTGTGCCGGGTGGAGATTATAACAGAACATGGCCAAGATGTTCAAATGTTCATAAATGACCAGCATGGTCGAATAATAATAAGGCAGAACAGTTGAAACTGGAGCAGCAGCACAGTCAGGTGGAAGTTGAAACTGGAGCAGCAGCATGGCCAGGTGGACTGGGGACAGCAAGGAGTCA
This sequence comes from Oncorhynchus nerka, assembly GCF_034236695.1. Taxonomy (NCBI): domain Eukaryota; kingdom Metazoa; phylum Chordata; class Actinopteri; order Salmoniformes; family Salmonidae; genus Oncorhynchus; species Oncorhynchus nerka. Next base: position 66,318,024 of record NC_088413.1, read on the forward strand.
TCATGTCAGGTAGTCCTGGGGCATGGTCCTAGTGCTCAGGTCAGTTGAAACTGGAACAGCAGCATGGCCAGGTGGACTGGGGACAGCAAGGAGTCATCATCATCACAAAAAAAGCCATTAAGTTCTACAACCACCTAAAAGGAAGCGAATCCCAAATCTAGCAAAGCCATCACCTACAGAGAGATGAACTGGAGAAGAGCCCCCTAAACAAGCTGTTCCTGTCCAGGACAGCAACACAATTAGACCCAAACAAACCATGAGAAAACAAAAAGATAAGGAAATCTTTGACTTTGTACAGTCTCAGTGAGCATAGCCTTGATATTGAGAAAAGCCGCCGAAGGCCGACCTGGTTCCCAAGAGAAGAAAGGCTATGTGCACCCTGCCTACAAAAATGAGGTGGAAACTGAGCTGCACTTCCTAACCTCCTGCCAAATGTATGACCATATTAGAGACACAAATTTCCCTCAGATTACACAGACCCACAAAGAATTCGCAAAAACAAATCCAATTTTGATAATCTACCATATCTATTGGGTTAAAAATTCCACACTGTGCCATCACAGCAGCAATATTTGTGACATGTTGCCACAAGAAAAGGGCAACAAGTGAAGAACAAACACCATTGTTAATACAACGCCTATTTCTGTTTATTTCTTTTCCCTTTTGTACTCTATTTGCACATCGTTACAACACTGTATATAGACATAATATGACATTTGAAATGTCTTTATTCTTTTGGAACTTTTGTGAGTGTAATGTTTAGTGTACATTTATAGTTTATTTCACTTCTGTTTACTGTCTATTTCACTTGCTTTGACAATGTAAACATGTTTCCCATGCCAATAAAGACCCTTAAACTGAAATAGAGATGTATAGGAATCCAACGAATGAAGGAAAGTATAACGCCACACTGTCGACCAATAACGTTCAGTTTATCATGCTGCATCACGCGGATGCCAAGCATCTTGTCACACAACCCCTTCTCAAAGTCAATGTATGTGTTGAGAAGCATACCTATTTTCCCGGAAAGTATGTCATGTCATGATTCCAAAGCATATTTGATATTACAGATAGAAAGTTAGTTATCTCACATCTCGGAAAAGATGTGTAATGTTGTACTTCTTGTTTGCGAAATTCATGCTAATGTTGGGTTTTTGTGCCTGCGCCCAATAGACTCCCATTCACTGCTTGTTCCAGAATCGCACACCAACACTCAGATATCATTTACAAACGCAGGATTTGTGTTTAGTGAGTCTGCCAGATCAGATGCAGTAGGAATGATTACCCGTTACATCGATAGGTGCGTGAATTTGACCATCATTCTGTCCCGCCTGAACATGTATGGTGTCAGGAAAAATGTATGGGAGTAAAAAGTTAATATTTTCTTTAGGAATGTAGTGGAGTAAAACTAAAAAAATAGAAATAGTAAAGTACAGGTACCCCAAGAAACGACTTAAGTAAAAATGTTTTAAAAAGTACTATTTAAGTACTTTACACCACTGTATAAAGTACCACTGTATAAAGTACTTAAGTGAAGTTCATCATAATGAAGCATCTTATTTGTGAACAGCTATGTATAGTTATGAAGCCACCTAGCGGAGTGTTCTTGTCACAGCATTTTCTTGATAGGATTGTTCTGGACTTTTTTGTTGTTGTTGAATATTTAACTTATATTTGAAAAACAAGTGTCAGGGATAAAGATAACCACCATTGCACATTTTGAACAATGTGGAGGGATATAGCTGCTCTAAGGATTCTTAATTATTAATTAATGTAATGCTAAAAACAGTTTTGTCACCTCCTGCTGCCTCCAGGCTACCTCTCTGCCACCAGTGGATCAAATGCTGTACCTCCCCCTCATTGTTATTTCACTCCTTTCTATTTGAACTGCCACGTTTTCACCTGAGACCTTAAGTTCCAATTTGTAAGTCGCTCTGGATAAGAGCGTCTGCTAAATGACTTAAATGTAAATGTAAATGTAATGATAATATTGCAAGACAGTCGATTTTGGTCAGTTTTTCTTGTCTGCTGAAATGACCTATGCCTTTGCTTTACTGTGTTGTGAGTATTTAAGCAAGTTTTATTTTTCAAAAGCTGTTTTCTATGCAGTTATCCACATCCACACCCCAGGAAGATCAGAGGAAGCAGACCAGAGTTAGACCAGAGGAAGATCAAGGACTCGCAGTATTGAAGTAGAGTGGATTCACACTGGTAACAAGGACACCAAACAAGTCAGAGCAAAGCAAGGAGGAGGCACCAGAAAGGTTGGTTTGGACTGCAGTGCAGGAGTTACTGAGATCCTGAAAGAGGGAAAGGATATTTTCTTCCCCACTGGACAATCCAGCAAAGGCCTTGAGACTGGCTTTGAGTTGTGGGACTTCAAACAGACTTCCAGGTGATTTTTCCACTGGTACAATATATGAGACAGTCAAGATACCCAAGTTGAGTTTCTATATTGTAACTAAGCCATTGCAAGAGACTTGAAGACACTTCCATCTCTGAGCCATTGAGTGATGTGTCTCACGATGATGATGAATATGACAACACTGAGTTCATTGTCTAGGATGAAGACCAAGTATCAGAGGTCAGTCAGCATGGGCCAAGCATGACTGATTACACAGTCAGCACAGATATCCCCATCATCTTCAACCACCCAGTCATCATAGCTGAACATTTCATCACTGATCGGCATTGCCCTGAACTGAACTTATTAACATGGTAAGTTTAGGCCAAGGTCACTGCACAAGCTTACCAAGAATAAATAATATCACCAATTTAATGCAGATAATAAAAACAAGTGTTAAGAATAGCTGCTGGTGGGGCGTGTGTGATTGTTTCATCAGTAAGGTATAATAAACATAATTATTACCTGCACACGTTTAAGGAAGCAGAACTGTATCAGACTTCTATCCAGGAAGAGGTTTTGGAAGAGGTTCATCCAGAACTGTATCAGACTTCTATCCAGGAAGAGGTTTTGGAAGAGGTTCATCCAGAACTGCACACTTTGTTTTCTTAATATGCCCACCATGATTCAAGTCACAGGTTTACAGTTCTACATCCATAAAGGAAACTTCAATCTTTGTCAAAACTATCATTGTGGTTTCTGAGTAGAAACACCTGCATTTTTTTTACGTGCCCATTTTCGGTACCTCTTGTCAGCGCAGACCCTCTCTGGGCACGCTCCCAAACGCATGTAATGAAGTAATCTGCTATTGCCTTTGGGTCATTGTTTGTGGTGTAAGCTTCCATCCACAAAACATAAAGGCTAAAGCCATCTATGAAGCACTGTATTGCAATACCATATGGTTTCATTTTATCATATCCGTCCATATACCATAGCATGTTGGGACCTTTGGTTGTGTATTGCCATCATCTCATGCGTTGTGCGCGCCTAAGCTCCACACCTTGACCTGGCGATCGATCATCTTGATTATCTGTCTTATAGTGTCTTGCGTTACTACTAAAACTCTCTGAATTGCACAAAGATGCAACCCTCTGTAGCCTTGCATTTGCCCATTACTGTTGATTTCACTGTACAACGGTCTATACCTCATCCAATTCCGTGTGGTTCCTCCTTCTGAAAAGACCCAATCTGCGGCACAAACTCCTTAAGGTCATAATACTTATAATAATAAAGCCAATTCTAAATTATTGTCACACCCTGATCTGTTTCACCTGTCTTTGTGATTGTCTCCACCCCCCTCCAGGTGTCGCCAATCATCCCCATTTTCCCCTGTATATTTATACCTGTGTTCTCTGTTTGTCTGTTGCCAATTCATTTTGTTTAGTTTTGTTTCGTCAAGCGTTTTTCCCTCTGTTCCTGTCTCTCGATTGTTCCTGTTTTCTAGTTTTCACGGTTTTTGACCTTTTCTGCCTGCCCTAACCCTGATCCTGCCTGCCGTCCTGTACCTTTGCCCCACCTATCTGGATTACGGACCCCTGCCTGCCCTTGACCTGTCTTTTGCCTGCTCCTGTTGGATTAATAAACTGTTATTAATTTGATTTTGTCTGCATCTGGGTTACCTCAAATGTGATAATTATAGTTTTACCACGTTATCTAACTCCGGCCTTTCTATGGTGGCTTGCACAGCAACAGGAAGCCAGGAATCATGCAATTAACCAAATCCCCTACTTTAAACTTGAAATATAACTGCCACATTATTCGGAAAATAATGGCACTTTGTCTTCAATTTATTCTTTCAAATTATTCTTGAAATATTGCCACTTTATTCTCAAAATATTGCCACTATATTCACAAAACATTACCACTTTATTCGTGTAATATTGCTACTTTATTCACAAAATTTAATTTGACATTTATTCTTGAAATATTGCCACTTTATTCATAAAATATTTCTACTTTATCCTCGTAATATTGTCACTTTATTCTTGAAATATTGCAACTTTATTCATAAAATATTTCTACTTTATCCTCGTAATATTGTCACTTTATTCTTGAAATATTGCAACTTTTCACAATTTTATTTTGAATTTATTGTCGAAATATTGCCACTTTATTATCGAAATATTGGCACTTAGAAAAAATATTCTCAGTGCCAAAATAAATAAAAATAACTCATAGTTTTTGTTTTCTCTCTTGAATTGGCCCTAATACTCTTCCGTACCTATCTGAAAGGTCAGAATATTACACAACTTAGTCGTATTTCTCAAAGTATGAAGTTTAGATAAAATATAAACAACATGTTTCTTGGAAAGATTAGATACAATGTACACATTCAGTACACAGGGCCCAGAGTTTTTCCTGGCCCATGAGTAATGTAATGTAATGTTGTTGCACTGTTGATGCCCTCACAGACTCACCACAGATAAATCCCTCATCTTCCCCTAGGGGGCAGTCACCGTGGAAGTCACACACACTAGTCTTGTCAATGCAGCTGCCCAAGTCACAGTGGAAAGACTTGCTCTCGTCACAGTCTGTGCCTAGCTCTAAGTCATGGTGACCTGGAACAAGAAAGAGCTCACATTTAACTTCTGGTTTAGTCCCCCATAATACGCTAAAGTAAAAATAGCATTGCATTTTGATTTTTCTATTGATGTTTGGAAATGTAGATCAGAATATACCCATGTCACAGTCTCTGAGGTCCAAGGAGTCGAGGGCCAGAGAAGCCTTTTCCTTCCCCAGGCAGGTGGAGTAGAGTAGGGTCACCTGGAAGGGCTCATCCACCTCTCCAATAACCGCCTCCAGCACCTCCCACTGGGCCCTATTCATAGCAAACAGAGGGTTAAGTGTGTGTGTCTGTAGTATGTATGTGTGTTTCTGCGTGTTTGTTTGTGTGTCTGGACGGCAAAATGTTGAAAGGACTTTCTGTTCAAATAAGTATCTAAACAGCCTTGTCTATTGTCCCAAACAGTGTTTGGCCATCTGTGCAGTAAGTAGATAAACAACTTTACTTTAATGAGAGAAGTGTGTTGCATCTACACTACCGTTCAAAAGTTTGGGGTCACTTAGAAATGTCCTTGTATTTTAAAGAAAATCACATTTTTTGTCCATTAAAATAACATCAGATTGATCAGAAATACTGTGTAGACATTGTTAATGTTGTAAATGACTATTGTAGCTGGAATCGGCAGATTTTTTTATGGTTTATTTTTACATAGGTGTACAGAGGCCCATTATCAGCAACCATCACTCCTGTGTTCCAATGGCACGTTGGCACTGGCCTTCTTTAGACTAGTTGAGTATCTGGAGCATCAGCATTTGTGGGTTCGATTTTCGGCTCAAAATGGCCAGAAACAAAGTCCTTTCTTCTGAAACTCGTCAGTCTATTCTTGTTCTGAGAAATTAAGGCTATTCCATGCAAGAAATTGGCAAGAAACTGAAGATATCGTACCAAGCTGTGTACTACTCCCTTCACAGAACAGCGCAAACTGGTTCTAACCAGAATAGAAAGAGGAGTGGGAGGCCTCGGTGCACAACTGAGCAAGAGGACAAGTACATTAGTGTCTAGTATGAGAAACAGATGCCTCACAAGTCCTCAACTGGCAGCTTCATTAAATAGTACCAGCAAAACACCAGTCTCAACATGAACAGTGAAGAGGTGACTCCGAGAGACTGGCCTTCTAGTCAGAGTTCCTCTGTCCAGGGTCTGTGTTCTATTTCCCATCTTAATATTTTATTTTTATTGGCCAGTCTAAGATATGGCTTTTTCTTTGCAACTCTGCCTAGAAGTCCAGCATCCCAGAGTTGACTCTTCACTGTTAACGTTGAGACTGGTGTTTTTCATGTACAATTTAAGCTGCCAGTTGAGGACTTGCGAGTCTTTTGTTTCTCAAACTAGACACTCTAAGTCCCTAAGAGCTTTGCACACCTGGATAGTACAATATTTGCACATTATTCTTTAAAAAACTCTTCAAGCTCTGTCAAGTTGGTTGTTGATCATTCAAGTCTTTCAAGTCTTGCCGTAGATTTTCAAGCTGATTAATGTCAAAACTGAAACTAGGCCACTAAGGAATATTCATTGTCGTCTTGGTAAGCAACTCCAGTGAATATTTGGCCTTATGTTTTACGTAATTATCCTGGTGAAAGGTGAATTTGTTACACAGTGTCTGAACCAAGTTTTCCTCTATGATTTTGCCTGTGTTTAGCTCTATTCTGTTTATTTTTATCCTAAAAACTCCCTAGTCCTTGCCGATATCAAGCATACCCATAACATGATGCAGCCACCACCATATTTGAAAATATGAAGAGTGCTACTCAGTGATGTGTTGGACTTGCCCAAAACATAATGCTTTGTATTCAGGACAAAAAGTTAATTTCTTTGCCACATGTTTTACAGTTTTACTTCTGTGCCTTATTGCTAACAGGATGCATGTTTTAAAATATTTGTGGCCTCCCGAGTGGCGCAGTGGTCAAAGGCACTGCATTGCAATGTTAGCTGTGCCACTAGAGAACCTGTGTTCGAGTCCAGGCTCTGTCGCAGGCTGCAGTGACCGGGAGACCCATGGTGCAGGGTACAATAGACCCACTGTCGTCTTGGTTAGGGGAGGGTTTGGCCAGCAGGGATGTTCTTGTCCCATCGCGTACTAGTGACACCTGTGGCGGGCCGTGCACAGGGCATGCTGACACGGTCACCAGGTGTACAGTATTTCCTCTGACACATTGGTGCAGCTGGCTTCCGGGTTAAGTGGGCATTGTGTCAAAGAAGCAGTGCGGCTTGGTTGGGTTGTGTTTTTCGGAGGATGCACAGCTCTCGACCATCACCTCTCCCGAGTCTATACGGGAGTTGCAGTGATGAGACAAGACTGTAACTACCAATTGGGGAGAAAAAGGGCAAAAAAAAAATAAATACAATTTTAAAAATGTAAACAATTTATTTTCACTCTGTCAGTATTGTGACGTAACTACAATGTTGTTGATCCATCCTCTGTTATCTCTTATCACAGCCATTAATCTCTGCAACTGTTTCCTTCCTCTCCGGCAACTTAGTTAGGAAGGGCGCCTGTACCTTTGTAGTGACTATGTGCAGTGATATACCATCCAAAGTGTAATTAATAACTGCACCATGCTCAAAGGGATATTCAATTTCTGCTTTTTTTTACCCATCTACCAATATGTGCCCTTCTTTGCAAACCATTGGGAAAAAACCTGGTCTTTGCGGTTGAATATGTGCTTGAAGCCCACTGGGCACACACTAGTTGAATTAATGTTGTTTCCACATCATTTCAATGAAATTATGTTGAACCAACGTGGAAAAGACATTGAATTGACATCTTTGCCCAGTGGGAATATTGATTTCCCATTGGCTCTAATGCTGTTTCTGCTCCTGCAGTACCATACAATAACCATCTAACTGAGATTCCCTGAGCTCAACGACAACACAGGAGGTATGAGACCCCACTACATGGCATCTTAAACCACTTTAATTTGGAACCGAGAAATCCAGTAATTCTCTAATCCTTTTATCTGAGACCTGTCAGAGAACCTAGCAGCGTATGGCCCACCGATGGATATTTAGAGATTAGCTAGCTCACGTTAGAAGAGGACTCCCAAACCAATTTAGGTAGTGTGGATTGACTAAGATATGAGAAGAGCTAAATGAAATACGTGTACATCACCTTTCAAATCCAAGATTAAACCCTGATTAGTTTTTTTTTTCATGACATGTATGCCTTTATTCAAGAGATGCTCTTAACTGTCCACTTCTATTAATACCTCAGCTCTGTTCATAGCTACTATGTACAAATGTACTTGTATATATCAAGGTTATACTCTGACATTTTCAACCTCTCCCTCACAGAGTCTGTAATACCTACATGTTTCAAGCAAACAGCCATGGTCCCTGTGCCCAAGGAAGCGAAGGTAACCTGCCTAAATGATTACCGCCCCCGTAGCACTCACGTCGGTAGCCATGAAGTGCTTTGAAAGGCTGGTCATGGCTCACATCAACAGCATCCTCCTGGATACCCTTGACCCACGCCAATTTGCATACCACCCCAACAGATCTACAGATGACACAATTTCACTCGCACTCCACACTATCCTTTCCCACCTGGACAAAAGGAACACCTATGTGAGAATGCTGTTCGTTGACTACAGCTCAGCGTTCAACACTGTAGTGCCCACAAAGCTTATCCTTAAGCTAAGGATCCTGGGACTAAACACCTCCCTTTGCAACTGGATCCTGGACTTCCTGACGGGCTGCCCCCGGGTGGTAAGGGTAGGCAACAACACGTCTGCCACGCTGATCCTCAACGCTGGGGCCCCTCAGGGGTGCGTACTTAGTCCCCTCCTGTACTCCCTGTTCACCCACGACTGCGTGGCCAAACACGACTCCAACACCAACAATAAGTTTGCTGACAACACAACAGTGGTAGGCCTGATCACTGACAACGGTGAGACAGCCTATAGAGAGGAGGTCAGAGGCCTGGCAGTGTGATGCCAGGACAACAACCTCTCCCTCAATGTGAGCAAGACACAGGAGCTGATCGTGGACTACAGAAAAAGGCGGGCCGAACAGGCATTAACATCGACGGGGCTGTAGTGGAGCAGGTCGAGAGTTTCAAGTTCCTTGGTGTCCACATCACCAACGATCTATCATAACATTTAAAAAATATATATATATTTAACCTTCATTTTACTAGGCAAGTCAGTTAAGAACAAATTGTTATTTACCAAAAGGCAAAAGACCTCCTGCGGGGACGGGGGCTGGGATTAAAAATTAAAAATAAATAACATATAAATATAGGACAAAATACATCACGACAAGAGAGACAACACTACATAAATAAAGACCTAAGACAACAACATAGCAACGCAGCAACATATGACAACACAGCCTGGTAGCAACACAACATGGTAGAAGCACAAAACATGGTACAAACATTATTGGGCACAGACAACAGCACAAAGGGCAAGAAGGTAGAGACAACAAAACATCACGCAAAAGCAGCCACAACTGTCAGTAAGAGTGTCCATGTTTGAGTCTTTGAATGAAGAGAGTGAGATAAAACTGTCCAGTTTGAGTGTTTGTTGCAGCTCGTTCCAGTCGCTATCATGGTCTAAACACACCAAGACAGTCGTGAAGAGGGCACGACAAAGCCTATTCCCCCTCAGGAAACTAAAAGATTGGGCAATGGGTCCCCAGATCCTCAAAACGTTATACAGCTGCACCATCGAGAGCATCCTGACAGGTTGCATCACAGCCTGGTATGGCAAGTGCTTGGCATCTGACTGTAAGGCGCTAGAGAGGGTAGTGCGTACGGACCAGTATATCACTGGGGCCAAGCTTCCTGCCATCCAGGATCTACAATAATAGGCGGTGTCAGAGGAAATACCATAAAATTGTCAGAGACTCCAGTCACCCAAGTCATAGTCGGTTTTCTCTGCTAACGCACGGTAAGCGGTACCAGAGCACCAAGTCTAGGACCAAAAGGCTCCTTAACAGCTTCTACCCCCAATCCATAAGACTGCTGAAAAATTAATCAAATGGCCACCGGACTATTTACATGAATCCCCCTATTTGTTTTGTACACTGCTGCTACTCGCTGTTTAATATCTACCCCCGCACAGACTCGGTACCCCTTGTATATAGCCTCGTTATTGTTATTTTTATTTTGTTAATTTGTATTATTTTGTTACTTTAGTTTATTTGGTAAATATTTTCTTAACTCTTCTTGAACTGCACTGTTGGTTAAGGGCTTGTAAGTAAGCATTTCACAGTAAGATCTACACTTGTTGTATTCAGCGCATGTGACAAATAAAGTTTGATTTGATTTGCTACGAACTTACTCAAGATGCAAGGTAGAGTACCGCAAGTGAGATACACATGGTCGCACTAAAAATGCTACTACTGTAAGAATACAAAAGAGAGATTGTTGAGAAGTTGTGTGGAATGTTAAAGTGAACAAGCATAAAATCAAAACATGCTAACCTTGTGCCATCTTGTTCTCTGCCACTGAGAGCTGTTGTGCTGATGACAGACGCTGACTCGACTGGTTTCACTAAGACTGAGAGGTTTCCAGCGGTGGGCCCCAGCTCAAAGCGGGCCAGCTGCAGATGGCACAGTGGGCCACTACTGTAGACCACTGGACTAGTGATGTAGTATTCACACTTCCTAGACGCCCTGGAGGAAGCGGAGGGACTCAAAAGCAGGAAGTGACCTGGAATGGGGGGGACAGACAATAATTTCCACAAAGTCAACTGAAATGTTTGGACGAAAAACCCAACCTATAGCGAAATATTTGTATTGTTCTGACTGAAAGCAGTATTTTCAGTTAATTATGAAGCAAAACAACACATCAAAATGATTAGGGGAAAAATGCTGCATTATCCTACTGCACATAGACCTCCTTACAGTGTTACACACCGTAGCTCTGTTTCTCTTGGCCGGGTCCCCCCAGGCGCTCAACACACGTCACCATCTCTCTAACAATTCCATTACATCTCCCTGAATACAGCTGTCATGACGTGGACCTTTCTGGATATAGATTGTGCCTTTCCCCTCTCTCTCACTCTCTCCTAAACCCAGGTTCTGTTATCTCAGGCCGTAAATTCCTGGCGGAGACTCTCTCCAGTATAGAGAGAGAGAGAGTTTCACAGTAGAACAAAGGAACTTCTACATCACAGAATTTGAGAACTGAACAATATCCATGTTTTGGAGAATGTGTAAACGGTCGGTGGAGAAGCCAGCTACGACCGGTCTGTTTTCTTTTTCATGTTTGTGACCAAATGAAAGACAATACAGCCACATTACATTACTCTGTTTATACAGGTGCCTCCGTTATGAGGTTTGCATCTAATTATTGTATTAAATGAATGGGTAAAGATTAAACTATTTGTGAAATTATGTAATGTGATATTAAACCTTTAATGTGAGAGTTTATATTTCCTTTAAAGTTTAAAGTTTAAAGTCATTGGCCCTCCCCCATGAGCACAGACATGATCTGGCGTCATGAAACAGCCCTTTCCTATTGTTACGAATAAAACCCCCTCCTGAGGAAATCCTCTTTAGACCATGAATACCTCGGTGTCAGCTGAGCTGGCACAGGTTAGAGTACCAAGACTGAGCAATCCCACAGCGTGAGCTGTGATTGCGAATAGTTATTGAATTCCTGACCATACCACGTGGAGCCAATGCTACACGGCTGGAAACGGTTCAACTCTGAGACTATCGAACCCTACCGAATAAGAGAAAATCTTAGATACTAATTACTAGTCTGCAGCTAGAAATGATGTAAACCTGGGATGTGAATACCGACAACCGCTGAAACATCTATTCTATGAGAATATTTCTGAATGGTACCCTGAAGTATCCATCTAACCACGAAAGAATTTGATCTTCAGGGAAACAGAAAGAGAGAGAGAGAGACTTGGAACTCTCCAGCAGACGGGTGGGTGTAAATATATGGGATGGGTGTAAATATATATTGATTGCAATTATTCCAGAATGAGTGAGCGTTCATGTGCAAAGGATTAGTATTTCAATGAATATAATTATCAACTGTGTGTAGTGATCCCTTTTTGTCTTTCCCGCTCTCTCTCAGTCCACACCCACTTCCCTTCGTCCATCACATCAAAGCCGTCATATCAGCTTAGCCCACTAGGGAATCTTCCCTATCATTTGTTAGTAACATATCTACTGTTTGTTTGTTTATGCATTTCTGTGATTATTTAGTTAGTTAGTAAATAAATGATTAAGCAAATTGGTGTATGGATGATTCATACGAAAGGCTGGGTTTGTGCAGATAACCAACAATTTACGACATTTGGAATGAGACTGACGGGAGGTAAAGAATAATTCATTAATAGAAGACTAATTGATCAGATATTAAAATATCTTTGTACAAAATGTTTTAAAAAAATATAACTTTGTAATCTGAAGATTTTCCATGGTGCCCCAACTTCCTAGTTAATTACATTTACATGATTAGTTTAATCACGTAATAATAATTACAGAGAATTGATTTGATAAAATAACAGTCTTCACTTTTAATGATGCCAAAGACACGACACAGTATACTACACTATGCTCTCAGTGAGATGAAAGGAGTAGCACATTTAAAGGTGTGAGTGAAACACACATGGAGTATTCTCTTTGTGACTGTGCTTCCTCCCTTACCGTCAGAGTTCCCCTCTGAATGGTCGCTGACTGGCTTCATGGCCTGTGTGCTGGATCTTTGTTGCTGTGGTGACATGGCCCTCCAGTCATTTCTGACACTGTGATTGGAGAAGGTCCAAGAGCAAGGTGATTCAAAATCACAAGAGGTAGCTGCAGGAGTGAGGAAAAAGAGATCCATTATGTCTGAGACTGACTCTATGTTCCCATTCACACATTCTTGCTAAACATTGGCCACTGTATGATGTCATTTCTATTGTACTGTGTTCAGTACTGTATTCATTCACGTCAACATGGAAATCAAGAGGGAAACTGCACCTGATTGTAATTCAATTAGTTTAAATTAATTATACAAATGAATGACAGAAACGCATGGAACTAATGATCCTCATCTGATGCCAAATTAGGCCAACATTGCAGCCTGCTTCAGAAATATGATGAAATGAGGACATCACAAAGCCTTAACTGTATACTCCACTCTACCAACAGCTCCTAACAGAAGTAAACACTCCAGATGCCCATGGGTGAAATTAGTAGAAGTGAACCAAATCTCAGGGCAATTATCAGTTGAAACCATTATGGTTCCAGTAAATTGGCTAAAATAGAAACAGTGTCCTTGGTACTGTTACCACAGTTAGAAGGCTTTACTGTTTCTACTGTCAACATATTCAGACAAGTGATGCAGAGTGATCTACATAATTGGTAGCCTCACAGCAGTCACCAACACTTTTCACTTGTACCAAAGGAGCTTTCTGACATGGATATTTTGTATTTTATTTAACCAGGCAGGTCAGTTAAGAACAAGTTCTTATTTACAATAACGGCCTAGGAACAGTGGGTTAACTACCTTGTTCAGGGGCAGAACGACGGAATTTTACCTTGTCAGTTTAGGGATTCAATCTAGCAACCTTTCAGGTTACTGGCCCAACACCCAACAGGCTACCTGCTGCCCCATTACCTGAGAGCATATTTACCAGACTCAGACAGTGGCAATAAGTAGACCACTCTGACTATCTCCAAGAACAGCAGACGCCAAACCAGATACAGGCATACAGCATAATTAGTTGAAATTGTCTTTTTAGTTTAACATTGAAAACCCATTATAAAGCATATCAGAGCCTTAACAAAAAGCCATAATTTAACATAATGCTACTAGACACACACACTCACGTTCAAATGACTCATGTCAGTACATATTCAGTACACTTTCTTCTCATCAACTAAGCTCGATTAAAATGACCTTAGAAACCCTGCTTAGTGTTCTGAGCTGTTTCAGACGGATTCCATTAGCGCTTTAACTTTCCCAAAGTTCAGTGCAAGAGATATGAGTCTCCAAATCGACACCGACAAGACAATTCAAAATTGCATTATAGTGCAGACTAAGAACGTTCCTTGGTGTCTGAAGAAGCCTACTGTAGCACCAACTAGTGATTTGTGAACGATCAAACATAAAAACAACTCCAATATAATCAGAGAAGACCAGGGAATGTCAGTCTGGAAAAGGAAAATATACATTTTTAAGGGCTCCATAATTGGCATGTTGAGTCTAACAATCCTAATCTAATCCAAGTGAATGAGGAGTGAGTCATGTGATGTGTCCTGAAGGAGTGAAACCACTAATAAGACAACCACATCTCTTTCCTCTGGGACACAGAAATACTAGAATGTAAGTGGTTAGGTGAAAAATTGAAGACACGTTTTGGTCGTAAATAAAACATGCAGATGAGGATTTTTGTGTGAAGCTCAATTTCATCAGGGTCTTCATTTAATGCGCAAAGTCTCATTTAGAACAAACGAGACTGCCAACGTGAGCTTTGAACACATTACAATGTTGTAACAGCTATGACAAACACTATTAGATTAGTGCTTTCTATAGGTTAAATGACAATGATTCACTCTCTGCAGACCACACATAAGAGAAACGGCAGCCCTATTGGGCAACACATTTATAGGTAACAGAAACCTGGAAGCCCATTGTCCCTGACACACATTATCATTAATGAAACTAAACAGGTTGGGTTTCATACAGATGTAGGAACTTAAATTTGAGCCAGTTTTCTACAGCAGGAAAATAATCTGCACAAACAAGAAATGTGAATTATTATGTGGATTATAATTCATGGCTATTTTTGTCGGGGTTGATACAACTCAAATACGCTACAATTTTGCATTTCCTTCTGTGCAGCAAAATGATCAGCAACAAAGGGTGATTAAATTAAGATCTGTAGACACTGAATATTTCATACTAACGATATGGGAGAGAGTTCTATGTGATTGATTTACTAAGTAAATCATGCTTCTTCCCTAGGTCTCCAAATGACAAACAGCTTGGTGTGGATGATTCTTACCTTGGCTCTTGTCCTTAGGACTCAAGTGATGGGGAAACATGAAGCTCTCCTCCAGGGACATGTCCAGTAGAGCATGACTGGAGCTGCCAGCTGAAAGCCAGAGAGCGAAAGAGAGAGACAAGTGGTTACATGATTGTTTTTATTGACTGTGTGTCCCTAGTGTTTCCACACAACATGGTTGACAGCAGAGGACTATTAGACAGTGGGACACCAGGCTGTCCTTCCATTTTAAAGTTCAAATGAGAGATATTGTCTACCCTGGGGCCTGTAGATCAACACAGCTGCATGAACAGCCAGTTCAATCAAGACAAGTAGATTACTGAAGACGCCACTGACGCAAAATAGTATAATGACAAACAGATCCATCAAACTTAAGTATAGTTGGCTTACGGCAGGTAGCCTAGTGGTTGGAGTGTAGGGGCGGCAGGTAGCCTAGTGGTTGGAGTGTAGGGGCGGCAGGTAGCCTAGTGGTTAGAGTGTTGGGCCAGTAACCGAAAGGTTGCTTGATTGAATCCCCGAGCTGACAAAGTAAAAATCTGTTGTTCTGCCCCTGAGCAAGGCAGTTAACCCACTGTTCCCCAGGTGCTGTGAATGTTGATTAAGTCAGCCCACCGCACCTCTGATTCAGAGGGGTTGGGTTAAATCCGGAAGACACATTTCAGATGAAGGTACTCAGTTGTACAACTGACTAGGTATCCCCCTTTCCCTTACTCAATGTTCCCTGACGAGGACTTTAAATACAAGTCATTTTCATGGTACCCATTTATTGAATATCCCAATTCAGTTTTCATGAAAAACCGGGACAATAAGTTCCATACAACCATAACACAACAGCTCATAACCTTCTCTCTGGATTGACATATAGCATATTAAGTCCTCTTGTTGACATAAATTAACAACACAGATCAAACACAAAAGGTTGGGCATGTCTTTTAGACTTGGCAATAAAACCTTTAGCTTATTTATAGAGGATGGGACATTAAGATCTTTCTCTTATTCGTAGTAGTTAGGAATGCCTCCTCCCTGAATCTGTCCTTACATTTCAATAGCATCAGCTGAACTTAATTATTAAGTAAACCCTTGAGCTACAACTTGTCCACACTTACTCCGTTAAATGACGGTGGAGGGGATCATGCTGCCATCCTGGTCAGTGAGTTTTACATTAAAATAAACCACTTGGATAAACAAATTCTGGAAATCATATTTCACTGCCTGTTTATTTTATACCACAGGAGGCATCCAACGTAATCTGGGATCTCAAGAAAGCTTTCAGAATGTGTTAACAATAAAATATATATAAATAAAGTATTCACAGTAGAGCCATAAACAAGACCATACAGCAGATAATATTGCAAGTGTGAGTGCTCTGTTTAACAGAGGCTTAGGGATTCTAAAGCATGAAACACATCTAGAATCTCACTGCGGATTGGTACTTATCACAGTGGGAAACCTGTACGTAAATCCGAGACACTCCATTTAGTATGATACAGTGCCTTCAGAAAGTATTCATACCCCTTGACTTATTCATCATTTTGGTGTTACAGCCTGAATAAAGAATGGATTAAATACAGTGGGGCAAAAAAGTATTTAGTCAGCCACCAATTGGGCAAGTTCTCCCACTTAAAAAGATGAGAGAGGCCTGTAATTTTCATCATAGGTACCCTTCAACTAATCACATTGTAAGATTTTTAATGAATTTATTTGCAAATTATGGTGGAAAATAAGTATTTGGTCACCTACAAACAAGCAAGATTTCTGGCTCTCACAGACCTGTAACTTCTTCTTTAAGAGGCTCTTCTGTCCTCCACTCGTTACCTGTATTAATGGCACCTGTTTGAACTTGTTATCAGTATAAAATAAACCTGTCCACAACCTCAAACAGTCACACTCCAAACTCCACTATGGCCAAGACCAAAGAGCTGTCAAAGGACACCAGAATCAAAATTGTAGACCTGCACCAGGCTGGGAAGACTGAATCTGCAATAGGTAAGCAGCTTGGTTTGAAGAAATCAACTGTGGGAGCAATTATTAGGAAATGGAAGACATACAAGACCACTGATAATCTCCCTCGATCTGGGGCACCATGCAAGATCTCACCCCGTGGGATCAAAATGATTACAAGAACAGTGAACAAAAATCCCAGAACCACACGGGGGGACCTAGTGAATGACCTGCAGAGAGCCGGGACCAAAGTAACAAAGCCTACCATCAGTAACACACTACGTCGCCAGGGACTCAAATCCTGCAGTGCCAGACGTGTCCCCCTGCTTAAGCCAGTACATGTCCAGGCCCGTCTGAAGTTTGCTAGAAAGCATTTGGATGATCCAGAAGAAGATTGGGAGAATATCATATGGTCAGATGAAACCAAAATATAACTTTTTGGTAAAAACTCAACTCGTCGTGTTTGGAGGACAAAGAATGCTGAGTTGCATCCAAAGAACACCATACCTACTGTGAAGCATGGGGGTGGAAACATCATGCTTTGGGGCTGTTTTTCTGCAAAGGGACCAGGACGACTGAACCGTGTAAAGGAAAGAATGAATGGGGCCATGTATCGTGAGATTTTGAGTGAAAACCTCCTTCCATCAGCAAGGGCATTGAAGATGAAACGTGGCTGGGTCTTTCAGCATGACAATGATCAAAACATGACAAAACACACCGCCCGGGAAACGAAGGAGTGGCTTCAAGGTCCTGGAGTGGCCTAACCAGTCTCCAGATCTCAACCCCATAGAAAATCTTTGGAGGGAGTTGAAAGTCCGTGATGCCCAGCAACAGCCCCAAAAGATCACTGCTCTAGAGGAGATCTGCATTGGAGGAATGGGCCAAAATACCATTTACATTACATTTACATTTAAGTCATTTAGCAGACGCTCTTATCCAGAGCGACTTACAAATTGGTGCGTTCACCTTATGACATCCAGTGGAACTGCCACTTTACAATAGTGCATCTAAATCTTTTAAGGGGGGGGAAGGATTACTTTATCCTATCCTAGGTATTCCTTAAAGAGGTGGGGTTTCAGGTGTCTCCGGAAGGTGGTGATTGACTCCGCTGTCCTGGCGTCGTGAGGGAGTTTGTTCCACCATTGGGGGGCCAGAGCAGCGAACAGTTTTGACTGGGCTGAGCGGGAACTGTACTTCCTCAGTGGTAGGGAGGCGAGCAGGCCAGAGGTGGATGAACGCAGTGCCCTTGTTTGGGTGTAGGGCCTGATCAGAGCCTGGAGGTACTGAGGTGCCGTTCCCCTCACAGCTCCGTAGGCAAGCACCATGGTCTTGTAGCGGATGCGAGCTTCAACTGGAAGCCAGTGGAGAGAGCGGAGGAGCGGGGTGACGTGAGAGAACTTGGGAAGGTTGAACACCAGACGGGCTGCGGCGTTCTGGATGACCTGTAGGGGTTTAATGGCACAGGCAGGGAGCCCAGCCAACAGCGAGTTGCAGTAATCCAGACGGGAGATGACAAGTGCCTGGATTAGGACCTGCGCCGCTTCCTGTGTGAGGCAGGGTCGTACTCTGCGGATGTTGTAGAGCATGAACCTACAGGAACGGGCCACCGCCTTGATGTTATTTGAGAACGACAGGGTGTTGTCCAGGATCACGCCAAGGTTCTTAGCGCTCTGGGAGGAGGACACAATGGAGTTGTCAACCGTGATGGCGAGATCATGGAACGGGCAGTCCTTCCCGGGAGGAAGAGCAGCTCCGTCTTGCCGAGGTTCAGCTTGAGGTGATGATCCGTCATCCACACTGATATGTCTGCCAGACATGCAGAGATGCGATTCGCCACCTGGTCGTCAGAAGGGGGAAAGGAGAAGATTAATTGTGTGTCGTCTGCATAGCAATGATAGGAGAGACCATGTGAGGTTATGACAGAGCCAAGTGACTTGGTGTATAGCGAGAATAGGAGAGGGCCTAGAACAGAGCCCTGGGGACACCAGTGGTGAGAGCACGTGGTGAGGAGACAGATTCTCGCCACGCCACCTGGTAGGAGCGACCTGTCAGGTAGGACGCAATCCAAGCGTGGGCCGCGCCGGAGATGCCCAACTCGGAGAGGGTGGAGAGGAGGATCTGATGGTTCACAGTATCGAAGGCAGCCGATAGGTCTAGAAGGATGAGAGCAGAGGAGAGAGAGTTAGCTTTAGCAGTGCGGAGCGCCTCCGTGATACAGAGAAGAGCAGTCTCAGTTGAATGACTAGTCTTGAAACCTGACTGATTTGGATCAAGAAGGTCATTCTGAGAGAGATAGCGGGAGAGCTGGCCAAGGACGGCACGTTCAAGAGTTTTGGAGAGAAAAGAAAGAAGGGATACTGGTCTGTAGTTGTTGACATCGGAGGGATCGAGTGTAGGTTTTTTCAGAAGGGGTGCAACTCTCGCTCTCTTGAAGACGGAAGGGACGTAGCCAGCGGTCAGGGATGAGTTGATGTGCGAGGTGAGGTAAGGGAGAAGGTCTCCGGAAATGGTCTGGAGAAGAGAGGAGGGGATAGGGTCAAGCGGGCAGGTTGTTGGGCGGCCGGCCGTCACAAAACGCGAGATTTCATCTGGAGAGAGAGGGGAGAAAGAGGTCAGAGCACAGGGTAGGGCAGTGTGAGCAGAACCAGCGGTGTCGTTTGACTTAGCAAACGAGGATCGGATGTCGTCGACCTTCTTTTCAAAATGGTTGACGAAGTCATCTGCAGAGAGGGAGGAGGGGGGAGGATTCAGGAGGGAGGAGAAGGTGGCAAAGAGCTTCCTAGGGTTAGAGGCAGATGCTTGGAATTTAGAGTGGTAGAAAGTGGCTTTAGCAGCAGAGACAGAAGAGGAAAATGTAGAGAGGAGGGAGTGAAAGCCGCTCGGCTGCCCGGAGCCCTGTTCTGTGAGCTCGCAATGAGTCGTCGAGCCACGGAGCGGGAGGGGAGGACCGAGCCGGCCTGGAGGATAGGGGACATAGAGAGTCAAAGGATGCAGAAAGGGAGGAGAGGAGGGTTGAGGAGGCAGAATCAGGAGATAGGTTGGAGAAGGTTTGAGCAGAGGGAAGAGATGATAGGATGGAAGAGGAGAGAGTAGCGGGGGAGAGAGAGCGAAGGTTGGGACGGCGCGATACCATCCGAGTAGGGGCAGTGTGGGAAGTGTTGGATGAGAGCGAGAGGGAAAAGGATACAAGGTAGTGGTCGGAGACTTGGAGGGGAGTTGCAATGAGGTTAGTGGAAGAACAGCATCTAGTAAAGATGAGGTCGAGCGTATTGCCTGCCTTGTGAGTAGGGGGGAAGGTGAGAGGGTGAGGTCAAAAGAGGAGAGGAGTGGAAAGAAGGAGGCAGAGAGGAATGAGTCAAAGGTAGACGTGGGGAGGTTAAAGTCGCCCAGAACTGTGAGAGGTGAGCCGTCCTCAGGAAAGGAGCTTATCAAGGCATCAAGCTCATTGATGAACTCTCCGAGGGAACCTGGAGGGCGATAAATGATAAGGATGTTAAGCTTGAAAGGGCTGGTAACTGTGACAGCATGGAATTCAAAGGAGGCGATAGACAGATGGGTAAGGGGAGAAAGAGAGAATGACCACTTGGGAGAGATGAGGATCCCGGTGCCACCACCCCGCTGACCAGAAGCTCTCGGGGTGTGCGAGAACACGTGGGCGGACGAAGAGAGAGCAGTAGGAGTAGCAGTGTTATCTGTGGTGATCCATGTTTCCGTCAGTGCCAAGAAGTCAAGGGACTGGAGGGAGGCATAGGCTGAGATGAACTCTGCCTTGTTGGCCGCAGATCGGCAGTTCCAGAGGCTACCGGAGACCTGGAACTAGCAACAGTGTGTGAAAACCTTGTGAAGACTTACAGAAAACGTTTGACCTCTGTCATTGCCAACAAAGGGTATATAACAAAGTATTGAGATAAACTTTTGTTATTGACCAAATACTTATTTTCCACCATAATTTGCAAATAAATTCATAAAAAATCCTACAATGTGATTTTCTGGATTTTTTTTCTCATTTTGTCTGTCATAGTTGAAGTGTACCTATGATGAAAATTACAGACCTCTCTCATCTTTTTAAGTGGGAGAACTTGCACAATTGGTGGCTGACTAAATACTTTTTTGCCCCACTGTATATGTTTTTTTCTCACCCATCTATACACCACACCCTATAATACAAAGTCTATAAGAGCTTAGCACACCTGGATTGTACAACATTTTAACATGATTATTTTAAGAATTCTTCAAGCTCTGTGAAATTTGTTGTTGATCATGGCTAGACAGCCATTTTGAAGTCTTGCCATAGATTTTCAAACAGATTTAAGTCAAAACTGTAACTCGGCCACTCAGGAACATTCACTGTCTTCTTGGTAAGCAACTCCCAGTATAGATTTGCCCTTGTGTTTTAGATTATTGTCCTGCTGAAAGGTGAATTCATCTTCCAGTATCTGATGGAAAGCAGACTGAATGTCACGTCCTGACCATATAGAGTCCTTATTTTCTATGGTGGAGTAGGTCAGGGTGTGACTGGGGGGTTAGTCTAGTTTATTATTTCTATGTGGGTGTTCTAGTTTTCATGTGTCTATGTTGGTGATTTGTATGATTCCCAATTAGAGGCAGCTGGTAATCTTTGTCTCTAATTGGGGATCATATTTAAGTAGTGTTTGTTCCCACCTGTGTTTGTGGGATATTGTTTATGGGTAGTTGTATGTCAGCACTCCATTGTCATCACGTTTCGTTATTAGTTTATTGTTTTTGCTAAGTTTCACTATTACAAAATTATGTGGAACTCAACATTCGCTGCGCCTTGGTCCGTTTCTACAAACGATCGTGACACTGAAACAGGTTGTCCTATAGGATTTTGCCTGTGCTTCGCTCCATTCTGTGTCTTTTTTATTCTGAAAAACTCCCCAGTTCTTAACAATTACAAGCATACCCATAACATGAAGCAGCCACCACTTGAGTGGTACTCAGAAATGTGTTTTATTGGATTTGACCCAAACATAACACTCTGTATTCAGGACAAAAAGTGAATTGCTTTGACACATTGTTTTACAGTGTTACTTTAGTGCCTTGTTGCAAACAGGATGCATGTTTTGGAATATTTTTATTCTGTACACACTTCCTTCTTTTCACTCTGTCAATTAGGTTAGTATTGTGGCGTAACTACAATGTCGTTGATCAATCATCAGTTCTATCCCATCACAGCCATTATACTCTGTAACTGTTTTAAAGTCACCATTGGCCTCATAGTGAAATCCCTGAGCAGTTTCATTCATCTCCAGCAAGTTAGGAAGGATGTCTGTATCTGTGTCATGACTAAGTGTATTGATACACCATCCAAAGTGTAATTAATAACTTCACCAAGCTCAAAGGGTTATTCAATGTCTGCTTTTTAAAAATGTGTGATACCAATAGGTGCCCTTCTTTGCGAGGCATTGGAAAACCTCCCTGGTCTTTGTGGTTGAATCTGTGGTTGAAATTCACTACTCGACTGACTGACCTTACACACAGAGTGAGTCCATGCAACTTATTAAGTGACTTGTTGGGCAACTTTTTACTCCTGAACTTATTTAGGCTTGCCATAACCTAGAGTTTGAATACTTACGGACTCAAGACATTTCAGCTTTTCTTTTTTAATTTATTTGTTATATATATATTTTAAAAAACATAATTCCACTTTGACATTATGGGGTATTGTGTGTAGGTGTAGTGATAAACAAAAATCTACATTTAATCCAGTTTAAATTCAGGCTATAACACAACAAAATGTGGAAAAATTCCAGTGGTGTAAATACTTTCTGAAGGCAATGTATTTTACATTTCGTATGGTATGTATTAGTTTGTGGATGTCCATCATTCATTTCGTATGGTATGTATTAGTTTGTGGATGTCCATCATCCATTTCGTATGGTATGTATTAGTTTGTGGATGTCCATCATCCATTTCGTATGGTATGTATTAGTTTGTGGATGTCCATCATCCATTTCGTATGGTATGTATTAGTTTGTGGATGTCCATCATCCATTTCGTATGGTATGTATTAGTTTGTGGATGTCCATCATCCATTTCGTATGGTATGTATTAGTTTGTGGATGTCCATCATCCATTTCGTATGGTATGTATTAGTTTGTGGATGTCCATCATCCATTTCGTATGGTATGTATTAGTTTGTGGATGTCCATCATCCATTTCGTATGGTATGTATTAGTTTGTGGATGTCCATCATCCATTTGGTATGATATGTATGGTATGTATTAGTTTGTGGATGTCCATCATCCATTTCGTATGGTATGTATTAGTTTGTGGATGTCCATCATCCATTTCGTATGGTATGTATTAGTTTGTGGATGTCCATCATCCATTTCGTATGGTATGTATTAGTTTGTGGATGTCCATCATCCATTTGGTATGATATGTATTAGTTTGTGGATGTCCATCATTCATTTCGTATGGTATGTATTAGTTTGTGGATGTCCATCATCCATTTCGTATGGTATGTATTAGTTTGTGGATGTCCATCATCCATTTCGTATGGTATGTATTAGTTTGTGGATGTCCATCATCCATTTCGTATGGTATGTATTAGTTTGTGGATGTCCATCATCCATTTTTCGTATGGTATGTATTAGTTTGTGGATGTCCATCATCCATTTCGTATGGTATGTATTAGTTTGTGGATGTCCATCATCCATTTGGTATGGTATGTATTAGTTTGTGGATGTCCATCATCCATTTGGTATGGTATGTATTAGTTTGTGGATGTCCATCATCCATTTGGTATGGTATGTATTAGTTTGTGGATGTCCATCATCCATTTCGTATGTATTAGTATGTATTAGTTTGTGGATGTCCATCATCCATTTTAGTATGGTATGTATTAGTTTGTGGATGTCCATCATCCATTTCGTATGGTATGTATTAGTTTGTGGATGTCCATCATCCATTTCGTATGGTATGTATTAGTTTGTGGATGTCCATCATCCATTTCGTATGGTATGTATTAGTTTGTGGATGTCCATCATCCATTTCGTATGGTATGTATTAGTTTGTGGATGTCCATCATCCATTTCGTATGGTATGTATTAGTTTGTGGATGTCCATCATCCATTTCGTATGGTATGTATTAGTTTGTGGATGTCCATCATCCATTTCGTATGGTATGTATTAGTTTGTGGATGTCCATCATCCATTTTTGGTATGGTATGTATTAGTTTGTGGATGTCCATCATCCATTTTCGTATGGTATGTATTAGTTTGTGGATGTCCATCATCCATTTGGTATGGTATGTATTAGTTTGTGGATGTCCATCATCCATTTGGTATGGTATGTATTAGTTTGTGGATGTCCATCATCCATTTGGTATGGTATGTATTAGTTTGTGGATGTCCATCATCCATTTGGTATGGTATGTATTAGTTTGTGGATGTCCATCATCCATTTGTATGTCCATCATTTCGTATGTATTAGTTTGTGGATGTCCATCATCCATTTGGTATGGTATGTATTAGTTTGTGGATGTCCATCATCCATTTGGTATGTATTAGTATGTATTAGTTTGTGGATGTCCATCATCCATTTGGTATGGTATGTATTAGTTTGTGGATGTCCATCATCCATTTGGTATGTATTAGTATGTATTAGTTTGTGGATGTCCATCATCCATTTGGTATGGTATGTATTAGTTTGTGGATGTCCATCATCCATTTGGTATGGTATGTATTAGTTTGTGGATGTCCATCATCCATTTGGTATGGTATGTATTAGTTTGTGGATGTCCATCATCCATTTGGTATGGTATGTATTAGTTTGTGGATGTCCATCATCCATTTGGTATTTCGGTATGTATTAGTTTGTGGATGTCCATCATCCATTTCGTATGGTATGTATTAGTTTGTGGATGTCCATCATTTCGTATGGTATGTATTAGTTTGTGGATGTCCATCATTTCGTATGGTATGTATTAGTTTGTGGATGTCCATCATCCATTTGGTATGGTATGTATTAGTTTGTGGATGTCCATCATCCATTTGGTATGGTATGTATTAGTTTGTGGATGTCCATCATCCATTTCGTATGATATGTATTAGTTTGTGGATGTCCATCATCCATTTCGTATGGTATGTATTAGTTTGTGGATGTCCATCATTTCGTATGGTATGTATTAGTTTGTGGATGTCCATCATTTCGTATGATATGTATTAGTTTGTGGATGTCCATCATTTCGTATGATATGTATTAGTTTGTGGATGTCCATCATTTCGTATGATATGTATTAGTTTGTGGATGTCCATCATTTCGTATGGTATGTATTAGTTTGTGGATGTCCATCATTTCGTATGGTATGTATTAGTTTGTGGATGTCCATCATTTCGTATGATATGTATTAGTTTGTGGATGTCCATCATTTCATTTAGTTTGTGGATGTCCATCATTTCGTATGGTATGTATTAGTTTGTGGATGTCCATCATTTCGTATTATGTATTAGTTGTGGATGTCCATCATTTTGGTATGTATTAGTATGTATTAGTTTGTGGATGTCCATCATTTCATCATTTCGTATGGTATGTATTAGTTTGTGGATGTCCATCATCCATTTGGTATGTATTAGTTTGTATGTATTAGTTTGTGGATGTCCATCATCCATTTGGTATGGTATGTATTAGTTTGTGGATGTCCATCATCCATTTGGTATGGTATGTATTAGTTTGTGGATGTCCATCATCCATTTCGTATGGTATGTATTAGTTTGTGGATGTCCATCATCCATTTGGTATGGTATGTATTAGTTTGTGGATGTCCATCATTTCGTATGGTATGTATTAGTTTGTGGATGTCCATCATTTCGTATGATATGTATTAGTTTGTGGATGTCCATCATTTCGTATGGTATGTATTAGTTTGTGGATGTCCATCATCCATTTCGTATGGTATGTATTAGTTTGTGGATGTCCATCATTTCGTATGGTATGTATTAGTTTGTGGATGTCCATCATTTCGTATGGTATGTATTAGTTTGTGGATGTCCATCATTTCGTATGATATGTATTAGTTTGTGGATGTCCATCATTTCGTATGATATGTATTAGTTTGTGGATGTCCATCATTTCGTATGATATGTATTAGTTTGTGGATGTCCATCATTTCGTATGGTATGTATTAGTTTGTGGATGTCCATCATTTCGTATGGTATGTATTAGTTTGTGGATGTCCATCATTTCGTATGATATGTATTAGTTTGTGGATGTCCATCATTTCGTATGGTATGTATTAGTTTGTGGATGTCCATCATTTCGTATGGTATGTATTAGTTTGTGGATGTCCATCATTTCGTATGGTATGTATTAGTTTGTGGATGTCCATCATTCCGTATGGTATGTATTAGTTTGTGGATGTCCATCATTTCGTATGGTATGTATTAGTTTGTGGATGTCCATCATTTCGTATGGTATGTATTAGTTTGTGGATGTCCATCATTTCGTATGGTATGTATTAGTTTGTGGATGTCCATCATTTCGTATGGTATTAGTTTGTGGATGTCCATGTATTAGTTTGTGGATGTCCATCATTTCGTATGATATGTATTAGTTTGTGGATGTCCATCATTTCGTATGGTATGTATTAGTTTGTGGATGTCCATCATTTCGTATGGTATGTATTAGTTTGTGGATGTCCATCATTTCGTATGGTATGTATTAGTTTGTGGATGTCCATCATTTCGTATGATATGCATTAGTTTGTGGATGTACATCATTTCGTATGGTATGTATTAGTTTGTGGATGTACATCATTCCGTATGGTATGTATTAGTTTGTGGATGTCCATCATCCATTTCGTATGGTATGTATTAGTTTGTGGATGTCCATCATTTCGTATGATATGTATTAGTTTGTGGATGTCCATCATTTCGTATGATATGTATTAGTTTGTGGATGTACATCATTTCGTATGGTATGTATTAGTTTGTGGATGTCCATCATCCATTTCGTATGGTATGTATTAGTTTGTGGATGTCCATCATTTCGTATGATATGTATTAGTTTGTGGATGTCCATCATTTCGTATGATATGTATTAGTTTGTGGATGTCCATCATTTCGTATGATATGTATTAGTTTGTGGATGTACATCATTCCGTATGGTATGTATTAGTTTGTGGATGTCCATCATCCATTTCGTATGGTATGTATTAGTTTGTGGATGTCCATCATCCATTTCGTATGGTATGTATTAGTTTGTGGATGTCCATCATTTCGTATGGTATGTATTAGTTTGTGGATGTCCATCATTTCGTATGATATGTATTAGTTTGTGGATGTCCATCATTTCGTATGGTATGTATTAGTTTGTGGATGTCCATCATTTCGTATGGTATGTATTAGTTTGTGGATGTCCATCATTTCGTATGGTATGTATTAGTTTGTGGATGTCCATCATTTCGTATGGTATGTATTAGTTTGTGGATGTCCATCATTTTCGTATGGTATGTATTAGTTTGTGGATGTCCATCATTTCGTATGATATGTATGTATTAGTTTGTGGATGTCCATCATTTCGTATGGTATGTATTAGTTTGTGGATGTCCATCATTTCGTATGGTATGTATTAGTTTGTGGATGTCCATCATCCATTTCGTATGGTATGTATTAGTTTGTGGATGTCCATCATTTCGTATGGTATGTATTAGTTTGTGGATGTCCATCATCCATTTCGTATGGTATGTATTAGTTTGTGGATGTCCATCATTTTCGTATGGTATGTATTAGTTTGTGGATGTCCATCATTTCGTATGGTATGTGTATTAGTTTGTGGATGTCCATCATCCATTTCGTATGGTATGTATTAGTTTGTGGATGTCCATCATTTCGTATGGTATGTATTGTCCAGTTTGTGGATGTGGATGTCCATCATTTCGTATGATATGTATTAGTTTGTGGATGTCCATCATTTCGTATGGTATGTATTAGTTTGTGGATGTCCATCATTTCGTATGGTATGTATTAGTTTGTGGATGTCCATCATTTCGTATGGTATGTATTAGTTTGTGGATGTCCATCATTTCGTATGGTATGTATTAGTTTGTGGATGTCCATCATTTCGTATGGTATGTATTAGTTTGTGGATGTCCATCATTTCGTATGGTATGTATTAGTTTGTGGATGTCCATCATCCATTTCGTATGGTATGTATTAGTTTGTGGATGTCCATCATTTCGTATGGTATGTATTAGTTTGTGGATGTCCATCATCCATTTCGTATGATATGTATTAGTTTGTGGATGTCCATCATTTCGTATGGTATGTATTAGTTTGTGGATGTCCATCATTTCGTATGATATGTATTAGTTTGTGGATGTCCATCATTTCGTATGGTATGTATTAGTTTGTGGATGTCCATCATTTCGTATGGTATGTATTAGTTTGTGGATGTCCATCATTTCGTATGGTATGTATTAGTTTGTGGATGTCCATCATTTCGTATGGTATGTATTAGTTTGTGGATGTCCATCATTTATGTATGGTATGTATTAGTTTGTGGATGTCCATCATTTCGTATGGTATGTATTAGTTTGTGGATGTCCATCATTTCGTATGGTATGTATTAGTTTGTGGATGTCCATCATTTCGTATGATATGTATTAGTTTGTGGATGTCCATCATTTCGTATGGTATGTATTAGTTTGTGGATGTCCATCATTTCGTATGGTATGTATTAGTTTGTGGATGTCCATCATTTCGTATGGTATGTATTAGTTTGTGGATGTCCATCATTTCGTATGATATGTATTAGTTTGTGGATGTCCATCATTTCGTATGATATGTATTAGTTTGTGGATGTCCATCATCATTTCGTATGGTATGTATTAGTTTGTGGATGTCCATCATTTTTCGTATGGTATGTATTAGTTTGTGGATGTCCATCATTTCGTATGATATGTATTAGTTTGTGGATGTCCATCATTTCGTATGATATGTATTAGTTTGTGGATGTACATCATTTCGTATGGTATGTATTAGTTTGTGGATGTCCATCATCCATTTCGTATGGTATGTATTAGTTTGTGGATGTCCATCATTTCGTATGGTATGTATTAGTTTGTGGATGTCCATCATTTCGTATGGTATGTATTAGTTTGTGGATGTCCATCATTTCGTATGGTATGTATTAGTTTGTGGATGTCCATCATTTCGTATGGTATGTATTAGTTTGTGGATGTCCATCATTTCGTGGATGTCCATATGTATTAGTTTGTTTGTGATGTCCATCATTTTCGTATGATATGTATTAGTTTGTGGATGTCCATCATCCATTTCGTATGGTATGTATTAGTTTGTGGATGTCCATCATTCCGTATGGTATGTATTAGTTTGTGGATGTCCATCATCCATTTCGTATGGTATGTATTAGTTTGTGGATGTCCATCATTTCGTATGGTATGTATTAGTTTGTGGATGTCCATCATTTCGTATGGTATGTATTAGTTTGTGGATGTCCATCATCCATTTCGTATGGTATGTATTAGTTTGTGGATGTCCATCATTCCGTATGGTATGTATTAGTTTGTGGATGTCCATCATTCCGTATGGTATGTATTAGTTTGTGGATGTCCATCATCCATTTCGTATGGTATGTATTAGTTTGTGGATGTCCATCATTTCGTATGGTATGTATTAGTTTGTGGATGTCCATCATTTCGTATGGTATGTATTAGTTTGTGGATGTCCATCATCCATTTCGTATGGTATGTATTAGTTTGTGGATGTCCATCATTCCGTATGATATGTATTAGTTTGTGGATGTCCATCATTTCGTATGGTATGTATTAGTTTGTGGATGTCCATCATTTCGTATGGTATGTATTAGTTTGTGGATGTCCATCATTTCGTATGGTATGTATTAGTTTGTGGATGTCCATCATTTCGTATGATATGTATTAGTTTGTGGATGTCCATCATCCATTTCGTATGGTATGTATTAGTTTGTGGATGTCCATCATTCCGTATGGTATGTATTAGTTTGTGGATGTACATCATTTCGTATGGTATGTATTAGTTTGTGGATGTCCATCATTTCGTATGGTATGTGTTTGTGGATGTCCATCATTTCGTATTATGTATTAGTTTGTGGATGTCCATCATTTCGTATGGTATGTATTTTCGTAGTTGTATTAGTGGATGTCCATCATTTCGTATGGTATGTATTAGTTTGTGGATGTCCATCATTTCGTATGGTATGTATTAGTTTGTGGATGTCCATCATTTCGTATGGTATGTTCCGAATTAAAATTCGTATGACAGGTTACGAATTTGCAAAACGTACGATATGTTATGAATTTGCAAAACAAATGATGTGTTAACAATTCAAATTTGCTGTGGCTAAGGTTAACTAGGCTAGGGGTTAGGGTTTGAGGTTAAAGTTTAAGGTTAGGAGTTAGGTTAAATGGTTAAGGTTAGGGGAGGAGTTAGCTAAAAAGGGTTATGGATATGGTTAGGGGAAGGGTTATCTAACATGTAAAGTAGTAAAAAAGCTGCTAATTAGTTCAAATGCTAAAGTTGTCCGTGAAGAGATTCGAACATGCAACCTTTGCATTGTTATACCTTCGCTTTATACGCGTGACCGACCACCCTCCTTATGTTTTGACTTAACCTTTTACTACAGTATGCTAAATTAGGGTCACACAGGCTGCTTCTTAGTAGTCTTAAACAAATCTACTTGGAAACAAAATCATTAAAAAAAATAAAGACACATGCACCATGTCAGATATACAGTATATTTGAAATGTATTCAATTTTGAGTTTGCATCCCAATATTACACTTTATATACAGTGCCAAAGGGGTTGGGTTAAGTGTGTAAGATACATTTCAGTTGAATGCATTCAGTTGTACAACTGACTAGGTATTCCCCTTTCACTTTCCCAGCCAAAAGTTTGGACACACCTACTCATTCAAGGGTTTTTCTTTATATTTACTCATTTCTACATTGTAGAATAATAGTGAAAACATCACAACTATGAAATAACACATATGGAATCACGTAGTAACCCAAAAAAGTGTGAAACACTTAGGGCTATAACCAAATAGGGCTATCTTTTTTTAACAATCTTTATTAATTATGAAATTATGAAAAATATTAATAACAATCCACCCATGAGGCCAAAGGGGGCGCTTTTGGTCATTGACTGCAGGAAAGGGAAGGAACCTTCTGTCTTATGTAACCATACCAAACCTAACATATCATACTACAACTTCACTTTGAGCCAATAAGAGAGCATGAACATCCACATGGGGGAGCCAACAAAACATTTTTTAAAATAAGGCATTTTCTCCATACATCCACGGATGAGCCAGTCACACGTCATATCTAATGTAAGCTATGGGATGGTAGCTAGCCAAGTGCACAGACACAATTCACACAACACTAAATACTTAGTCCAGGCTTGCTAACCACTGTAGCTTGTTTTGACATTATAATTAAATCACAATGGTTTAGCTAGTTTCCATGAAACAGCTGCCTGTGTTAGCTGCCGAGTTAGTTCAGTGTCCTTAACTAGCTAATTAGCTATATTGTGCTAGCTAGCGAATATGCTAAAGTTAGCTAGCTAGCTAAACATTTGGCTATGGGCTGGCACTGGTAATATGGGATTATGGAGAGTGAATTAAACAGTTTCTTCATCATCTTGATAGGTAGTTATCTAGCTGTGGCCATCTGGCAGGTATTAACAAGAGATTTCTATAAAATAGCAACATTATTACAGCTAGCTACTGCCACCTTCTGGCTTGGAGTATTTTAACAAGGCTGAGTGGCTGACGAGTTCCAAGGTCTTCGTTTTAACACAAAGACCTCTATAAAACACTACTCATGTTTCCTGATCCCTCTGACTCAACCATTACGGAGAAAACACATGGATTTCACGTGATCTTATGTGAAATTAACGTGATAACATGAAATTACACATGTGAAAATGTGATCACATGAAATTTCATTTTAAATCACGTGATTTTCCACGTGCAATTATGTGGTTGTTCTGTGGGGGAAGGCTCCAGGCTACCGACATGCTTTACATCTCTGACTCCCCAAACAAGAACTCAGCAGAAAGGACTGAAATAGATCAAATGTGAATAAACAGATTAATTATAGAAAGCAAGCCGAATTAGAAACAACCATCACCAAATTGTGACTACAACACAGTCACTCAAAAATAAACTGTACATGACAGTTTTAGCTCTAATGGAGTGGAGGGCCGGAAACAGGACACAAGGCCAACAATCAGAGCCCTGGGGGTTAATGGAACAATCATGTGACACACCCCCACGGTCCAGTTTGGATCAATACACACTAACAGGGACAGGGGTTTTCACAGTGGGTCGGCATAACTCAACAGCACTGGACAAAAGAGACAATTAAAATAAGACTATACTAGTATTGTATGAAAAGCTCACATGACAATGGACAGTCTGTATGTTGCCAGATGCCCAATGAAAACATAAGAGACAAGGTCACATTGGCCATGCTTGAGAAATGTTGTTATTAAAAACAGTTCGCTAAATGAGGTCAGACTGTAAATACAGCATTTAGAGTAAGATGCCACAGTTTCACTGCAAACACCAATATATTTTCTCAGTTTATATGCCCATTTCACAGAGACCGCTTGGGATTCAAAAGCTATAAAAAGGCTTCAGAATAAAGCAATTGTGGGTTCAAAAACATGCTGAAGAAAACACTAAAACTCATAAATGTATGTTTACTATGGGTGTGTTGCCTTGTTGGCTAGCTACTGGCAACAAAATATGGCAAAGCATAAGGAATTGTTTGACTGTGTAGCCCTTTCCTGCAGTAAATTGAGCTAGTGGCCTCGTGTGGAATTGTATTAATATTTTTCAAAACAAAACAAAAACAGACGAAAATCAGATGTTTCTATGTCAAATGGTTTTGTTATATTTCAGTCTTCTGTAATGTATATAATGTGTAATATTGGGATGCAAACTTAAGATTGAATACATTTCAACTCTATGTCTGACATGGTACAGGTGTGTTCTTTTTTTAATCCCGTAACCAAAGATGGTACCTGGAATAGGACTTTCCCAAAGCGGATCCTTTGTCTGCACCTCCCAGGGCATTTGAACTGATTCCAGAGGCCGACCCAAAACAAAGCCGTCGGAGGAGGGGGTGCTGGAGCGGTCTTCTAGCTTCCGTGTATATTACTCATTAAATGTCCAGTCCCTAGTTAACAAAGTTGACGAAATTAAGGCAAGAGTTCCTTTCCAAAGAGATATCCGGGATTGTAACATACTCTGTTTCACGGAGACATGGCTAGCTGGGGACATGCTGTCGGAGTCCGTACAGCCAACGGGATTTTCAGTGCATCGTGCCGAAAGAGCAAACATCTCTCTGGTAAGAAGAAGGGCGGGGTGTATGTTTCATGATTATAACAACATACGAGAACTCAAGTCCTTTTGTTCACCTGAGCTAGAATTCCTCCAAATCAAATGGTGACCATATTACCTCGCAAGAGAACTCTCCTCGGTTATCCTCACAGCCGTGCATAACGCCCAGCAAGCAGATACCAACGACCGCCATCACGGAACTTCACTGGACTTGATGCAAATTGGAAACCATATATCCTAAGGCTGCATTTATTGTAGCTGGTGATTTTAACAAAGCTAATCTGAGAACAAGGCTACCTAAATTCTATCAGCATATCTATTGCAGTACACAAGCAAGTAACACACTCAACCACTGCTACTCTAATTTCTGCGATGCATACAAGGCCCTCCCCCGCCTTCCTTTTGGCAAATCTGACCATGACTACATCTTGTTGGTCCGCTTCTATAGGCAGAAACTAAAACAGGAAACGCCTGTGCTTAGGTCTATCCAATGCTGGTCTGACCAATGGGATTCCACGCTTCAAAATTGCTTCGATCACGTAGACTGGGATATGACGTATACGCTTACTCGGTGAGTGAGTTTATAAGGAAGTGTATAGGAGATGTTGTACCCACTGTGACAATTAAAACCGTCCCTAACCAGAAACCGTGGATTGATGGCAGCTTTTGCACAAAATTTAAAGCGCGTACCACCACATTTAATCATGGCAAGGCGACTGGAAACATGACTGAATGCAAACAGTGTAGTTATTCTCTCCATAAGGCAATCAAACAAGCAAAGCATCAGTATAGAGACAAAGAGGAGTCCCAATTCAACGGCTCAAACACGAGATGTATGTGGTAGGGTCTACAATCACGGATTACAAAAAGAAAACCAGCCCCGTCGCGGACATTGACTTCTTGCTCCCAAACAAATTAAACAACTTCTTTGCGCGCTTTGAGGACAATACAGTGCCACCGACAGGGCCCGCTACCAAGGACTGTGGGCTCTCCTTCTCCGTGGCAACGTGTGTAAAACATTTAAACGTGTTAACCCTCGCAAGGCTGCTGGCCCAGACGGCATCCCTAGCTGTGTCCGCAGAGCATGCGTAGACCAGCTGGCTGGTGTGTTTGCGGACAAAATTTGATTTGATTTTGACTGTATTTCAGCTCCATCACATAAGCCTGGGTTCATAACCCCCCTGCCGTGCTGCACATCTAGTCAAACTTCAAAGGTTATTCCTGGTGTACCAGGCACACACTACAAAAACCCCACACTTGGTAACAATGTGGAATGTCTACTCTTGATAAGAGCCTTTTGGGTACAATTGAGTGATTTTAATTGTTTGCATGACTTAAATTTCACCTCACACCTTCCATGCTCTGACGAAGTCTGATAAACAGAAGAAACACCTACAGAAAAACATTTAAATTGCCACACAAAATGGACTTGAAAGATTTTCAGGGAAAACTGTAGCCCACAGTTCTCACACTGGAGTGTTTTCCTCATTATATTTTCAAAGTCCATTTTTCTTCCAAAGGTAACAGTACTTACTGGGTTAGTTTCAAGTTTCATGTTGTAATGTCACGTGCACAAGTACAGTGAAATGCCTTTCTTGCAAGCTCCAAACCCAACAATGCCGTAATCAATATCAATGTAGTACTCAAAATAACACAAGGTAGAACAAAAAAAACGTGGTAGAACAAGGTAGGTAGAAGGTAGAACAAAAACAAGCGTGAAATAGAAATAAGAGCACGAGAATGTAAGTAAGTATTCTATATACAGGCTCAGTCAGTTCCAGTACCATATTTACAATGTGAAGGGATACTGGAGTGATAGAGGTACAGGGCCTTCAGGAAGTATTCACACCACTTGACCTTTTCCACATTTTGTTGTGTTACAGTCTGAATTTAAAATTGATCCGATTTTTTTGTCACTACGCCTACACATAATACCCCATAATGTCTAAGTGGAAATATGTTTTTCAAAATGAAAAGATGAAATGTCTTGAGTCTATAAGTATTCAACCCCATTCTGATGGCAAGCCTAAATGAGTTCAGGAATAAAGATATGCTTTACAAGTCACATAATAAGTTGCATGGACTCAATCTGTGTGCAATAATAGTGTTTACTGACTACCTAATGTCTGTACCCCACACATACAGTTATCTGTGAGGTCCCTCAGTCAAGCAGTGAATTTCAAACACAGACTCAACTACAAAGACCAGGGAGGTTTTGGCTTAAATGTACTTGAACATTTATGGCAAGACCTGAAAATTGTTGTCTAGCAATGATCAACAAACAATTTGACAGAGCTTGAAGAATTGTGAAAAGAATAAAAGACTATTGTTGCACAATCTGGTGTGGAAAACTCTTAGAGACTTACCTGGAAAGATGCACACTACAAAAGGTGCTTTTATACAAAGCATTGACTCAGGGCTGTAAACACTTACCTAATTCAAATATTTCTGTATTGAATTGTTTATAAGTTTGCAAACATTTCCAAAACATGTTTTCACTTTGTGATTATGGGATGTTGTGTGTAAATGGGTGTATAAAAAATGTATGAATCCATTTGGAATTCCGGCTGTAACACAACAAAATGTGGAATAAGTCAAGGGGTGTGAATACTTTCTGACAGCACTGTAGATATGTATAGGGGTAAGGTGACTAGGCATCAGGATATATGATGAACAGAATAGCAGCAGCATATATGATGATTGTATGTGAGTGTATAGAGTATAGAGTCAGTATAAATATATCTTCATATTATGTGTTTGACCAAATGAAGCGAGCGTTTGTGTGTGTGTTGGAGTGTCAGTGTGCATGAGTGTGTACAGCACTGTGAGTGCGCGTAGAGACTTGTAAAGAAAATGTATAAATACAATGGTCAACTCAGATAGTCTGTGTAGCCATTTTGAGCTCGGCCACAGTGATGCATTGGCTGTCCACATCACCATCTGTAGCGCCATGCGATCGAGGGCAGTGTTATTTCCATATCAAGCAGTGATGCAGCCAGTCAAGATGCTCTCAATGGTGCAACTGTAGAACTTTTTGATGATTTGAGGGCCCATGCCAAACCCTTTCAACCTCCTGAGGGGGAAGAGGCGTTGTAGTGCCTTCTTCATGACTGTGCGCCTGTGTGGACCATTTTAGAGATTTGAAGACCAAGGAACTTGATGCTCTCGACACGCTTGGTAATAAAGCTATACTGAGCTATTTCAGGTATTTCCAAACTGTATTCTGACCAAAAGAGTGCCCAAAATGTATAATACTTTATCTCATCTGCAAGAAAATTAAGTCATTCAACAGAAAAGATCTTTGGAAGGGAGCCATTTATTTCCAATCTTGTTTTAATGAAAACCATATCCAAATCCTGAGGCATGATTCGTTATAGAGACACATCAAAAACAATCAGTGTTCTGCATAATTCCCAGCTGACACTAGTTTACACTGCAAACAATAATGAGTTGGTAAGACCACCCCGGGACATGGCAGAATGGTTGACTAACGTCATCAGGACAGCCTCTGTTTGCTGGGTTTATACTGTTTGAGTCATCCACTGTCTATTCATTCAGAAAAGGCTACACATATCACACATGTTGGTGTTAGAAGCTCTACAGGATGTCAAGAAAGAATGATGCTGTGCTCACTGAGAGGGGATGTCCAGAGGGATACACTAATAATGGAGCTTTGACAGTGCATGGGCAATTTACTGGAGCTAAAAGGCCTAGACCATGGTGCTGTTCTTCCAATGCACCATTAAATGCCTGTACAACTCACTCCTTTCAATCTTTCATAGGTCATTAGAAAATGAACAAAGCTTTAAAGTTCTTTACTGACTATAAACAACCGGAACTGAATAAGACTGGAAACTGAAAGCAGCACAACAAAAAATTCTCAAGACAGTCAATTTACTCTCAAGACAGTCTACAGAAAGATCCCAGAATCATATCAAAATGTTCTGAGCATCAGTGTTATTACCTTTTATAGCCTTTTCCTATTAGCTGAAGGTCTGAGTAGTATAATTAATTTAACCAATGACTACTGTCAACAACACATGCTTTGATGAATGTAACAAGACCTGCCAAAAGGAATCATCATTATTCTTTATTCACAAAGGATTTTTTTGTGGTGATATGACCTGGACAATTTATCCTGACAAATGAGCTTGGTGCTGATCAAACCCACTACCTTCAAACACATTTAACCACAGGGGTATACTTTATCACCATTTGAAGAAAACATGGAGGAATAACACTCCCATGAGCTTAAAATAGAAGTAACTTATGGACATTGGGTTCCATTGGGTTGTCAAAGGAGATCAGGATTTTAGAATAAGTGCCTCTTTTTGATTTATTATTTTAAAAAATGTACTCCCCTTTTCTCCGCAATTATGTGATATCCAATTGCGATTCAATTACAACCTTGTCTCATCACGGCAAATCCCAGATGGGCTCGGGAGAGGCGAAGGTCGATTCAAGTGCCTTTAACACCCGCTCGCTTAACCCGGAAGCCTGCCGCACCAATGTGTCGCAAGAAACACAGTTCAACTGACGACCGTAGTCAGCCCCAGCCAAACCCTCCTCTAGCCAGGACGATGCTGGGCCAATTGTGCGCCGCCCTATAGGACTCCCAGTTATGGGATCGAACCCCAGGCTGTAGTGACGTCGCAACAATCGGGAGGCCGAGAGTGCCTCTTTTTAAATCCCACATTTATAAAAATAAAAATAAAATTTAATGTGTGATTTTATTTAGGTATTTTGTTTAACTTCTGTCTCTGTATCTTTGTAGTGTTTTTATTTATTTATATGATTTAACTTTTATAATTTGTTATTGAAAAGCACTCTAGAAATAGTTATTATTATTACTGTTAAAAAATAGCATAGGGAATTTTCTCAGTTTGTGCGTCCGTCCATAGTGACTGTAAAATACAGCTTCAACATCCGTATAATACCTTGACAATATCATCTGACCCTGAGACATTAGTGAGTAAAGCAGTTGTGTTTGACCTTGAATACAAACCAGATCTCTGAGGCTAAGGAGTATTTTTTTTATTTTACTAGGCAAGTCAGTTAAGAACAAATTCTTATTTTCAATGACAGCCTAGGAACAGTGGGTTAACTGCCTGTTCAGGGGCAGAACGACAGATTTGTACCTTGTCAGCTCGGGGATTTGAATTTGCAACCTTTCGGTTACTAGTCCAACGCTCTAACCACTAGGGTACCCTGCCGCCCCAATAAAGCACAGCCACATCCAAAATTATTGGCACCCTTGATGAACTTGAGCAAAAAATGATGTATAAAATAAATAATGCAAATACTGAGCTATAATGTAATACTTTCTGCACCCTCCCCTTGCGAGGATAACAACACTGCCTTTTTAATGTTTTATGATATTGGAGAACGCATTGGTAGGGGTCTTAGACCATTTCTCCATACAGAATCTTTCCCGATCCTTGAGATCCTCCAGTCTGCACTTATGGACCTCCCTCTTCAATTCAAACCACAGGTTTTCAATGGGGTTCATGTCCGGAGACTGAGATGACCATCGCAAAATGTTGATTTTTGGTCAATTAACCATACCTTTGTAGATTTTGATTTGTGCTTGTGGTCATTGTCTTGGAAGATCAACTTGCGGCCAAGTTTCATCCACCTGGCAGAGGCAACCAGATTTTTTGCTAAAATGTCCTGGTACTTGGTAGTTCATGATGTGAGTAAGACGTTGATACAGGTCAACATTCACAAGGCCGCAGGGCTAGACGGATTACCAGGAAGTGTACTGACATTTCAACCTCTCCCTGTCCGAGTCTGTAATAGTCCTTGTGCCCAAAAACACTAAGTTATCCTGCCTAAATGACTACCGACCCGTAGCACTCATGTCTATAGCCATGAAGTGCTTTGAAAGGCTGGTCATGGTTCACATCAACACCATTATCCCAGAAAGTCTAGACCCACTCCAATTTGCATACCGCCCTAACAGATCCACAGATGATGCCATCTCTATTGCACTCCACACTGCCCTTTCCCACCTGGACAAAAGGAACACCTATGTGAGAATGCTATTCATTGACTACAGCTCAGCGTTGAACACCACAGTGCACAAAGCTCATCAATAAGGTAAGTACCCTGGGACTAAACACCTCCCTCTGCAACTGGATCCTGGACTTCCTGACGAGCCGCCCCCAGGTGGAAAGGGTAGGTAACAACACATCCGCTACACTGATCTACAGCACAGGGGACCCTCACGGGGGTGCCTGCTCAGTCCCCTCCTGTACTCCCTGTTCACTCATGACTGCACGGCCAGGCACGACTCTAACACCATCATTAAGTTTGCTGATGACACAACAGTGGGAGGCCTGATCACTGACAACAACGAGACAGAGACCTGGCCGAGTGGTGCCAGGACAACAACCTCTCCCTCAACGTGATCAAGACAAAG
Organism: Oncorhynchus nerka; assembly: GCF_034236695.1. Classification (NCBI taxonomy): domain Eukaryota; kingdom Metazoa; phylum Chordata; class Actinopteri; order Salmoniformes; family Salmonidae; genus Oncorhynchus; species Oncorhynchus nerka. The sequence continues at coordinate 66,357,684 of NC_088413.1, forward strand.
GAGATGTTGTGGACTACAGGGAAAGGAGGACCGAGCACGCCCCCATTCTCATCGACAGGGCTGTAGTGGAGCAGGTTGAGAGCTTCAAGTTCCTTGGTGTTCACATCACCAACAAACTATCAGTGTCCAAGCACACCAAGACAGTCGTGAAGAAGGCACAATAAAACCTATTCAACCTCAGGAGACTGAAAAGATTTGGCATGGGTCCTGAGATCCTCAAAAGGTTCTACAGCTGCATCATCGAGAGCATCCTGACTAGTTGCATCACTGCCTGATATGGCAACTACTCGGCCTCCGACCGCAAGGAACAACAGAGGGTAGTGCATACGGCCCAGTACATCACTGGGGCAAAGCTTCCTGCCATCCAGGACCTCTATACCAGGCGGTGTCAGAGGAAGGCCCTAGAAATGGTCAAAGACTCCAGCCACCCTAGTCATAGACTCTCTCTGCTTCTGCATGGCAAGAGGTACCGGAGCACCAAGTCTAGGTCCAAGAGGCTTCTAAACAGCTTCTACCCTCAAGCCATAAGACTCTTGAACATCTTATCAAAGGGCTACCCAGACCACTCTTTTTATGCTGCTTACTCTGTTTATAATCTATGCATAGTCACTTTAACACTACCTACATGTACATATTACGTCAATTACCTCGACTAACCGCTGCCCCCGCACATTGACTCTGGTACCCCCTGTATATAGTCTCGCTATTGTTATTTTCCTGCTGCTCTTTAACTACTTTTTACTTTTATTTCTTATTCTTATTCATATTTTTTAAACTGCATTGTTGGTTAGGGGCTTGTAAGTAAGCGTTTCACTGTAAGTTCTACACCATTGAGAGCATCCTGAACGGTTGCCTCACCGCCTGGTATGGCAACTGCTCGGCATCTGACCGTATTTTGTTTGATTTTAGATTAATATATAATAATGTATAATAATCTTTATTGGTGCCAATAATTTTGGCACCTCTTTGTGTATTTCTCTGAGCAATTATATTGGTATAAAATAATATAATTGCCCCATTTATTTTAGCATACAATATAGCTTGGTATTTGTATTACTTAATTTATACAGACTTTTATGCTAATCAAAAACAAATGATAGTGCCAGTAAGAGCAAACTAGATGGGATGGCGTATCGCTGCAGAATGCTGTTGTAGCCATGCTGGTTAAGTGTGCCTTGAATTCTAAATAAATCACTGACAGTGTCACCAGCAAAGCACCCCCACACCATCACACCTCCTCCTCCATGCTTCACGGTGGGAACCACACATGTGGAGATCATATGTTCACCTACATACTCTGTCTCACAAAGACACGGTGGTCTGAACCAAAAACCTCAAATTTGGACTCATCAGACCAAAGGACAGATTTCCACCAGTCTAATTTCCATTGCTTGTTTTGCTTGACCCAAGCAAGTATCTCTTCTTATTGGTGTCACGTCATGACCTTAGTTCCTTTTTTATGTCTCTGTTTTAGTTTGGTCAGGGTATGAGTTGGGGTGGGCATTCTATGTTTTCTATTTCTATGTGTTTGGCCTGGTATGGTTCCCAATCAGAGGCAGCTGGCAATCGTTGTCTCTGATTGAGAACCATACTTAGGCAGCCTGTTTTCCCACTATGGGTTGTGGGTAGTTATTTTCTGTTTAGTGTTTTTGTTGCACCTTACAGAACTGTTAGTTTGTTGTTTTTATTCTGGTATTCATCTTCATTAAAAGTATTATGAATACGTACCACGCTGCACATTGGTCCTCTTCTCCTTCTCCCGACGACAATCGTTACAATTGGTGTCCTTTAGTAGTGATTTCTTTGCAGTTATTCGACCATGAAGGCTTTATTCACGCAGTCTCCTCTGAACAGTTGATGTTGAGATCTGTCTGTTACTTGAACTCTGTGAAACATTTATTTGGGCTGCAATCTGAGGCTCATAACTCTAATGAATATATCGTCTGCAGCAGAGGTAAATCTGGGTCTTCCTTTCCTATGGTTGTCCTCATGAGAGCCAGTTTCATCATAGCGCTTGATGGTTTTTGCGAATGCCCAAAATACTTCTTGAAAATTTCAGAATTTACTGACCTTCATGTCTTAAAGTAATGATAGACTGTAGTTTATCTTTGAACATTTGAGCGGCTCTTGCCATAATATGGACTTGGTCTTTTACCAAATAGAACTATCTTCTATACACCACCTCGACCTTGGGGTGGTATACAGGGCCAGATGGAATACCAGGGTGTGTACTCAGCGCATGCGCTAACCAACTGGCAAGCGTCTTCACTGACATTTTCAACCAGTCCCTGACTGAGTCTGCAATACCAAAATGTTTCAAGCAGACCACCATAGCTCCTGTGCCCAAGAACACAAAGGGAACCCACCTAAAAGACTACCGACCCGTAGCACTCACGTCTGTAGCTATGAAGTGCTTTGAAAGGCTGGTCATGGCTCACATCAACACTATTACCCCAGAAACCCTAGACCCACTCCAACAGATCCACAGATCTAAGGACCCTGGGACTAAACACCTCCCTCTGCAACTGGACTTCCTGTCGGGCCGCCCCCAGATGGTAAGGGTAGGTAACAACACATCTGTCACACTGATCCTCAACACAGGGGACCCTCAGGTGGTTGTGCTCAGTCCCCTCCTGAGCTCCCTGTTCACTCATGACTGCTCAGCCAGGCACGACTATGACACCATCATTACGTTTGCCGATGACACAACAGTGGTAGGATCTGATCACCGACAACGACAAGACAGCCTATAGGGAGAAGGTCAGAGACCTGGCCGCGTGGTGCCAGGACAACAACCTCTCCCTCAATGTGATTGAGACAAAGGAGATGATTGTGGACTACAGGAAAAGGAGGACCGAGCACACCCTCATTCTTATCGACAGGGCTGTAGTGGAGCAGATTGAGAGCTTCAAGTTCCTTGGTGTCCATATCACCAACCAACTTGAATGGTCCAAACACACCACGACAAACCCTATTCAACTCAGGAAACTAAAAAGATTTGGCATGGGTCCTGAGATCCTCAAAAGGTTCTACAGCTGCAACATCGAGAGGATCCTGACTGGTTGCATCACTGCCTGCTACGGCAACTGTTCGACCTCCGACCACAAGGCACTACAGAGGGTAGTGATTTATTTTGATTTGATGTGAAATACTTCAATGATCCTCATCTAGGGAAAATTCTGCCACAATATATAGCAATAACGGTTTCATAAAACTATAAAGAAATAAGACACTATAAAACAGAGTAAAACCACCTACTATAATTTGGACACTTTTTTTATATCATTTATCATTTTTCTTCTTAAAAAGTTGAGATAATTATGCAAGTACTTTATTTTTTAGCCAAATGAAAACAACATTTACTAAATTATTCTGATTAAATTTACAGTTGAACTTCATGAATCTTACATGAGTGTTTTCTTGTCATACTTACATAAAACTAATTGAGAAAACGCTGACTTGTTGCTAATGCTAAATCATAAGGCACAACGTGTGTGGTAGTGTGTGTACATTTACAGTGTGCCCATCTTCAAAAGAAGCCCTATATGCATAGGCTCCAGTTCAAACAGACATGTACCAGCAGGATCCCCAGGAACTCTCTGATTGAGACATTACTGATTGTGGAGATTGAGAGGATTTGTATAATGTATGGCCAATAAAGCCTTATTCTAGTTTAGAAGGTTATACAAGTAAATCAAGGACATAACCTACAGTACGAAAAAAGTATGAGGCACAGTTAAGTGGGCTACATATTGACAACATGGACATCTATCCATTTTGGATATCGTGTTCTGATATAATCCAGCACCGTTCCAAACATGCAGGGTTTCAAACGTACAATAATCACGGTGTATGTCAAATAGCAATGTTCTAGAAGCAACTCAGTTGAAAATGACTCTAAGGGAGCAATTCAATCTGTGTCTCGGAAATTCAGCGTTACAGCATCATTTAAATTTAAAGGCGATGTTCCCTTGGAGGCTACATTCACCTTAAACGCTGCTTAAATCAGATCAATCGGAAATTACCTTTACATTTCTAGCACGCAATCTGTAACACTTCAGTGATACAGCTTCGATTGAACCTTAAATAACTCTATAGGTATGTTTACCTTAATGAAATTCGTTCGGGAATGTGTAACAATTGCCCAATACAGTGAATTGATGTATATGCCTATCATAGGAGTAGACGAATCTCATGACCGTGAGGGGAACTGATGTTGACTCAGTTTAGTAATCCTACTACACCAAACTAAAGTGATGAAGAAAATATTACTGAAATTGATTTAATATAAGTGCCCAAATATAGCCAAGTAGATTATCAATGAATGACTAGACAGTAGGTTACTTACCTATCAAAACACTGAGCGCAATATTAATAAAAATGTGTCTTCCTATATAATCCATGGCTCTTTTTGGAAGGATCCTGGAAAGAGTTGTCTCTATTTTGCACTTTTGCCACTTTATTTATTCATGTAAACAAATGCTAAACTAAAAACACGTTTTAAAGATCACCAAGTCCCAAGGACGCGCAGCCTCTTTGCAAGTGGAGTTTCTTCACCCGCTTGCAGTAGTCTAATAATACATTCTGATGAAGATGCCGCGGCGATTGGGTCTGAACTCGCGACAGACTCAAACTCTCTCACCCTCTCTCTCTCTCTCTCTCTCTCTCTCTTTCTCTTTGGGTTACTACCTCTGCCTAGTCAGAAACGTGGTCCTAACGCCAGCTGTTATTTTTTCACCGAGCAGTTATTGCACCATACTGTATATTGCCTTGCAGAGGGCTTGTGTGTAGCGGTTGGTATGGTCATGCAATGGTGTACTGTTTGCGTTAAGAAATCGTAACCTTCCAATGTTTTCAGATTTGTATGAAATATGACCAATAATTAATGACAATATGAGTGAAAAACTTTTCCTTCCAAAAAATGTAATTAAGCATTTTACAAGCAGCTTCTTCGTGTTGGAATTGTATGGGTATACCCCAGAAACAGAATGGTGTGGGTATACCCCAGAAACAGAATGGTGTGGGTATACCCCAGAAACAGAATGGTGTGGGTATACCCCAGAAACAGAATGGTGTGGGTATACCCCAGAAACAGAATTGTATGGGTATACCCCAGAAACAGAATGGTGTGGGTATACCCCAGAAACAGAATGGTGTGGGTATACCCCAGAAACAGAATGGTGTGGGTATACCCCAGAAACAGAATGGTATGGATATACCCCAGAAACAGAATGGTGTGGGTATACCCCAGAAACAGAATGGTGTGGGTATACCCCAGAAACAGAATGGTGTGGGTATACCCCAGAAACAGAATGGTGTGGGTATACCCCAGAAACAGAATGGTGTGGGTATACCCCAGAAACAGAACGGTGTGGGTATACCCCAGAAACAGAACGGTGTGGGTATACCCCAGAAACAGAACGGTGTGGAATTATACTGTCAATTCAAATATTGATGTAAGTAGACCACTGATTGGTCAGCTCAGCCAATTAGGCAAGATTATATCATTCTCTATGTGGAAATAACCAGTGTTGTTTTCTCAAATGTATGCCGAATACGAGTATAAAACAAGTCAACAACATTATTTGGGTATGAGTTAACAGAATATTAACTTTCAAATGCGATGTTTACACTGGACAGTTACTTTAAAGCAATATAAAAGGAAAATATACAGTATAAGTTGATTTGAAGACCTTTGGTCAGATTCCATTAAATATTGCATTGCAGAAATCAGAGGTTTTCTTTCTTTTACTTTAAAAATACTGCCTGTTACACATAATCTAAAGTTGAAGTCAGAAGTTTACATAAACCTTAGCCAAATACACTTACTCAGTTTTTCACAATTCCTGACATTTAATCTTAGTAAAAATTCCCTGTCTTAGGTCAGTTAGGATAACCACTTTATTATAAGGATGAGAAATGTCAGAATAATAGTAGAGAGAATTATTTATTTCAGACTTTTTTCTTTCATCACATTCCCAGTGGGTCAGAAGTTTACATACACTCAATTAGTATTTGGTAGCATTGCCTTCAAATTGTTTAACTTTGGTCAAACATTTCAAGTAGCCTTCCACAAGCTTTGCACATAAGTTGGGTGAATTTTGTCCCATTCCTCCTGACAGAGCTGGTGTAACTGAGTCAGATTTGTAGACCTCATTGCTCACACATGCTTTTTCAGATCTGCCCACAAATGTTCTATGGGATTGAGGTCAGGGCTTTGTGATGGACACTCCAATACATTGACTTTGTTGTCCTTACCTTGACTTTGTTGACATTTTGCCACAACTTTGGAAGTATGCTTGGGGTCATTGTCCATTTGGAAGACCCATTTGTGACCAAGTTTTAACTTCCTGACTGATTTCTATAGATGTTGCTTCAATATATCCACATCATTTTCCCTTCCTTATGAAGCCATCTATTTTGTGAAGTGCACCAGTCCCTCCTGCAGCAAAGAACCCCCACAACATGATGCTGCCACCCCCGCGCTTCACGGTGTGGATGGTGTTTTTTGGCTTGCAAGCATCCCCCTTTTTCCCCCAAACATAAAGATGGTCATTATGGCCAAACAGTTATATTTTTGTTTCATCAGACCAGAGGACATTTCTCAAAAAAGTACGATCTTTGTCCCCATGTGCAGTTGCAAACCGTAGTTTGGCATTTTTTATGGCGGTTTTGGAGCAGCGGCTTCTTCCTTGTTGAGCGGCGTTTCAGGTTATGTCGATATAGGACTTATTTTACTGTGGATATAGATACTTTTGTACCCATTTCCTCCAGCATCTTCACAAGGATTGATTTGCACTTTTCACACCAAAGTACGTTCATCTCTAGGAGACAGAACGCTTCTCCTTCCTGAGCGGTATGACGGCTGCATGGTCCCATGGTGTTTAAACTTGTGAACTATTGTTTGTACAGATGAACGTGGTACCTTCAGGCGTTTGGAAATTGCTCCAAGGATGAACCAGACTTGTAGAGGTCTACAATCTTTTTCTGAGGTATTGGCTGATTTCTTTTGATTTTCCCTTGATGTCAAGCAAAGAGGCACTGAGTTTGAAGGTAGGCCTTGAAATACATTCACAGGTACACCTCCAATTGCTTCTAAAGCCATAACATCATTTTCTGGAATTTTCCAAGCTGTTTAAAGGCACAGTCAACTTAGTGTATGTACATTTCTGACCCTCTGGAATTATGATACAGTGAATTATAAGTGAAATAATCTGTCTGTAAACAATTGTTGGAAAAAGAACTTGTGTCATGCACAAAGTAGATGTCCTAACCAACTTGCCAAAATGATAGTTTGTTTAACAAGAAATTTGCATAGTGGTTGAAAAACAAGTTTTTTTCAATTTAAAGTTTTATTAAGTTTTCTTGTTTTTCAATCAACCAACAAAACACATTCCACATTCACCGATGTGACGAAAAATATAAATAAAAAATAATAATACTAAATTTAAAAAATATATTAAAAAAAATATATGTATATATAATTACTTAAAAAATTAAAATAAATATATATATAAAACTTGCAGCAGCACTATAAAGGTTCTTATTAGCATTTTCCAGCCTTAGCTGAGACGACAAGCAAATGATTCGTTTTTAGATTTTACAGCACCTTACACAATGTATCTGCTCATTTCCCTAATCACCCCATTCACTCTGTCCACTTTGAAATATAGTTGAGTAGTGGAGACCAGTCTATCAAAATTGGGCTGTCTCTTGCGGAGGTCATAAGTGAGCTTTTCAAGAGGGAGAAAGTCAACAATCTGGTCAATCCACATTTTAAATGTAGGAGGGGTATTAGAGGCCCACAATAGAAGAATACATTTCTTAGCTAAGTATGTAACAGTCGTAAGCAAATTCTCTGTCAGGATCAAGAACAAAGTCCTGCTGGGCATTAAGAAGATAGATACATGGGGTCATACCAAACTGGACATCTAGTATTTCCTGTGCAGCAGTATGTATAGATTGCCAGAATCTGGCAATCTCTCTACAGTTCCAAAATACATGCATATAGGTTCCACTTTCAGAGGTACGAAAAACAAGTTTTGATGACTCCAATCTAAGTGTATGTAAACTTCCGTACAGACAACTGTACATGCTTTTTCCACAGTAGAGCTTTCCAATTGTACTTGTTTGTAGTATTAGTAGGAAACAGTGATGAGCCTACAGTATGTTACCTTGAATTTGTCTTACATTAGAGGCTCAGTATCTACTCAGCCAAAGGTGCCTAGTTATGCAATTAAAGGTTACAAGCACAAGAACTCACAGTTTCCCTTCTTATATGTTTGGACTGAATGACAACCGACATATGATTCAGTTTGACATGAATAAATAGGTCTCACAAGACCAAATTAATGTTTACTTGAAAAACATTGCACACCTGAAGTACAGTCTCTATTGCAAAGTGCAAAAGTTAATTCCTCTAGTCCAGTGTTTCCCAAACTTGTTATAGCCCTGTACCCTTCAAACATTCAATCTCCAGCTGCGTACCCCCGTTAGCACCAGGGTCAGCGCACTATCAAATGTTGTTTTCTTGCCATCATTTTAAGCCTGTCACACACACACTATACGATGCATTTATTAAACATAAGAATTAGTGTGAGTTTCTGTTACAACCCGGCTCTTAGGAAGTGACAAAGAGCTCTTATAGGACCAGGGCACAGATAATAATATAATAATAACCAATCATTTTGCTCTTTATTTAGCCAGCTTACATATAAAACCTTATTTGATCATCAAAAATTGTGAATAACTCACCACAGGTTAATGAGAAGGGTGTGCTTGAAAGGATGCACATAACTCTGCAATGTTGGGTTGTATTGGAGAGAGTCTCAGTCTTAAATCATTTTCCACACACAGTCTGTGCCTGTATTTAGTTGTCATGCTTGTGAGGGCCGAGAATCCACTCTCACATAGGTACTGGTTGCAAAGGTCATCAGTGTCTTAACAGCGCGATTTGCCAAGGCAGGATACTCTGAGTGCAGCCCAATCCAGAAATCTGGTAGTGGCTTCTGATTAAATTCAATTTTCACAGAACCGCTTGTTGCAATTTTGATGAGGCTCTCTTGTTCAGATATCAGTAAGTGGACTGGAAGCAGGACATGAAAGGGATAACGAATCCAGTTGTTTGTGTCATCTATTCGGGAAAGTACCTGCGTAATTGTTCACCCAGCTCACTCAGGTGCTTCGCTATATCACATTTGACATTGTCCGTAAGCTTGAGTTCATTTGCACACAAAAAAATCAAACAATGATGGAAAGACCTGTGTGTTGTCCTTGTTAATACAGGCCGAAAAGAGCTCCAACTTCTTGATCATAGCCTCAATTTTGTCCCGCACATTGAATATAGTTGCAAGAGAGTCCCTGTAATCCTAGATTCAGATCATTCAAGCGAGAAAAAACATCACCCAGATAGGCCAGTCGTGTGAGAAACTCATCATTGTGCAAGATGTCAAGTGACAATTATGGTCAGTAAAGAAAACTTTAAGCTTGTCTCTCAATTTTAAAAAATGTGTCAATACTTTGCCCCTTGATAACCAGCGGACTTCTGTATGTTGTCAAATCATTACATGGTCGCTGCCCATATCATTGCATAATACAGAAAATACACAAGAGTTCAGGGGCCTCACTTTAACAAAGTTAACCATTTTCACTGTAGTGTCCAACACATATTTCAGGCTGTCAGGCATTCCCTTGGCAGCAAGAGTCTCTCGGTGGATGATGCAGTATACCCAAGTGGCGTCGGGAGCAACTGCTTGCACGTGAGTTACCACTCCACTATGTCTCCCTGTCATGGCTTTGGTGCCATCAGTACAGATACCAACACATCTTGACCACCAAAGTCCATTTGATGTCAGAAATGCGAAGTAGTAATTGTTTCAAAACATCTCCTGCCATGTCACTGATGCGTCGTGAAACAGTGTTGTTTGATGAAGGTATTCTGTATAGTTTTTTTGGTCTTGTCCCCCAGCATTGTCCCAGCCATATCCGCGGCAGCAGGAAGAATGAAGTCCTCCACAATAATAGGGGGCTTGCCTGTCCGAGTCACTCGGTAGCTCACCATATAAGATCTTTCTAGCCCCTTCTTATTAATGGTATCTATTGTTTTTATACATGTCTTACTACTCGAAAGTTGTCTTTATTCTTGCTCACAAAACTCCAGTGGCTTATTTTTCTTATTGTCATGTTTCGTTTCTGAATGTCAGTGCAAGAGTGAAGGTTTCCCGTGAGAGAGTAACGGTTAATGTGATTGGATGTTAATTATTTGACTAGGCTACCTGTATTTGACATTGTGTTGTTATTTCGCTGAACACTAGATGGTTCTATTTTATTTTTGGCAGTGAAACAAGGCTACTCAGGCAACAACAAAAACTCACCCAAATGTATAGCCCCATTGGAAAATATAAATGTACTGTTTGAAAATGTGAAGAAGAAAAAGTGTTGATGGAGACAAGCGAAGATTAAAAGCCAGAACTATATTAGCTCCACACTTATAAGGGGTGCCCTTACAAAAATATCTTACAGGATGCTCCTGCAGGAGTATGAATTGTCCTGCAGAAATGTTGAAAATCCTGGACAAACGTGACAATTCCTGCTGGATTCCAAGTAATTCCAGGTTGAATTCTGCAGGACCAAAACCTGCAGGATAAGTTAGAAAAGAGACTTTAGACAACAGAGAAAAGAGACTAAAAGAAAATTGTGCAATATCAGACATTTCAACTCAGCATTTGTAATGTAATCATTGACAATGTCCACGTGCAATAAATCATTTATATTTGATAGATACCAACATGGTTGATAATGGTTTCAGTAGGCCCACACTTCAGTGAATGTAATAATGATTTATATATCATGCTGTCATTTTAAGAAACACATTCATTCATACATACTCAAAATAAATCAATACAATGTAAAAAATAAAAAATAAAAAGTTGTGTACAGTGAAGAGTCTACCTCCCATTTGTTGGGCTGTAAAACAGATGTAGTTCCCTTGTACACCTGGGATGTCTTTCAGGTAAACTAGGGTATCCTAGCCTTCATATTTCTTCAACAAACCTTTTGTTAGCTTGGTTTGATAAATGTACGAAACAGAGCGATGTACAAAAGTGCATTAGCCGTCGTTATTTCTCTTCCAATAGACCAGGACCTACGATGGTATTTGGACTCAAACCACAGTGTAGTAATTCGCCGACACATACAAGTAAGATGCCGTGCATGTCATCAAAAGCAAACATTAAAGGAGATGGGCCCTTAACACCATGTATGATGTTCCCTGACTCGATCACCAAGGCAACCTCTCTGTGGTGTTTAGTGTGTGTGCGTGGCTCTGGCTCACTCTATCACCAAGCCAACCTCTCTGCGGTGTTTAGTGTGTGTGCGTGGCTCTGGCTCACTCTATCACCAAGGCAACCTCTCTGCAGTATTTAGTGTCTGTAGGTGGCTCTGGCTCACTCTATCACCAAGGAAACCTCTCTGTGGTGTTTTGTATCTGTAGGTGGCTCTGGCTCACTCTATCACCAAGGCAACCTCTCTGCCGTGTTTAGTGTCTGTAGGTGGCTCTGGCTCACTCTATCACCAAGGCAACCTCTCTTTGGTGTTTTGCATCTGTGGGTGGTCTGGCTCACTCTATCACCAAGGCAACCTCTCTGCCGTGTTTAGTGTCTGTAGGTGGCTCTGGCTCACTCTATCACCAAGGCAATCTCTCTGTGGTGTTTAGTGTCTGTAGGTGGCTCTGGCTCACTCTATCACCAAGGCAACCTCCCTGTGGTGTTTTGCATCTGTGGGTGGCTCTGGCTCACTCTATCACCAAGGCAACCTCTCTGCAGTGTTTTGTATCTGTGGGTGGCTCTGGCTCACTCTATCACCAAGGCAACCTCTCTGCCGTGTTTTGTATCTGTAGGTGGCTCTGGCTCACTCTATCACCAAGGCAACTGTCTCTACGGTGTTTTGCATCTGTAGGTGGCTCTGGCTCACTCTATCACCAAGGCAACCTCTCTGCGGTGTTTTGTATCTGTGGGTGTCTCTGGCTCACTCTATCACCAAGGCAACCTCTCTGCAGTGTTTTGTATCTGTGGGTGTCTCTGGCTCACTCTATCACCAAGGCAACCTATCTGCTGTGTTTTGTATCTGTGGGTGGCTCTGGCTCACTCTCAAGCGGATACACTCTAGTGAACCCATTTCCCTTTTCTAACACTTCTCCTTTGTGATAGCACCAGTTGCATCCAAGTTCACCATTGAATTGTTTGATATTCTGTCCTTTGCAGGCAGCGGGGGAATCACAAATACATAGTAAACTGTACACAGGTACATTGGTGGGTGTCCCTCTTAACTGGCTTGTCAAGTCCTCAACCCTCATGTGAAACACACTCAAACACAAAGGGCTGAAGGAAATAATTCATTTCTGTGCTCTTTGGCCCAAAGCACAGCCCCACACGAATGATGTGCTACGCTCTTAGGTTTGGGGGAAGTAAATAAACTGTGACTTGTAGGGGCCAGACGTGAAAGGGAGAGGACTTGAATACTGAAACGCCATATACATTCAATGAGAGTAAAAGTTTCATTAAATCAGTGTCATTAAGGGCATCTATTGACTTGTATAGTGCACCATCATAAATGTCATCTATACTATCTGGGCTGCTCTTGGACCTACAATACATATATTCTGTGTCACAGAATTTGGGGTCTGATAACTTTTCCTCTTTGTTTTTTCACTGATCATTTCATGAACACTGATCCACTCTTGACAAGAGATGGCATATCCCCAGGGAGGCAACAACATGATGTGCAATGATCTGGCACTTCACTGCCAAAGAAATACTGGCATGTTGGACAAATATACTGCGTAACCGGGGACACCATGCGCAAGGGGCTATGCACACGCACCTGCCCGGTCCCTCTCTCTCTCCGGTAAGCATGGGAAGTTGGCGGCTTTCGCTGCCTCCAGCTCAGCCTTGGGGCGGCGATATTCTCCAGACTGTGCCCATGGTCCCTTACCATCCAGAATCTCCTCCCAAGTCCATGAGTCCTGTGATCGCTGCTGCCCGTTACCACGCTAGAAGGATCGGAGGACCAAAACCAAGCAAGAAGGATCTGAGGACCAAAACGCAGCGTTGTAAGTGTCCATAATTTAATGAAGCAAAATGAACACTGAACAAAAACAATAAGCAACAAACGAACAGTCCCGTAAGGTGAATTACAAACACTAAACAGGAAATAAACACCCATGAAACCCAGGTGGAAAAAGGCTACCTAAGTATGATTCTCAATCAGAGACAACTAACGACACCTGCCTCTGATTGAGAACCATACTAGCCGAACACAAAGACCAACATAGACAAAACAAACATAGACTGCCCACCCCAACTCATGCCCTGACCATACTAAAACAAAGACAAAACAAAGGAACTAAGGTCAGAACGTGACAGGAATAAGCTTTGTCGTGCCCTCTTCACGACTGTCTTGGTGTGTTTGGACCAATCTAATTTGTTGTTGATGTGGACACCAAGGAATTTGAAGCTCTCAACCTCCTCCACTACAGCCCCGTCGATGAGAATGGGGGCGTGCTCGGTTCTCCTTTTCCTGTAGTCCACAATCATCTCCTTAGTCTTGGTTACGTTGAGGGATAGGTCTCTGACCTCCTCCCTATAGGCTGTCTCGTCGTTGTCGGTGATCAGGCCTACCACTGTTGTGTCATCAGCAAACATAATGATGGTGTTGGAGTCGTGCATGGCCATGCAGTTGTGGGTGAACAGGGAGTACAGGAGGGGACTGAGCACACAACCCTGGGCAGCTCCTGTGTTGAGGATCAGTGTGACAGATGTGTTGCTACCTACCCTCACCACCTGGGGGCGGCCCGTCATGAAGTCCAGGATCCAGTTGCAGAGGGAGGTGTTTAGTCCCAGGTTCCTTAGCTTAGTGATGAGCTTTGAGGGCACTATGGTGTTGTACACTGAGCTGTAGTCAATGAATAGCATTCTCATATAGGTGTTCCTTTTGTCCAGGTGGGAAAGGGCAGTGTGGTGTGCAATAGAGATTGCATCATCTGTGGATCTGTTTGGGCGGTATGCGATTTGGAGTGGGTCTAGGGTGTCTGGGATAATGGTGTTGATGTGAGCCATGACCAGCCTTTCAAAGCACTTCATGGCTACGGGTCTGTAGTCATTTAGGCAGGTTGCCTTTGTGTTCTTGGGCACAGGGACTATGGTGGTCTGCTTGAAGCAGGTTGGTATTACAGACTCAATCAGGGACATGTTGAAAATGTCAGTGAAGACATCTGCCAGTTGGTCAGCACAAGCCCAGAGCACACGTCCTGGTGTGTTTTACCTGTACTTTGGTATTGTTCCCATTTACTGAGCCTACCACGTAGTCTTGTGGTAAGAGTTTATTTTTTGAAGTCAGAAGGTTGGGTGTTCGATCCTGGCCAAGCCATACCAAGTTTTAAGAAAATGTGACCGTATAATCTCTGTTAGGCACTCAGCATTAAATATATTGCACAGTGGATATTTTAAACACATATTTTAAACACCATCCCCAAAATATCTGACCCGTTGACGAACTACATTCTCATTTTACCTAAAAACCTGCCAACTTCTAGAGGCCCTCTTCACCGCAGAGACAACAATTTTGCTGTTTTAAAGCACATTTCCTGCCATTCTACACATTTTCCAATGGCTTACTTCATGTTCTTATGCTATTTACATTTTTGTCAAAAAAATGGACAGATTCTTATCCAGAGCGACTGGAGTAGTGAGTGCATACATTTTTTTTATGTTTTCATGCTGAGTAATTCAAACGTTATAATGGTGGCCCCCATGCCATTTTTTACATTTTTGATTATTCTTGACTGTGTAGTTTTTATTATGGTTGTTCTAATTTCTCAAACATGATCTGATTTAAAACTATATTTCTCCATTATAATGTCAATATGCTTTACATCTGGATTTAGTCATTTAAATTTACACTAAAAATGTTTTACCATGATGCTTTTTTTGTATTTATTTTAAATCAATATACATACACATACATATATTCATAGATACACATATACACTACCATTCAAAAGTTTTTGAAAGAAAAGCTAATTTTTTGTCCGTTACAATAACATCAAATTGATCCGAAATACAGTGCAGACATTGTTAATGTTGTAAATTACTATTGTAGCTGGAAACTGCAGATTTTTAATGGAATATCTACATAGACATAGAGGCCCATTATTAGCAACCATCACTCCTGTGTCCAATGATACGTTGTGTTAGCTAATCCAAAATTAAGGCTATTCCATGTGAGAAATTGGCAAGTGTCACGTTCTGACCTGTTCCTTTGTTTTGTCTTTTGTTTTAGTATGGTCAGGGCGTGAGTTGGGTGGGTTGTCTATGTTAGTTTGTCTATGATTTTCTATTTCTGTGTTTGGCCTGGTATGGTTCTCAATCAGAGGCATCTGTCAATCGTTGTCCCTGATTGAGAACCATATTTAGGTAGCCTGTTTTCCATCGTGTTTTGTGGGTGTTTATTTTCAGTCGTTGTGTGTCTGCACCAGACAGAACTGTTTCGGTTGTTTCTTTGTTGATTGTTATTCAGTGTTCCCGTTTTTTCATTAAATAAGATGAACACTTACCACGCTGCGCTTTGGTCCTCTCCTTCATCCAACAGCCGTTACAGCAAGAAACATCTAGTCCTACCAGAACCTTTGGTTGAGCCTTTGAAAGAAGTCCAAGTCCAAATAAATATTTGTAATCCAAGAAAATACAGACAGTAATCCCAATGGAACCCCAAGTATAAAGTCCAACAGAAAATGTAAAGGTCCAATAGAAGTGCTGGCTCCAAACTATTCTCAGCCTATTTTTCCACTAAAGTAGTGTGGAATCTGGAGTAAAGAGGCCTGATGACCCTCTTTGTAACAAACAATGCTAGGCTCTCCTGGATAAATTAGCCTGCAGTCTAATTCAAGATGGCACCTTTTGGTTGCCAATATAGTTATAGTGTGTAAAAATTGTCTTGGCCAAGTACGTACAGTGCATTTGGAAAGTATTAAGACCCCTTGACCTTTTCCACATTTTTTTTACCTCATGAATCTACACACAATACCTCACAATGAAGAAGGAAAAACATATTTTTAGACATTTTTGCAAATGTATTAAAAATAGAAAAACGGAAATAGCACAATTAAACAAGTATTCAGACCCTTTACCCAGTACTTTGTTGAAACACCTTTGGCAGTAATTACAGCCTTGAGTCTTATTGGTTATGACGCTACAAGCTTGACACACCTGTATTTGGGGAGTTTCTCCCATTCTTCTCTGCAGATCTTCTCAAGCTCTGTCAGGTTGGATGGGAAGCGTTGCTGCACAGCTATTTTCAGGTCTCTCCAGAGATGTTAGATCGGGTTCAAGTACGGGCTCTAGCTGGGTCACTCAAGGACATTCAGAGACTTGTCCCGAAGCCACTCCTGCATTGTCTTGGCTGTGTGCTTAGGGTCGTTGTCCTGTTGGAAGGTGAACCTTCACCCCAGTCTGAGGTCCTGAACGGTGTGAAGCAGGTTTTCATAAAGGATGTCTCTGTACTTTGCTCCGTTCATCTTTCCCTCAATCCTGACTAGTCTCCAAGTTCCTGCCACTGAAATACATCCTCACAGCATAATGCTGCCACCACCATGCTTCCCAGTAGGGATGGTGCCAGGTTTCCTCCAGACGTGACCCTTTGCCTTTAGGCCAAAGTGTTACATTTTGGTTTGTCAGACCAGAGAATCTTGTTTCTCATGGCCTGGGAGTCTTTAGGTGCCTATTGGCAAACTCCAAGCGGGCTGACATGTGCCTTTTACTGAGTGGCTTCCGTCTGGCCTTCTCCACCATAAAGGCCTGATTTGTGGTGTGCTGCAGAGATGGTTGTCCTTCTGGAAGGTTCTCACATCTCCACAGAGGAACTCTGGAGCTCTGTCAGAGTGACCATTTGCAAAAATTTCTAAAAATATGTCTTTCCTTCTTCATTGTGAGGTATTGTGTGTAGATGGTCAACTCACTGACCAAGGCCCTTCTCCACTGATTGCTCAGTTTGGCCGGACGGCCAGCTCTAGGAAGAGTCTTCTTCCATTTAAGAATGATGAAGGCCCCTGTGATCTTGGGGATCTTCAATGCTGCAGACATTTTTTGGTACATTTCCCTAGATCTGTGGCTCAGCACAATCCTGTCTCAGAGCTCTATGTACAATTCCTTCGACCGCATAGCTTTGTTTTTTCTTTATCAATATTATTATTTTTACCCCTCTTTCTCCCAAATTTCATGGTATCCAATTGGTAGTTACAGTCTTGTCTCACCGCTGCAACTCCCGTAAGGACTCGGGAGAGGCGAACGTCGAGAGCCGTGCAACCTCCGAAACACAACACAACCAAGCAGCACTGCTTCTTGACACAATATCCAGCCGCACCAATGTGTGGAGGAAGGAGACACCGTACACTTGGCGACCGTGTCAGCATACACTGCGCCCGGCTCGCCACAGGAGTCGCTAGTGCGCGATTGGACAAGGACATCCCTGCTAGCCAAACCCTCCCCTAAACCGGACGACGCTGGTCCAATTGTGCGCCGCCCCATGGGTCTCACATTCGCTGCCGGCTGCGACAGAGCCTGGACTCGAACCCAGAATCTCTAGAAGCACAGCCTTAGACCACTCTGGAGACCGGCTTGATTATTTTCTATGACATGCACTGTCAACTGTGGAAACTTATAGACAGGTGCCTTTCCAAATAAAGTCCAATCAATTGAATTTACCACAGGTGGACTCCAATCAGGTTGTAGAAACATCTCAAGGATGATCAATGGAAACAGGATGCACCTGAGCTCAATTTCGAGTCTCATAGCAAAGGGTCTGAATACTTATATTAATAAAGAATCTGTTTATTATTTTTAATACATTTGCAAAAATGTATTAAACGTTTATTTTTCTCGCTATGTTTTCATGATAACACGTTACAACGATACAGTACTCAACATGTGTCACAGTTACAGGACCTTATTGATATGTACAGTGATTGCACATTGTATATGAAAACAACCCAGTTGATGCATATGGAATGCAAAGGACAGATGGTTAATTTGCTGGCTGGTCAATTCTCTCTCCCTGTGGGATGATGTGTGAACAGCTTGTATTTTCGAATCTGTTCATGGGTCAGTGAATGCCAAAGAGATCAGGTTCCCCATCTTCACAAGGTGCATCTGAACTGACTGCGCTTAGACTACATTGGAGTTAGACCTATCAAATTTCCCAGCTGATTATACAACAGAGGAGTTCAAAGGACATGTCCAATTTAGTTGCTTAAGAGAACTTCAGGCTTGATTTTCCCTTATGAAAAATGTATCAGTCCCTACAAAAATGGCCATTAATTATAATCCACATTTCCTGTTGCTGCAGGATTCTTTTCCTGCTGTAGCAAACTGGCTCAAAATAAGATCCTACATCTGTAGCAGGCTTGGATAGAAGCCACATTAAAATGCTGTTTATGAATTCAGAAGTTGGATTGTTTCAGAGAAAGCTGCACATTTCAATGGGTTGTTGGGATGATGATTTTGCTTCTACAAATGCTGCTGGTGCTCTTAAGGTTTTGTTTGATATGTTTGTAAATTGTTTGATAATATAGACACGCAGAGATATATGAAAATAGTCTAAATAGTTATGTTCTCCATATGCCTTCTTTCAAACAACAATAAAATAAGTTAAGATTTGCTTTATCAGAACAAGCTATTACCCCTCAAATATGATCTAAATCCAAAAGAAGGAAGTTTTTCAACTTGAGATAGTGTTCTTCATGGGGAAATTATTTAGAAATATATGGCAAATGAAAATGACTGGATTTAATTTCCTTCTGGCTACACACAGAACTTGTTTTGTTACACGCTAAAGTCTAACCTGAAGCAAATTCAGTGAAATGTAGTACTAAATCCAATCTTGTTAGATTGAAATATTACTACGGAAAGATACATTTCCCCACTTATGCGGAGCCCTTGAACAAAACACCAATGTAGGATATCTTTTTCCAAAAACCACGCCTCCAAACCAAAAGTAGTGTGATCATACAAGAGAGAGTAAGGGTGCCTAGGCCTTAGGGCAGTTAGAGGGAAAGTTGTTTTGGAGGACAGATAGTCGCTTGACAGTGATTGAAAGTACTGTGTCACTTATTTGGGCTTGGAGGGGTTCACAGTGCCTAAGGCAAGTCCATACAGCAGCCTCCCCAAACCCTGTCTCAAATGATCTTTGTTATTCAAGTCTGGTAGACTAGAGAGACAGACAGTAAGATAAAGGGTGAGTGTGTTCATGTGCAAAAACAGCCTTTGTGACCACACAGACCACCAGAGCCAACCGATCATTCTGAATATTCCTTCAGCTTCCAGCCAGAGGGTAATATAACTGCTTGCTGTGAGGTGCAGATAAGATCTTGACACTGTAATTTAATATATATATATAAATATAACTCCAGCTACATTACTGCAGAAAAGCCAATGGAGAGCAAAGAAATGTCAAACCACAGCGCAGTACATATAGCTAATTAGCTAATGCAAAATGCCATCCCTCTGGACGAAAACACATTTGGTGATCTTTGAAAGAATATTGATCGATATAATTTGTTTACTGTCACACCCTGACCTGTTCCACATGTCTTCGTGCTTGTCTCCACCCCCCACCAACTGTCTCCCATCTCCCCTCATTATCCCGTGTATTTATACCTGCGTTTTCTGTACTATCCGTACTATCCGCCTCCTGTGTCTGCATCTGGGTCTTAGCCTGAGCCTTGACAATACAAACTGGCCCCCAATCGAACGGCCAGTCGAAGCGAGCCAATCAGGACTTAGAGATGGCTATTCGTTGCCTCGTCCCCACCAACCACACCACCTGAAGCCAGCAACTTGTGTGGGTGGAATATGCCCGTAACCCACTTCCCTGCTCGGCCACTGGTCTCTCACCCTTCGAGTGTTCCTTGGGATATCAGCCCCTGCTCTTCCCCGAGGAAGAAGTCAGCACCCCCTCTGCCAAGATGTTTGTCTGCCACTGTTGCCGTACCTGGAAGAGAGCCCCGGCCGCTCTTCTGTAGACCACATCCAGGTGTCGGCGGCAGGCAGATCGCCACCGGACCCCTGCTATCAGCTCAGACAGAGTGTATGGCTTTCCACTCGGGACCTGCCCGTCCGGGTGGAGTCCTGTAAACTTTCATTAGTCCTTTCCCCATCTCTAAAATCTTTAGCCCATCTGCTGTTCGTCTTCTGTTGCCCTGCACCCTCCACATACATCCCACTTTTCATATGTCTAGGATTAAACCTCTGTCTCACGGCCCTTTGTGTCCTGTTTTCTGTTTGTCTGTTGCCAGTTCGTCTTGTCCCGTCATCTTGTCCTGCCACACCCTGACCTGTTCCACCAGTCTTTGTTCTTGTCTCCACCCCCCACCAGATGTCTCCCATCTCCCCTCATTATCCCGTGTATTTATACCTGTGTTTTCTGTTGCCAGTTCGTCTTGTCCCGTCATCTTGTCCTGCCACACCCTGACCTGTTCCACCAGTCTTTGTTCTTGTCTCCACCCCCCACCAGATGTCTCCCATCTCCCCTCATTATCCCGTGTATTTATACCTGTGTTTTCTGTTGCCAGTTTGTCTTGTCCCGTCATCTTGTCCTGCCACACCCTGACCTGTTCCACCAGTCTTTGTTCTTGTCTCCACCCCCCACCAGATGTCTCCCATCTCCCCTCATTATCCCGTGTATTTATACCTGTGTTTTCTGTTGCCAGTTCGTCTTGTCCCGTCATCTTGTCCTGCCACACCCTGACCTGTTCCACCAGTCTTTGTTCTTGTCTCCACCCCCCACCAGATGTCTCCCATCTCCCCTCATTATTCTGTGTATTTATACCTGTGTTTTCTGTTGCCAGTTCGTCTTGTCCCGTCAAGTCCTACCAGCTTGTTCCCTTTGTGCTAGTTTTGACTTTCTGCCTGTCCTGATCCTGCCTGCCGTCCTGTACCTGACCAACTCTGATTTGGATGACGACTCTTTGCCTGCCTTGACTTACCTTTTACCTGCCCAGTCTACTATAATGAACTCTGAGACTAGTACTATTCGCCTCCTGTGTCTGCATCTGGGTCTTAGCCATCCCTTAATATTTACTCCTATTATATTATATTAGCCACAGTGATCATTTGAAGTGTCTTTAACAAACCTTTCAAATTGTGTAATAAAAATATATATATTTATGCATTGCATCCTAAATAATTCTATATCAAGAGTGATGCACTTGTACTAGCTTCTAGTACAGCAAAGCTATGCAGTACTAAAGGAGCTGCCAAAGGTTGATGTCACTTTGTCTCCATTTCCATAAAACACTGAGTGGCAGCTTGGCAAAGCCATTCACAAAGACGGTAAATAATCCATCAATGAGAAACAGGAGAGTGTTGGGTGAAAGGCCTGCATATTACCTGCTCTGGGCAGCGAGCCAGAAGGCTGAGAGGAGAGTGTTGGGTGAAAGGCCTGCATATTACCTGCTCTGGGCAGCGAGCCAGAAGGCTGAGAGGAGAGTGTTGGGTGAAAGGCCTGCATATTACCTGCTCTGGGCAGCGAGCCAGAAGGATGAGAGGAGAGTGTTGGGTGAAAGGCCTGCATATTACCTGCTCTGGGCAGCGAGCCAGACGGCTGAGAGGAGAGTGTTGGGTGAAAGGCCTGCATATTACCTGCTCTGGGCAGCGAGCCAGAAGGCTGAGAGGAGAGTGTTGGGTGAAAGGCCTGCATATTACCTGCTCTGGGCAGCGAGCCAGAAGGCTGAGAGGAGAGTGTTGGGTGAAAGGCCTGCATATTACCTGCTCTGGGCAGCGAGCCAGAAGGCTGAGAGGAGAGTGTTGGGTGAAAGGCCTGCATATTACCTGCTCTGGGCAGCGCACACGCACACGCACACACACAGACACGCACACACACAGACACGCACACACACAGACACGCACACACACAGACACGCACGCACGCGCACGCGCACACACACACACACACACACAGACAGACAACTAATAATTTCTACTGCATGAGGGAACACTCATCGAAATGTTGCTTTCCAGTGATATTATTCTTGGAAAGCGCTTCAGTACTTAAGGTACATCACACTGGAAAACAGGCTCTTGTGTCACTTTTGAAATATTGAAGAGATCTTTTTGAAGAAAAGCAGATTTCCTATACAAACACCAAGCCAATTTACCTGCAGTAGAGACATTCTGTCCTTTGAGTGCTTCTATCAACTGCCGTAATCTATCAACTGTAATTCAAGTCAACAAGTAAAGTCATTAGATAAGTCCATACTTAATCACCAAAGAAAATAGGTAGTCAATGTAAAATAAACTGTAAAGACAATTGAAGTGTTCTGGGCCTTACTCTATTATAAGATATGGACATAATGCACGAGAGAGACTATATTAATATATTAAGAAACACTCCATGAACATGAGCAGTAATAGATGATTATGTAGATAATTATGAACATTGAAGGTTACTGAGTGTAAACATTAACCATCGCTTCCTCAGTAAGAAATCTAAAAACACTATGTAATAGATAACATAGATAAAACCACAACAGCCATAAGGTAACAATAATATCAATAACAACAGTCCTGAAAGACATCACTGGAACAAAATGTTCTACTGTCTAATAAAGGAAAAAGATTTACTCATGTCTCCTTTCCCTTCCCCATTAAAGTGATGTTCCCACTCCACCATAGACTTGCTGTTCCCACTCAGCCATAGACTTGCTGTTCCCACTCCACCATAGACTTGCTGTTCCCACTCAGCCATAGACTTGCTGTTCCCACTCAGCCATAGACTTGCTGTTCCCACTCCACCATAGACTTGCTGTTCCCACTCCACCATAGACTTGCTGTTCCCACTCAGCCATAGACTTGCTGTTCCCACTCAGCCATAGACTTGCTGTTCCCACTCAGCCATAGACTTGCTGTTCCCACTCAGCCACAGACTTGCTGTTCCCACTCAGCCACAGACTTGCTGTTCCCACTCAGCCACAGACTTGCTGTTCCCACTCAGCCATAGACTTGCTGTTCCCACTCAGCCATAGACTTGCTGTTCCCACTCCACCACAGACTTGCTGTTCCCACTCAGCCATAGACTTGCTGTTCCCACTCAGCCATAGATTTGCTGTTCCCACTCAGCCACAGACTTGCTGTTCCCACTCAGCCACAGACTTGCTGTTCCACCTCAGCCATAGACTTGCTGTTCCCACTCAGCCATAGACTTGCTGTTCCCACTCAGCCATAGACTTGCTGTTCCCACTCAGCCATAGACTTGCTGTTCCCACTCAGCCATAGACTTGCTGTTCCCACTCAGCCATAGACTTGCTGTTCCCACTCAGCCATAGACTTGCTGTTCCCACTCCACCATAGACTTGCTGTTCCCACTCAGCCATAGACTTGCTGTTCCCACTCCACCATAGACTTGCTGTTCCCACTCAGCCATAGACGTGGTGCACCATCATCCATAAAACATGACGGGTCCCCCTACCCTGCTAGAGCAGTCTGAATCCTATCCAAAGGCTTGGGAAATGGGCCAGAAGTGGGCGCAGATACATGGGCATTACAAAGAGACATGTTTTGGTCAATTACTACCAAATGCCCACATTTCTGACTGATGCAATTAGAGAGGGGAGTTTTTGTCACATTGTGGTGGTAACCAACATGGTCTCAGGGCAATTCATATGATTCGGTATGTAAATCTGTGACACTTAATTTACTATGATATGTTTCACATGTCTTACCCGGACGTATGATAGCATACAAATTGGATGATGTAACTTGTCTTGGAGGACAGAGAGGCACCGGAGGGGTTTGTTTTTTCAATTTGTTTGTGACTCATTTTGCACATAATGTTGCTGCTACCTCTTATGCCTGAAAAGGGCTTCTGGACATCAGAACAGCGATTACTGACCTTGAACTGAATGAAGATCTTTTCTTGAATGAGTCTGACGAAGAATATACTGCTTCCCGGAGACGAGGCCCTCATCCCTGTCATTCTCTTGAAGAAAATATGGGAATACAGGGGGCAGAGGTCTGGATGCCTTGTGAGAATCGGCGAGTGAGTAAACCACCACTACCATCAGTATTATTGGCCAACGTGCAATCATTGGAAACCAAACGGGACAATCTACAATTAAGAATATCGGGGACATTCAAAACTGTAATATTTTATGTTTTATGTTTTATTTGAAATTTTATGTAAATAAAGGTGAAATAAAATAAATACAAATGTTTCAGAGACTTGGCTGAACGACGACATGGATTATATAGAGCTGTCTGGCTTCTCCGCTTCGGCAAGACAGTGCAGCCTATAGGGAGGAGGTTAGAGAACTGGCAGTGTGGTGCCAGGACAACAACCTCTCTCTCAATGTGTGCAAGACAAAGGAGCTGATTGTGGACTATAGGAAAAGGAGGGATGAACAGGCCCGCATTAACATCGACGGGACTGTAGTGGAGCAGGTTGAGAGATTCAAGTTCCTTGGTGTCCACATCGCCAACAGACAATCATGGTCCAAACTAGAGGTCGACCGATTATGATTTTTTTCAACGCTGATACCGATACCAATTATTGGAGGACCAAAAAAGTAGATACCGATTAATCGGTCATTTTTTAAAATGTATTTGTAATAATGACAATTACAACAATACTGAATGAACACTTATTTTAACTTAATATAATACATCAATAAAAATAAATTTAGCCTCAAATAAATAAGGTAACATGTTCAATTTGGTTTAAATAATGCAAAAACAAAGTGTTGGAGAAGAAAGTAAAAGTGCAATATGTGCCATGTAAAAAAGCTAACATTTAAAGATCCTTGCTCAGAACATGAGGACATGTGAAAGCTGGTGGTTCCTTTTAACATGAGACGTCAATATTCCAAGGTAAGAGGTTTTAGGTTGTAGTTAATATAGTATTTACAGGACTATTTCTCTCTATACCATTTTGTATTTCATATACCTTTGACTATTAGATGTTCTTATAGGCACTATTGCCCGTGTAACAGTATAGCTTCCATCCCTCTCTTCGCCCCTACCTGGGCTCAAACCAGGAACACATCGACAAAAGCCACCCTCGAAGCTTCACTCCACAAAATCCATGGCCCTTGCAGAGCAAGGGGAACAACTACTCCAAGTTTCAGAGCAAGAGACGTTTGAAACGCTATTAGTGCGCACCCCGCTAACTAGTTAGCCATTTCACATCGGTTACACCAGCCTAATCTCAGGATTTGATAGGCTTGAAGTCATAAACAGCTCAATGCTTGAAGCATTGCGAAGAGCTGCTGGTAAAACGCACAAAAGTGTTGTTTGAATGAATGCTTACGAGCCTGCTGCTGCCTACCATCGCTCAGTCAGACTGCTCTATTAAATCATAGACTTAATTATAAAATAATAACACACAGAAATATGAGCCTTTGGTCATTAATATGGTCAAATCCGGGAACTATCATTTAGAAAACAAAATGTTTATTCTTTCAGTGAAATACGGAACCGTTCCGTATTTTATCTAACGGGTGACATCCATCAGTCTAAATATTGCTGTTACATTGCACAATCTCCAATGTTATATCATAATTACGTAAAATTCTGGAAAATTAGTTCGTAATGAGCCAGGCGGCCCAAACTGTTGCATATACCCTGACTCTGCGTGCAATGAACGCAAGAGAAGTGACACAATTTCACCTGGTTAATATTGCCTGCTAACCTGGATTTCTTTTAGCTAAATATGCAGGTTTAAAAATATATACTTCTGTGTATTGATTTTAAGAAAGGCATTGATGTTTATGGTTAGGTACAGTCGTGCAACGATTGTGCTTTTTTCGCAAATGCGCTTTTGTTAAATCATCCCCCGTTTGGCGAAGTTGGCTATCTTTGTTAGGAAAAAATAGTCTTCACCCAGTTCGCAGCGAGCCAGGTGGCCCAAATTGCTGCATATACCCTGACTCTGTTGCAAGAGAAGTGACACAATTTCCCTAGTTAAAAGAAATTCATGTTAGCAGGCAGTATTAACTAAATATGCAGGTTTACAAATATATACTTGTGTATTGATTTTAAGAAAGGCATTGATGTTTATGGTTAGGTACACGTTGGAGCAACGACAGTCCTTTTTCGCGAATGCGCACCGCATCGATTATATGCAACGCAGGACACGCTAGATAAACTAGTAATATCATCAACCATGTGTAGTCAACTTGTGATTATGATTGATTGATTGATTGATTGATTGATTGTTTTTCATAAGATAAGTTTAATGCTAGCTAGCAACTTACCTTAGCTTCTTACTGCATTCGCGTAACAGGCAGGCTCCTCGTGGAGTGCAATGAGAGGCCGGTGGTTAGAGCGTTGGACGAGTTAACTGTAAGGTTGCAAGATTGAATCAGCGAGCTGACAAGGTAAAACCCACCGTTCCTAGGCCGTCATTGAAAATAAGAATGTGTTCTTAACTGACTTGCCTAGTTAAATAAAGGTGTAAAAATAAAAAATAAAAAAATCGGTGTCCAAAACTACCGATTTCCGATTGTTATGAAAACTTGAAATCGTCCCTAATTAATCAGCCATTCCGATTAATCGGTCGACCTCTAGTCCAAACACACCAAGACCGTTGTGAAGAGAGCATAACATCACATTTTCCCCCTCAGGAGACTGAAAATATTTTGCAAGGGTCTACAGATCCTCAAACAGTTCTACAGCTGCACCATCGAGAGCATTCTGCATTACCGCCTGGTATGGAAACTGCTCAGCATCTGTCCGGATGGCGCTACAGAGGGTAGTGCATACGGCCCAGTATATCGATGGACCCAAGCTTCCTGACATCCAAGACCTACAGTTCCAGTCAAAAGTTTGGACACACCTACTCATTCAAGGTTTTTCTTTATTTGACTATTTTCTACATTGTAGAATAATAGTGAATACATTAAAACTATGAAATAACACATATGGAATCATGTAGTAACCAAACAAGTGTTAGACAAATCAAAATAATTTATATTTGACACTCTTCAAAGTAGCCACCCTTTGCCTTGATGACAATTTTGCACACCCTTGGCATTCTCTCAACCAGCTTCATGAGGTAGTCACCTGGAATGCATTTCAATTAACAGGTGTGCCTTGCGTTTGAGCCAATCAGTTGTGTTGTGAAAAGGTAGGGGTGGTATACAGATAATAGCCCTATTTGGTAATAGACCAAGTCCATGTCACAGCAATAACAGCTCAAATAAGCAAAGAGAAATGACAGTCCATCATTACTTTAAGACATGAAGGTCAGTCAATCAGGAACATTTTAAGAACTTTGAATGTTTCTTCAAGTGCAGCTGCAAAAACAATCAAGCCCTATGATGAAACTAGCTCTCATGAGGCCTGCCACAGGAAAGAAAGACCCAGAGTTACCTCCCTCAGAAATAGCAGCCAAAATAAATGTTTCACAGAGTTCAAGAAACAGACACATCTGAAAATCAACTGTTCAAAAGAGACTGCGTGAATCCAGCCTTCATGGTCAAATTTCTGCAAAGAAACCCCTACTAAAGAACATCAATAAGAGGAAGAGACTTGCTTGGGCCAAGAAACACAAGCAATGGACATTAGACCGGAGGACATCTGGGTGACTACTTTGAAGAATCTCAAATATATTTAGATTTGTTTAACAGTTTTTTGGTTACTACATGATTCCAAATGTGTTATTTCATAGTTGAGTCCAAATTTGAGATTTTTAGGCACACTTAACCAGCATGGCTACCACAGCATTCTGCAGTGATACTCCATCCCATCTGGTTTGTGTTTAGTGAGATTATCATTTTCAACAGGACAATGACCCAACACACCTCCAGGCTGTGTAATGGCTATTTGTCCAAGAAGGAGAGTGATGGAGCGCTGCATCAGATGATCTGGCCTCCACGATCACCTGACTTCAACCTAATTGAGATGGTTTGAGATGAGTTGGACTACAGAGCGAAGGAAAAGCAGCCAACAAGTGCTCAGCATGTGGGAACTCCTTCAAGACTGTTGGAAAAGCATTCCTCATGAAGCTGGTTAAGAGAATGCCAAGAGTGTGCAAAGCTATCATCAAGGCAAAGGGAGGCTACTTTGACGAATCTGAAATATATTTTGATTTGTTTAACAGTTTTTTGGTTACTACATGATTCCATATATGTTATTTCATAGTTTGATGTCTTCACTATTACTCTACAATGTATAAAATAGTTTAAAAAATAAAGAAAAACCCTTAAATGAGTAGGAATGTCCAAACTTTTTACTGGTACTGTATATACTTGTGAAGACAGATGCTGGGAGACAAGAAGCAAATATAGGGAGTGAAGATTTAATGAATAAACGGAAATATAACAAAACAAGAACAGTGTCTGGACAAGGGAATGGGAGCCTGATGAGTCGGCTGACGCGTGGAAGCCCGACAAGCCATCTGAGGCATGACGTGGAATGGGAACCTGCCGAGGCAACCGAGGCAAGAAAACCTCTTGAGCCAGCTAAGGTATGGAAGCCCGATGAGCCAGCTGAGGCAGCCCTGGTTACTTCGGCAGCGGCACCTGACATCCCCAAACCCAACAAAAAACAAAAATGCTCCCCGATGCTTCCAATATTGGTGCCAGCATTCTGTGAGGACAGACGCTGGGAGACGAGAACCAAGTACAGGGAGTGGAGATTTAATGGCTAAACGGACATATAAACAAAACAAGAACAGCGTCTGGCTGTGCGAAGTTGCTGGATATTTATGAACAAATGGAACAATCATACCATTGACAACTGGACAAATCCCAATGATGTTGGATCCATACAAGGTGTAGCCTTTATATGAAGCAAAATAAACCCCCAAAAAGTAAGATAGTATGTTTTCCAAAAGGAGGAAGCTTGACATCACAAAATAAGGATTATAGATGTAAAGATTAATTTAGATTAGAAATTAGATTGACAGTTTAGTTGTGTAGCATGGTAATTGACTTTTCCAGTTTATCATATTCTTAATAATAATTTCTTAGCTAAAGCCCTTTTCAACAATATTTACAGTTGAAGTCTGAAGTTTACATACACCTTAGCCAAATACATTTAAACTCAGTTTTTAACAATTCCTGACATTTAATCCTAGTAAAAATCCACTGTTTTAGGCCAGTTAGGATCACCACTTTCTTTTAAGAATGTGAAATGTCAGAATAATAGTAGAGATAATTATTTATTTCAGCTTTTATTTCTTACATCACATTCCCAGTGGGTCAGAAGTTTACACACACTGAATTAGTATTAGGTACCATTGCCTTTAAATTGTTTAAACTTGGGTCAAACGTTTCAGATTGCCTTCCACAAGCTTCCCACAATAAGTTGGGTGAATTTTGTCCCATTCCTCCTGACAGAGCTGGTGTAACTGAGTCAGGTTTGTAGGCCTCCTTGCTCGCACCCGCTTTTTCAGTTCTGCCCACACATTTTTCTATAGGATTGAGGTCAGGGCTTTGTGATGGCCACTCCAATACCTTGACTTTGTTGTCCTTAAGCCATTTTACCACAACTTTGGAAGTATGCTTGGGGTCATTGTCCATTTGGAAGACCCGTTTCCTGACTGATGTCTTGAGATGTTGCTTCAATATATGCACATCATTTTCCCAGCTCATGATGCCATCTATTTTGTGAAGTGCACCAGTCCCTCCTGCAGCAGAGCACCCACACAACATGATGCTACCACCACCGTGCTTCACGGTTGGGATGGTGTTCTTCGGCTTGCAAGCCTCCCCCTTTTTCCTCTAAACATAACGATGGTCATTATGGCCAAACAGTTCTATTTTCGTTTCATCAGACCAGAAGACATTGCTCAAAAAAGTATGATCTTTGTCCCCATGTGCAGTTGTAAACCGTAGTCTGACTTTTTTTATGGCGGATTTGGAGCAGTGGCGTTATAGGACTTGTTTTACTGTGGATATAGATACTTTTGTACCTGTTTCCTCCAGCATCTTCACAAGGTCCTTCGCTGTTGCTCTGGGATTGATTTGCACTTTTCGCACCAAAGTACGTTCATCTCTAGGAGACAGAACGCGTCTCCTTCCTGAGCGGTATGCCGGCTGCGTGGTCCCATGGTGTTTATACTTGCATACTATTGTTTGTACAGATGAACATGGTACCTTCAGGTGTTTGGAAATTGCTCCCAAGGATGAACCAGACTTGTAGAAGTCTACAAAAAAAAATTCTGAGGTCTTGGCTGATTTCTTTTGATTTTCCCATGATGTCCAGCAGAGGCACTGAGTTTGAAGGTAGGCCTTGAAATACATCCACTGGTACACCTCCAATTGACTCAAGTGATGTCAATTAGCCTATCAGAAGCCATGACATCATTTTCTGTAATTTTCCAAGCTGTTTAAAGGCACAGTCAACTTAGTGTATGTAAACTTCTGACCCACTGGAATTGTGATACAGTGAATTATAAGTGAAATAATATGTCTGTAAACAATTGTTGGAAAAATTACCTGTCATGCACAAAGTAGATGTCCTAACCGTCTTGCCAAAACTATAGTTTGTTAACAAGGAATTTGTGGAGTGGAGTTTTAATGACTCCAACCTAAGTGTATGTAAACCTCCGACTTCAACTGTACATTTCAAAGCTTCAGAAAGTGTGAGATCTTACGTCACTGCTTTATATATCATCCATCAAACATTCATAAGGTCGTTTACCCTGTTAACCTCTGTAACATCAGGAATATGTATGTAGGCAGCGCATTCCTGTTTTCTCAAACATGCCAACGAGAGGGATGAATCTACTTTTTCCTCACAAATGTGGTGAAGAATGTACTAGTCTATATTTGTAATTTTCCTCTAATACTGCTACAATAAATGAGGTAGCTAGGGAGGAAGAGGGAGTATCCGATAAAGAATTGGGACTTCGACAGAACCATCACATGTACATTTCTCCATTACTTGTCTTCTGGATCAAGTTTCAGCTCTGAGTCACTAAATTGAGTTTTAATGGCTACTTTAAAAGTAAAACATTTCCAGTGAAAACTAGTGAAATTTGACAATGAATTTATCAGTGATGGGAATCCACTAGTTAATAATGGTGGAGGTACATTCCAAACCTCCCCATATGTGTTGTTGCAGGTTGGAATGTTTTAAACTGAACTCCCAGGCATGTTAGTGCACTCCTGTGGTAGCCCTCCTGGAGAAAAGCAGGTGTTTGCAGTGATTTCATTGAGTGAAAAAAGACATAACCTTGGCTTCCCATAGAACGTGACAGACGCCAATGTTACAGTCTGTGTACATTTATGGTCGTACATGTCTCTAATGTATTTCTCAATGTCCAGGGAAGGCTGAAAATAAATGCATAAAGAACATTACTTTCTCTGGAATAATGTAATACCCCCACTTCATTGTTCACCTTTGACAATGCAATGTACGAATGTATAAGTAATGTGACTGTAGCATAAAGTAGGTCAGAAGGCTAAACTGAAAAACCGACCTCTGTCAAATAAAACGATGGCGGAGCCACAAAAGTACTTATGTGCAAGTGTGTTTATTTACATAGTGATTCCAGAACAAAAACAGTGCTGCCCCCAAAAGTATACATTATGGGACAGCTAAAACAATGCTGCGCCATTAACAGCTCAATGAAAATGGTTCCCCCCTTGAACTGAGAGAGAGGCTCATTTTTTAGGGGAAGCCCCTCCCATTAGAACATACCAAACTCATGAATTAAGCCATTACGAACATCAAAGCCTACATTTTCCACTCAGCTAAACACATTATGAATTATATTCATTGAACCTTTGTAATCGGTTTATCATAATAGAATATAGCACATTTACAAAATTCCATCACTCCTAACATGGTGTCCAATACGCCCATTCACATGAACGCGCCATTCGGGACAGGCCCTACAAAGCCACCCCCTGGAAGCTACAGAGATGGGGAGAGAGGAACAGAAACAAACAAACAGCGCTCATCCATAACATTGATAAGTACAATAAATGTCACTTAAATTAAACATGAAAGCTTGTCTGTGTATTCTTTATACCATACCAAACTGTTACTGATGGGAGGTAAGAAATATGTGCGTAATGTATGAACTGAGATCGCTAAGTTAACTTGTGTGTCGACCAACATTGCTAATGTAGCTGAAAACGGAGCAGGGAGGGGAGATGTGTGTGTGTTAGCTTACCAAATGCTGCCCGCGGCCAGTGATGGACTTCTCCATCACATTACCTTCCTCCTCTCCTGAAGCGACCAGGTTCAGGAGTCGGGATAGGTAGACATTTCTTTTCCTGCCTTGTGATGGACACAGAACCGGAAGGGCTCGAGCTCCAGATACCACCTGGTAAGGAGAGAATTCCAGTCCTTCATGGTCTGGATCCAGGTCAGGGCTCTGTTGTCCGTGTGCAGGTCAAATACTCTCCCAAAAAGGTAGTAACGGAGGCTATCTAGTGCCCACTTTATAGTCAAACACTCCTTCTCGATGGTTGAATACTTGGTTTGCCTGGACAAGAGCTTCCGACTCAGTTATAGCACGGGGAGCTCTTCTCCTGGCTCCCCTTGGGCCAGTACAGCTCCAATTCCTACAGCCGAAGCATCCACCTGTACAAGGAACCTCTTCTGAAAATCAGGGGTCTGGAGAACGGAATGATCACAGGCATTTTTTCAGCATTATGAATGCTTCCTCGCACTCAGTCCACTTCATAGGGTTGTTGGTCACCTTTGAAGTGAGGTTGGTCAGAGGAACCGCGATAGTTGAGAAATGGGGAATGAATCTCCGGGACCACCCTGCCAGACCTAGGAAGGACTAGGTTGGTTGGGTTGAGTTGAGTTGGTTCTGGGTTGAGGTCTGTTCCTGATGGACGCCACTTTGTCCACCTGAGGCCGAACTTCAACCTTACCCAGCTGGTAACCCAGGTACTTTGTCTCCTGTTTCGCCCACTCACACTTCAGGGGGTTAAGCGTGAGACCTGCATCATGGATCTTCCCAAGGACTCTGCTAAGATGCTGCCAGGAGTGGCTGTAGATCACTACACTGTCTAAATAGGCATCAAAGATGCAGAGATCCTGTCATGTTCGGGGTACGCTTGCTTCTATTCGCCAGCGTTTTTGGTGGCCCACTCAGGAGCGTGACACGTGTCGTTTCGTGGCTGCTTGTTCGGACTGCGCGCAGACTAAGTCTGGTAACTCTCCTCCTGCCCCTACCCCTGGCCTTGCTGTGTCTCAGTCTGTCCCCAGCCACCGCATCTCTCCTGGTCCTGCTCCTAGCCTTGCTGTGTCTCAGTCTGCCCCAAGTTGTCACTCTCCTGGCCTGTTTGGTCCTGATAGCTCTAACTCTTACAGTTCTCTACCCGTGTCTCATTTAAAAAATAATAATAGCACAATGATTCCCTCTTCATCGTTTTCCGGTACGGTCCTGAGGAAAGGAGTTGGGTTCCATCTCGGGACGTGCTGGACCGTTCGCTGATCGGTGATTTCCTCCGTTGCCGCCAGGTTTCCTCCTCGAGTGCGCCAGGAGGCGCTCGGTGAGTGGGGGGGTACTGTCATGTTATGTCATGTTATGTCTTGTCCCTGTGCTTTCTCTTCTCTTCGTTTCCCCCTGCTGGTCGTATTAGGTTACTATCTTTCTCTCTCTCTTTCGTTCCGTTCCTGCTCCCAGCTGTTCCCCATTCTCCTAACGACCTCGTTTACTCTCTCACACCTGTCTCCTCTTTTGCCCTCTGATTAAGTCTCTATTTCTCTCTCTGTTTCTGCTTCTGTCCTTGTCGGATTCTTGTTTGCTTTGCCCTTGTCCCGTCCTGTCGTAATCTGCCTCTTTATTAGATGCTACGTGTGAGCAGGTGTCTCTGTCCTCTACGGCCCGCGCCTACCCTGAGGGACCAGCAGTCTGTTGCCGCTAGCCCTGCAATTCTCCTCTACTACTAGAAGGAGGACTCTCCTGCAAAGATAGAGGATTTATGTTTTCCCTGTTTGGACATTAAAAGACTGTTTCTGTTGAATCGCTGTTGGGTCCTCACTCATCTGCATAACAGATCCAATGTGGTGATGTAATGAGCTCTGCCTATTCTCTCCAGTAAGTCGTCAATGCGGGGCATGGGGTAGGCATCAAACTGGGAGATGGCATTAAACTTCTGGAAGTCCATGTAGACACACGAAGACCCATCCTTCTTTGTGACAAGGACAATGGGGCTGCTCCATTTACTTGATGATGCCTCGACAACATACATTTCTATCATGGTGTGGAGCTGTTCCTTGAGCGCTACCACCAGCCTCTCAGGCACACGGTAAGGATGCTGGCGCACAGGTTTCTGGTCAGGCTTCAAACAGATGATGTGTTCCAGGACCTTGGTTCTTCCTGGCTTCTGACTGAAGAGGGCTGGATACTTGCCAAACAGCTGCTTCAGCGCATCTTGCTTGCCTTCTTCCAGGTGAGCCAGTATGACCTCAGCTCGTCCTTTCCATGCCTTTGTGACCCCCCTCCAACTCATCCTCTTCTTCTGCTCTGCGGACCAGGAAGGACTTCCTCTTGGAGAGTTCCTCGCTCTCCTCCCAGGCCTTCAGGAGGCTCACATGGTAAGTTTGCTTCTCCTTACCCTTGTCCGGGTGCAGCACATCGTAGGTCACCGGGCCCATCTTCCTCACGATTAGGTATGGTCCTTGCCACTGTGCAAGGTGCTTGCAGGTAGACGAGGGAAAGAGGAGCAGGACTTTGTCCTGGCTCGAACTCTCTGTGGCCAGTGTGCTGGTCATACCTTCTCTTCTGGGCCTTCTGAAGGTTCGCCCTAGCTTCCTTTCGGTACCTCTCCAGCCGGTTCCACATCTGGAGGATGTACTGGACAATCCCCTGTCCCAAGGTAGCTTCTGGTAGACCCTCCCAGCACTTCTTCAGCAGGTCCAGTGGTCCCTACACTGGCCACTCATAGAGGAGTTTGAATGGCTAGAAACCTGTCGATGCCTGAGGCACCTCCCTGTAAGCAAAATGAATAAATGGTAACCACTTATCTGAGTCTTTGCCGGTGTCGGCCACAAACTTGTTCTTGAGCCTTTGATTGAATCTCTCTACGAGCCCATCCATTTGGGAATAGTAGGGAGTGGTCGTCAAGCATTTAATGTCCAGCTGTTGGTGGAGTTGAACCCCATGTCATGAGGTGAAGTTTGACCCTTGGTCCATCATGATTTCATCTGGAATTCCTACACGAGAGAAGAGCTTAACAGGAGCACTGATTATTTTTGCAGTGCCTAAGGAACAGAATGGGAAGGCTTCTGGGAACCGGGTGGCAAAGTCAAAGATCACCAGGATGTACTCGTAACCTGCACTACTCTTCTCCAATGGTGCAACAATGTCCTAGAGAGATCACTAGCAGTGAACAGAGAGGAGCCCAGTCAGACCTATGGACAGCATTGGTTTTCTAGCATGTGGAGCATGTTTTGCAGTATGTTTGCACATGAGTATACATGGAGGGCCAAAGGAAACGGGAGCCTGAGTTAGGTCTTATGATGCCCTAGATGGCCTGCCCATGGAACTGTATGTTCAAGATTGAGAACAAGTGGTCTACAATGAGACGGCACCACTAACTTCCTGCTATCTGCTTCTGACCCAAGGTAGAGTATGTGGTTGTCTACTGTGTAAGTTCCCCCACATGAAAATTGGCTGTCCCAAGCTAAAGCCTTGCCAAACAAAAGTTAATAAGGTTGCATCAGACTTCTGAAGTGTAGCAACATTTTGTGGAACATCCCATTGCACCTCTACCCCAGACACATCAGCAACAAGCACAGGAGTCCCCATATACTTCTCAAGATGCCATGACTTTCTGGGCCCTTTGGTTTCCCCTCACACAGACTATCACAAATCAGGCAGAGGTTGTATACCAGCTTTGGCTTGGGCATGAGTGACAACTGAGCATGACACATGAACATCAGACTGGCAAACTGACTGCTCATATAGCTGACCCCCACATTTCCCAACAGATTAGAGAGTGTTAGCTCAGTTGTGGGCTGCGACTGGTCACCATGGACACACTGGATCAGTGTCTGGTGACAATAATCAATGCCATTACCAGGTACATTACTTTTTCTGATCAAAGACAGGGAACTTCACTGGGCACATAACAGTATCCTGAGAGCTTGGATTTATGTAGTGAACATATTGAAGCTTTGTGCCCTTGCTGCTGACAGTAAAAACAGGTCAATCCCCTCCCATCAGAGCGAACTGCATGATCCCTTACCGCCCTCCTCCCAGACACATACCCCCAGTGTTACTTCCACCATCTCTGATGTTCTTTGTGTCTCTGAAACTCCTTAGAGTAGGTGCTGCAGGTCGTGGTGGGCCCCATTTACGTGCATTAATGTACTGCAGTGCCAGCTTGGCCGCCATAAGCCCATCCTTGGGCTCGTGCTCTCGTCCGTAAAGGCCCTTGAGGCGGTGGTACATCTCCGTCGGCGACTCACCCGATGGCGTCAATGCACCTCTGTAGAGTTGATGGTAGGTCTCCAGGGAGATGTCGAACTTCACCAGAAGTGCCTCCTTCAGGTCCTTGTAGACATTGGACGACCCCTCATTCATTGCTGTGTAGGCCTCTAAGGCCTTGCCCGTGAGCAATCGGACAAGCCTGCAGGCCCACTCTACCTCCGACCACGTCTTGGCCTTTCACTCAAACCTCAGCAGGTAGTTTTCAATGTCCTCCCCATGTTGGTATGAAGGCATCTTTGGCTCCTTCCTCAGGAATGCTGGAGGGTGGACGTTGGCACTGCTGGACTGGTCTCCTGGTGCTGGGGTTGAACTCAATCTTGGGTTCTCACTGACAAATTACGCTTGGTGAGGAGCTGTGAGGATAGATTGTCGTAGACCCCGGAACTCCTGCTTTAGGTCTTCGTCCCTCCTCTCAAGGCAGGTGAGAATTTTCTTGAAAATGGCTAACATGGTTGGGTGTGGTTCTGGTCCCCCAACTGCTCCTTCAGTCGGCTGATATTTTATGGCTGTATCTGGTGGTTCAATCGGCAGCTCAAGCAGTCCTGGTTGTGTTTGGTCCCTTGTTCGGGCTCCTAGTTTCTCATAATTGACCTCTTCTTCACCGGACAATTCAATGGTATTCCACACCTTTTCAATTTTAGGTAAAGTTTCTGACAGTTAATGCTTCTGCTGAGAAGGCAACCCTGTACGCTTTCCTTTACGTCTCATTTTGGAATTCACTGATGTGTCCCAGGGATAAATATACACTCTCCACGCAGACACACTTATTTTTGTTTGAGGCATTTTGTGGCTTGTTTGTTTTGGCACCTCTCAACACCCCTCATTATTACCATCTATGCATGCAATCACTCACATACACTACTGATTACTGACTACACACACCAGCTGTTAAAGATCGCTGAACACTACCAGGTTGAAATGACTGATAAACATTTTTTTTAAATGTTAGGTTGATAATCTGATGGAGAGTGGTGTACTTGTAGGTACCACTGGGGCATCTTCTGCTGAGGACTCGCCATCTCCCCAGCTGTCTCCCCGTTTCGCTAACAATGTCCGCTCCATCTGTTAGCCCTAGTAGTTTCTTTTGAACAGCAGAAAGAATTGCTTCTGTGACAGCTAGAGCATGAAAAAGCTAACTGAGCATGAAAAATCAAGCTGCAACAAGAGTGGCTTGAATTGGTTAGAGAAGGAAAGCTCTCGTTTGGACAGTTTGCTTTGGGGAAGTGACCATGATTTACCTAGGGGTCATGCCTTGGACACATTTGATATTGTTGGAAACTTACAAAATTGAATGAGAAGGACCCGGAGACTTTATTTTCGTTTGAGCGTGTTGCTGACTCTAGGAGTTGGCCTGATTCTGATAGCACTTTATTGTTGCAATGTGTTGACTGGTAAAGGGCAGGAAGCATATTCAGCTCGGTGTAGCTGACAGTGTCAGCTATGATAAAGGTTCAAATGGCTGTGTTACAGAGTTATGAATAGGTTCCTGAGGCT
Source organism: Oncorhynchus nerka (assembly GCF_034236695.1). Taxonomy (NCBI): domain Eukaryota; kingdom Metazoa; phylum Chordata; class Actinopteri; order Salmoniformes; family Salmonidae; genus Oncorhynchus; species Oncorhynchus nerka. The sequence goes on from NC_088413.1 coordinate 66,395,628, forward strand.
TACCGCCAACAATGTAGAACTTTATAAAGGCTGATAAACAGACTCATGTTGAGGTTGCGCGTGAGTTATCTTCACAGTTTAATTGCTGGACTTCCACCAGGGGCTGTGTGATCTGATTATGCAAGAGCAATTTAAGGACACAAACCCTTATGGCCACATACATTAACAAACGAAAAGTGAAGGCTGTCTCTGAAGCTGCAGTTTCCGCGGATGAGTATGTTTTGACTCACAAAAGTGGCTTTGCAGAGCTCCGTATTCAGAGTGAGTGGGGGCGTTCAGAGAGATTTGGGCCTCGGCCACCGAGATGCTCTGGTTTACGGGCAGAGCTTCATTAATCTAGAGTTGAGCCTGGCTTCTGTTGTAAAGCTGACTTCAGTCAATAGTGTCACTACTGTCAAGGTTCAGGTCATTGGAAAAATGAATGTCCTGTTTTCAGGGCTAAGGCTAAATTCAGTACTCATGCTAACGGTAAACCTAAGCCTACGTTATTTGCAACGCCGGTACAGCATCCTTTCACTCCTGTCACTCCGTTTCATGCCTAGGGGCATTTGACAGTCCCAATTGAGCCAGATGATTTACCTTTCATTACAGAGGGTTTTGTGTCTGTTAGGAAATAACGACCCAGTGCCAGTGATGATCATGAGGGACACAGGTGCCCCTGAGTCATTTGTATTAGCCTGTGTTACCCTTCTCTGCTGAGACAAATTCGGGGAATCGGGTTGAACACTGTCAGTTCCATTGCATAAACTGATGTTGGATGCTGAACTGGTGAAAGGAGAGGAAATGTTAGCGGTGTATCCTTCATTGACTATTGAGGGTATCAACGTTATTCCTGGGAATCATTTGTGATCAGGTATGGCTTGTCATGTTTCCATCTCTAGTGGTTTCCATTATGCTATCGGTTGTAGGGATTCCCCATGAGAGTATGCAGCGTTTCCCAGATGTGTTCTCTGCGTGCACAGTGACGCTGTCCATGAGTCGTGGCGGCCTGGTCACTGAGCCGGCTGACGATGATGTTACAAAGAAATCCGTCACTACTTTCCTTGTGATCATGTTATCTGTGCCCCACTCTGATTTAATTAAGGTGCAACAGGCTAACCACACATCAGAAGAGTTGCATGACCAAATTGTGCCTGTGGAACAGTTGGAAGATGTCGCCCATGGCTATTTTCTCCAGGATGATGTCCTGATGAGAAAGTGGGTTCCTCATAGTAGTTTTGTGGGGAGTCTATTAGTCAGGATGTTGTGCCAGTTAAGTTTCGTGAGTTGGTGTTAAACTTCCCACGGCAATGTTGTTGGACATCTGGGCATGAGGAAAAGCTACAATCGCATACTGAAACATTTATTTTGGCCTAGGTTAAAGTGGGATGTTTCCGCGTTCATCAAAACCTGTCACACCTGTCAATTAACAGGTTAACCAAATCTAGCAAATAAGCCGGTACTGTTGTTTCCTATTCTCGTACTCAGCCAGCCTTTAGATGATCTGATTATTGACTGTGTTGGCCCTCTGCATCACTCCAAGAATGGTAGTAGTTACCTGTTCACTGTAATGTGTTGGACCACTAGGTTTCCTGCTGCCTATCCTCTCCGGTCTATCATGACTAAGTCTGTGCTAAAAGCTTTGACTCAGTTTCTCCCTGTTTGTAATCCCCAAGGTTATTCAGAGTGACCAAGGTTCTAATTTCACCTCTAATCTGTTTGGTCAGGTTCTCAAACTATTAAACACAATTTGGCAAGCGCGCAGTCAATGAGCGCTGGAACGTTTCCATCAAACACAAGTCTTTGTTGATAGCTTATTGTACGGCGATGGATAAGGATTGGGAGGAGGGGTTGCCTTGGGTACTGTTAGCCGCCAGGGAAGTTTTAACAGGAGGGCACAGGTTTCAGTCCAAATTACCTAGTGTTCAGACATAGTGTACGTGGGCTTCTAGTGGTGCTCCAGGATAAATGGAAGTCTCCCGATACACCTCAGTTATCTTATGTGTGATTTCCGGCGACGCCTATACGCCACTGGTGAGAATATTTGATCGGTGAGCTGAGCCTCGTCATTTTAGTCCAGGTGACCAGGTTCTTGCTCTGCTGCCAATTGTTGGTTCTCCTCTTCAAACCAAGTTTCAAGGTCCATATACGGTAAAAATAAAACTATCTAGTTGCCACTCCGGAATGGAAGAAAGCACACAAACTGTGCCATGTAAATCTACTACAACCCTATTATGCACGTTCCTCTGGGGCCTGTTCTTTTGGCCGGTACTGCTACATCACTGGGTTCTTTTTGTCATGCTAGGTCCATGCATGGTGAGGATGTCCCTGGTCCCGAAAAATTCAGTCACTCTATGTTTTGGATTGCCTTCTCGCTCATCTACCTGCAGATAGGCAAGACAAGTTTGTTGTTCTAATTCGTTTTCAAGTTTTGTTTTCTAATACACCTACACATATCATCTTAACAGAACACAATATTGATGTTGGGGATGTTGACCCCATCCGTCAGTGGTTCTACAGAACTTCTTCTGAGAAACTCCATTGTCTGGATGCTGAGATTAGGTACATGCTGGAGTGAGCCTTCTTTCTCCAGCTGGGCTTCTTCCTGGATCTTGGTCAGTAAACCGGATGGGACAAACATATTTTGTACAGACTACCGTAAGGTAAACAGTGTCACTAAGCCAGATTCATCTCCTCTTACTCGGATGGAGGACTGCGTTGATCAGGTCGGAGCAGCAAAGTTTGTGAGCAGTTTTTACCTGCCTTTATTACACCCTACCGGTCTATACTGGTATTCGGTTATGAGTTTCAGTCTGTAATGCACCTGCCACTTTTCAGCTCCTTGTGAATAGGGTTGGCTCCAGTCTGGTCAGGTGCACTGTTTATCTGGACGATGTAGTGATTTATGCAGGTACTTGGGAGGAGCATCTGTCCAGTATTCAAGCCTTGTTAGTATCTCCTGGCTGCGGGTCGCCTCACTATCAATCTGGCTGAATGCGAGTTTGCTCAGGCGACCGTTACGTACCTTGGCAAGATGGTTGGGCAGGGTGAAGTGCACCCTGTTTGGGCTAAAGTGATGGCTATTGATGCTTTAACACCACCAACTACTAAAAAGGAACTGATGTGTTTCTTGAGAATGATTGGTTATTACTGTAGTTTCTGCAGGAACTTCTCTACCGTAGTCAACCCCTGACAGATTTGCTGAAAGCTAAGGTGGTTTACATCTGGTCTCCTCTCTGTCAACAGGCTTTTGAGAATGCAAAGAGGTTGCTTACCTCAACTCCGGTGCTGGTTGCTCTGTCAGTGGATTTGTCATTCACCTTGCAGGTGGATGCTAGTCATGTGGGGCAGGTGCAGTCCTGCTGCAAGCAGATGTGTCCGGTGTTGAGAGGCCTGTTCATTTATTTTACAAGAAGTTGAACCATTATAAGTTGAACTACTCCATGGTGGCAAAAGAAGTGCTAGCACTCATATGGGCGCTACAACACTTCGAGGTGTACGTCAGGCATAGTACCTATTGCGGTCTACACTGACCATAACCCTCTTACCATCTTGAGGTCTATGATGTTTCCTAATCATCACCCCTCATTATCACCATCTATGCACGCATCCACTCACTTACACTACTAACTACACACTCCATTGTTACTTGGATATAGTTTACTTTATTTAATAAATATATTTTTGTTATCTCCACATTATCTCCCTCTGTTACGGGCTACAAGCCAGCTCCTGACAGTAATGGACATCTCAGGAGTTGAAACAATGAAACAATGTATGCTATGTAGAACAAATGCTTAACTTTGACATTAATTGAATCTCTGGCCAAGAAGACAACATCTTATCTTCTTGTCCTTTGCTCACTGTGTGGAATCAAACTGGCTAGTTTGTGAATATTATCATAGCATTCAAATGGTCCAATCCACTAACTTCAGTCCAATCTAAGTTATCCTATTGGACATTTGAGAAGAGTACGCAGCATAGAGGACAGCATAGAAAACGAAAGATCACACAAAATATCACTTTGTATTGCATGTGCTGCTCGGCCTTCCCAATTAACAATGCAGTCACCTCAAACCCTATAAAGCAATAAATCATGCCCAACACCTTTGATCTCTGTCCCTAAAATCCCCTACTGTACAATTAAACAAATGGTATTTATACTGGTCCATCTCATTTCCTAGTGGACATCAGAGTGAACTCAATCATGCGTTGTGATATAAAGAATCCCAGTTCCCATGGGATGGTGCACAGGTGGAATTTCAAATGGTGCAGACATAAATAACCAGAAACAATGTGCCTTGAGCTGGCACCTAGGGAGAGGCTGCTGCTGATCTCCCAGCGTGGTTCGTCTCCATTCTGTCATGTCGGTGCGCACTGCTCTCTCCCAGCTCAGCTTGCAGCTCAGTACTACAAATAAACGGTACAGCATGGGTGTAATGACCCAGCGAAGGGTCGTCCTGTTTGTTCAGATCTTGAGCAAAGGGCATTGGAGCAAATGGGACATCTGACAGAGCGCTAGAGGAAGGTGATGGGACTGCATTAACAAACTAAGGTAGCCAACAAGACAATGACCAGTAGCAAAAGGAAGATTTTCCGGAACATCAGTTGAAGGCCCATTTGTTTATCAGGATAAACATATTACAGTATTTACTTTTCCTAGGGTAGTGTGTTATATACAGTAAATGATTTGTCTTTCTGGACATTTCCATAGTCAGCTCTGTTCCAGACCAGGTCAGTGGTGATTACCACAGACACACAGGAGGCAGGTCAGTCAGTGATTACCACAGACACTCGGGTCTGTGTGTGTCAGGCCAGTCGGCAGACCTAATTGGAGCCCTCAGTCCTTCAATTCCAAAAGCATGATCTCCCCACAGCAGCCCTGATAAACAAAGCACACAGAGGATCAATGTATGTTGCCCAGGGGGCCTTCAACTGGCACAAACACTGCTCTTTACATCTCTCACTGCACTTTTCCCATTCATTAACCTAAATGATCTGCCTTCCTGGGGGGGGGGTGATGTTAAACAATTATCCAATAAGCAATCTTTTGTCCCGAATGACCACTTGGGTATTGACTGGCTTAATGGCTTGATTGATACTTGTGCAGAGCAAAACAGGCACTTCATTAATGAATCAGAGTTTCCTGATACATCCTCTGTGTGATGGTGAAGTGAGATACTAATGTTGTCAGTCTAGGTTATCTAGTATCTGGTTGTTAATGTGCATTAATGCTTTAATTAGTCATTAGCCTGGGATTAGTGGTGTGATGTGTCTTTATAAAATCAATGCAATGGCCCATTTTATAATGGGCTCCCTAGTGGCACAGCGGTCTAAGGCACTGCATCTCAGTGCAAAAGGCGTCACCCTGGTTCGATTCCAGGCTGTATCATGGCCGTGATTGGGAGTCCCATTGGCCCAGCGTCGTCCAGGTTTGACCGGGGTAGGCCGCCATTGTAAATAAGAACACATGAAATGTGTTTTAAATCATTTTGTGGGTGGGAAGCCACCGAAGAACTTGTAATTTCCAAACATTAGGATATTTATGGATTGAAACAAAAGGGCTTGGTGTCGATGAATGGCTGGGCTTCAATCAGGACAGACACTGCATACCTGAGGTATATGAGGACAGGTCTATTGTATCTCGAGGTGACCTAGAATATGCCTTGTTTTGGCATTATATCGTGCAGTAGCTTTATACAAGTGAAATAGCAATGCTAGAATTCAGAGAATTTGAGATGGCATCAACAGGGCCCCAGTGTTGGAGAATGGGAACCCATAGGCTGAATCACTGAATGCAGACAGACACAGAACAGCAGGGTAAGGTTAGCCTCTCTGTATGTGCTGCAGGTAGTTCCCACCATTCATTTGATAGAGGAGTGAGGTGGTAAATGATAAAATTCCATCTCTTATTATTGACTTGATTCTCCCCCAGTTGTTTGAAGTTGTAATCTGACACTAAAAACCCTTTCATGCCAAGCTCTGGCTCCTCCACTCCCTCTCGCTCTCCCTCAGCCCTACTTGGAAAGTATAGTGCCTCGTTAGCTGGCTGATAAATAATTAACAAACCCCAAACTACAGAGAGAGAACTCTGTGGACTGACTATCATCATGGCATTAGGATTTTGCTGTCTGTCTGTCTGTCTGTCTGTCTGCCTGCCTGCCTGCTCGCTCGCTCTGGGTCCCGGGTCTTGCTAGTTCAGAGGCTTTAAAGACGTCAGCTAAGCTTTCATCCACACACCAGCCCAACCTATGCTGGCAGGAAACTTGCGTCATTAATGGTTTAAACATGACCCCGTGTTGTGCAGATGACGTAGTTGCGAAATTGACGGTTATTTGACCATAGCATACTCTTTTGAAATACCAGTTGGCCAAATATCACTTGCACAATGCCACATCTTTAAAGCATAAGGCAATAAAGCATGTATATACATCCTTAATGAACAGTTATAACTTTAAACTAATAAAAAACAATGTCCCTAGTAATTCTGTTTTCGTGCGTTTCTGCCTCAGTATCTGATTGTGTATAAAATCAATAGTTGAATTTTTTCCATTGCTGACCTTGACCATTTCTATTAGCCTGGGACAAAGGACTAAATAGCCCTGAAAAGGGAGGCCTTGCTTCCTTTCTCAGCTAGCAGATAATAATGATGACTTGATACGACTTGACCGCGATAATGATAATGACTGCGATAATGACCGCAATAATGATAATGACCACAATAATGATAATGACTGTGATGATGATAATGTGAAGGAATAGCATTTTACGAGACTTAAAGGTCGAGCAGGTGTTAGCAACCTGTAAGATGTTGCTCTCTAAGAATAATTTTATAGAGGTGCTATATTCCTCATAAGCCAGAGGTAGAGAAGCGTGGTACACTGTCTCTCACCGCCTCTCTCTCAGTTGCGTGACAAGGCAAGTTATTGCTGGCCACTAACTGAATCACAGTGCTTGTTTCAATTGAATTCACTGTAAATGAGTAATCTACCTCAACAACAAGGGGATGGCTTACAGTCTCTGTGAGTTGAGTTCTCCTACCACGTCACCCTGAAAGTAAAAGAAAGAACAACATCGGCCACCGTCGACCTCAACCCCAGCACTAAACACGCATGTACACACACATCTACCCTTAAACTTCCCATATGTGGACAGGAATGCTCTATAGACCATGTTGGTGTATGACAATACCTGCTGTAGTAAGGTGCCGTTTATATAGGAATAACAGTCAGACAGAAGCCTGCCTGTATTTGGCCAAAAGCATAGTAAAGGGAAGTATGCATTTTACCCTGTCTTTGTTTTAGTCTGTAACGAGAACAACTTGGACTCAATGTGGGCAGTGTTAAGAAACCACGCCATCGCCAGAGCATCATGTCCTCAAACTAATATAATCAGTCCCACTGAATGACATTAGGACCTGGTGATAGCAATTTAGTTCACTTATTCTGGGGCTTACTAGTCCTCTTGTAGGACCGGGTCAATCGGTCCAGTGTTCCTGCCACCTTAGGGAGTTCTCAGATGACCAAACAGCACCTCCTACTGGACAACATGAACTTTACAACAACGTGCCACTTGAGGTTCAAATGCTATTCTGCCCATTGAAGATAATTCACTATAACAATCAGGTTTAAGAATCTTCACTCCATTGACCCAGTTTAGGCTTATGGATCTAAAAAAAATGGGGGAAAACCAGAGAGATGGATGAGACCAATGTTGTGTTCGTCATGAATATCAATCATCCAGGGGTCAAAGATGCATACATATCGGCCATAAGCTGTTACAGTTGCACTATCTAGAGACAGACCATATTTGACCCACTCCTGTTCGAAACACACTCTTAGACCAGAGATTATGCCTGTTGGAACACAGCCTGCTGCACATTGGCCAAAGGCTGCACCATCCCACTGACAGAGTTAGCTCTATCTGTCTGAAACAGCCGACCTGCCCAGCAGCTATTCCAGATGGCACCCAGCCATGACAGGAGAGAAATATGACCCAGTCGTCACATATGTTCCATGGTGTTACATATATCAGGCTTTTGTTTCAGTAGTCCCAGGTATCACGTCTGTACTCTTAGCTAAACCTATCCGGTGGGCGTTCTCTACATCTCGGACATTCAAGAACAAGGCAGTACAACTGAACGATCGCTTTAATCACAGTGAGACAGACACACACAAAGAGATGCATTATTACTGTGCGGTAGTTTTGACTTTAGAACCCATCTTGGTTAATTACGTCTTCTTTCCACACATCACTCCAGGAAGTGTGTGGTTATTCCCTAGGATATTTTGCTTATCAAGATGGCTGAGACCTAAACTTCTGAGAGATAATTCTACTATGGCGCAGTAAGTCATAACACAATACTCTTTGAAAAAGGTTAACTGAGTTGAATATAAGGTTGTTTGACAGAAACACACAAAATGACTCGTTTTTATGAGACGTTTTTACATTGAAGTTTGCAGCTGAGTGATGGCGGACGCATGACAACTCCATGTAAATAATCATCATACTGTCTACAACTGTAGTGGAATGGAGCAATTTGCACGGAGCCCTCTTCATTCAATGGAAGTATGCCCTATTTTCCTACAGAAGCTACAGCAACTCTTAAGAATTGGTTTCTGCTCTATATCAACTGCGCACAAAATCATACAAGTTGCTGAGCATTTAAAAGCATTCTAACTGAACTGAGATTGCAAGGTGTGTGGTGAGTTGGAAAAAACAATCTGCCTATAGAAATAGGCCTAACGCCATCCCACCCCATTTCTGTCAACTTCTGATTTCAGTAAAAATTCTTGACAGACTAAGCTTCCTATAAAGTAGTTGATGAGTGGCCATCTGGAATGAGATTTTACCAAGTGCTGCAGATAGTTTAATGGACCATATTCAAGCTTCAGGAGGAAACAGAGGAGATCAATCAGGTGAGACTCCTTTCTGGAGGAATGTTACAACAGCAGTGTGCTCAAGCTCTGTGTCTACAGAGACCTGTCTGTAGTCTGTCCCAGGGAACACTGTCAGAACAATGTTATAGCAGCAGGAAGGAGAGAAAGAATAGTGTTTAAGAGAGAAAACATCTGTTATGTTATTTGAACCTAATTATCATAACATCCTTTGAGAGAGACACTTGTGATAGTCATTCTTCCGGACTTATTTATGTGTTTTAATAAATTGTTGCTAATACATTACAACATGTTTTATTTAACTAGGCAAGTCAGTTAAGAACACTTTTTTTTCAATGACAGCCTTGGAACAGTGGGTTAACTGCCTTGTTCAGGGGCAGATCGACAGATCTTTACCTTGTCAGCTTGGGGATTCGATCTTGTAACCCTTCGGTTACTAGTCCAAAGCTCTAACCACTAGGCTACCTGCCGCCCCAACATTGATTTCCCCAGAGACAAAAAAAGTAATAATAATAATAATCAGCTCTCCATTGTGCGTGGTAAATAGATGAGAAGATCATGGAGAACACATACAGTATACCAGGCATTTGACCAGGGAAACAAATCAGGTGTGAAATTTTCTCTTGGAAAGTTAGGTCTTGGAAGCTGTCATCAACACGTTTGTACCACAGTGTTAAACGGCCTACAATAATATAGCCATGATGAACCTGGCGCCATTTAATATTTATGTACTGTACATGGCCTGCTTTCATATGGGAACCGGTGTGAAATCTCAGGGAACCGTGCTTGAGTAACAATGCATACCAGATGTGGAGGGAACCATATGATCAGTATTAGACAAGCCCACAGGAGGGTCCATTGTCTTCCCATACTGGCAAACCACAAAGACAGCATTCCTGAGGAAGCTAGACAAGAAAACTAACCAACCAACGACTGTTCTTTAGGGAAGAGTTCGTTACAAACAGAGAGAGCGAGAAAGAGCGAAAGAGAGAGAGTAAAATGGATGCTATTCACCAAAGCACCAGCATGACATTCAACTTGTTGAGTGTGAAAACCTGCACTGTAAGCAATCAATGTAAAATAAAACTGTATGCATAATTGAAAGAAATTGACTGGAAAAGAAACAGAGATTCTCATAGACTGTTCATTGTGTGGTGTACAAAACACAGAAAAATACAACTCTTTTGGGAACATTTGGTAGGAAGGAATTTACCATTTATTTATTATTTTTATTGAACCCTTATTTTACTAGGTAAGTTGACTGAAAACACATTCTCATTTACAACAACGACCTAGGGAATAGTTATAGAAGAGAAGGGGGGATGAATCAGCCAATTAGAAACTGGGGATGATAGGTGGCCATGATGGTATGAGGGCCAGATTGGGAATTTAGCCAGGACACCGGGGTTAATAACCCCACTCTTTCGATAAGTTCCATAGGATCTTTAGTGACCACAGAGAGTCAGGACACCCGTTTGACGTCCCATCTGAAAGACAGCACCCTACACAGAACAATGTTCCCAATCACAAGGTGAGGGGTGAGAGTGGCACATGGACACGTGTAGACTCCCGAGTGGCGCACGGTCTAAGGCACTGCAGCTCAGTGCTAGAGGCGTCACTACAGACCCTGGTTTGATTCCAGGCTGTATCACAACCGGATGTGATTGGGAGTCCCATAGGATGGTGCACAATTGGCCCAGCATGCCTAGTTCAATAAAAGGTTCAATAAAAACTAGACAAATAAGAGAAAAGGACAGAAGGAAACCTTTTCATATCTTATGAAACAGGCAAGTGGTCTTTGAAACCAAACTTTTATCTAAACCAGCACAGCGGGAAAGAGACAAACATCACTTTGTTTGACATTCCTTGTAGGCACTTTACAAATTAGATTTTAGACAGGCACTAGTTAAGTAGCTTCAATGAAAAGTAATGGGGGCCACACTGGTAAAAGTTTGTGAGATTTTACATGAAGCATTATTTAAATTGGAGTGTAAGTGTTTCATTGTTTTTTGGGCTGATATGACATTTAAGTAGAACAGGAGCCAGCTTAATTATCATCTCATATTCAGTAACATATTTACATAATTTTACCCTAGTTTTGATTTGCAAAAGGCCACATTGAACATGACATGCTCTGCTGTGGCAGCGGACCAAAACCATTACTGCGTATTCATCTGTAAGTAGATCCATTTTTTTTTTTTAGTTTAATGCTGAATGACAACAAAGATTAAAGACAAATGTAATACTCCAACAGTGCTGAAGTTACATAAACATACTAAAGGATCTTTACTGATCATTTTGACAGACACATCCAGGCCCTTTTACAGCATGTCTTTATCCTCGCTCAGTGTTTTCAGTAAACCCTCCTGGAGCTTGTACCCTTGGCATGACCACAGACCTCAAATGAAAACCATGATTTGCCCCCCCTAATCTCTGTCCTCATTCCCCCTTGCTTTCGCTAACCTCCTGGGTCCCTAGAACACTCTCCAGTCTGCATTGCCAGATGGGAGGCAGATGATCGTCAGTGACGAAGCCCAGCTCAGAGTCTTTCTGGGGCAGACTGAACAGCAGCAGGTGGCTCCTCAACACCTAATCCGGACAGGACAGATGTTAGGAAAGACCATCAGGGGAGAGGGGAGGAGTGGCAGGAGGATAAGAAGGCCCAGGGGAAGGTGAGAGGAGTGAAGAGCTGGAAGGCCCAGGGGAAGGAGAGTGAGTACGAGTGTGTACCTCATCAGTCAGGTAGTAGTGAGTCTTCCTCAGGAGGCTGTGACGTGCTGTTTCAACCTACTGGAGAAGGGGGGGAAAGCCTTTCAGAGGGGCGTACAAAATAGTTCATATCCAAAGTACAGAGCGATTCTCAATTACCCTCAAATTGCCTAGCCCTGTTGAGCAGTATGACATTTCTAGGAACTGCAATGCAACACAGTCCAGTCAATTGTCATCATGTGGGTCTGAGGTGGGACAGAGCCACCACGTAGAGCACACGACACCAGCACCGCCACAGGTGGGACAGAGCCACCACGTAGAGCACACGACACCAGCACCGCCACAGGTGGGACAGAGCCACCACGTAGAGCACACGACACCAGCACCGCCACAGGTGGGACAGAGCCACCACGTAGAGCACACGACACCAGCACCGCCACAGGTGGGACAGAGCCACCACGTAGAGCACACGACACCAGCACCGCCACAGGTGGGACAGAGCCACCACGTAGAGCACACGACACCACACCGCCACAGGTGGGACAGAGCCACCACGTAGAGCACACGACACCAGCACCGCCAGTGTCCCCGTCACCAGCGCACGGAAGTAGAGTATCAGTGGGAGAGAATCCTCTGGGGGCGACGTGAACCTTTCCATAGGGATGGCCAGCTAGGAGGAACACAGAGAGGGGTTCATTTAGCCTATCTTTATGTCACATGATTTAGACACTTTGTCAAATCGCACAATTTTGCAGAAAGTGACAAGAACCACAGTGCTCTATCTACTGGCCGTTTACACAGAAATGTACCCTGTACCCTGACTCTCAATTATTTCAGTCCAGCATGTTAATTAACCAGCCTCCCTCTCACCTGTTCCAGTGTTACCCCCAGGGAGCGCAGCAGGCCCACATGCTCCACAAACACAGCCAACTCCATGGCCAACTCCATGGTGGCATTGAAGCATCTCTGCTGAAGTCGTCAAACAGGGGGTCCCCGACTGACACCGACTCAAACTGTCCAACCAGGGCAGAATAGAGGTAATTGAAGGAGGCCAGGAAGTTGAGTCAGGAAGTTCAGCCCAGGTGATGGTCCTCCTCTGGAAGAGAGGACAGAAGGCTCCATGTGGGCCAGGTGAGAGAGGTAGCAGCCCCGCACAGAGGGCAGCTGGACACAGGCTTCCCTTAGCAAAGGACCCAGTTCGGACAAGGCTCTGGGGGGAGGGGAGGAGCTATACAGCACTAAGTCCACATAAAATAGTGCCTTAATAAGAAGACTAAGGCTGGTTGGCAGTGGCACCAGAGGAATCCCAGCTATAGAGCAGTGATCTAACTGAAAGTGAAAAGGTCAGGAGTTAGATTCCCCCCCCGGACGATCAAGATAGGTCAAGATATTAGGTTAAGATATTATCCCTAGAGTTGGGTTACTATCGATTTCTGTAAATAATGGATGACAGTTTAGCTAATCAGGTAAAACAAATAGAAGGCCAGAGTTAGGGACCAGAACAGATAGACATAGAAGTTGGAGATATCCGAGCAGAACACATGAGAAGACTGTTTGTTAACCAAACCCGTATGTCCAAGATTTTGTGCCCAACAGGTGAATTACAGAAGGTGATTCACTCAATCCAACCAGGAGACGGGGGCTGAATCCAGTCCCAGAGGAGAATAGACTGGAAGCAGCCCCGTTGGGAAGGTCCATACCAGGTTCTGTTAAACCACCGCCTTTGCCATTAGAATAGCTGAGAGAGTCACTTGGGTCCATGTTACCCACTGCAAGAAGGTATGTACACATACAAGCACTGCTGATCACACACAGAGTTAGGAGAAGAACCGAGTACCAACAGGGTCCGGGGGTTACCTCCTTAACGAAGATTCCCTATCCCGACCGTTCATCACTGTGGGTGATCCTAGAAGTGTGAGTATGGGGTGGTACCTAGCAGACCGACTAAGGGAAGGAGAGGGTTTGGCGGTTTTTGGGAAGAGTAGGGGCTCTGAGCTGCATCATAGTCTTGGTAACCTTTCTGATACATCCAGATCCACCACCTTCCGGTACTAATTATATGATGCCATTGTCTTTGATAAGAAGTAAAAGATAAACTATATAATACACTGACCATCAAGGACGAGTGACTTACAGAATAAGGAGTCAAAGAAGATCAAGATGTAGGATTTCAGGTAAACAAACAATTCCCTAGGAAAGCAAATAACTTTACAGGGACTAGGTTGTCCAGATTGAGGTACTCGGCCAACCCACCTCTGTTCACTTTAACTCCTGATGAGTACCAGGGTTATAGACACAAGAATGGCACTGAGAACTTAGATGATTTTAATGGCAGAAAGGTAATCGTTAATGTGACTAAAGTTTGGAAGTACAGGAAAAAAATCTTAACCTAACAGCACCTATAACTGATGTTATATGTTGCTCGTACCAGCAAAGGACGCATACGACAGAAACTACCAGAAAGGGTGGTCAGGAACTTGTGCCCCGGGGTTATTGGTCCAACCAGTTTGAGTTAGTCATCAGAGGCCAGTTATAGGAGGCTAAAGTAGGCATAGGTGGAGTTTTGACCAGGATGGGAGTCTAGATGGATGCTATTGGCATCCTCAGGGAAGTTACCGATTAATACAAAGCTATGAATCAAATAGGTGAAGACTTTACCACTACGTTCTTTTGGTGGTTGACAATAAATAAAAATGTGGATTGGATTAATGACATTTATTATAATCAACAGAGATTTGTGAATGATACTGGGGATGCAGTAAAGGGGTTCTCTGACCAATTATCCGCCACCTCCCTCATGACCTGGTAAAATAGACTGACTCTCGATATGTTAATTGGCAGAAAAGGGCGGGGTATGTAGAATGATTGGGGTTCATTGCTGTACGTTTATTTTTTAATAACATTGTCATTGCTGTACGTTGATTTTTTAATAACACAGCTCCAGACGGATCAGTGACCAGGGCCCTGGCTGGTTTAACCACATTAGCTCACGAATTAGCAGAGAACTCTCGGGTGGATAATGCTCTAACAAATTTGTTTGACAGTGTGTTTGGGAAATGGAAAAATGTCATAATCACTGTGTTGTGGGCAACTTTCACCTGTATGAGTGTTTTGGTTCTGTGTGGATGTTGTTTGGTCTCGTGTATGAGAGGTTTGATAACCAGGACTCTGGAGAGATCAATGATGCAACAGATGGTGAGGTACAGACCGATTCTGAGCTCCGGCAAGTGGGATGACGAATACAGGCCTAGGAGATGGCTCCGTTTCTTTTAACTACGAGGAGGCCATGTTGGATGAGACTGTTTTTGATGTTTAAGAATGTTTTTTTTAATGAAGATTGTAATAGAAATCATAACAGGAAGCGTTATAATTGGATATAGGCCTATAACAATCATTGATGAATATCGGCTGTACATACATGTATTGGTTTGAATTATTATTGGATACCATTTATGTCTCTATGTAGTATTTGAGGAATCAGTGTGTATTATTTAGTCATTAAGGGTGGATTGTTAATGGGATTTATATGTTTAAATGAATGATTAGAATATTCCACCCTGAAACCATATGATTGTATGAAATTGATTAGAATCATGAGATTATTTTAATGGATGTGTGTGGTTTTAGTCAGTAGAATTATATATCCGTGAGTGTAGTTTTAGGCAGAATTAGGGTATAACAATATATCTGTACAATATGTCTATTATAGTATCTTAAAAACAGACTGTCTGAGCAAGATTCGGTGCCGACCTTGGCTGGGGGCCACTGAGAGTACTTCCCAGGGTCTCCCTATCTTGAGGGAGGACGGGGAGTGATTCTCACGGCCTCCCCTAATCTTTGTCGGCTGGGTAGCAGGACAGTATGTGCATAGGATACCTACTGTTTGTGTGGAAGTATGTGCGCAGCTATAAAATGGATGTCTTTGTATTCTTGACTTTAGAACGTTCGCTGAATAAACTGTACTAACCTTTTGCATAAGCTGAGTCTTTGACTAATTATAATTAAACCCATGGTCTTACAAACCTCTGGGATTGGTCAAAGCTATTGATTGATTGTTATTACCATTGGGATTGAAAAGTCTCCTGACAACATTCAGCCAGGAACATTCCAAATCACATAGACAAGGCCCGTGAGAGAATTCTCTTTCAACAGTGAGAACCTGGAAGCATTGAGTACAAACAGCTCAGTCAAATATTGCGAAAAGTATTATGGTCAACTATCTGTATCTGATATAATTAACAGGGGAAATTGCCAAGTATCCCAACAAGTGGAGACTTCACAGATGCACAGATTCACTACTTAACAAAGCCACCTGTCTGAGGAATACAGTGACTGAAGGACTAGATGAGCCTACTGTATAGGGAGATGAGACAGCCTGGCCCTGAATAACTCTATATGATGATGCTATATAGCCTAAGACTAGGGCTGTGGCGGTCAGCTGGTAATTATCATGCAACTGACTGCTGGTCCATTAATTAACATAAAGACCTTTAGCATCTCCAAGAAATCCATTTAATTTACACCACCACAATAAATCCATGATTTATTTTATGCAGGTCTAAAATAAACATTATGTGAAGAAAGTGTATTTCAGAATGTCACGCCTGCTCCTGCTCCCTCCGGCGCTCTACGTCGCTGGTCTGCTAACACCGACCCTGGCAACTATATTAGGCACACTTGTTCCCCATCATTACACACACCTGGTCATGATTTTCTCCTTGATTACTGCCCCTTTATTTAGCCCTCAGTAGTATCAGTCATTCGGTATTATTATTTATCTCACGTTCAGTACGCTTCTCATGTTTCGTCATCTGTATCAGTTCATTATTAAACTCACCTTCCGCACCTGCTTCCTGACTACACTTACACAGAAGAACATAATGAATGGCCTATTGTATGTGCCACACCATAGGCTGTAGTGGGCGTATTCATTTTGCACACAAGATATGCTTAAAATTACATGATTTTACATTAAGAAGAATATAATTGAGCTTTGCTGAATAAAATAGAAAGGATATGTTTTCCATTCCGGAGCGATACTGGCATGAAGTGGCGATGTTGAGCGTAAAAGTGGATCATTTGAAACAGGTCCTTTACGATAGATTTAGAGTTAATTGGCAACTATAGTTAATGATACAAATTTTAGAATGTCTTCGAAATGAAAACAAATATGGGCAGCATAATGCAACTATAATGATTTGAGAAAGTCACAAAAAAGCTTGCGCTCTGTTCCTTGACTCAGGCTGCTCACACTTCTCTCAAAGTGATCATATTTTTCACACGTCAGATTATTCTCATAGTAATCTGGTCTGTGCTAATATGTCAAATTTGCATCGATTTAGAATGGCCCATTATCAAATTGGCAGGAACAGGGGCAGGGGGAAAAAATACGTAATCTGTATGCACTCGAATAGCAAATGGAGGCTGCTTTCACTAGGTTTGTTTTTTAAACATGCCAGGTAGGCTACTCCGGTTTTCATAGCGGAGCATGTGCTTAATACTAGCAGCTGAGAAATAAATATAGTAGCAGCTGGGATCCTCTTCCTCTTCAAGCATCAAAACTAGAAAAGTAGAAATATCTGGGTTTATAAGAACATCTTCACTCCAGACGTCAACCACTGTTTGAGGAGCATGCTCTCGCTGCGCAACAGGTGATACTTCTTCCAAACTCTGTATGTCATGGGCTCTCCAACCCTATTCCTGCAGCTACCCAGTGAAATCTGTTTGAGAACATCGATAGTAACATATTTTCCCAATAAAACAGATTTAATTAAACTGTTAACAGCCCCTCTCTCTGCGAGCTCGAGAAAGGAATGGAGGAGAGAGAGAGGGGTCATGAGCAGATGAGCTCCTGCGTTTTCCAGCATGTTTTTAAAATATAGATTCTGAGTTAGATAAACTAACAGCAGTCTCTCTCATGACCTCAGAGCCCCTCTTCCTCCTCTTCCTGAACAGAGGAAAGTAGGACAGCCCATGGAATCATGAGTGTGCTGTTCAGACACAAGACAGGGACACAATAATTGGCTTTTAACCATGAGTTTATACACGTATAGCAAGCCATGGTATATTGGTGATGATGATACTGTAAGTTACTTCATCGTCTGAGGACACCAGGAGGGCTCTGGGCCCATGCACAGCGGCATACATCAGACAGTGATGGGGGCATGAGGGAAGCCCTACAATATTATGTTTTTCTAAGTAGTGAGAAAAGAGCAGGACATTTTGAAAAGTAATCTTTAAACATGTTGTACTTTTCTTGAATGCATTTTTGTAATTGACTAAAACAAGCAGACAATAAAATTGCGTTTGAGCCAATGGGTAACTTAAGTAACCACAGGTTGTTTTTCCCACAGTCAGGCGAGGCTGTTACGTTATATTCAATATCGACTAGAATATTTTTCAATCATTACTTATTGACGTTCAGGTCTCTCATCATCATCATCGAATCTCTGCTAACTAGCAGCATGCTGATGATTTGTTTAGCATAGCATTGTTGAATGAAAATAATGATTAGAATGAACGACTGGGTCAAAACATGAGAAAATAACTAACGGTAACAACTTCAGAATGCAACAGTTATTCGATGCGGGCCTATTGAGGTAAGGGAAATAACGGCTGTGAGTGTCCATCCGTGTGAGAGCTCACTCAATAGTTAGTTATTGGCTGAACAGAAAGCGTTGGAGTGCCATTTTAGCTGGCAACGATAAGAGTGGGACGTCTCATTCTCCGCCAAAGAAGAGACAAGCACTGACTGACTGTCTGTCACCAACCAGCGCCTGGACCATGCACGGATAGTTCTTCCACCTGTGTGCCATCAACGGACACGTCACCATTAACATAACCAAGCTATTTGGTAAGCTCGGACTCGCCAACCATAGTTGTTGCCTATGTACTGTAGGCTTAATGGATATTTATTCAATCATTATTTATTGAAATTATTGTCTCGCATCATCATCATCGAATCTCTGCTAGCTAGCTACATGCCAATTTGTTTAGCATAGCAACATCGAATGCACATAATTATTAGAATGAACAACTGGGTCAACAGTTAACAACAGCCCATAGTCAGGAGTTATCACAAATTATACCACAGCGTTGTTGAATATTCATTTCTCATTGGTTAGAAGTGCATTCTAGAATGGACATTAAAACCAGATAATGGGACAGTTAGTAGATATCGGGGCACCTTGCAATATGTGCCTACACAGGCAGACCATACTTACTACAAAGTTAGAGAAAGCTAAACCAACAACCACACCAACCTAAATTGGATTCATTGTAAATGCAGGTCCAACGGATAGTTATTTTTTGGGAGCATCTGATGACCTAATGTGGTAAGTGACGAATATGAATTTCTCTGGTCCCCATGTTGCAGTTATGACGCAGGTGTCGCTATGTTGTCAAATCCTCCCACATGTTTCTAGGTTGACCAGCTGTTTTCAGCAATTGGTATTTTTTAAATTCGGTTGTAATATTGGCAGGTTTGCTAGCAACAACTTATTTAGCTAGCTTAGTGTTTGATATTCAATGCGATCTCCTCGTAATGAACAGTGTCCTGATCAGAAAGCAAACTTTTCTTAGGCATTATGCATTCTAGACCGTGCATTATTTCCCTATAACGCATAGTATTATTTGCATGGTACAATTCAATGGATATAGTTCATTCTATGTTTGAGTTGCCTTTGAAAGGAAACGTCGATTTTTGTTGTTGCCATTGTTGAATTCGATCTTCATAATAGCAAGTTAGGACTGATCATTCGGGTAGCTAAAGTAGAAAGTCTGTTTGTTTGGTTACCAGGGCAACTTCTGTCACAACTTCTGCTAGCTACTTGTTGAACATATTTTTAGCAGCAAATGAACACATTTCTAGAAGAAAAATTTAAATTATAGCCATGGTATATAACGGATACTCAACTCGTGGCTCTATGCGTTCTCTGGAAAATAACTCCACAGAGTTAATGTGGAGTCATTTTTGGGATGTCCCTTGAGGGAATTTTACAGCGCTAGTACAACCACTATATAAAGTTTGGACTGCTTTATATAAAAAAAATGCTTTATATCAAAAAACGTATTGCTTTGAACATAAATCCATGTTCTACAGTGTCAAAAGCTTTATAAAAATCAACAAACATAAGAAAACTATCATCAAGGATGAGGTCATTATAGTCAATCATATTGTAGCGACCCGCACAGACAGCTGTGTGTTATGTGCTAGGCTAGGAGGTGGTTGTGTTGTACTGACCAGTACCCGGTGTTCGCGGGGTCCGACATGTCAATCAACCTGCTATCTGCCAATCACGGGAATGCCTGGAATGTTCTGATGCCGGGCATCCTGGTGGTTGGCGGAGTGGCGTGGAGGGGGGTTGGGCATTGGAAGTTAAGACCAGGTTCAGCCTTTGTTCTCTCTCTCTTACGTCTGGGCTTCACAAGAGAAGGTCACGATTGGCTTGTGGGTTATCTGTCATCTATTTGGCGTGTGCTACGGCCCAAACAGTAGCCTGTGTAAAGTTGGTTCAATAAACCGTCAATTCGCAAACTCAAGCCTCTGTCTGGACAATTGTTCATTTATGATCTAGTCAGGTCATTACATTGGTGTCAGAAGTAAAAACGTTGATACAAGTTAGCCAGCTAGCTAGCTGACTTATGTGGCTAGCTACCGTAGGTGAGAACGGGGATTGAAAATGCTTCGAGGAATCCGAAAGTGAAGGTGGAGGTAGGGGACGATTATGGCCAAGGAGGTGCGTGTGAATGGACGTCGGGGGTTCTGTCTGAGGAGATCGCCAGGGCGTCGGAGCGCAGAGGCCGCTTGAGGGAGGATGTTGGAGTGATGGCCGCTGAAGCGGGCATGAGTGCTTCGTCGAGTGTATTTCGCGCGGATTCTGGTGGGCGGACCGAAGTGGCGACGTCGACGCGGCGTGATGAGGAATCTGGGGCTCAGGATGTAAACAAACATGGCGGCGCCCAGTTCCCGGCTGCGTCCGTATCTGTTAAGACCCCGAAGTATTCCGGTAAGGCGGATTGGGAAGCTTTTCATGCTCAGTTTGAACTGTTAGCTCATTTTAGGGGGTGGTCGGATGAAGAAAGGGCACTGCAGTTGGCTTTATGCCTCACGGATGAAGCTCTGGCCTGTTTGATATTGATTAGCCCCGAGGACAGGCACGATTATGGTGCTCTAGTGGGAGCACTGAGGAGGCGCTATGGACAGTGTGTACAGCCCGGGCTACTGCGCTCCGAACTGAGTAATAGACGCAGGCAGCCTGGAGAGCCTCTACGGGTGCTAGCTAATGACATTGAGAGCCTCTCTCGGCGGGCATATGCTCACATGCCCCCTCCGTGCAGAGCGAGCTAGCACGGGACCAGTTCATACAGGCGCTCCCCTACGGAGCTGCGCATACAGACCCAGCTGGCTCATCCTGAGTCATTGCAGACAGCCTTGGAGATGGCTTTGGAGAGGGAGCTGGTGTGGGCTGGGGCTTCAGCTGGGGCTTTGGTGGGGGTGCAGGGAGACACACCCTCTGTGCGAGCTGGGGGGCAGAGCAGCCCGGAGCCGGAAAAGCCTGCTTGGGTGGCCGAAATGACAGAACTCATTCGGGCTGTGTCGCTACAGGCGGCACGAAACACAAGCCCTGGTCCCAGGGTCTGCTGGGGTTGTGGCCAGCCAGGCCATCTGCGCCGAGATTGCCCCATGCCCCAACCGAGCTCAGGGAAACGGCTCGGGGTCCGCATAGACCGGGTAGTGCGGACCCCTGGCTTTCTATCCCAACCACCATCATCTTCAGGAGGAGCCCACCGGCACAGACGGGGAAGCAAGGCTCCACTTCCCCCAGAAGCAGACGAGGGCAAGCGGATGGAGCCTGTTGTTGTGGTGGGCCGGACCTGTGTTGGGGACTTTTGTCATGTCCCTGTCACTGTGGAGGGGGTGCCCTGCTCCGCCCTGGTGGACACTGGGTCCACAGTAACCCTGGTGAGGCCAGATATTGTGCCAGGTTGGACTCAGTGTGAGCCTACAACTGTGCAGCTCCGCACAGTCACAGGTGAGCTGGCACCCATGAAAGGGAAGGGAATAATGACTCTGACTGTAGGGGGCAGGACTGTGCGTCATCCTGTGTGGGTGGCGGCTGTGCAGGACCCTTGTATCCTGGGGTTGGACTTTCTTAGGAGCACAGGCTGCCAGTTAGACCTAAATAGGGGCACACTGAGCTTCCAGGGAGGGACGGAAGTCACCATGGCCCCCCCTAATGTCACATTCACTCAACCCAACAAACCCTTTACTCCAACAGTTAAAGCAGCAGAGACTCATGGCTGCGCCCTCCCCACAGCTGTGTGTGACCTTTTCCCCAGTCCCCCTGTCACCTACGGCGGTGTGTTACATTCCCCAGCTACCTCCATGACACAGCCCTCTGTGAGCCCGGGCCGCACCCCCAGCCCAGCTACCCCAGATGGGAGAGGAGAGGACACTGTCTGCAGTGAGGAGATATGGGGAGGAACTGTGTTGGTCTTGACCCCGAGCAGCAGGAACGGCTGTGGCAGTTGCTGTTTGAATTCAGAGACAGCTTTGCGTTGAGTGAGGAAGAGGTGGGTCAGACCCATCTGGTGCAGCATGAGATCGACACAGGTGATGCTCGACCCATCAAGATGCGTCCCCGCCGTATCCCGCTGGCACGCCAGGAGGCGGCAGACAAGGCTGTGTTGGAGATGCAGCGGGCAGACTTCATTGAGCCCTCAGACAGCCCCTGGGCGGCGCCAGTCGTCATGGTTCCGAAGAAGGGGGGCAAGCTGAGGTTCTGTGCGGACTACAGGCGGCTGAATGAGGTAACCAGGAAGGACTCATACCCCATACCACGTATCGATGAGTCGCTGGACCTGGTTAGGGGTCCTCCTGGTTTTCCTCACTAGACCTCCGCAGCGGCTACTGGCAGGTGCCCCTCTCCCCAGAGGCCAGAGCCAAAACTGCGTTCTCCACTAACAGAGGACACTGGCAGTTCAAGGTCCTGTGCTTTGGCCTGTGCAACGCTCCAGCTACTTTTGAGCGTTTGATGGACAGGGTGCTGGATGGCATCCCCCGACAGCAGTGTCTGGTATACCTCGATGACATCCTGGCCCATGGCAGCTCCTTCCAGTCAGCCCTGGGGCGCTACGGCGTGTGCTGGAGAGGGTGGCTGCCGCAGGTCTGAAGCTCCACCCCGAGAAGTGCCACTTCATGAGGAGAGAGGTGTCCTTCTTGGGCCACCGAGTGGGGAAGGAGGGGATCAGCACCATGGAGGACAAGGTAGGGGCTGTCAGAGACTGGCCCACCCCCACCGACCAGCGTCAGCTGAAGAGCTTCCTGGGCCTGGCCTCGTACTACAGGAGGTTTGTACGGGGCTTCTCAAGCGTTGCTGTTCCACTGAACCGCCTGCTGCCGAAGGCGTTCAACACCCTCAAACGTGCACTGATCGAGGCCCCCGTGCTCGCCCCCCCTGACCTCACCTTGCCCTTTATCCTGGACACAGACGCGAGCAATGTGGGCATGGGTGGGGTGCTGGCCCAGGTGGGGCCAGAGGGGAGAGAGTGGTGGCGTGCAAAACATTTGACAAACACGAGCGCCGCTACTGTGTCACCCGGCGGGAGCTCTTGGCTGTTGTGGCTTCCGTCAAACACTTCAAGTACTACCTGGGTGGTCTGCCCTTTACTGTAAGGACTGACCACTCTGCTCTCCAGTGGCTCATGTCTTTCAGAGAGCCAGAGGGGCAGGTGGCACGCTGGTTGGAGGAGCTTCAGCCGTATGACTTCACGGTGGTGCACAGGGCAGGGGCACGCCACTCCAACGCCGACGCCATGTCCCGTCACTGCAGACGGCTGCCGCCACTGTGAGCGGAGAGAGGGACGGGAGAGAGCTGCGGGCAGAGGAGGGTGTCTGTGCCACAGTGTGTCGGGCGAGCGGGCCTGTCTGCTGTGAGCTGCAGACTGTCGACGTGGCTGAATGGCGGCAGCAGCAGGGACGGGACACAGACCTACAGCCAGTGCTAGTATGCCCGGAGACTCCAGGACCGCCTGGAGACAGCCCACACCTTCGCCAGAGAGCAGCTGGTGAATGCAGGTGTGAGGCAGAAAAGGAACTATGACGTGCACACCCGGGAAGGCACTTTGTGGCTGGGGAGCTGGTCTGGGTCTACAGCCCCCTAAGGAAAAAAGGCAGATGCCCCAAGTTGGACAGTCACTGGGTGGGACCCTGCAGTGTCCTGGAGAGGGTAGGGAGGTTGTGTACCGGGTGCAGCTTCCTCCCAGGGGAGAAAGGTGGCACTGCACCGGGACAGGTTAGCCCCATACAGAGGGGCCTCTTCTCCCCAAACCCCAGGAACCCCCACAATTCCCTCTCTGGCAATGACATTCTCCAGGCACCCACCCTCAGGTGCCGCAGACAAGGCTCCAGACAGCCCACTCCCCCTGTCTCCCCCTGTGTCACCGCGTGGTTCCCCAGAACCACGGACTGTAATACCATTCCCGCTTCCTTGTCCCCCATATCCCTGCCTTCATCCCCTGGTTCCCAGAGGGGCACTCTGCGACCATCACGGCCACGCAGGCAAAGGAGACCTCCGGGTCGCTTCAGAGACTTTGTTTGTTCCCTCGGGGACGAGGGACTTTGTGGTGGGGGGGCTGTGTAGCGACCCGCACAGACAGCTGTGTGTTATGTGCTAGGCTAGGAGGTGGTTGTGTTGTACTGACCAGTACCCGGTGTTCGCGGGGTCCGACATGTCAATCAACCTGCTATCTGCCAATCACGGGAATGCCTGGAATGTCTGATGCCGGGCATCCTGGTGGTTGGCGGAGTGGCGTGGAGGGGGGTTGGGCATTGGAAGTTAAGACCAGGTTCAGCCTTTGTTCTCTCTCTCTTACGTCTGGACTTCACAAGAGAAGGTCACGATTGGCTTGTGGGTTATCTGTCATCTATTTGGCGTGTGCTACGGCCCAAACAGTAGCCTGTGTAAAGTTGGTTCAATAAACCGTCAATTCGCAAACTCAAGCCTCTGTCTGGACAATTGTTCATTCATGATCTAGTCAGGTCATTACAATATCTAAGATCAACCTGATGTTATTACTAATGTGTCGACCATGCATAAAACCAGATTGTTCTTCGTCAATTATATGATGCAAGCCTTGTTTCAACTTCTTAGCAAATACAAGGGCAAATCATTTCCCATAAGTATTCAACAGGCTAATGGGTCTCCAGTTGTCAATATAAAGACTATCCTTATTAGGTTTGGGAATCAAAGTAATTACACCTTGCTTTAAGGAAGCCTTTTTCTTTTGATTCTTGGAACCTAGCAAGAATGAAAGGAATCAATTTATCATTGAATGCTTTATAAAACTCACTTATTAAACCATCATTTCCAGGGGACCTATTGTCCTTAAGGCTTTTAATGCAGTCTTTTATCTCAATTTCAGATAACTCATCATCACAAAAATCCCTGAAATCATTACCTATCTTCTTAGCAATGTTTGCTACATTGTCTAAGAAAAGATCCATATTGGAAGTTGACTGGGGTGATGTATTCAGATTCTGATAAAACTGGGCAACATGCTGAGAGATTTCTTTTGGATTTTCATTGGGAGTATTACTGATAATTAATTTACTTATTTCTTTTCGCCTGCCCTTTTTTCTAAATTAAAGAAATATTTTGTATTTTTCTCTCCCTCTTCCATCCATTTTCATCTTGATCTTACAAACGCTCCCTGGGCCTTTTCCTCATAGATACAGTCTGACTGCATTTGCAATGATGATAGCTCCAATAATTCTTGATTAGTTAGTTCAGTTTTTTTAGTATAATCCATTATTCCCTTTATGATGTCATATTCTTTCTCTCTCTTGGCACAAGCAATTTGTCACGCCCTGACCATAGAGAGCCTTGGTGACTAGGGGGGGTGTTCTAGTTTTCATATTTCTATGTTGGTGTGCTTGGTATGGTTCCCAATTAGAGGCAGCTGGTAATCGTTGCCTCTAATTGGGGATCATATTTAGGTAGCCTTTTTCCCACCTGTGTTTTGTGGGATATTATTTTGTGTTTTGTGCATGATAGTCACATTTCGTTGTTTCTTTATTGTTTTGTTGTGTAGTTAACTTACTTTAAATAAATAAGATGTGGAACCCAGATCACGCTGCAAGTTGGTCCGAGTATGCTTCCAACGACGATCGCGACTGAATATCCCACCACAACAGGACCAAGCAGCGTGCCCAGGAAGAGAAGGTATCCTGGACTTGGGAGGAGATATTGGATGGGAAGGGATCCTGGACTTGGGAGGAAATCCTGGCAGGACAGGATCGCCTTCCGTGTCATTTGTCCGGTGCCATGTGTGCCGGCTTTACGCACCAGGTCTCCAGTGTGCCTCCACAGCCCAGTACGTCCTGTGCCAGCTCCTTGCACTAGCAGTGCGAAGTGTGTCATCGAACCGGTACAATTTGTGCCGGCTCGATGCACCAGGTCTCCAGTATGCCTCCACAGCCCAGTACGTCCTGTGCCAGCTCCACGCATCAGGCCTCCAGTGCCCCTCTCCAGTCCGGTATGTCCTGTGCCAGCTCCACGCACCCGCCCTGAAGTGTGTCACCAGTCCGGTACCACCTGTGCCGGCTCCACGCACCAGGCCTCCAGTGCGCCTCTCCAGTCCGGTATGTCCTGTGCCAGCTCCACGCACTCGCCCTGAAGTGTGTGTCACCAGTCCGGTACCACCTGTGCCGGCTCCACGCACCAGGCCTCCAGTGCGCCTCCCCTGTCCGGTACGTCCTGTGCCAGCTCCACGCACTCGCGCTGAAGTGTGTGTCACCAGTCCGGTGCCCCCTGTATCAGTGCGTGGGCACTAGGCCTCCAGTGTGTACTTACAGTATTCACAATATATGACCTTTAAAGTTGCCTTTTAAAATGGCGACACCTGCTGACCATTTAGTACCAAATGAAAACCAAATATCATTCCCCCATTGACACTTCCAAAATGCAGTATCTGTTATGAGCGGAATTCTGATCGGAAAAGGGGGC
The DNA here is from genome assembly GCF_034236695.1 of Oncorhynchus nerka. Taxonomy (NCBI): domain Eukaryota; kingdom Metazoa; phylum Chordata; class Actinopteri; order Salmoniformes; family Salmonidae; genus Oncorhynchus; species Oncorhynchus nerka. The sequence continues at coordinate 66,422,221 of NC_088413.1, forward strand.
AAATGATTAGGGTGAGGCACATTGGCTACTAACAGCTTACTACACAACATACACTTAGTATTACTTTCTTAGTTACAGTCTCCCTGGCATATTACATAATTTATTCAACAGCATACAATACATTTTTGGACTCATCTTGTTGTGCTGTGCTCACTTGAGCAGGAAGGTGACGCAGCAGTCCTTCAGGGGCAAATTTCATCACTAAACTTTGTTATCAAAGTCTGGCATTCTCTGGATTTATGGTGCTTTCAAGACTACTGGGAACTCTGAAAAAACAAGGTTGAATCATGAGGACGTCAATGATCATCAGGTCGGAGCTCTAGAAAGAGGCCCGAGTTCCCTACTTCCAATTCGAGTTGGATGACCTTGAAAACCTATTTTCCCAGTTGGAGCTCATTTTTTTTCAAGTTCCCAGTTGTTTTGAAGTCACTTAAAATCAGATTTCCCAGTTCTGAGTTACAGTTGTTTTGAGCGCGGCAGAAGTCATGCTGGATTGACAGCGTGGCCAATGTTTAATGTTTATCCTTTTAGCTCTTAAACCCATACTTGGGACACACCCACTCCACTGAATAGCAGGCTTGTGATTTCTTTGCAATGCTTGCAGTTAGCCACTGATTCCTTCCAAACCACTCATTGTTGAATTTGCGATTTCCAACTTGTTGTGTAATGTTTATGTTCAATGGCCGATGAACACTGATACGTTTGATCTACAATTTCTCTTCATTATTTCTCTTCTTATGACAAGGATTGAAAAGGATTTGCAAGTAGATTGTCGACTTGATTCATGATGATGATGATGACTGGTAGCTAAGATTTAGAAAGTGTGATCAGTCCAATCAAAGCTACTGAAGATATTTACTATGGGTGCATAATTTAGGAAAAATATCACTTTTTGGATCGAGGCTATCTGGCTGCAGACAACAAGTGGTGTCATGGATTGCTCAGCCTTACCTACAGTATTTAATGTGATGTAATGTAGTAATTGAACAGTCTCGTCTTCTTCTTCTTTAATGGGCTACAGATGCTGATGCTGCACATAGCCTACACACATCATTTGTGCGCATCAATTATTTTGAAATGTAAAATTCTGTTATGCTTTTTCCTGCTTGTAAAAAGCGAAATGACATCACTTTCTCTGTGCACAGAAGCCTACATTAGGATGTTTTGCCATTCATTTTAGATATCGGATCAGTGATCAGGCCATTTATTGTGCGCTCGTGTGACAGCGTATCACTTTCATCACTTTTGTTTTGGTGTTTCCGGGTTCAAGCGATGGGAGTTCCTAAAGCGGGATCCCCATTTGCCTTGGCTCCAGCCCAGATGATCTGAAGCTCTGTTGAGGACCAGAAAGGAGAGGGGGCTTGGCTTCGGGAAGCTTGGACTTGATGCTATCATGTCCAGACAGTAGCATGTTCTCTCCCAATTTGGAAGTTGATACCACTGCGGAAGACACAGCGCCCAACACCCCCAATGATGGAGACGATGCACCGGCCAGCATTGATGTACTGGAAGAGGTGAGAGTTAATGCAACATTTTCATTTAAATGCAGAAGGCTAAGCGTTTAAATGCAGATTACATGATAGGAATGACAGCATCATCCTGAAAGCGCATAATGGTGTTGCCTTTTTTATGAATTAAAATGTAATGATAGATAGCCTTCTACACGCAGTCTCGTAATAAAAGGCACACACTCAATATCTGTGGGCCTATACATGTAGCCCATATCATATATTGATTGTTGCTATTCATGTCATGTCTATTTCAGTCCTCTGCTCAGATGGAAGGAATTCTATACTGAGTGCAATTGGTAACCACAACATCCTTTATCTGTTCACTGGAGTCTAATAATCACTATTAATTCACCAGCAAAATACTATTTCATTTAATAGTTTCTCTGTATGATGTCCATCCCTACCATCATATCTACATGAATGTAATTCTGCATTCAAAAGTACTGTGTTATGTATAACACATTAAACAATGTAATTTCCCTAAGAAATACAAGTCATAGAAGACAGAGCCTAGTAATGACATGTATGCAAGGCTTAATACAGTAATTCTGAGAACCTGGATTTTGTACCCTTTAATGATGTGTACTCGGAATGCGAGAGCTTTACCTCCCGTCTGTAATAACACTTATTCCATCTGGGGAATTGGTTGTGTGCAGCTTACCGTGAAATACAGCTTCTATGAGAGACCATAAAATTACAAGAAGTTGTTTTTACCTCAAACCGACAGTATGTGCATGACCCAGAGGTCTTGACCTATGATGCTGTGTTGCCCTGTACCAGGATGCTCTAAAAAGGTCAATGCTATTTTGGATGTTTTGCTTGTGTTGTCGATGCCTGATTACATGTCCCGTCTGAGTCAGCCCTTTCTGTCTGGTCTGATTCGTTTGGTTCATAACCTTCATGTGAAACACTTTACCAGTAACACATTATTTTCTGTTACTGTACCACAAACTGAATTTTGATCTGCCCAGAGTACCCCAGAAGTACAGTACCACCTCATGTGCATTTTACTAGTAGGCCCTATGGTCTCATGAGTCTTCTCAAGTACCCCTTGTGGATAAACGAAGTACCCCTAGGGGTCCTAGTACCCCTGGTTGGGAACCACTGGGTTATTGGAACCAAGTTGACTGATGATTGACTCATGAATCATTGCTGACTGAGCTCTCCTTTGAGCACATATCAGTTAATGAGACGTTTTTGCATGAAGCAACACTAATTCTGAGAACTGAAAAGACCACAATGACACTTCCACTATGTTGTCAATGGATCTTAATGGGTGAATGGCTATAGACACCTGAAGGACCGTAATTAGCTGAATACAACAAGACAAAGTATAACTAAGTTAACCCTACCTATTTGTAATGTTTTCTGGTCAGTTGCCTTAGGTCTGACTCATTGTACTGGAACAAAATAGAGAAACTTTGTGAGAATGCCTCTGCTGAAGAGGAGACATTTCGTTGGCAGTCAGAATTGCAAATGTGAGCACTTTCGAAGACTGGTTGCTGCACTGAACTGTTCACTTGACACTCCGCAGATATAGGGCACACAGAATGTGTAATCCAATGACTTGTGTGTTTGATTCTGTTGTGGTCAAGTTTAGTATAGAAAGTCAACGTTCATTTTAGCAGCCGTCTGAGGTCCTAGATTATTTAACGAGTCACTGGGGGATTGAGGATACACATGCCTTGTTGGACATGGTGCATGCTTTCTGTAACCCATGCAAAGATGCTTGAAACATTAGCAGAAACATAGGGGGACTGAAAATACAGTTGTGAGGGAGGATTTTGGGACGAATGTTAGTTGTACATTGAGCTAATGTGATTAGCAGCTGTTCCCATTGCAGCATAGCCTAATTAAATTACATTCACGTGACCTACATGCTATCGCTCCAACCTCATTTACTGCATTCTGAGTTTGGAAAAGCTCAGCACATTACAGCCCTGTCATGTTCATTTGCCCACAGCAAAATTGGATCAGTGCCATTTTTTAGGCTCATTGGCGTGTGGACTCCCTTTTCATCATGTTTTACCATTCTCTTTCATGTGGTACTGTAGATCTATTATTCATGTGACACTGTTGCTTTCTGCCCCGTTAAAAACCTTTCAACCTGTATAGGTAAATATCAAATAGACTACATTGTAATCCAGCACGCCTTAAACACAGCCATATCATCGAACTGATTCATCAGACATAGTGTCACAGGAAAGAAGAAACGTGAATAAACTGTTGTACTTTTATTCGATTCTGTAAGTTCTTCAAACCATGTTCTCCTTTTAATCACACTGCTAAAAGTTATTTAAATGCAGCCTTTTGTCATACACATCTATATTTTCAAAGTTAGAGTATTGTATGCAAGCTTTTTTCTCACACTGTTTCTCTTTTTCCTCCTCTCTTTTCCTGCATCAGCGGCCTGCGAAGCAGTCCTTGAGTGCCTGTATGTGTCCAGAGTCCCACTGTCGGTGCCTTCTGCTCTCCCTGCCGATGTACAGCTGCCTGGGCGCTGTGGCTTGGTGCCAGCTCACCCGAGTCACCAAGCTCAGCTTCGACTCATCCGTCACCTCCCTGACTTCCATTTCCTCAATCAAGGAGGTTGGCATGGGAGGAGGCGCTATGATTTACCATGACAGCCCCTGCTCTGATGGCTATGTGTACATCCCTCTTGCCTTCCTGTTCATGCTCTATGTTGTCTACCTGGTAGAGTGTTGGCACTGCTGGGCTCGCAGTGAGCTACATTGTAAGGCTGATGTGGATAGCGTGTATGAGTACCTATTGAGGATGCGACAAGCCCGTCTGTGTGTTTGGTGGAAGGCCATAAGTTACCATTTTGTTCAGAGGACCAGACAGGTGACCCACTACCGGATCGGGGAAGCCTACACCACCACCCAGGTCTACCATGAGCGGGTCAACACACACGAGGGTGAGGGAGAGTTTGATTACAGTCGCTGTGGTATGTGGGACATCTCACGGGATCTACTTGGACTGGAGAGCCACCCGGCAACAAAACTTTGTTTCGGTTTTGCTGGGGCTGGACCAGAAAATAATGACCTCAACCAACGTGCCAGGTTCTTCTCAGAGATTGAGGGTTTAAATGACTACATGGAGGCTCGAGAAGGGTTGCAACTGAAAAATGTTAACTTTAAAGAGCATCTGATAGCCTACGTGGACCCTTACCGGTTGCCCTGGTATACTTCTCAGGTGTCGTTCTGGTCCACTGCTCTTCTCATGCTGTCCTGGCCCCTGAGGGTGCTTATATAGTACCGTACAGCCTTTGTGCACTACCATGTTGAGAAGCTCTTTGGGTTGGAGGACAGCCACAACAGCCCCTCTCCAATAGAGGAGGTTTCCGTCAGGAGAGTTCCCCCTCGGGTAGATACAGTGGATAGCCCTGAGCTGGAGTGGCACATCCTCTCTGAGGAGAGTTGTCCCTCGGGTAGATACAGTGGATTAGCCCTGAGCTGGAGTGGCACATCCTCTCTGAGGAGAGTTCTCCCTCGGGTAGATACAGTGGATAGCCCTGAGCTGGAGTGGCACATCCTCTCTGAGGAGAGTTCTCCCTCGGGTAGATACAGTGGATAGCCCTGAGCTGGAGTGGCACATCCTCTCTGAGGAGAGTTCTCCCTCGGGTAGATACAGTGGATAGCCCTGAGCTGGAGTGGCACATCCTCTCTGAGGAGAGTTGTCCCTCGGGTAGATACAGTGGATAGCCCTGAGCTGGAGTGGCACATCCTTTCCAACCGCCAGTTGAACCCCAGCTACTCAGAGGCCATGCTGATTAACCTGGCGTCTTCAGACTCTGGTACAGCTGAAGATACCAGGTCCTCTAACTACTTCCTGCTGGACAGCCACCCAGCCCAGAGCTATGGCATGCTGGTGCAGGACTGTGAGCACTGCTGCCAGCTTCAGAGCGAGGTTGGACAGAGGCGGGCCACCACCAGCTCCAGTTGTTCCTCCGTCTTCTCCCGTCATGTCTTGTTCTATCCCTGGACAACTCACGCTTCTCACTGTGCTGCATGTACGGTTCTCTGCACACCGTGGGCCTGTGGAGGAGCCTCAAGCCAGCTGGCTCTCAATGAGAGCCCGCCCACTTACCGGGACGCACGCTTCTTCCCCGTCCTCATTGTGCACCGGCCCGAGTGCTGCTGTAGTGGTGACTCCACCACAGAGGTGCTGCTCTACTTTGTCGGCCAGGGATCCACCTGCCTGGAAACCTCACTCTGAGAGGCCAAGAGACATTTGACTGATTCGGTTACAATATATTCCAAATAAGGAGGTTGTGAGTAGAGGTCGACCGATTAATCGGAATGGAGGATTAATTAGGGTCCATTTCACGTTTTCATAACAATCGGAAATCGGTATTTTTGGACACCGATTGTGCCGATTTTATTTTTTATTTTTGTTACACCTTTATTTAACGAGGCAAGTCAGAACACATTCTTATTTTCAATGACTGCCTAGGAACAGTGGATTAACTGCCTTGTTCAGGGGTAGAACAACAGATTTTTACCTTGTCAGCTTGGGGATTCAATCTTGCAACCTTACTGTTAACTAGCCCAACGCTCTAACCACCTGCCTTACATGCATGCAGTAAGAAGCAAAGGTAAGTTGCTAGCTAGCATTAAACTTATCTTATAAAAAACAATCAATCAATCAATAATCATTAGTTGTCACGTCCTGACCTTAGTTCCTTTTTTAGGTCTTTATTTTGGTTTGATCAGGGCGTGAGTTGGGGTGGGCATTCTGTTTTTCAATTCTATTGTTTTGATCTTTGTTGTATTTCTATGTGTTTGGCCAGGTATGGTTCCCAATCAGAGGCAGCTGTCAATCGTTGTCTCTGATTGAGAACCATACATAGGTAGCCTGTTCCCACCTGTGTTTGTGGGTAGTTGTTTTCTGTTTTGTGTGTCTTCACCTTACAGAACTGTTTCGTTTCGTTCACTCTCTCTCTTTGTTGTTTTTTTGGTTATTGCAGTGTTCAGTTTATTTCTTAAAATTAACATGGACATTTACCACGCTGCGTTTGTCTGATCCTTCCTATTCCTCATCCGAGGAGGACAACGATCGCTACACATGGTTGATGATATTACTAGTTTATCTAGCGTGTCCTGCATTGCATATAATCGATGCGGTGCGCATTCGCGAAAAAGGACTGTCGTTGCTCCAACGTGTACCTAACCATAAACATCAATGCCTTTCTTAAAATCAATACACAAGTATATATTTTAAACCTGCATATTTAGTTAATATTGCCTGCTAACATGAATTTCTAGGGAAATTGTGTCACTTCTCTTGCAACAGAGTCAGGGTATATGCAACAGTTTGGGCCGCCTGGCTCGTTGCAAACTAATTTGCCAGAATTTTACGTAATTATGACGTAACATTGAAGGTTGTGCAATGTAACAGGAATATTTAGACTTATGGATGCCACCCGTTAGATAAAATACGGAACGGTTCTGTATTTCACTGAAAGTGAAAATTATAGTTTCCGGATTCGACCATATTAATGACCAAAGGCTCATATTTCTGTGTGTTATAATTAAGTCTATGATTTGATATTTGATTGAGCAGTCTGACTGGGCAATGTTAGGCAGCAGCAGGCTCGTACGCATTCATTCAAACAGCACTTTCGTGCGTTTTGCCAGCAGCTCTTCGCAATGCTTCAAGCATTGAACTGTTTATGACTTCAAGCCTATCAACACCCGAGATTAGGCTGGTGTAACCGATGTGAAATGGCTAGCTAGTTAGCGGGGTGCATGCTAATAGCGTTTCAAACGTCACTCGCTCTGAGACTTGGAGTAGCTGTTCCCCTTGCACTGCAAGGGCCGCGGTTTTTGTGGAGCGATGGGTAACGATGCTTCGAGGGTGGCTGTTGTCGATGTGTTCCTGGTTTGAGCCCAGGTAGACGGCAGCTATACTGTTACACTGGCAATACCAAAGTGCCTATAAGAACATCAGAAATAGTCCTATAATAGTCCTATAATTCCTATAATAACTACAACCTAAAACGTCTTACCTGGGAATATTGAAGACTCATGTTAAAAGGAACCACCAGCTTTCATGTTCTGAGCAAGGAACTGAAACATTAGCTTTTTTACATGGCACATATTGCACTTTTACTTTCTTCTCCAACACTTTGTTTTTGCATTATTTAAACCAAATTGAACATGTTTCATTATTTGAGGCTAAATTGATTTTAATGATGTATTATATTAAGTTAAAATAAGTGTTCATTCAATATTGTTGTAATTGTCATTATACAATTTTTTTTTTTAATGGCCGATTAATCAGTATCGGCTTTTTTTGGTCCTCCAATAATCGGTATCGGTGTTGAAAAATCATAATCGGTCGACCACTAGTTGTGAGCGTGCAAGAGCATACAAAGACACTGAAAGTATGTTACTCACTATAGGTAAAAGGTTCAACATGTTTTATAAGTTATATTGTCATTGGTAAGCATTGACTGTATTTCAAAGGTTCTTGTAAAACTGATGTCTAAGTCGCTGACCGAGTTTTGGAATTTCTTCCAATCACAAAGAATTTTCCGTTCGGACCTCTGGATGTTGCATTGATTTTAGTGATACTTGAATTATGACACTTGAATCACCATTAATTGAATGATGTTTTGTCTCCCTGTGCATAGTCAGTAGATTTCAAATGTTTTGGTCTGCTGTGAAAATTCCAGATATTACATGTACCTTTTCAAATGTTAAAAAACAACACTATTGAAGTCACACTGTGTGCTCCGTCTCAGGCCTCTAGGTCATCAGGTTGCTCGCTATGGCGCACATCTGTCACCATTGTTACGTGCACCTGCGCATCATCAGGCTCACATGGACTCCATCACCTCCCTGATTACCTTATGTCACTCCCTTTGGGTCCTTCCCAGGCATTATTGTTTCTGTTCCAGTGTTAAGTCTGTGCGTTGTTCATGGTTCTTGATGTGTTTATTTATTTAAACACCCACTCCCTGAACTTGCTTCCCGACTCTCAGCGCCCATCGTTACAGAATAACGCCTCACCTAAGGGAAGCATCAGGGAGTGTTTCTTTTGTGGAATGACGTTGGGTCCGGGAGCCACTACAGGCTCTCGTGCCTCAGCCGCATCACCAGGCTCCCCTGCCTCAGCCGGCGACAGGTTCCCGCGCATCAGCAGGGGTGACCGGTCCGCTCCTTATCTCCGGGATCGTCCTTTGGGTTGGCGTCCTGCGGCTGGAGCTGAATGCGCCGGGGAGGGGGTACCATCAGGTATGTTCTCTCCGGCGCTCTAGGTCGCCATGCTCCTGCGTCAGCCGGATTGGCAGGTTTCCTGCGCCTCTGCAAAGGTGACTGGTTCGCTCCTGATCGGCTGGAGACACGTGTCAGTGAGGGGGTACTGTCACGTGTGCTCCCTCTCTGGCCTCTAGGTCACCAGGCTGCTCATTATGGCACACCTGTCACCATCGTTATGCGCACCTGCGCGTCATCAGACTAACGGTTTTGACTTGAGGTTATTATTTATAGGGGTGCCAGGTAGGTTGTGCCTACCAGAGAAAACATTGGTTTCTCCTTTTGGTTTGGGAGGGAATGAGTCCCAACTGGTCCGTCAAGTCTACACCAATACAAAGGACTTATGTAAAAGTCAGGATGGAAATAAACTTTTCATAAACCCTTAAAACATTGGAAAGAACTTAAACAACTATATTCTTTTGCGTGGGTTGTATTAGCAACATCAATGATTACACACACATATATCACAATGAGTTCTGGTTCCTCCAGAAATGTCCTGTACCTCGGGCCTAAAAAGAGTCCAGCCCGGTAAAGGAGTTAAGGGAACTCAAGTGACTTTTGTCACGCAATGTTTGTACGTTAATTCAGTGTGGCGTAAACCCAGTATTAATCATACAATCAACATAATTATTTTACCACAGAACTTTAAAGCATATCAACTCTTACTAAGTCCTCAACTACAACTAACTACATAAATCATCACAGTATACATCACATCAAAACAAATGAAATACCGTATACAAAAAGGTTGTAGTCTGTCGGTCAGTCAGACAATCCAATCCGTCAACTGAGAAAGGTCACGAAGAACCGAGAGGTGTAGTCCACGGACGCAAAGAGTGGATCCGATCCTGGGTAAACTCTATTAGGCTACAAAACAAACGGAATAGAGAAGCATCGGGAACTGAGCGTTGAACACATCCTCATTCAGGTCTCCATCAAAATCCTACTTTTGCGCAGCTGATGCTGGCTATTTAATTGGGTATTAAAGGGAAAGCGCCCTATTGGAAGGAGAAGCACTGAGAGTGTTCAGAAAAATTCAAGGCCGTCACAACATCACCTCCCTGATTCCCCTCCCTATAAATGACACTCCTTTTGGTTCCTTCCCCAGGCGTTATTGTTTCTGTTGTAGTGTTAAGTCTGTGCATTGTTCGTTTCTTGTTTTGTGTTTATTTATTAAAAACACTCACTCCCTGAACTTGCGTGCCCGACTCTCAGCGCACATCGTTACAGAATAACACCTCACCTCTGGGAAGCTTCAGCACGTGTTTTTTTTTTTGTATGTCAGAGTAAATACGTCGGGTCCGGGAACTGCTACGGGCTCTGATGCCTCAACCAGATCGCCAGGCTTCTTTGCCTCAGCCGGCTCGTCAGGTTGCCCTGTCTCAGCCGGCTTGTCAGGTACCCCTGTTGCTTCCCAACTCTCAGCACACTCGTTACACACATCTATTTATGTGAGAGTTTGAATAATACTACTAATTAATAATAATAATCAATTATTAATAATATGAATAATTTGTTACAACAAATGCAAGCCATGTTCAAAAGCTAACATGAGCCTACATACCTATCTTCTCACTTGTGCATGTTGAGATACTTACAATTCTCAAAGTTCGTTTCAAAAGATGAATTGTAGTCTATTTGTGAGTCCAAAGCAGTTAAATTATTGATACAGATTATTTTAATAGAAATCATGATGAGATAATATTGCTTTATAAATTACCATTATATTGCAAAATAACTTTATTGGATTAAATATGGAGTTTGAACAAAGTTATTGTCAACATTTTAAAAGCATACAGAGAGCGATAAAGAAATTGTGCCGTTTTAATTTGATTTAACTAGGTTAGTATCTTGAGTGCCGTTATAAATGGCAGTGACTGTTAATATTAAGGCATCTAACAAAATCATCTGTTTTGTGTAAGCATAAAATATCTGTTGGTTGTTGATACATTGTTGCTACAATCACAAAGACAGCAACAAAGCTATCCCTGGCAAACTCTCAACTGATTTGTTGCCATGACAACCAATGGTCAACAGCTGACACATGTTAGCAGCATTGAAGGTGGTGGTTCTTCCTGGATTATGTCTAGGTTGAAGATAACATTATAGATATAATATATATAAATATATTTTAGACCTAGTATTCTGTTTATTACAACAGGTATACAGACAGACAACAAAATATGCAGGTAAGTGTTTAGGCTTTTTATGGTTTGAAATGTTATGGTTTGAAACATGCATCTTATACTTCTAATTTAAGTGGGCTGATTAGCAGGCTCAAGATACAATATTCTAGCGATTTACATTATTCCTTATAAAGAGATTTTATGCATCCGTTTATGGTATTTTATTCACTCAGCAACATATGAACCTAGCAATGTGAGGCTTTTTGAATTTCACACAATTTATGTTAAAAAAATGTATGAATGGTTTGTTCCCCAAGAGGATACATTAAGCAACATGGATTTGGTAAAACGCACCAAATCAAAGGTGGGCTGTCTACAAAATCTGAAAGGACAGCAGCTCTACAGACAACTCCTCAACAATGCCACCTGCAGTCTCACCTTCTCCAAAGATGTTATATGGGAGATGGGGTCAGACAGTATACCTTACAGTCAAGCTGACTTCCACTGGCTTTTCAGTGCCTCTGGACCTCTGGCACCAAGTCCCAAGCCGAAGAGCACAGGGATAAAATCAATGAAAGGTATCCCCCTTCATCCTTCACCTCAGGATCCTGCCAAGAAGAGAGGCTTCAGAGACCCTCCCTCTATGCTCCCTGAATTACAAATATCCCATCTTGCGCCATTGACTGCCAAAGAGTCCTTTACACTCCCTAGTCACCAGGGGGGGCTCTTGGATTCCTTTAAAAGGACAGGACTACGAGGAGTTTCTAATATTTACAATTGTCTCGAGGAAGCATCTACAGGAGGCAGGGAGGACCGTTTAAAGAGCTGCCACTGGGATGAGTTTGTGCTAAAGAAGCTGACCAAGACCACAGCCCAGTGGATAGTGAGTCAACAGATTCCAAACCAGTGCCAGAATAAGACTCTGCTGCAGTCACTGCTGAGGAGTCAGTATGGTTCAGCCAGTGCCACAGATCTAGTCAATGAGGAGCCCATGTGTGAGGAGGATTTCTGCAGTTACCAAGATCTCCACAAGCAGACTGAGAAGCAGCAGGCTCTTCAGAGCAGCAAGGCTGAGACACCTCTTCCAGTATACTACAGGCAAGGAGACAAAACCTACCGTAATATTTAATGTTGACTTATTGAGTCCCCAGTCAGTTTTACGCCTCAAACAAATAATGTCTAATGCACTAAAGTTGATGTTTTATGTGAGTTTCTATAATGTGTAGATCATCAGAATTTGTATTCACAGTTTTATATCACTGATCTCTATTTTCACTTGACATACATTTACATTTACATTTAAGTCATTTAGCAGACACTCTTATCCATACCTGCTGCAGGGTGCAGGGCTACTCTCTTCCCCCTGCATGTTCTGATGAGCCTGGGGGTATGAACCAGACTGCCAACACTGTAGCAGTCAAGCACATTGAAACCCCTCAACCTCCTCGTCTTCAGGATAGCCTCAACCCCCGTGCTGGAAGCCATGTCTTGCACACAGAGAATAACTTTGAACAGGAGATATTTTCTGGTACAACTTCTCAATACACATGCAACTGAAATAGTATTTTCTATATTGGTTATTGATCTACATCACATTTCCTTGACTTTGCATGTTGCAGGAATAGCCAAACAGGTACATCAGCGAGATCCACGGAACCACGATCGCATCATCATGGACAACAATTCAGAGTACCAAAAGAACCTTCAAGACTTTTTCCCCTGTGGTCCAGATAAGTGGACAAAGGCTTCAGCAGAAACCATGCACAATGAGACACAAGGTTGGGGCTTTAACCAAGGTTGGGGCTTTAACCAAATAAATGCAACCCCTGTTAAAGCACGATTTTACTAAAATTCCATTGGGTAGGAATGCGACGGGTGGAGAAAGGTACTCGGCGGTGGGTGGACCTGCCAACCACTGCTGACTATGCCACAGAGTTGGGTTTGAGACCTCCTGACTACAGCGGGAAGGACACAGAGGTGCCCAGACAGCAACCCCACTACAACCCAATGGCCGAGCTCTCCTCCTTACGTTACGCAGTGGAGGGATGGAGGAGTGCCTGGAAGATCAGTAGGTCTCCTTGTCATTCAATATTGATGTTCTCTACGCATTTGTCAATATCACTGTGTTGTTAAGCCTAATTTATTTCACATCGTTACACTACAGCATGCCCAGATATACTCCAAAGTTACTGTATATTGTTACTTCATTAAAACTACTTCAGTTTGTCTTTAACCTGAGGAGGCTGTTCCTTCCTGTTCTAGAGATCACCTGGCAGAGTGTGACTATTGAAGGGTTGAAGAGGGCCCTTAAAGACCTGCACTACCACGTTCGCCTGTCAGCCATAGCCACTTGTGCATCAGGGGCAGTGAACAGACCGAGGGAAAAGCAACATCCCACAGATGCAGGTGACATGTAATAGATTGCGTCATCTCTCAACTCATCTTTTTTCATTTGTTTTGGTAATTGTGTGTGAGTACAGTTGAAGTCGGAAGTTTACAAACACCGTAGCCAAATACATTTAAACTCAGTTTTTCACAATTCCTGACATTTAATCTTAGTAAAAATCCACTGTTTTAGGCTAGTTAGGAACACCACTTTCTTTTAAGAATGTGAAATGTCAGAATAATAGTAGAGAGAATGATTTATTTCAGCTTTTATTTCTTTCATCATATTGCCAGTGGGTCAGAAGTTTACATACACTCAATGAGTATTTGGTAGCATTGCCTTTAAATTGTTTAACTTTTGTTCAAATGTTTCAGGTAGCCTTCCACAAGCTTCCCACAATAAATTGGGTGAATTTTGGCCCATTCCTCCTGACAGAGCTGGTATAACTGAGTCAGGTTTGCAGGCCTCCTTGCTCACACACACTTTTTCAGTTCTGCCCACAAATTGTCTATGGGTTTGAGGTTAGGGCTTTGTGATGGCCACTCCAATACCTTGACTTTGTTGTCCTTAAGCCATTTTGCCACAGCTTTGGAAGTATGCTTGGGGGTCATTGTCCATTTGGAAAAAACATTTGCGACCAAGCTTTAACTTCCTGACTGATGTCTTGAGATGTTGCTTCAATATAGCTACATAATTTTCCTCCTCATGATGCCATCTATTTTGTGAAGTGCACTAGTCCCTCCTGCAGAAAAGCACCCCCACAACCTGATGATGCCATCCCCGTGCTTCACGGTTGGGATGGTGTTCTTCATCTTGCAAGCCTCCCCCTTTTTCCTCCAAACATAACAGTGGTCATTATGGCCAAACAGTTTTTTTCCAAAAAAGTATGATCTTTGTCCCCATGTGCAGTTGCAAACCGTAGTCTGGCTTTTTTATGGCGGTTTTGGAGCAGTGGCTTCTTCCTTGCTGAGCGGCCTTTCAGGTTATGTCGATATAGGACTCGTTTTACTGTGGATATAGATACTTTTGTACCCGTTTCCTCCAGCATCTTCACAAGGTCCTTTGCTGTTGTTCTGGGATTGATTTGCACTTTTCGCACCAAAGTACGTTCATCTCTAGGAGACAGAATGCATCTCCTTCCTGAGCGGTATGGCTGCGTGGTCCCATGGTGTTTATACTTGCGTACTATTGTTTGTACAGATGAACGTGGTACCTTCAGGCTTTTGGAAATTGCTCCCAAGGATGAACCACACTTGTGGAGGTCTACAATTTTTTTTCTGAGGTCTTGGCTGATTTCTTTTGATTTTCCCATGATGTCAAGCAAAGAGGCACTGGGTTTGAAGGTAGGCCTTGAAATACATCCACAGGTACACCTCCAATTGACTCAAATTATGTCAATTAGCCTACCAGAAGCTTCTAAAGCCATGAATTTTACAAGCTGTTTAAAGGCACAGTCAACTTAGTGTATGTAAACTTCTGACCCACTGGAATTGTGATACAGTGAAGTAATCTGTCTGTAAACAATTGTTGGAAAAAATACTTGTGTCATGCACAAAGTAGATGTCCTAACCGACTTGCCAAAACTATAGTTTGTTAATTAACAAGAAATTTGTGGAATGGTTGAAAAACTAGTTTTAATGACTCCAACCTAAATGTATGTAAACTTCTGACTTCAACTTTATGTACACATATAGTGGACAAGGACAAAACATACATAGCACTTGTTTTTGGGAAACTCCCCCCAGGTCAGTATGGCCGTGTGTGGGACATCCAGCCAGTTCCTCAGGAGCTCCAGCCTCTTCTTCTCCTAGCTCTGGACGACCCTGTGAAGAGAGTTCAGATGGCAGCAGCAGTGTGCCAGTACGCCATGGGGACACCAGACTCCCGAGCCCGCGTAATCCTCTGCAATGCACTACATCAAGGTTAGGTCAGGTTGTATTGATTTTGGAGTACATTGTAATGACATATACCTTAGGGAAAAACATGAGGTGCAACTATGTTCTAACACCAAGACCCATACTGTCTGTGTGAATACTCACATCTGAATGGAATATAAACTGTAAATGTAACACCAATACTTTAAATAAATAACTTAGGTATGGGTTTATTATTCAAGATGAATTGCATTTCACTGACATCAAATGAAGAGTGTAGTGTTTTGTGTCAGACTCTGCAGGTGTAGGTGCAGACAGCTGGGTGGCAGCACAGTGCCTGGCCGTGGAGGGGGATTACAGTCGGCCAGTCATTCAGAGACTTCTCTCCCAGCACTTCGTCAGTGAGGTTCACACAGATAATAAACAGTCAGCCGCTCTACTTGCCAGCATCAGTAGCAAGACAGTGCGTAACTCAAATTTGTTCCCCTTAAATTGCTTCAACTAAATGATATACCCAGTCATTGGGGCAAGCATTATTAGCCTGTGTTCTTCTGCTTAATCACAAATCCATGATATCTGAAATGTCCTTTTTCTGGGCTTAACAATTTTTTTTAGACTCTAGTTCGCTCTCTGCTGGCTGAGGAGTTGAATTGTGCCAACTGGAGGACCAGACTCTTGGCTTGCAACACTATCTCCCAATTGAAAGGACCAATTAATAAGGTGTCTCTTGCAATCTCATAGATTTCTTGAGTCCCTAATTCTGTGATTTATTTGGTGTCTCAAATCAAACCTAAATTATGATATTGATATGTGATTATGTACTCATTAGAAATTATATTTTGTAGGACCTTGCAAACAAGTTGATCTACCTGATGTGGAATGACTGGAGTGTTAACGTGAAGCAGGCTGCAGCCCAGGCCCTGGGGAAACTAGGAATGGGAAGAGATGTGCACAACGAGCTGAGGTACCAGATTGGCATTTGGTGATCACTAATGAGCTGATTAGAGAGCATCTCACTCTTTTCCTAAAACCTCACCCATTGGCTGTTTCAGAATGAAGCTTGAGGAAGGTCCCGCCTCCTGGAGGGTGGAGGCTCTCATCCTCATAGCTCATCTACAGATCATGACCGCCAAGCTGCTGCCACCCTTTCTGAAATGTTTCAATGACAACTTTGTGGCCGTGAGGAAACAGGCCTGTCTGACTGCTGCAGCTCTAATGATGCAGTACAGCATGGTGAGAAAGGATGGAGGAGAGGCAGCAGTTTGCATACAATGTTTGTCTCGACTTCGTCTCGTGCCTAATACTCATGCCAATATATCCTATAAACCACGTCTTCTTTGGCAATATCACTTCAATATAGATAGACTATGGACTTCTGGTGGAAAAATTCCTTGTCTTTACTTTTTGGTTTTAGGTCTTGAATCAGCTGATTCAGCTAACACAGAATGACCCAGCATGGGAGGTTAAAGTTGTGGCAATCAGTGGTAAGCAGCATGGTGATGACCACTGGCCAACAGAGTGGATATTGATTGTAATGCCCGTGTGAAACTGCAACTGCACTAGATATGTAACTTTCTGTGATAGTGTATATAAATATACAGTATAAGTTTAGTGTCAGAAAGCAGATGTGTGAACGTGACGAGGCACTGCAATTGTTTGTTAGCTTTAGGGAAGATAGGTTGCCTCACGCCGACCCTCCAGGACCACCTCCTCTGGGCTTTACATCATGAGGAGAAACCCCAGGTACGCATCGCCGCCTGCCAGGCCCTAAAGATCCTTAAAGTGAAGGGACCAGAGCTGCAGAACCTCCTACAGGAGCGGTTTGTACTGGAACCCCACCCCCAGGTCCATAGGTGAGTCAGAGTTCAGATCAAAATCCATCCCACTGGGCACAGATGTCAATTCATTGTCTATTCCACGTTGGTGCCACATCACAAAGTTGATTTAATCAGTGTGTGCCCAGTGGGATATAATGTCGTGCCACATCTGTGTTAGCTTTACAGGTATGAGTGTTTATCTATGTATCTATGTCCATAACATTAAAAACAAACAAAAACGTTTTTTGTCTACAAGGCATATACAGGGGCTCCTCAAAAACTATGGCTACAGTATTGATGGAGACAGGGGCATGGTCCACAAAATCAAAGATCAGGTAAATGTGTTTCAAGGTTAGCCATGGAAAGTATAAGTATAATGTGTTTTTGTCGCAAACTGAGGGCCATCAGTTCCTTCCTCCTGGTTTGCAGGTTCAGAGGCTATGCACCAAGAGCATCATCACAGACAAAGTGCTGTTGATGGAGAAGCTGGAGAACATGTACCAGCAACAGAGGAAGTATCTGGTAAATGAGAGCCGGCCGGACACTACACCAATATCACAGCTGCTGCAGGAACGCTACAACAGTGAGTGACGGACTACTATGGTGTGTTAAGCTGAGTTAAATATTTAATGTAAATCTTGATGTGCAGTGAATTAGAGCCTTCTTATTTCCCGCAGATACAGTATATGCAGTTTTCTGACTGTGATGAATATCATTTTTGAAGAAGGTAACATGAAGCCATTGTGGGCATTGTCTTTTTCTAGGAATTAAACATTGCCCTTCCACAGTAAGGCCGACTCACTCCTCAGATTCCTCTGTGACTCAGGTATTCCCTGTCCTGAGTTACTAGTCTAGTTACAGAACTAGAGAACAAACCAGTTTGAAATGTACACTTTATTTTAAGCTAAATTGATGTATTATATAAAACGAACAGCTACTATTAATACAAGCAATTACTTACAAAACAAATATGTATTTTACAAATGACATGAATAAATCATAACCAGGATAAAAACAAACCGTTAAGGTGGATGTTGTAAATTAACAGTGCTCGTGCTTTTACACCTGCATTGCTTGCTGTTTGGGGTTTTAGGCTGGGTTTCTGTACAGCACTTTGAGATATCAGCTGATGTACGAAGGGCTATATAAATACATTTGATTTGATTTGATTTGAACTCCCCCTTTCTCTGTAGTCCTCCTCTGAATGCACGCTTGAATCAAGCCCTGTCAACAAATCCTCTTCATCTGCTTATCAAGATCATCAACACTCCATCGTGTGACAGTGGAGAAACTTCAGCACTCCAAGAAAATGAAGATAATATTTAATAACCATGGCCGCATAAAATAAATACAGTATTTGTTGACTAATGTTTGCTTTAGTAGTATTGGGGGATTATGTAGTTGTAAGGGATTGTGAAGGGGTTGATTTACTGTCAGGTAGTGATGTTATTGATGGAGCTGTGCTGCTAGCTCCTCCACTGCAGAACCTGTTTGCAGTTGTTCCACCGGTCACCTAGGCCAGGAGCTGAGCTATACCATTGTTCTGAAAGAGAGAACAACATATATGTGGGAAATACTGTAGGTCAGATTATGACTATGATATGCATGTTGGAACATGCATATGGCACATTACAGTGCCACATACATAGTTGTGATGAGCTTGTGTATGTAGATTCTGGAGGATATACAGTGATCCTTAGTAGAATGGACACCACAAAGACTACGACACAATGTACAGTGCAATATGCTTGTTCTATTCGCATCTGACCAGTATTCCACAGATTAAGGGCCACAATAATAGAAGCAACAACTGTGTGTAAACTCTAGATTTAAATACAGTATATAGCCCATCGATTATTGTGCATATACAGGATGTTCAGGACAGGACTCATTCTAAAGGATTCCAAAAATCCGTGACCCCGACCCGGAAGTGCTTAGTTATTCTTGCTGGCTTCACAGTGGTCTGGCTACCAGCCCCTGGTTAGCTAGATAACTAACTAGATAGTCTTGGGATGGCTGCAGAAAGAATCATATCCGCGGTTTCAGACTACCCAGAATTATATAACTCAACTTTGACTTCATATAGAGACCCGATAAAAAAATCGGATGCATGGAAGGCTGTGGGTAAACAACTGGGACTGAAAGGTATGGTCTGATTAACTAGCTAAGAACATTAGCATACATGTTGGCTAGCTAGCTAAGTTAACATTGTTACTCATTACTCACGTTAACGTTACTAGCTAAACTTGTTCTTCGCTAACGTTAGTTATTACGTTTGACATATCTGCCTATTGTGTAGACTAGCTTGCTATATTTTCTAGCGAACATTGTTCACACTGGGTTTAACTTCCAGGGCTATGCTAGCTAGCTACTGTTTGCCAGGTTAGTTTAATTGTTTGCGACCCTTAACTGTTCATCGCTCTTTATTGTCTTGTTAATTGCATTGGAATAGTTGGCTACGTTGTTGATTGATTAGTAATGTTGATTGCCGTGGTCAATATACGGTGTAAAGTTAGTTAACCACAGGGGGCAGTGTGTCACGGTTTGTTTACTAGTTAACGTTAGCTAGCTAACTCATTAACTTTCTACCTGAGGTGAACCAGTTGAGTGGGCACTCGTGATTTGCACCACAAGTGTAATGCCAACAAAAATGTTGGCTGCTACACCAGCAGTTTAACGGTGATTCGGTCACCGTTAGTATAAGAATATAATCCAATGATTTAACAATATGTCAACATTGGCGTAAGACTCATAGCTAGAGCAGTGCAAGCCATTTTATCCAGTGACAACATAATTCTACACTATAGAGATGGGGGCTTTTACGCGGTTAGTGGTTAGTCCTACACCATCCCTATCCCTCATCTTTAGCCCATATCCAAGCTAGGCCTAAGTGGAAGGTTGCAGTTGGGCAGAACAAAATACTATGTTTCAACTAACCAAATACTTAGAGGTGGTGAACAAATTGGAAGACTACGTTTGTGGGAACACATGGCTCATCCAAATGACCATGCATAAAGCACTGGTATAGCCATAAGGGAAAGTTAAGAACAGAACAGAGACTACTGTCAACTTGGATATCCTCTTTTTATGTTCCAGAGGAAGATGCCCGAAAGAAATGGAGAAACCTGAGGGATGTGTTCACAAGGAAAGTGAAAGCAGATCGGATCCGTGGTGCCACAGGGAAGGCCCTAAAAAAATGGAGATATAGTGAGTTAATGGCATTTCTGATCCCATACATACAGCGAGGTAGAGGAACTGGCGGCAGCAATAGCACAGAGGAGTTTGATGATGGAAAAGATGACACAACTAGCACCTCTGACGTCCTGATTGATCTAGATGGAAGTGTGGTTGATACCAAGATGTCACCACCTTTGGACAACAACTTACATGAGATGACATGGAAAGATTCCTGGCAAACAGCTGGACAAGGAGACAATGAGGATGAGATGTTTTTCATGAGCCTACTCCCTCACCTCAAGCGGTTACCTTACAGGAAAAAGTGTGCAATTAAGCTGAAATTTCACCAACTTCTCCACGATGCTGAATTTGAGGACACCGACTAGCCTAACTGTACAGTAAATATATTTTGTATCAATGAGTTGGGACTTTCTAAGGACAGAACATTTTGTTGGAAATACATTTGATCAATTTCCATTTAGTTACCTTGAGAAAGTGTCCAATAGTGCTTTGGAACCCCTCCCCCCACACACACAAACCTTCCAAGTTTGAGCCCACTGGTGATGTTTCAGTGTGGTAGTGATAGACAGGAGGGGGCTGTAGTACTTAACCGGACTAAGCTAGAAACATTATTTTTTGTTTAAAATGTTTTCTTTCTCCTAATATGTGGAAAGGGCTGCTTTTAGCCAAGACCCTTTATACATGTATTATATATACGAACACATTGGAGATGGTTTGTTACTTAGAATTTTATTTGTAAAAATATTGTAACAATGTTGGTCTGTTTAGTGTCACCTCTGGTCACATTCATACAGGCATAGCCAAGAGATGATGTTTGGGGGTGGGGGCTAATACAGGACGAGTAAAGGCCCAGTTCACTATTATTTTTTTAGGGGGTGCTTCAGCACCACTACTTCCCGTGGCTATGCATACAGGTATGCATTTTGTTTTCTCCTGTAATACTTTAGTCTGGTTCTAAAAATAAAAACATTTGATTAAATGTTCTCCATGCTAGTGCAATAGTTGCTCTTTTGACAATTTATATTTTGTCTTTACTTTTTGAAGTTGGCTATTTCATTCATGCATTTTAGAATGTTATTGAGCTTAATAAAAGTTGTGGTTAAATGCTGCCCCATTTCACTAAGGTGTTGATTCTGTATGTCAAGCAAGTTGTGTATGCAATTTTTTTTAACTTAAATGTCTGTCTGTCAAATAAAAATAATTGAAAAGTTCAACCATATATTTCCACTGCAGATGTAAAGTTTGGTAAGAGAATGACTGTGCTGTCATGTGTTTTTGTAACATTTTCAGTGGACATTAAGTAGTTCTTGTGTATAGAGTTGTGGTTTGACTTTGCATCACATGCATTATAAAGTGAAATATCGGAGTGTCCGCATCAATGTGTAAATGCCCATATGCTACAGGTAACTGACAAAGGCAGTGTTTTGACGGCTTTCAGCCACCGTGTAACTTCAGCTCTTGGAGTATTTGAATCTTTGTAGTCATTAAGCATTTGACTACCTTTTAATTACCTGTAAATGAATAAGCAGTAATGGTTTTGATCCGCTGCCACAGCAGAGCTTGTCATGTTTCACGTAGCCTTTTGCAAATCAAAACTAGGTGCACATGAGTTGTTTAAAGGATAATTGTGCTGGCTCCAGTTCTACTTAAATGTCATATCAAAACACTCTTAGTTACAATTTCAATACTGTGAAATCCCACCAACATTTGAGTGTGGCCCCAATTACTTTTCCATTGAGACTTACTAGTTAGTGTCTGTGTAATATTCATGTTTGACACAAGCAATGTCAAACAAAGGGATGTGTCTCCCTGCTGTGCTCATTTAAACTAATGTTTGGTTTCAAAGAATGGCACTTGTTCCACTTGCCTGATCCAAAAGATATGTTTTCCTTCTGTCGCTTCATTTTTCTACACATCTCACCATCCCTCTGTTCTCAATATCGTTTTGCACACCACACAATATACAGTCTGGCAGCAGGTAGCCTAGGGGTTAAGTGTTGTGCCAGTAAACAAACGTTTGCTGGTTCAAATCCCCGAGCTATGTGAAAAATCATTTGATGTGCCCTTGAGCAAAGCACTTAACTCACTCTGGATAAGAGCATCTGCTAAATGACAAATGTAAAATGAGGATGTTTCTTCTATTCTCTCAATTCAGTTTGATTTGCGCAGGTTAACTCCTAAACCGTTATATCTGTGGGGCGGGTGGGTTTAGAGTCATAAAATATTGTGTTGACTAAAGAGAAATGTCGTGTAATGTACAGTATCAGTCAAAAGTTTGGACACCTCATTCCAGGAATTTTATTTTACTATTTCCTATATTGTATAATAATAATAGTGAAGACAAAACTATGAAATAACACGTAGGGATTCATGTAGTAAGCAAAAAATAAGTAAAACCAATCCAAATATGTTATATTTAAGATTCTTCAAAGTAGCCACCCTTTGACAGCTTTGCACACTCCTAGCCTTCAATCAACCAGGTTCATGAGGTGGTTACCTGGATTGCATTTCAATTAACAGGTGTGCCTTAAATTCATTTGTGGAATTTCTTTTCTTCTTGATGTATTTGTGTTTTGACAAGGTAGGGGTGGTTTACAGAAGATGTTCTTTTACCAAATAGGACTAAGTCCATATTATGGAAAGAACAGCTCAAATAATTTAAGAGAAACGACAGTCCATCAAGTTAAGACATTAACTTTGAACGTTTCTTCAGGTGCTGTCGCAAAACCATCAAGCGCTATGATGAAACTGGCTCTCATGAGGACCGCCACAGGAATGGAAGACCCAGAGTTACCTCTGCCACCGAGGTTAAGTTCATTAGTTAACTGCACCTCAGATTGCAGCCCAAATAAATGTCCAAGTAAAAGACCCTCTTAACATCAACTGTTCAGGAGAGGCTGCGTGAATCAGGCCTTCATGGTCAAATTGCTGCAAATAAACCACTACTAAAGGACACCAATAATAAGAAGACTTGCTTGGGCCAAGAAACACAAGCAATGGACATTAGACTGGTGGAAATCTGTCCTTTGGACTGATGAGTCCAAATATGAGATTTTTGGTTCCAACCGTCATGTCTTTGTGAGATGCATTGTAGGTGAACGGATGATCTGCAGCTGTGTGGTTCCCACCGTGAAGCATGGAGGTGGGGGTGTGATGGTGCTTTTCTGGTGACACTGATTTATTTAGCATTCAAGGCACACTTAACCGGCATGGCTACCACAGCATTCTGCAGCGATAATCTTGTTTGCGCTTAGTGGGACTACCATTTGTTTTTCAACAAGACAATGATCCAACACACCTCCAGGCTGTGTAATGATTAGAAGGAGAGTGATGGAGTGCTGCATCATATGACCTGGCCTCCACAATCAATCACCCCACAACCCAATTGAGATGGTTTGGGATGAGTTGGACCGCAGAGTGAAGGAAAAGCAACCAACAAGTGCTCAGCATATGTAGGAACTCCTTCAAGACCGTTGGAAATGCATTCCAGGTGAAGCAGGTTGAGACAATTCAAGTGTACAAAACTGTCATTAAGGCAAAGGGTGGCAACTTTGAAGAATGTTTAACACTTTTTTGGTTAATACATTTAATAGTTTTGATGTCTTCACTATTACATATTGTAGGAAATAGTCAAAATAAAGAAAAACCACTGAATGAGTAGGTGTCCAAACGTTTGACTAGTACTCTATGCATACATACAGTTGTCGTTCATCGTTTACATACACTTAGGTTGGAGACATTAAAACTAGTTTTTAAACCACTCCACAAATTTCTTGTTAACAAACTAGAGTTTTGGCAAGTCGGTTAGGACATCTACTTTGCGCACGACACAAGTCATTTTTCCAACAATTGTTTACAGGCAGATTAATTCACTGTATCACAATTCCAGTGGGTCAGAAGTTTACATACACTAAGTTAACTGTGCCTTTAAACAGCTTGGAAAATTCGAGAAAATGTCATGGCTTGTGATAGGCTAATTGACATTATTTGAGTCAATTGTGGATGTATTTCAAGGCCTACCTTCAAACTCGGTGCCTCCTTGCTTGACATGGGAAAAATCTAAAGAAATCAGCCAAGACCTCCACAAGTCTGGTTCATCCTTGGGAGCAATTTCCAAATGCCTGAAGGTACCACGTTCATCTGTACAAACAATAGTACGCAAGTATAAACACCATGGGACCACACAGCCGTCACACCGCTCAGGATGGAGGTTCTGTCTCTTAGAGATGAAAGTACTTTGTTGCGAAAAGTGCAAATCAATCCCAGAACAGCAGCAAAGGACCTTGTGAAGATGCTGGAGGAAACAGGTACAAAAGTATCTATATCCACAGTAAAACGGGTCCTATATCGATTTTTTACAATGATTAAATGTCAGGAATTGTGAACAACTGAGTTTAAATGTATTTGGCTAAGGTGTATGTAAACTTCAGACTTCAACTGTACACTCAGCAACAAAAAAAAACGTCCCGTCAACTGCTTTTATTTTCAGCAAACGTAACATGTGTAAATATTTGTATGAGCATAAGATTCAACAACTGAGACAAACTGAACAAGTTCCACAGACGTGTGAATAACAAATAAAATCTATTTTTTATTTCACCAGGTAGGCCACTTGAGAACAAGTTCTCATTCACAACAGCGACCTGGCCAAGATAAAGCAAAGCAGTGTGACAAAAACAACAGAGTTACACATAAGTGTATAGTCAGTAACAATATAAAAATCTATGTACAGTGTGTGCAAATGTAGAAGAGTAGGGAGGTTAGGCAATAAATAGGCCATAGAGGCGAAATAATTACAATTTAGCATTAACACTGGAGTGATGGATGTGCAGATGATGTGCAAGTAGAGATACAGGGGTGCAAAAGAGCAAGAGGATAAATAACAATATGGGGATGAGGTAGTTTGGTGTGCTATTTACAGATTGGCTGTGTACAGGTACAGTGATCAGTAAGCTGCTCTGACAACTGATGCTTAAAGTTAGAGGGAGATATAAGTGATTTTTGCAATTCGTACCAGTCATTGGCATCAGATAACTGGAAGTGAAATATACCTACTGGAGCGCCTGTGTGTTGCTATGGTGACCAGTGAGCTGAGATAAGGCGGGGCTTTACCTAGCAAAGACTTATAGATGACCTGGATCCAGTGGGTTTGGCATCGACTATGTAGTGAGGGCCAGCCAATGAGAGCATTCAAGTCACAGTGTTGGGTAGTACATGGGGCTTTGGTGACAAAACGGACGGCATTGTGATAGACTACATCCAGTTTGCTGAGTAGAGTGTTGGAGGCTATTTTGTAAATGACATCGCCAAAGTCAAGGAACAGTAGGATAGTCAGTTTTACAAGGGTATGTTTGGAGGTTTGTTAACACAGTGTCCAAAGAAGGGCCAGATGTATACAGAATGATGTCTGAGTAGAGGTGGATCAGAGAATCACCGGCAACAAAGGCGACATCATTGATATATACCGAGAAGAGAGTCCATCTGAGAATTGAGCCCTCTGTCCGGACAACAGAGGGCCAGAGGTCCGGACAACAGGCCCTCCGATTTCACACACTGAACTCTGTCTGAGAAGTAGTTGGTTAACCAGGCGAGGCAGTAATTTGAGAAAACAAGGCTATCGAGTCTGCTGATAAGATTGCGGTGATTGATAGTCGAAAGCCTTGGCCAGGTTGATGAATACGGCTGCACAGTACTATCTTTTATCGATGGCGGTTATGATATTGTTTAGGACCTTGAACTTGGCTGAGGTGCACCCATGACCAGCTCAGAAACCAGATTTTTTAAATGTATGTATTTTTTAACCAGGTAGGTTAGTTGAGAACAAGTTGTCATTTACAACTGCGACCTGATCAAGATAAAGCAAAGCAGTGCGACACAAACACAGAGTTACACATGTAATAAACAAACATACAGTTGTCGTGTCTTTGGCTATGCCGGATTAAGTGATATGACATGCTATTCTATAAAATAATTTCTCCGTAATTAATATTACCTGATTGAGCTAATCATGTAAATGTAATTAACTAGAGAGTCGGGGCACCACGAAATAATATTTATAGAGCTGTTGTCTTCCAAATAAACTCTTAAAGACCTAGTAATATTTTACATCAATAGCAGTCAATCTTAATTCAGTTTCATCTGAAAGTTGTAAATTCTTGGTTATCTGCACGAACCCTGGCTAACAAGTTGGATCAGCAATATTAAAATTGAGTTTAATTATTTATTTACTAAATACCTAACTAATCACACAGAATTACACATACACATAATTCAATCATAACTTGATTACAAATTACATCATAAAGGAAAACGTCCATAGCGGGCGGAACAGATATGACAGCTGGTCACACAAAAGAAAAGGGGCTGGGTTTGAGTGA
The DNA here is from genome assembly GCF_034236695.1 of Oncorhynchus nerka. Taxonomy (NCBI): domain Eukaryota; kingdom Metazoa; phylum Chordata; class Actinopteri; order Salmoniformes; family Salmonidae; genus Oncorhynchus; species Oncorhynchus nerka. The sequence goes on from NC_088413.1 coordinate 66,448,772, forward strand.
AAAAGCGGGAAGATTGAGGAACAAAGGGCGAAGCGGTGCTATCGTAAATACAGTATCTTATGCATTCTAAATTACCGCCCATTTGGAAAAGGAAAATGCAATAAATATTTACTCTGAGCTGCGCGTCGGCAGGTTGGTGGTAGATGGAAGACCGTGTTGCCCAACCGAGTCCTTTGAAGAATGTCTCTGCTGGTAAATTGGATACGTTGTAGTAACATTGTTGTGTGGTAGACGGATACTCTGTCTTTTCCTTCCGCAGCTGCGGTTGCTAACTCAACGGCTAGGAGGTATCACTTCTGTAGTGAATAAGAGTTCAAAGTTCATACCATACCAAAGCTCACGCTCATGTTGGCTTCGTTCTGTAGTTATTATCTGAACCATTCTGACATCGGACCGTCGTCCTCACATCCTCGGTTATAACAGGTTATAACCCTACCCACTGGCAAACGTCATGACACAGTCAATAATACAATAGAAAAAGTCTATGAGGTAGGATAAGGGAGGTAAGGCAATAAATAGGCCATAGTTGCGAAATAATTACAGATTGCATAGTGGAGAAGGTACGGTGGGATTCTAAATGGTCGGTGATCTGTTTGTTAACTTGGCTTTCAAATATTTTAGAAAGGCAGGGTAGGATGGATATAGGTTTATAACAGTTTGGGTCTAGTGTCTCCCCCTTTGAAGAGGGGGATGACCGCGGCAGCTTTCCAATCTTTGGGGTTCTCAGACGATACGAAAGAGAGGTTGAACAGGCTAGTAATAGGGGTTACAACAATTTTGGATGATCATTTTAGAAAGAGAGGGTCCAGATTGTCTAGCCAAGCTGATTTTGTAGAGATTGAGATTTTGCAGCTCTTTCAGAACATCAGCTGTCTGGATTTGGGTGGAGAAGCGGGGGGGGGGGGCTTGGGCAAGTTGCTGCAGGGACTGCTGAGCTGTTGGCCGGGGTAGGGGTAGCCAGGTGGAAGGCATAGCCAGCCGTGCGAAAATTGTTATTGAAATTCTCAATTATCATGTATTTATCGGTAGTGACAGTGTTTCCTAGCCTCAGTGCAGTGGGCAGCTGGGAGGATGTGCTCTTATTCTCCATAAAGTTTAGTGTCCCAAAACCTTTTGGAATTAGTGCTACAGGATGCAAATTTCTGTTTGAAAAAGCTAGCCTTAGCTTTCCGAACTGACTATGTTGGTTCCTGACTTCCCTGAAAAGTTGCATATCGCGGGGGCTATTCGATGCTAATGCAGAACACCACAGGATGCTTTTGTGCTGGTCAAGGGCAGTCAAATCTGGGGTGAACCAAGAGTTATGTCTGTTCTTAGTAATACATTTTTTGAAACGGGCATGCTTATTTAAGATGGTGAGGAAGGCACTTTTAAAGAGCAACCAGGCATCCTCTACTGATGGGATGAGGTCAATATCCTTCCAGGATACCCGAGCCAGATCGATTAGAAAGGCCTGCTCGCTGAAGTGTTTTAGGGAGTGTTTGACAGTGATGAGGGGTGGTCGTTTGACCACGCGGACCCATTACCCACACAGGTAATGAGGCAGTAATTTCTGAGATCCTGATTGAAGACAGCAGAGGTGTATTTAGAGGGCAAGTTGGTCAGGATATCTATGAGGGTGCCTATGGTTACAGATTTAGGGTTGTACCCGGTAGGTTCCTTAATAATTTGTTTGAGATTGAGGGGCATCTAGCTTTGATTGTAGGACGGACGGGGTGCATATCCCAGTTTAGGTCACCTAACAGTATTAACTCCAAAGATTGATGGGGGACAATCAATTCACATATGGTGACCAGGGCACAGCTGGGGGCTGAAGGGGATCTATAACAAGCGGCAATGGTGAGAGACTTGTTTCTGGAAAGGTGGATTTTTTAAAGTAGAAGCTCGAAATGTTTGGGTATAGACCTGGATATTATGACAGGACTCTGCAGGGAATCTCTGCAGGAGATTGCAACTCCGCCCCCTTTGGCAGTTCTATCTTGTCGGACGATGTTATAGTTAGGGATGGACATTTCAGGATTTTTGGTGGCCTTCCTAAGCCATGATTCAGACACTGTTAGGACATCAGGGTTGGCGGAGTGTGCTAAAGCAGTGAATAAAACAAACTTAGGGAGGAGGCTTCTAATGTTAACATGCATGAAACTAGGGCTTTTACGGGTACAGAAGTCAACAAATGAGAGTGCCGGGAGAATGGGAGTGGAGCTAGGCGCTGCAGGGCCTGGATTAACCTCTACATCACCAGAGGAACATAGGAGGAGTAGGATAAGGGTATGGCTAAAGGCTATAAGAACTGGTCTTCTAGTGCGTTTGGAACGGAAAGTAAAAGGAGCACATTTCTGGGCGCAGAAGAATAGATTCAAGGCATAATGTACAGACAAGGGTATGGTAGGATATAAGTGCAGTGGAGGTAAACCAAGGCATTGAGTGACGATGAGAGGTTTTGTCTCTAGAGACACCAGTTAAGCCAGGTGAGGTCACCGCATGTGTGGGGGGGTAAAACAAAAGGGCTATCTAAGGCATGTTGGGCAGGGCTGGGGGCTCTACAGTGAAATAAGATAGTAATCACTAACCAAAACAGCAATAGACAAGGCACATTGACTTTAGGGAGAGGCATGTGTAGCCGAGTGATCATAGGGTCCAATGAGTAGCACTAGATGAGTCAAGGAGCTGTAGTTGCTAATATGCTAGGCGATCTGGAGACATGGCGATTCAGACAGCTAGCGGGCCGGGGCTAACAGATGGGCATCCGACATCGCCAATTGGCAAAAGAGGTATTGTAGCCCAAGAATTGACTGCTGGACCTCTTTGGCGAGCTGGGAGATGGGCCTAGCTCGAGGCTAGCTTGTGCTTGCTTCGGGATAGAGATGTTAGCCAGGAGTAGCCACCCGGGTGGCAGCTTGCTAGCTGGGATGATCCGGTGTCAAGGTTCAGAGCTTGCGGTAGGAATAATGTGTCCCTGAACAAAGGGGGGGGGCGGGGGTCAAAATCAAAAGTAACAGTCAGTATCTGGTGTGGCCACCAGCTGCATTAGGTACTGCAGTGCATCTCCTCCTCATGGACTGCAGCAGATTTGCCAGTTCTTGCTGTGAGATGTTACCCCACTCTTCCAAGGCAAATGCAAGTTCCCGGACATTTCTGGGGGGGGATGGCCCTAGCCCTCACCCTCCGAACCAACAGGTCCCAGACGTGCTCAATGGGATTGAGATCCGGGCTCTTCGCTGGCCATGGCAGAACATTGACATTCCTGTCTTGCAGGAAATCACGCACAGAACAAGAAGTATGGCTGGTGGCATTGTCATGCTGGAGGGTCATGTCAGGATGAGCCTGCAGGAAGGGTACCACGAGGGAGGAGGTCTTCCCTGTAACGCACAGCGTTGAGATTGCCTGCAATGACAACAAGCTCAGTCCGATGATGCTGTGACACGACGGACCCTCCACCTCCAAATCGATCCCGCTCCAGAGTACAGGCCTCGGTGTAACGCTCATTCCTTCGATGATAAACGCAAATCCGACCATCACCCCCGGTGAGACAAAACCGCGACTCGTCAGTGAAGAGCCCTTTCTGCCAGTCCTGTCTGCTACAGCGACGGTGGGTTTGTGCCCATAGGCGACGTTGTTGCCGGTGATGTTGTAAGGCAGGTCCTCACCAGACAAGCCTACAAGCACTCAGTCCAGCCTCTCTCAGCCTATTGTGGACAGTCTGAGCACTGATGGAGGGATTGTGCATTCCTGGTGTATCTTGGGCAGTTGTTGTTGCCATCCTGTACCTGTCCCACAGGTGTGATGTTCGGATGTACCGATCCGGTGCAGGTGTTGTTACACGTCCACTGCGAGGACGGTCTGCTCTTCTCCCTGTAGCACTGTCTTAGGCGTCACACAGTACGGACATAGCAATTTATTGCCCTGGCCACATCTGCAGTCCTCATGCCTCCTTGCAGCATGCCTAAGGCAAGTTCACACAGATGAGCAGGGACCCTGGGCATCTTTCTTTTGGTGTTGTTCAGAGTCAGTTTTCATAACTGTGACCTTAATTGCCTACCGTCTGTAAGCGTCTTAACGACCGTTCCACAGGTGCATGTTCATTAATTGTTTATGGTTCATTGAACAAGCTTTTACAATGAAGATCTGTTAAGTTATTTGGATATTTACAAATTATCTTTGAAAGACAGGGTCCTGAAAAAGGGACAAGCATACTTCCAAAGTTGTGGCAAAATGGTTAAGGACAACAAAGTCAAGGTATTGGAGTGGCAAAGCCCTGACCTCAATCCCATAGAACATTTGTGGACAGAACAAAAAAAGCGTGTGTGAGCAAGGAGGCCTTCAAAGCTGACTCAGTTACACCAGCTGTCAGGAGGAATGGGCCGAAATTCACCCAACTTATTGTGGGAGGTTTGTGGGAGGCTACCTGAAACATTTGATCCTAGTTAAACAATTTAAAGGGCAATGCTACCAAATACTAATTCAGTGTATGTAAACTTCTGACCCACTAGGAATGTGATGTGATGAAAGAAATAATAGCTGAAATAAATCACTCTACTATTATTCTGACATTTCACAATCTTAAAATAAAGTGGTGATCCTACAACAGGGAAATTTTATTAAGATTAAATGTCAGGAATTGTGAAAAATGGAGTTTAAATGTATTTGGCTAAGGTGTATGTAAACTCCTGACTTCAACTGTATGCATTTTTACTGCTCTAATTACATTGATATCCAGTTTCTAATAGCAATAAGGCACCTTGGGAGTTTGTGGTATATGGCCAATGTACCACACCTCCTGGGGCCTTATTGCTTAAAACATACCACTGGTATGACAGAAAATTACATTAATGTTGTTGATAACCAGTTTATAATAGCAATAAGGCACCTCTGGGGTTTGTGGTATATGGCCAATATACCACGGCTAAGGGCTGTATCCAGGCACTCTGCGCCGAGTCGTGCATAAGATCATCCCTTAGCTGTGGTATATTGGCCATATACCACACCTCCTTGGGTCTTATTGCTGAATTGATCACATTTTTATTCATGACATTTCCACAGAGGTCGCAGTGGTGTAAAACTACTTTAAAGTACCTCTTAAGTAGTTTTGGGGGGTATCTGTACTTGACTATTTATATTTGACAACTTTTACTCCACTACATTCCTAAAGAAAATAATATTATTTTTACTCCTTACATTTTCCCTGACACCCAAAAGTACTAATTACATTTTGAATGCTTAGTAGGACAGGAAAATTGTCTAATTCACGTCCCAGTCATCCCTACTGCCTCGGATCTAGACTCACTAAACACAAATGCTTCATTTGTAAAGGATGTCTGAGTGTTGAAGTGTGCTCCTGGCTATCCGTTAAAAAAAATGTAACCTCTAATATCATGCCGTCTGGTTTGCTTAATTAAAGGAATTAGAAATGTATACTTGATGTTGTTAAAGTAGTTTTTTGCGATTACTTTTGATACTTAAGTACATTTAAAACCAAATACTTTTGGACTTTTACTGAAGTAGTATTGTACTGGGCAACTTTCATTTTTACTTGAGTCATTTTCTTTTAAAGTATCTTTACTTTTACTCAAGTATGTCTATTGGTACTTTTTCCACCACTGTGAGGTTGATATAACACTGAAATTGTGAAAATTATGATAATGCCCTTTTTGTACAAGAGTCCTTTGAAGAAATTGTCTGGAATTTCAGCCTGTTCAGGTAGGATGGACCTTTTGGCCCACATGCCACAATGTGATCTTATTATAATAGACCAATGACTGTTCATCTGGGTAAAGGCTCCAGACCATCCTATCAGCCAATCAGGCCTATGTATATAAATATCTTCACATTTATTTCCTAACACCCACGTGATCATACTGAGCATTTCAAACACCAAAAGGAGGCTCAGGGAAATAAATTAAACACAGAGTTTTCATTAAATTAACACTGATCTATTCAACATACAGTGGTGATTTAAAAATATAATTACAAAGACTGAACGGGGCCTTTAAGGATTCCAGCTTTAACACCCCAATACACTAGTTAAGACTGCTTTTGTAAAGACAACTTAGAAATTGCACTTCATCCGACATTGGTTGAAATTCAAATGAATGTGTACGTTTCTGCACCACCTCTGCCCGCAACCTGGAATTTCTTGCAAACGAAACAGCACTTGTTACAATAATGTAATCAAAGCTCACTAAATTAAATGTATCACACACACACAAATCAGCTTTTAGGGACACTCAAGGCCAGAGGGACAAAAGTGAAGAAAAATACATTCAGGGTTAAAGAGCATTTAATAATTTTATGAATGTTTGGTACGAAAACCATACAAATTATTCATAGTAGATTACTATTGAGCTTCATAGGAAATCATATATTATAACCACATGGAATGTTCGATTAAACTGTCATTAATAAAAAATTATACATCTGTTAAGCCAAATCAGTTTTGTATAGCATAAGTTTAAGCATAACAATGTTTAGCTATAATAACTCTACATCAACCACTAACATTGAATTGGTTCAAAAGCTTTGATTACTGCATGATGTTTTCTGGTGTTTCTTTTAAGTTGTGCAAAGTCCTTCTTGCAGTCCGAGCAACAGTAAAGCTTTTCTCCAGAGTGAACACGCTTGTGTTCTTTTAATACTGAAAAGATATTTCAACATTCAAGGTAGTGGTGGGACTTCTCTCCAGTCTGCACACACCAATGTTGCACTAGGTGAATAATTTGCCACAGTCAGAGCAGCGGTGTGGTTTTATTCCAGTGTGTTGTATCGGATGACACTTCAAATTAGAGGACTGGGGAAAACACTTCCCACAGTTTTTACACATGTAAGGCTTCTCACCACTGTGAACCCTGTAATGCATTTTCAACTGACGTGATAATGCAAAACCCTTTCCACAACCAAGACATTTCAGACTTCTCTCCAGTATGCAAATACTTATGACTTCAGGCCTGACATTTTTACCACAGTTGAAGCATTGGAACCGTTTTTCGCCAATAGGCTTGGGTGTGTGTTTGGTTTTCCAAACCGGCCACAGGAATAAGGCTGATCGTCTCTATGGAATACCAAGTCCACCTTCAAGCGAGATTTTGAAATAACATTCCACATTCAGAGCAGCATTACAGTTTCTCCCTAGTATGCATGCGCTGGTGGGTCCATAAGTTAGCCAGTTGGGAAAACGTTTTCCCACAGTCAGAGCAACTGTACGGTTTCTCTCCACTGTGCACTCTATTGTGTGTTTTCAGAAGAAACGTTGATACAAATCTCTTCCCACAGACAGTGCAGTGGTGGGGCTTCTCTCCTGTGTGTGACATTTTGTGTAACCTTAATCCTCCTTTGGAGGCAAAGGTCTTCTTACACTGACCACATGCTACTCTTTCTCCAGTATGCGTGTGCTCATGCTTTCTCAAGTCTCCCAGGCCTTTGAACTTCTTCTCACACTTAGAGCAGTGGTAAGGTCTCTCTCCTGTATGCACCCTTGTATGACCAGTAATTTCATGCAAGGTTTTGAAGCTCTTGTCACAATGAATGCAGTTATAAGGTTTCTCCCCAGTGTGTATTCGCATGTGCCTCACCAAGGGACCTGAAGTGGAGAAGGTTGCATCACAGAAAGTGCAGTGGTAGGGCCTCTCTCCAGTGTGTATCCGCATGTGTACCACAAGATGTGCCTTTATGGTAAAGCCCTTCCCACAATGAGAGCATGGAAAAGGTCTTTCACCAGTATGTGACCGCTGGTGTGCTTTTACAGAGGATGCTGCAGAAAATCTCTTTCCACAGTCAGGGCAAGAGTAAGGCTTCTCTCCAGAATGAATGCGCTGGTGTATTTTAAGATTACTGAGACTGGAGAATGTTGTCCCACAGTCACGACACTGGTAAGGTTTCTCTCCAGTGTGCGTCCTCTGATGAGACTTTAAACTTGAAGCTGACTTGAATCTCTTATTACAGGCTGCACAGTGGTAGGGCTTCTCTCCAGTATGATTCATTTGATGATACTTCAGGCCCGCTGATGAGCCGAAACTCATCTCACAATCAGGGCAAGAATAAGGTTTTTCTCCATTATGAGTAAGCTGGTGAGATTTCAATGCCTCGGATCTGGCAAATCCTTGCCCACAGTCAGAGCACTGGTATGGCTTCTCACCAGTATGGATTCTTCTGTGTCTTTTCATAAGTCCTGCCGTAGTGAAGCCTCTCCCACAGTCAGGACAGGGGTATCGCTTCTCAGCGGTATGAGTTCGCCGATGTTTATTCAGATAACGTTGTGTTATAAAGTTCTTTCCACAGTCAGGGCAGCTAAAGGGTTTTTCTCCAATATGTCTTAGCTGATGTTCTCGTAGGCTTCCCATGTGCTTAAAATTCTTCCCACATTCAGAGCACGAGTAAGGTTTCTCTCCTGTATGAACTGTCCGATGAACTCTCAAAGCACTTAAGATAGAAAAGTACTTTCCACAGTCAGAGCAGTGGTAGGACTTTCCTTTGTGCACTTTCTGATGATTCCTTAGATCTTTATAATTACTAAAACTCTTGCCACACTGTTTACAGTGGTGCATCTTAATCGTGAAAAATGTTTGTTGTTGTTTAGGCTTTACTGATGTAGAAGAGCTCTTTCTGTTCTTCGGCTGTTTGCGGCTAGGGCTCCGTCCTGTGTGATTGAAACAGTCTCGGGTTAGATAAAAGAACAGATCAATGTCTTAGGAAGTTTAATTAAAGACAGATTAATCAAGAAAATCAAGCCATGTCGATTAATCCAAAACTGTATTAGGATATTTACAGCCGACAGTATTTAGTCCAGGATTAAAGGGAAACTGGTTTTCAACGTCATCTTCATCATCTCCAGCACAATACCAGTTAACATGTCTAAACGGCACATTTCTAAGTTTTGTAGAGAAGTTCTACCCCGGTGACATCAAAGGTTAAGACACTTTGTCATGGAAATTCTACCTAAGGACACTCAAAGCAATTAATAAATTGTTTATCGGAATGCTAACGAGGTCGCAGTCAAACTTAGATACATAAAGTCCCGTTCTGAAGTGAGCTCTCCAAAAGCGTTCCCTTTATACGGCTACATAAAAACCAACCAACATGATTTATTGGGTCCTACATGTGACTGGCTCCATCTCCTATCTTAACTTAAAGAACATATTCTGTGCATTCTGCAAAATGGTCCTAAAGACCCCCCCCCCTCCTCCTCATCATATCTTTACCCAGCACAAATAGGAACCAAGGATTGTTTATGACACAAAAGACAAGATTAACATTTTCAAGACTGTCTCTTTACACAAGAAAATTTCCTTCACAACTTGCCAAACACCATGAGATTTGCGATGATGTGGGGAGCAGGACAATATCCTCCCTTGGGCTAGAAACTTGTTGCAGGATTTGAAAAGCACTTTTAATCTTACCTTATGTCACAGAGAAGCATTTTTTGGGGAGTCTTGTCTTTTTAACTACAAACACCTTTCTCATATGAAGACATTGGTTTGGTGCTGGAATTGATCAAAGCAGGTTAAAAAGTGGAGTCTCTGTCGTTTAATCTGTGTCCATGAAAGAGGCCTACAGTGACCAACAATTTGTTGCAAAAACATGTTACTATATATTAGGGCTGGGCGGTATACAGTATTTTATGATACTGTATTGATACAGGGACCGGTTTGGGTTTTTACAGTACCTTCTATACCGGAATTTGAATGTTTGGTTTGTTAAATGTGATACGCCATGTGTAATATAAATTTTTATAGTTCACTTCGCTACTTGAGTCATGTCTCTTCGCTCTTTCTCTTCTTGCCACTTTCCACACATACCTAGCCACGCCCCCTGTCACTCAAGGAGCACATTTGACGTTCCTCAGCAACAAGACATTTGCATGCATGCAGCACATGCAACAATGTTGATGACAATGCTGTTTTCACTTTGCTTCTTAATATAAATCCACTAACATTCTAGACATACCTCCAAACTACATGCCACCCTAGACCCTCTTCAATTTGCTTACCGCCCCAATAGATCCACAGACGACGCAATCACCACCACACTGCCCTGTCCCATCTGGACAAGAGGCATACCTATGTAAGAATACTGTTAATCAATTTCAGCTCAGCATTTAACACCATAGTACCCTCCAAACTAGTCATTAAGCTCGAGACCCTGGGTCTCGACCCGATGAGACAAGATAGTAACTACTAACAATTGGATACCACGAAATTGGGGAGAAAAGGGGGTAAAATACAAAAAAATAAAACACAAATAAATGTACATCTCACCCATCTATACACAACCACAAAGTGAACAAATGTTTATAAATATTTGCAAATTGATTGAAAATTAAATACAGAAATATCTCATTATATTAATAGTCCCACCCCTTTGCCATGACACTCCAAACTGAGCTCAGGTGCATCCAATTTCCTTTGATCATCCTTGAAATGTCACTACAACTTGGAGTCCACCTGAGTCCGCCAACTCAAATTGTTTGAAGATGATTTAGAAAGGAACTGGTCTATACAAAGTTCCACAGTTGACAGTCCATGTCAGAGCAGACACTATACCATGAAGTCCAAGGAACGGTGTGTCGATCTCCGAGATAGAATTGTGACGAGTAATATCTGGGGAAGGGTAGAAAACAATGTCTATAGTGTTGAATGTTTACAAGAGCATGGTGGTCTTCGTCATATGGAACTACCCAGACTCTGCCTAGAGCTGACCGTCCGACCAAACTGAGCAACAAGGACCTTGGTCAGGGGGTGACCAAGAACCCAATGACCAGTGTTCCTTGGCTGATATGGGAGAAACTGCCAGAAGTACAATAGTCTCTACAGCACTTCACCAATCTGGGCTTTATGGGAGAGTGGCCAGACGGAAGCCACTCCTGAGAAAAGGGCACATGACAGCACACCTGGAGTTTGCAAAAATGCACGAGAGACAGATCATAAGGCAAAAGATTATATGGTCTGATGAGAGACAACTTGTACTTTTTCGGCCTGAATGCAAAGCGCTACATCTGGAGAAAACCAGGCACAGCTCATCAACCGTCTAACACCATCCCTACCGTGAAACATGGCGGTGGCAGCATCATACTATGGGGATGCTTTTCAGCAGCATGGACTGGGAGACTGGTAAGGAAAAAGGGGACAATGAAGGGGGCCAATTACAGGCAAATCCTTGATAGTTTGCCCTTTGAAGCAGGTTATCTTAGACTGGGGTGAAGATTTACATTCCAGCAGGACAGTGACCCCATGTATACAGCCAAAGCAACAGTGTAATAGCTTCAGAACAATATACAGAAAATGCTGAATATGTCAAGGGGTATGGATACTTTCTGAAGGCACTGTATTATGAAGGATACAACCTTCTGTCTCTTGTAACAGATATTGCAGTTGCACAAGTCCCTACACATCGCATTAAAGAAAACTATCTGCGTTGTGTGATGTAGGCTAATCTTTATAGTTGCTGCCATATCGAAGCCACCAGCCAGACTTGCCTCCTTCTATAGCCAATGTTTGCAATGATGTCTGTATCTTGCCTGTGTTTGATATGCTGCCAGGATACATGCATGTAGCTCCCCATAAAAAAAACTTTAAACCACACACAGGCCCTGCTACTTCGCCTTTCAATGATCACGAAATACAGTGGTTGCTCCTTTAAAAGTTGCCATACTGCAGCACACAATGCAGGCTGCTGCAGCATTCTGTGGCATGTTGTCAGCCATTTTTTCTGTAAAAGCAAGTTAGTCTAGTTTGACCACCAGATAGCATCTGAGAAGCTTGAGTCTTCCAAATAGGCATTAGCAGAGAACTTAAAAGCTTTTTTTGTAATAACATAGTACAGTTGAAGTCAGAAGTTCACATACACCTTAGCCAAATACATTTGAACTCAGTTTTTTACAACTCCTGACATTTAATCCTAGTAAACATTCCCTGTCTTAGGTCTGTTAGGATCACCACTATTTTAAGAATGTGAAATGTCAGAATAATAGTAGAGAATTATTAATTTCAACTTTTATTTCTTTCATCACATTCCCAAGTGGTTCAGAAGTTTATACACTCAATTAGTATTAGGTAGTTGTGGAAAGCTTCCCACAATAAGTTTCCTCATGACATGGCTGGTGTAACTGAGTCAGATTTGTAAGCCTCATTGCTCGCACATGCTTTTTCAGTTCTGCCCACAATTTTTTTTAGGGTTGAGGTCAGGGCTTTGTGATAGCCACTCCAATACCTTGACTTTGTTGTCCTTAAGACATTTTGACAACTTTGGAAGTATGCTTGGGGTCATTGCCCATTTGGGACCAAGCTTTAACTTCCTGACTGATGTCTTCAGATGTTGCGTCAATATATCCACGTAATTTTCCTCATGATGCCATCTATTTTGTGAAGTGCACCAGTCCCTCCTGCAGCAAAGCACCCCCACAACATGATTTTTCCACCCCCGTGCTTCACGGGTTGGGATGGTGTTCTTCAGTTTGCAAGCCTCCCCCTTTCTCCTCCAAACATAACGATAGTCATTATGGCCAAATAGTTCTATTTTTGTTTCATCAGATCAGAGGACATTTCTCCAAAAAGTACAATCTTTGTCCCCATGTGCAGTTGCAAACCGTAGTCTGGCTTTTTTAATGGCGGTTTTGGAGTAGTGGCTTCTTCCTTGCTGAGTGGCCTTTCAGGTTATGTCGATATAGGACCCGTTTTACTGTGGATGTAGATACTTTAGTACCAGTTTCCTCCAGCATCTTCACAAGGTCCTTTGCTGTTGTACTGGGATTTATTTGCACTTTTCGCACCAAAGTTCGTTCATCTCTAGGAGACAGAACGCATCTCCCTCCTGAGCGGTATGACGGCTGCGTAGTCCCATGGTGTTTATACTTGCTTACTATTGTTTGTACAGATTAACGTGGTACCTTCAGGCTTTTGGAAATTGCTCCCAAGGATGAACCAGACTTGTGGAGGTCTTGGCTGATTTCTTTTGATTTTCCCATGATGTCAAGCAAAGAGGCACTGGGTTTGAAGGTAGGCCTTGAAATACATCCACAGGTACACCTCCAATTGACTCAAATGATGTCAATTAGCCTATCAGAAGCTTCTAAAGCCACGACATCATATTCTGGAATTTTCCAAGCTGTTTAAAGGCACAGTCAACTTATTGTATGTAAACTTCTGACCCACTGGAATTGTGATACAGTGAATTAAAAGTGAAATCTGTCTGTAAACAATTTTTGGAAAAATGACTTGTGTCATGTCATGCACAAAGTAGATGTCCTAACCGACTTGCCAAAACTACCATTTGTGGAATGGTTGAAAAATAAATTAATGACTCCATCCTAAGTGTATGTAAACTTCCGACTTCAACTGTCTATGGGATTAAGAAATTTGGCTTAATTAATTTGATTAATATTATGGTGTTTCTATTCCGAGAAAAACGAAACCCTCAGGGGTTTCCTTTAGGATGGCATGGAAAATATTGTGCTGTACAACGTGACGGTCAGGAGAAAGCTTCATCATAATAGGATTCTGAATTGTTTGCCATCATTAGACAACTTTGTTCCAATATTTCTGTAAATCAGTGATATTTATTCCCATAGTAATTCGTTATGGATCCATAACTAAATCAACATCTGCATTTTGAAAGAGTTATAATTATTTACAGAAACTTCTGAGACAGTATTAATGAACACCCGGACTTTCACTGGTAAGCCATATTTGCCTTGGGATCCATCCCAGTTTTCTGTGCCCACTCGTGGTCTCTCTCTTCGGTTACACATCCTTGGAATAGCAGAACAGCATAACGGCACCAGCCACTGTTCACCTATTGATTGCGCTGCGGATAATGCCAGTTTGTTTTTAAAATGTAACCTTTGTTTAAACTAGGCAAGTCAGGTAAGAACAAATTCTTATTTACAACTGTCTACGCCGGCCAAACCCGGATGACGCTGGGTCAATTGCTCACCACCTTATGCCAATCCCAATCACGGTCGGATGTGATACAGCCTGTATTCGAACCAGGGACTGTAGTAAAGCCTCTTGCACCGATATGCAATGCCTTAGACCGCTGCGCCACTCAGGAGCCATGACCAATTAATATATATTTTTCCCCCAGAACATTAACCATCTGTAGGTAGTTGTGGAAAGGTAGATACAAATGATTTGTTGCAGGTTGGGGAGGTCACACCTAGTTCGGCTATTAGACAGTTCTTTAGTAAAGGTTGAAAAAAGCTTGTGAAAAACGAATAATAATACTTTTCCCCCTTTCCACATGTTAAAGATTCCAATTGATAGTGTTTTTAGCCAGTCGGCCACAACCCCAATTAATACATTTGGGCACAGTCGATAGCGTGCTGTACTTCAGACCAGAATGTTGAGGGTTTGAAACCGGACGCAAAACGAATTTGTCCAACGATAACAGCCCGTGATGTATGGGCGTAATCGGAGTTTGACGGCTGTCAACATCAAGCATATCACATGTCAAGGGATGACTACAACACAAACCCAGCTACCTGGGGGGTGAACATTGTAACATTCTAGCAATAGTGTCTTGGAGTTGAGTCTGGATATGCAAAATTATACACACTTACATGCTGTGATCACAACATTCCAAGATCAGAATGACAGTTTAATCGCAGCGATTCAATAAAAGTGGATAAAGCTAAATGATTACATCCTACAAGGTTTTTCAATCCCGTTGTGAAGTATTCAACAATACAGTTGGTTTGTCTACACAGAGGCAAATAATTATCTTCTAAATTCAAAGGAGTTCATCTGAATACAAGGTCATTCAATATCTGATGACTTGCTTGTTGTTTTTGCTGTATGTGTTATCACTGGCAGGGATGTAGACAGTATAGGCCTATTCTCAGAACATGTTCTTTAGAATCTTCAAACATGCTTATGTTGCAAAACTGTTACGACACTTAAGGGAATTTTTATCAATGATGACTAATTATGTATACATTTCAATCAGGACTGACTAATCAGAATACTATTATGTTACTGTATATGTACTAATCAGAATACTATCATGTTACTGTATATGTATGAATTTTCTTTTTAAACTTAGTACTGAATATAATATTTGCAAATATAATCAAGATTTAGAACAATGACTGTCTGTACTACGGTAGAAATGAATTAACTCATGGCCAGTCTGGCTAGAAGGCTTATCTACACAAGCATGGCCTTGGCTCGGTCATATATTATCTTAAATAGGGAGAGACATGCGAGAACCATACAGCCATTGTACTACAGCGGAAATGACATGGGCTAGTACTGAAACTAATGACGTCATTTTCAGTTTATAACCTGTGGTAAAATGTGTAATGGGCAGTACTCTCGTGAATAAAAGCTGCTGTTTGACTTTAAGACTGGGCTCTGTTCATTTCTATAAAATAAGGGTCATACAAATCCTTATGAATTGACAGTGTTTGATTTTAATTGGGTGTTAAAACATGGAGGAATTAAATTCCTGTAACAGACACCAAAGCTTGTACGAACATGTTGATCACAGGGCCGTAGCCAGGGTCTGAGTTTTAGTGAGGTCCAAATATAGATATTTAAGTTAAAGCTCATTTACTGCATTTATATACAATTTAAAAACTCTAAAATGCTTTCTGTTACCAGAAAAATGTGAACAAATAAGTTTGCTTTACAGCTATTTTCCTGAAATTCTACACATTTTGCCATGACTTATGCCATGTTAATATGATATCTTAGTGAGAGTGACTAACAAAATCAAATGTGGGGCCCCCTTGGAGGTCAGTGCCCAGCCAGTAATTAGGCCATGATTACAACAAGGTAAGATAGCTTTTAAAAAATGTTAACAGACATGGACTAATTGAGTGACTGTCAGTGAGCGACATAACAAGAGGAAAACTGCTGATGCACAACCAAGTTTCAAAATTGCACTTTGTGTATTCTACTATTCTAACTATCAACAGTAAGTTGAGACCCCAACAGTTCCCCCAAAACTATGCATTAGATGTTTTATTCTGAAAAATGACTGAGGTCCGGACATCGGTTTCCTCATGTGTAGCTACAGCCCTGGTTGAGCATATATTTTGTGTATAGCTGCATCTAGCCTAACACGCACATCACACAGTCCACGTTGAGTGACAGAGTTGCTAAATAAATGTGCACATACATCAAATCATTTTACACACACTGCTCACATGCATTAACGAGCATCTTCATAGCCATAGCTTGGTTCTATTGGAGATGCACCACAAGTCCCCTCCTTACTGGATATCAGGAAGATACAAACCCACATGGGTTTAACTAACTAAAAACTAGGTTTGCCTTTTTATCTGTGGATTAATTATCAGAGTGGAGGAACTGCCCCTAAATTAATATATTTGATTCACAATTGATTTTGGTAATTTAACTTGCATGTCATGATTAGAGCTCGACTGATTAATCGGAATGGCCGATTAATTAGGGCCGATTTCAAGTTTTCATAACAATCGGTAATCGGCATTTATGGACACCAATCATGGCATTGCACTCCACGAGGAGACTGCGTGACAGACTGACTACCTGTTATGTGAGTGCAGCAAGGAGCCAAGGTAAGGTGCTAGCAAGCATTAAACGTATCTTATAAAAAACAATCAATCTTAACATTATCACTAGTTAACTACACATTGTTGATAATTTTACTAGTTTATCTAGCATGTCCTGCGTTGCGGTGTCTGTTAATTTATCATTGAATCACAGCGTACTTCGCCAATCGGGTGATTTAACAAGCGCATTCGCGAAAAAAAAGCACTGTCGTTGCACCAATGTACCTAACTAACCATAAACATCAACGTCTTTCTTAAAATCAATACACAAGTGTATATTTTTAAACCTGCATATTTAGTTAATATTGCCGGCTAACATTCATTTCTTTTAACTAGGGAAATTGTGTCACTTCTCTTGCATTCTATGCAACAGAGTCAGGGTATATGCAGCAGTTTGAGCCGCCTGGCTCGTTGCGAACTGTGTGAAGACCATTTCTTCCTAACAAACACAGCCATCTTCGCCAAACGGGCGATGATTTAACAAAAGCGCATTTGCGAAAAAAGCACAATCGTTGCACGAATGTACCTAACCATAAACATCAATGCCTTTCTTAAAATCAATACTTTTAAACCTACATATTTAGTTAAAAGAAATTCAGGTTAGCAGGCAATATTAAACTAGGGAAATTGTGTCACTTCTCTTGTGTTCATTGCACGTAGAGGCAGGGTATACGCAGTTTAGGCCGCCTGGCTTGTTGGGAACTAATTTGCCAGAATTTTACGTAATTATGGCATAACAGTGAAGGTTGTGCAATGTAACAGCAATATTTAGACTTATGGATGCCACAGAACTGTTGGGGCGGATTAATCATAATGAGTTGGGTAACATAGATAATTAAGATGTTTTAGTTGCATAATATGCTTATGTGAGATACTTGTCATTAGAATGTATCCCTTTGGACTCTAGTGTTGGCAGTTGGACTTTTCCCTCAGCTAGGGCTCAGTCACTTGGGGCCCAGAGAGGGGAGAGGTCAGGCTTGTCTTTCACATGTCCCTGGTGCTATGCAGAATATCAGAAAGGGAAGAGGACAGAATGGGACATTGTCTTCATATGTGAATGTGTCTTTACCTATTCTTAAACAATGTGAAGGGAAGGCGTGATTAATGCGGAACCAATTACTTGTCTCCACAATGTCTGTGCGCAAGTCACTCCCCTCAGTGAGCTTGTCCAGGAGTGGGGTCAAGAGGGGGTTTACTTGAGACTCTAAAGTTGACAATTGATATATACATTGGATTAGTTGGTGTTTTTGTACTATGAAGTACCAGGAACGAGATTAGAACCTCATCTTAGGGACCAAAATGAATGATAATGTATATTGAATGCTATCTGGCTATAGGATACTCCTCTCTCAAGTAAAAGTCTTTCTTTGTGAACAGTTCCTAAATATCTGTGGTTTGTCGTGTCAAAGGGGTGTGGATCTTTGCTATAAAAGATCTCAGTAGCCATTGTGTTGACACTCAACGGTTCATTAGAAATGGCAAATCATTGAAAGTCAAGTGCTAATGCAGATGTAGTTTAAGTATAACTGACTGGTGTGTGAAGTTTGTCTCTCTCCTCATGTGGTAATACGGTTCCGTATTTCACTGAAATGATAAGTCATTGATATGGTCAAATCCGGAAAATAAGGCACATTTCTGCGTGTTATTATATTATAATTAAGTCTATGATTTGATATAGCAGTCTGACTGAGCGGTGGTAGGCAGCACCAGGCTCATAAGCATTCATTCAAACAGCACTTTACTGCGTTTGCCAGCAGCTCTTCGCAATGCTTCAAGCATTGAGCTGTTTATGACTTCAAGCCTATCAACTCCCGAGATTAGACTGGCAATACTAAAGTACCTATTAGAACATCCAATAGTCAAAGGAATATGAAATACAAATGGTATAGAGGGAACGGTTGGGGCGGATGAATCAGAATTAGTTGGGTAACATAGGCCGTCATTGAAAATAAGAATTTGTTCTTAACTGACTTGCCTAGTTAAATAAAGGTTAAAAACTATATATAACAAAATTAGTCCTATTATAACTACAACCTAAAACTTCTTACCTGGGAATATTGAAGACTCATGTTAAAAGGAACCACCAGCTTTCATATGTTCTCATGTTCTGGGCAAGAAACTAAAACGTTAGCTGTTTTTACATGGCACATATTGCACTTACTTTCTTCTGTTTTTGCATTATTTAAACCAAATTGAACATGTTTCATTATTTATTTGAGACTAAATTGATTTTATTGATGTATTATATTAAGTTAAAATAAAAAAGTGTTAATTGTTCATTCAGTATTGTTGTAATTATCATTATTACAAATATACATATAAAAACAATCTGCCAATTAATAGGCACCGGCTTTTTTTGGTCCTCCAATAATCTGTATCGGCGTTGAAAAATCATGATCGGTCGACCTCTAGTCATGATCATGTCTGATGGGGACAGACAAAATCAACATGTGCATGATGACACGCGCACGATGACACGCCGGCATGGCCGGTGTAGTCAGCATACAATTCCTCCTGAAAAAAATAGCATGCAATCAACTTATGCTTAATAGCCTGAGGCGATTAAACATGTCGACATGCCTTTTGTGTACAACATTCATCGTCGATCAAGGAGGGGGAGGAATCGGCAGCGAAGCACGAACAGCCCCCGAGCAACAGCTACGTAGGTAGCGGAGTAGGCAGCAGCTACGTTATTAAAAAATAAAATCCTGCACATGCACAGAAATCTCAGTATCTTTAACCACGGAACCTTCGGGTTCCAGGAAAATCTGCAAAGATAGTCACGTCGTATAAAAAACGGTAATGATCCAATGACTTCAATTCAAAACAATGGAACAATACAATGAAATCTGTTAACTCTTATTATATCTTCTAAAATTAAGGCACATAAATACTTTCCAAGCACTTTTATCTCAGAATTGTTATAAAGAACACAACTTAAAACAGAATACCCCAAAAATATATATATTTTGACCCAGTTTGGCACATTGAATTGGCTGCTTTTTACACTACTTCATAACAAATACACTTACCAAGAGGAATTGAAGCCTCAAATCCACTCTCCTCTCTTTCACATTGTCTGAAACGGTCTCCCAGTAAATTCCTGCAGTCCTCCAGTATCACTGAAACCTTTCTAAGAGTCGGCAGGGGCGGTTTGTCTTTTGCGTGATGGGGCGGAGTTATGCTGAAGTTGTCCTTACAATCCTGGAGTGAAGGGCGGGAAAAACATTTACTGTAAGTAATCTACAGCGCTCCGGAATCATTTGGGCTGTATACTCCTGTAGAGAATGGAGACACCAAAAGCACAGCAGGTATATTTCATACTGTACATAAACGTATTGTGAAAGTATCATTCAAAGAGGATTATATTCATTCAGATGAGATGTCAGGGCTAACCATGCAGATGGAAAGACGTCTCATTGTGTCCGTGCCATTATGGCATCTGTGACAGCATGGGCAGCGCCATTAAGGCCATCTCCATTTTGAAGTATTACATTTTCTTGACAATTGGCTGATCCCTTCTGATGACCTGGTTAGACAACCTAACTTTAGCAGGCGTAAAAGAAATGCCTAAAACTAAATCCCCCCCACATTCTGGTCTTGATGAGAATAAAATAACTGTCGGGGATGATCTCTTCTGCATTGTTCAACCAATCCAGTAAATGTGGAGGAGGAGTTAATATTGTCGCCTTGTTAAAGTCCAAAAACAGTAGTCGCGTCACAGGGTCTCTTCCATTTCCCTGAAAACCGGAACACCTGGTTGTTGACGACCAACAGGGTAGGTTAGACATGACTAACAGGGTCACCAGGGACGACCAACAGGGTAGGTTAGACATGACTCCAACAGGGTCACCAGGGACGACCAACAGGGTAGGTTAGACATGACTCCAACAGGGTCACCAGGGACGACCAACAGGGTAGGTTAGACATGACTCTAACAGGGTCACCAGGGACGACCAACAGGGTAGGTTAGACATGACTCTTAACAGGGTCACCAGGAGGGATCAGCCAATGAAGTTGGAAGTCCCACCCAGTTGACGACAATAAAACGGTGGAAGCCCTCAATAGATAGCAATAGTAATGGTGTCTTTTTGTAGGCACCAACTCCGCCATGGTTCGTTGGACAAAGCCTATGGGACGGGTTTTGGGATAAACAGCTAAAACAATCTGAGGTTAACAGAGAATTAAAATCTCTTATACTTTTAGTTCTATGAGATAATATCAGTCAGTTAACATGACCTTTATGAATTATGAAGCCTGTGCTTTTCTTGATTACATAAATGCTTCAAAATGTAAAACAAGCGATGTATGAGATCATCTTCATCACATAACATCACTTGTTTTAAATTTTGAAGCATTTATGTAATAAAAAAAAGCACAGGCTTCATAATTCATAAAGGTCATGTTAACTGACTGATATTATCCCATAGAACAAAAACATAAGATCTTCTAAACGTCTTAACCGCAGACATTTTTTGGGGCATTTATCCCAAAAACCTATTCTTTCCCCATTTGAATGGCTGAACGAACCAGAGGTAACCCATTTCCCACTTGTTAGGACTACAAGCTGGCGAGCTCTGTGGCACTGTGTGCCAAAACTTGGTCCTCAGGACCCCAAGGGGTGCATGTTTTGTTTTTTGCCCTAGCACTACACAACTGATTCAATTAATCAACTGATCATCAAGCTAAAGCCACTGAAGGCCTCTATCATTCTCTATGGGGCTAACAACCTTTGAAAAATATATATATATATAAAATCTATGCTAACTGTTATGTTCTGTTAATTACTGATGTCCCCTTTAAGAATGGAGCATCCTTGGTCAAGCGCAGTGTAGTTCTATGTTATTCTGGTACTAACTCGTTTGAGTAAATGTGAAGCTCCAGTTCAATTGCTTGTATTCAGAGTCTTTCTTATTACATAAATAAGTACTAAGTGTTAAGACACTACACTAACAACCGGATTTTTCTTTCTAAATATTCACAGCATGTGATTAGCATTAGCTTCATGGCAGCAACATTAGTGTCCCAGCAGCAACATTAAGACTGACGGTTTCCGATTTTGCCTTCAAAATAAAAGTCTGCGGTAAAATGCTGTGTATGATACGAAATCAAGTGCAATGTTCAAATGTTACCAAAAATCTAAACTAAAAGAGAATTACTATATATAACAAATATTATAAGGTGAAGCACATTGATAAATGGTTGGAGCTTAAGTAAATTATTGTAAAGAACAGTATTTTACAGACTCTATTGATCTAGTGCTAGTCTACACTGAGTATATACAACATTAAGAACACCTGTCTCTCCATGACATAGACCAGGAATATTCAACTCTTACCCTACGAGGTTCGAAGCCTGCTGGTTTTCTGTAATACCTGATAAGGAACAATGAAATGCAGTGGAACTGACTTTGAGGTCTAGGACATCCAGACAACGTGATAAACTGTGGGACACAATGGAGTAAACATGGGCCAGCATCCCTGTGGAAAGCTTTGAATTTGTACTGAGGACAAAATGGGAGGGGTCCAACTCAATATTAGAAAAGGTGTTCCTGAGGCCTCCTACGTCTAAGGCGTCACTACAGACCCGGGTTCGATCCCAGGCTGCGGCCACAAGCGGGAGACCCATAGGGCGGTGCACAATTGGCAAAGCATCGTCCGTGTTAGGGGAGGATTCAGCCGGGGGGGATTTTTTAGCTCATCGCGCTCTAGCGACTCCTTGTGGCAGACCGGGCGCCTGCAAGCTGACTTCGGAGGTCAGTTGAAAGGTGTTTCCTCCGACACATTGGTATGGCTAGCTTCCGGGTTAAGCAGGCTGGTGTTAAGGAGCACAGTTCGGCAGGTCATGTTTCGGAGAACGCATGACTCGACCTTCGCTTCTCCCGAGCCCGTTGGAGTGCTTCAACAATGAGACAAGATCATAATTGGATATGAAAAAAATTGGGGAGAAAAGGGGTAAAATAAAAATACAAAAAAAAGGTGTTCCTAATGTTTGTTTGTGTTATTATTTGGATGACTCTGGTCTAAATACCCAGCAGCCATTTCTACTTTGTCCAAGCACCAGCTTACCCAGCAGCCATTTCTATACCCATTCCATTTGTCCAAGCACCAGCTTTCAGAGCAGCTCACAGATCACTGCACGTGTACATAGGACATCCAACTACCTCATCCCCATACTGTATTCTTTATTTTTGCACCCTAGTATCTCTACTTGCACATTCATCTTCTGCACATCTATCACTCCAGTGTTTAATTGCTAAATTGTAATTATTTTGCCACTATGGCCTATTTATTGCCTTACCTCATTTGCACACTGTATATAGACTTTCTCTATTGTATTATTGACTGTTTGTTTATGCCATGTGTAACTCTGTGTTGTTTTTGTCGCACTGCTTTGCTTTATCTTGGCCTAGTCGCAGTTGTAATTGAGAACTTGTTCTCAACTAGCCTACCTGGTTAAATAAAATAAAACATTTTAAATAGACATATTTGCTTATGGAGAAAAAAACTATTCTATGTGCCGATTTAAAAGTGGGGTGAGTAGTACTCAGTAGGGTCTGTAGAATCTATATATGGTGTCATTTCACAGGGCTCTGAATAATACTGAGTATTGCCAGCCTTTTACGGTCATCAAATACTGTGGCTTAAAATGGGGTGCAGGACTCTATACGATACATAAAGTATTATTTGTGCCGACGTAAAAGTAGGGTAAGGAGGAGTACTAAGTAGGGTCTGTAGAACCTGTGGTGTCATTTTATGGGGCTATGAATAATACGGAGTGTCGCTGGCCTTTTACCACGCCCATTACATTGGGCACAAAGCAAAGTATTCTGACGCCTTGACTTTTTCTACATTTTGTTAGGTTACAGCCTTATTCTAAAATGATTTTTTTTATCCCTAAAGCTAAAACAGGTTTTTTTAGAAAAGTTTGCAAAAAAAAAAACTCTTTACTCAGTACTTTGTTGAAGAACCTTTCGCAGCGATTACAGCTTCGAGTCGAGTCTTCCTGGGTAGGAAGCAACAAGCTTGGCACACCTGTATTTGGAGAGTTTCTCCCATTCTTCTTTGCAGATCCTCTCAAGCTCTGTCAGGTTGGATGGGGAGCTGCACAGCTATTTTCAGGTCTCTCCAGAGATGTTCGATAGGGTTCAAGTCCAGGCTCTGCCTGGGCCACTCAAGAACAGTCAGACTTGTCCCAAAGCCACTCCTGCGTTGGCTTGGCTGTGAGTTTACAGCCGTTGTCCTGTTGGAAGTTGAACATTCACCCCAGTCTGAGGCCCTGAGCGCTCTGAAGCAGGTTACCATCAAGGATTTCTGTACTTTGCTCAGTTCATCTTTCCCTCGACCCCGACTAGTCTTTCTCAGTCCCTGCCGCAGAAAAACATCCCCACCGCATGGTGCTGCCACCAACATGCTTCACTGTAGGGATGTTGCCAGGTTTCCTCCAGACGTGACACTTGGAAATCAGGCCAAAGAGTTCAATCTTGGTTTCATCTGACCAAAGAATCTTGTTTGTCATGGTCTGAGAGTCCTTTAGGTGCCTTTTGGCAAACTCCAAACGGGCGGTCATGTGCCTTTTACTGAGGAGTGGCTTCTGTCTGGCCACTCTACCATAAAGGCCTGGTTGGTAGAGTGCTGCAGAGACTGTTGTCCTTCTGTGGAGATGGGAGAAACTTCAAGAGGAACTCTGTGATCATCGGGTTGTTGGTCACCTCCCTGACCAAGGCCCTTATTGGTTCTAAACTTTATCAATTTAAGAATGACGGAGTCAACTGTGTTCTTGGGGACCTTCAATGCTGCAGGAATGTTTTGGTAACCTTCCCCAGATCTGTGCCTCGACACAATCCTGTCTCGGAGCTCTATGGACAATTCCTTCTACCTCATGGCTTGGTTTTGCTCTGACATGCACTGTCAACTGTGGGGCAATATGTGTGTGCCTTTCCAACTCATGTCCAATCCATTTAATTTTCCACAGACGGACACCAAAGCAAGTTTAAGAAACATCTCAAGGATGATCAATGGAAACAGGATGCACCTGAGCTCAATTTCAAGTCTCAAAGCAAAGGGTCTGAATACTTAGGTAAATAAGGTATTTCTGTTTTGTAATTTTTTATCAAAATGCAATTTTTTTAAATTAAACTGTTTTTGCTTTGTCATCATGGGGTATTGTGTATAGATTGATGAGGAACATTTTTTTTCAATCACTTTTAGAATAAGACTAACGTAACAAAATGCGAAAATGTCATGGGGTCTGAATACTTTCCGAATTCACTGTATATAGAGTCTACAGACCTGACTGAGTACTACCCACCCCACTTCGATTTCAGCACAAATATTTTTTCCTGAAACAGTGCTATATTTGTACCATAGTGTCCAGACACCTCATTTTAACAACAGTGAAAGGCCGGCAACACTCTGTATTATTCAGAGCCCCGTGAAATTGCCATGTATACACTGAACAAAATTATAAACTTAACATGTAAAATGTTGGTCCCATGTTTCATGAGCTGAAATAAAACATATGTGATGTGTTCCATACACACAAAAAGCTTAGTTCTCTCAAATTGTAAACAAATCTGTTTACATCCCTGTTAGTGAGCATTTCTCCAAGATAATCCATCCATCTGACAGGTGTGGCAAATCAAGAAGCTGATTAACCAGCATGATCATTACACAGGTGCACCTTGTGCTGGGGACAATAAAAGGCCACTCTAAAATATGCAGTTTTGTCACACAACAATGCCATAGATGTTTTAAAGGAGCATGCAATTGACATGCAGACTACAGGAATGTCCACCAGAGCTGTTGCCAGAGAATTTTATGTTAATTTATCTACCATAAGCCACCTCCAACGTCATTTTAGAGAATTTGGTACTAAGTCCAACTGGCCGCAAAACCTCCGACCGCGTATAACCAAGCCAGTCCAGGACCTCCACATCCGGCTTCTTCACCTGCGGGATAGTCAGAGACCAGTCACCCAGACAGCTGATGAAACTGTGGGTTTGGACAACGATTGAATTTTTGAACAAACTATCAGAAAACGTCTCAAGGAAGTGCATCTGCATACTCATCGTCCTCACCAGGTTCTTGACCTGACTGCAGTTTGGCGTCGTAACCGGCTTCACTGGGCAAATGCTCACCTTCGATGGCCACTGGCACACTGGAGAAGTGTGCTCTTCACAGATGAATCCCAGTTTCAATTGTACCGGGCAGATGGCAGACAGAGTGTACGGAGTTGTGTGGGCCAGCGGTTTGCTGATGTCAACGTTGTGAACAGAGTGCCCCATGGTGACAGTGAGGTTATGGTATGGGCAGGCATAAGCCAATATGTATTCCATATACAATGATTAACATTGGGGTCATTTATTTGACCATGGAAGATGTCCTAAACCCAAATGTCAATTAAATATGAACAAATATTAATAATGGTTCATGTTTACACAATTACTTTTCATGTATCATAAATGAATACAGGTTAATTATACTTTTCTACTATTACGTGGGGGACTTATATTGGGACGATTTCTGAAATTCCGTAACCCGGAATTACTTTTTTAGTGTTGTGGACGCAACGCTGATGTGATTAGCACTACTTACATTAGCCTTGGAGAAAACGGAATCTTTGGAGTCTCTGTCCTGAAACGCCCCATTCATCAGCCTATACAGGAATCCTAGTGCAGTGTTCTCCTGTTGCAGAAAACATGTATTAGTTAATTAAAAGCATCATAACAAACAAGATGACGGAAAACATCAAAATTGCCACAGAGTAGCACGATCAAACCATCACTGATGATAGGACATCTCCATTTAGAATTATAAAAAGGCAAATTAGTTTTTTTGTTGAAAAATGAAATCATTATGACATAAGTCGATACAATTATGCACTTCTGCAATACGCAACCAATTGCACACTTAACATATCATACAAGAAGCCAACAGTCAGCCAAATGAAAACAGCCGCGTGGCTAGCTGCATTCCACAACAAACACAATTAGTTGGTAATCCTGCACGAACGTTCAAACACTACGCGGTATTTTATTGTGATGAGGCACATAAAACGATCATTTTTATGTCCTTAAAAAAACATTATAACTGATTTTATCTTTAAAGTTTGCTGAGTGGAAACGTACCTCAAAGACAGGTTTCACTTCTGACGCCATCATAGCATGAACAGAAGCTTCTCATCCTCTCTCTTTGCTAGTGTGTGCAGTGAGTAGCTGGTGCATCGCAATATCGCCCTGTCTGTATGGGAGTATAATGACATCTGGGAGTCACAAAATACATTTCCTTAAGCGATTCTATCTATTATCCTCATGAAGTGGTCATGCTACACAATTTTAGGCCAAACTCATCCCGAATTATTCACAGAAAATCATGTGATCCAACAAAATCAAAGTTGGATACGACAACAGTTTTTAAACATTCAGATAGCAACGATAATCGTGCATTTTAAACATACAGTGCCTTCGGAAAGTATTCACACCACTTTAATTTTTCCACATTTTGTTACGTTACAGCCTTAATCTATTTATTTATTTATTATTCCCTCATCAATCTACACACAATACTCCATAATGACAAAGCAAAAACAGTTTATTTATTTTTTGCTAATTAATCATTTAAAAAAATGAAATATCACATTTACACAAGTTTTCAGATCCTTTACTCAGTACTTTGTTGAAGCACCTTTGGCAGCGATTACAGCATCAAGTCTTCTTGGGGAGTTTTTGCTTTGTCATTATGGAGTTATGGGGAGTTTTCCCCATTCTTCTCTGAAGATCCTCTCAAGCTCTGTCACGTTAGATGGGGAGTGTTGCTGCACAGCTATTTTTCAGGTCTCTCCAGAGATGCTTGATCGGGTTCAAGTCCGGGCTCTGACTGGGTTACTCAAGGACATTCAGAGACTTGTCCCAAAACCACTCCTGCGTTGTCTTGGCTGTATGCGTAGGGTCGTTGTCCTGTTGGAAGGTGAGCCTTCGCCCCCAGTCGAAGGTCCTGAGAGCTCTGGAGCAGGTTTTCATCAAGGATCTTTCTTTGCTCCATTCATCATTGCCTTGATCCTGACTAGTCTCCCAGTACCTTCCGCTGAAATACATCCCCAATTCATGGTCCTGCCACCACCATGCTTCATCATCTTGGTTTTGTTAGACCTCGTTTCTCATGGTCTGAGAGTCTTTAGGTGCCTTTTGGCAAATTCTAAGCGGGCTGTCATGTGCCTTTTACTGAGGAATGGTTTCCGCCTTGTCAATCCACCATAAAGGCCTGATTGGTGGAGTGCTGCAGAGATGGTTGTCCTTCTGGAAGGTTCTCCCATCTACACAGAGGAACTCTAGAGCTCTGTCAGAGTGACCATCAGGTTCTTGGTCATCTCCTTGACAATGGCCCTTCTCCCCTGATTGCTCAGTATGGTCAGGTGGCCAGCTGTAGGAAGTCTTGGTGGTTTCAAACTTCTTCCATTTAAGAATGATGGAGGCCACTGTGTTCTTGAGGATCTTCAATGCTGTATATATTTTTTTGCTACCCTTCCCCAGTTATGTGCCTCGAATCAATCCTGTCTCTGAGCTCTAAGGAATATTATTTTGTCCTCATGGCTTGGTTTTTGCTCTGACATCCACTGTCAACTGAAAATATTTGGCATGGGCCCCCAGATCCTCAAAAAGTTCTATAGCTGAACCATCCTGACCAGCTGCATCACCGCCTGGTATGGCAACTGCTCGGCATCTGACCGTAAGGCACTACAGAGGGTAGTGCGAACGGCCCTGTACATCACTGGGGCCAAGCTTCCTGCCATCCAGGAACTATATAATAGGCGGTGTCAGAGAAAAGCCCATAAAATTGTCAGACTCCAGTCACCCCAGATCCTCAAAAAGTTCTATAGCTGAACCATCCTGACCAGCTGCATCACCGCCTGGTATGGCAACTGCTCGGCATCTGACCGTAAGGCACCACAGAGGGTAGTGCGAACGGCCCTGTACATCACTGGGGCCAAGCTTCCTGCCATCCAGGAACTATATAATAGGCGGTGTCAGAGAAAAGCCCATAAAATTGTCAGACTCCAGTCACCCAAGACTGTTTTCTCTGCTACCGCACGGCAAGCGGTACCAGGTCTAGGACCAAAAGGCTCCTCAACAGCTTCTAACCCCAAGCCATTAGACTGCTGAACAATTCATAAAAATCACCACCGGATTATTTACATTGACACCCCCCCTGCACACTGACTCAGTACCGGTGCCCCCTGTATATAGCCTCCACACTGACTCAGTACCGGTGCCCCCTGTATATAGCCTCCACACTGACTCAGTACCGGTGCCCCCTGTATATATCCTCGTTATTGTTATTCTTATTGTGTTACTTTTTATTATTACTTTTTATTTTAGCCTACTTGGACGCCCAGGGATGTTCTCTGTTTAGTGAATCCCCCAGATCAGAGGCAGTAGGGACGCCCAGGGATGTTCTCTGTTTAGTGAGTCCCCAGATCAGAGGCAGTAGGGACGCCCAGGGATGTTCTCTGTTTAGTGAGTCCCCCAGATTAGAGGCAGTAGGGACGCCCAGGGATGTTCTCTGTTTAGTGAGTCCCCCAGATTAGATGCAGTAGGGACACCCAGGGATGTTCTCTGTTTAGTGAGTCCCCCAGATCAGAGGCAGTAGGGACGCCCAGGGATGTTCTCTGTTTAGTGAGTCCCCCAGATTAGATGCAGTAGGGACACCCAGGGATGTTCTCTGTTTAGTGAGTCCGTCAGATCAGAGGCAGTAGGGACGCCCAGGGATGTTCTCTGTTTAGTGAGTCCCCCAGATTAGATGCAGTAGGGACACCCAGGGATGTTCTCTGTTTAGTGAGTCCCCCAGATCAGAGGCAGTAGGGACGCCCAGGGATGTTCTCTGTTTAGTGAGTCCGTCAGATCAGTGGCAGTAGGGACGCCCAGGGATGTTCTCTTGAGTGTGTGAATTGGACCATTTTCCTACCTGCTAAATATTCAAAATGTAATGAGTACTTTTGGGTGTCAGGGGAAATGTATGGAGTAAAAAAGTACATTATTTTCTTTAGGAATGTAGTGGAGTAAAAGTAAAACTTGTTCAAAATATAAATATTAAAGGAGTACTTTAAAGTATTTTTTATGTACTTTATACCACTGATGCCAACTGAGCCTAAATGCTGCAATTGTGATGGTGAACATGCACCCAAATTTCTGAAGTGCCCGGTAAATAATAAAGGGTGAAGGAGACGGGTGTGGCAAGAATGTCTCCTATCCGGAGGTGGTGTGAAGATTGGAAGAAAGGAGTGAAGTTGAAGAAATAATGTTAGTAGGAGTATAGACACCAGACAATATTCCTTTTCAACAGAGGGATCCTGACATGTCCCATGAATTTGGACGACTTTGCATCATTTATTGCAATGGTCATTAACTGTACAGCGCAAAAAGAGAGGACATCAGAGAAAATACGCTTTGTTGTGAGTACGGCTGAGTGTTTTGGGGGATTTTACAGCAGAATCATTACAAGCAGCAGAGCCCCACCTGTTTTGAGCCCCACATTTTTTGTAAAAAATACATGTTTTGCATGTTATTTGGGCATTAATACATGTCACATATCAGTTTGCAAACAATGTAAAAAAATATATAATTGAGTTAATAAAGCCGTATACAAACATGGTCTCTGTTTTGTTAAGTAAGGCAACTCCAAAATGCAGGTGTTTCAGCCTAGCTCAGTGCTTTCTGTGGTGGTGCGGCAAGCCAGCAGAAAATACGGAGCGTTGCGCCCTGATTGGCTCAGTGTTCTGTCACTCATGGGACACTATGTCAACGCCAACTCTAAGAGTAGAGCTAGAAAATTCTAGCCCCTTGGGTGCTGTCATAGTTACATTAGAAGTGCCCATCCAAGAAGGCTCAAGGTCATTGGCCCCAGATAAAGTGATGTCAAATCACGTTATATGTACAGTAGCTTTGATTGGACTGATCATGTCAACATCATACTTTCAAAATCTTAGCGAGCAGTCATCATCATGAATTAAGTCAACAGTCTACTGGAAAATCCTTTTTAATCCTTGTCATATGAAGAGCAATATAATGAAGAGAAGGTATAGATAAAACGTATCGGTTCTCATCGACCATTGGATATAAACATTACACAACAAGTTGGAAATCGCAAATTCAACAATGAGTGTTTTGGAAGGAATCAGTGACAGTGGCTAACTGCAAGCATCGCACACCAATCATTAGCCTGCTATTCAGTGGAGTGGCTGTGTGATCCCAAATCTAAGATTAAGGGTCTCTTTTCCAAGTTTAAAATGATAAACATTCAACGTTGGCCATGCTGTCAATGAAGCATGATTTGCGCCGCGCTCAAAACAACTGTTAACTGCGGAAACTTGACTTCTGTGAGTTCAAGACAACTGGGAAGTCGGGATTAAACAAGCTCCAACTGGGAAAATATGTTTTGAACAGTCATCCAACTCGAAATTGTAAGCACCATAAATCCAGAGAATGCCAGACTTTGATGACAAAATGTGCCCACAAAGGGGCGCTACCTTCCTGTTCAAGTGAGCGCAGCACAACAAGGTCCAAAAATGTATTGTATGCTGCTGCATAAATGATGTAATATGCCAGGGATATATGTATACTGTAGATAAGAAAGTAATACTAAGTGTATGTTGTGTAGTAAGATGTTAGTAGCCCATGTGACTCACCCTAATAATTTGGTATATTAATCCCTCTTAATTTCACCTACTGTTCTGACTTGGTGGTGCCCATGTAGCCTATAACCTGTTTTAGATAAATGTAATCATTGAATACTGTAAGAGCTTTCATTGTCGGCTTATATGCCCCCTTTAATTATCCTACGGTTCTACAGGGAGAACACTGTAAGTACAGCCCATGTTCTGAATTCTGTCGCTGTACATTTCAAAAGTGCTAAACGAATAGTTATATTGACTACGTCTGTCCTAACTCGCTTGTTAATGTCTTAATCGAAATTATGGATTGTCTCTCATCTGCTTGTTTAAGCAGGTCAGCCATATCAGCTATGTTTTTTTAAAAGGCAGTAAATGAGGCAGAATAAACCCTGCCAG
Organism: Oncorhynchus nerka; assembly: GCF_034236695.1. Classification (NCBI taxonomy): domain Eukaryota; kingdom Metazoa; phylum Chordata; class Actinopteri; order Salmoniformes; family Salmonidae; genus Oncorhynchus; species Oncorhynchus nerka. The sequence continues at coordinate 66,480,357 of NC_088413.1, forward strand.
ACAAGGCTCCGCTGTGTAGCAGTGGTAAGATGTTGTGACTGCCATTGGGACAGCTTTATGTAGGCTCGAACAGTTTGTGGGCACCTTTTGTCACCGTTATTGTGCAATTAATGTATTGTTTAGTGTTGTGTTGTGGCTTTGCTGGCATTCATCCCATTTTTTTTTTTTTTTTTTACATACCAAAATCGCCACTGTTGTAGGATTGTGATTTGAACTGTGACTGAAGGAGTGGGATTGTTTTAAATGTATTTTGTATGATTTAATTTCACTACCCCATACAGTAGGTGGTGGAAATACACGTATAGGCTGCCATAAAACCTTAAAGAAGATCTTCATGACCGTCAGGAAGAGGTTCAGAGATGTAAACAGTGCTGAAGTCCTTGCTGCTGTCATTTCTTCAACTGCTGCCGGGACATGAAGAGCATAAAGAGCCCACTGAAGATACATGTCTGTTGTTAATTGTTTTGTTAATTTATCAAATAAGGATGTGACAATGTAAGTGTGAACATCTATTTTTCTTCAGAGGTGATAATCACTCATCACATGGTTTGTTGGAGAACATTAAGTTATCAGCTCACATCCAGGTAGACCTATTCAGCCATATTAACTAATATTACAGTCATGACAGAAAGACATAAGAAATAATCTAATATGGGTGATGTGATATGGCCTGGTTGAGCTGTAGTGCTTCATTTGAGCTGGTGTGAAGACATAACTCGATCTGGTGGAATACGACGATATGAGCGATCCGTAAGCCACGCTCCAGTGGCAGAGCTAGGCATGTTGGACTGGGGCACGTTTTAATAAGATAAAAAGCTTCTCATTTTACAGTGGGTCCGCCAAGATTCTGTGCTGCCTAGTTATGCTAATATCTTTGAGACCAGTGTAATTGCAGTTGTTTCATCGTTGACTTAATAAGTAAAATATCGTTGAGTAGTAAACAGGGAAACAATAGATCGCAATAGATCGTTTACTAGGCTACCGAAATTATTGGGATCATCTGGCTACAAGTCCTTGAAATACATTGAGCTCGTTGACAAAACAGACCATGGAAGCCCTATTCACACGAAGGTCCGCGGTGGGTCTGTGTAAATTATGCGATTATACTAGAGACAGGTTTATAGCAGTGAATGTCATCTATTCATTTACTCTGATAGTATTTCTAAGTAGAAGCCTTATCAGCCAGGGAAACTAATTGTTCTCACTTTATGATTGAACATTCAGATTTGTCTGCCTGACTGAGGTTCTTTACCTGAATGACTAGAATGTTATTGTGATCGCAACACGACTACATATTTAGCTCAAATAGAGATATAATTAGATCGCCAGGTCCTCGAAAAAGTTTAACAGCTGCACCATCGAGCGCATGGTTGCATCACCACCTGGTATGGCAACTGCTCGGCATCCGACCGTAAGGCGCTGTAGAGGGTAGTGCGTACGGCCCTGTACATCACTGGGGCCAAGCTTCCGCCATCCAGGACCTACAGTATATGCTCGGCGCTGTCAGAGGAAGGGCCAAAACATTGTCAAAGACTCCAGTCACCCAAGTCATAGACTGTTGTCTCTGCTACCGCACAGCAAGCGGTACCAGAGCGCCAAGTCTAGGTCCTTAACAGCTTCTGGCCCCAAGCCAAAAGACTGCTGAACAATTAATCAAATGGCCACCCGGACTGCTTGCATTGACACCCCCACCCCCCTTTGTTTTTACACTGCGGCTACTCTCTGTTTATTATCTATACATAGTCACTTTACCACTTACCTACATGTACAAATGACCTCGACTAACCTGTATCCCTGCACATTGACTCTGTATTTTAATGTCTTATTTTATATTTTACTTTATTTTGTAAATACTTTCTTAACTCTATTTTCTTAAAACTGGATTGTTGGTCAAGGGCTTGTAAGTAAGCATTTCACGGTAATGTCTACTACACCTGTTGTAATTCGGCGCATGTGACAAATAAAATGTATTTGATTTGAGATGGTGTTTTCTTTGAAAAGATGGGCCTGGCTGAGAATTGTATTTATTTTTTATTTAACCTTTATTTAACTATAGATTATAACATTCAATTTTCTGCCTGAGAGTGGTGCTGTTTACCGCAATTTTCTGGATTACCTTCTGACCAGAACAATATTACATATTTTACTCAACTAGAGATATAAATAAATGGTGTTTTAGCTAAACAGGTGGTGCTCAAAACAGGTCCTGAATGACCGGTCGCCACTGGTTAAGAGAGTATGGTATTTGGGCAGTCTGCCCGGTCTAAGCAACTCCTGGTTCTACTCATCTCCATATCCGGTGTTTATTAACTGCAGCTCGGAAAAGATAACCACGTCGCGCGTGAACATGCACTCATATGCCCGTGCACGTAATGAAACTCGCGCTTTCCAGCAGCCACCTCTGTGGGGACCAGTCCAGACAATATATGGGTGTGATGGCACTCTTCATAGGCGCACATCATTTTAAAACAAGACAATTATTATCTAGTCTCTCAGTAAAGGTTTAGTTACAACTCTGAACTAATGCAAGATGGAAAACAATGGATTGACATTGACTAGTGATGTATATATTGCATACAAAATGTTGATTAGCTGGGCGTACTGGGCAATGTGGATGCACATCTCTCAGTACATAATAACCATCAAGTATTCAGCCAAGCCATAGCATAAATAATATTTTATATTTGAAAATGTATAAAAGGAAATCTGGGGGAGCCAGTTTGAATGGACCTGATGCAGCTGATAAAATTAATAATAGTATTGTTATCTATAATTTACAGGTGCTATGCGTTTGTCAGTAGAAAGGATGCTGGATCATCAGCCAGTACAAGCAAAGACTCAGTTGATCTACATCCAGCCTCAACCAGTACTAACACAGACCCAGTACAGCTGGCTTCAGCAAATACTAACACAGACCCTGTACTGGAAGCTTCAGCAAGTACTAACACAGACCCTGTACTGGCAGCTTCAGCAAGTACTAACACAGACCAAGTACAGCTGGCTTCAGCAAATACTAACACAGACCCCGTACTGGCAGCTTCAGCAAGTACTAACACAGACCAAGTACAGCTGGCTTCAGCAAATACTAACACAGACCCCGTACTGGCAGCTTCAGCAAGTACTAACACAGACCAAGTACAACTGGCTTCAGCAAATACTAACACAGACCCCGTACTGGCAGCTTCAGCAAGTACTAACACAGACCAAGTACAGCTGGCTTCAGCAAATACTAACACAGACCCCGTACTGGCAGCTTCAGAAAGTACTAACACAGACCAAGTACAACTGGCTTCAGCAAATACTAACACAGACCCCGTACTGGCAGCTTCAGCAAGTACTAACACAGACCAAGTACAGCTGGCTTCAGCAAATACTAACATAGACCCAATTCACCCATCTTCAGCAAGTACTAACACAGACCCAGGTAAAGTACAGCAGCCTCAGCCAGTACTAGCACATCCAGAGGTGTACAGCCAGCATCAGATACAAGCAGCTCAGACCCTAATAGAACAGTTGCTGCTCCACCAAATGACCCAGCAGATTGGCCCCCAGTCTTAACATACTTTATAAGGACTGAGTTAGTGCTCAGAGGTCCATTCAACCAGGACTGGATTTTTCTTACCCTAAAGACAAGTCTAGCAAAGACTCAGTTGGCTGAGGCTGCCTGTACTTCACCTGGGTCTGTGTTAGTTCTTGCTGAAGATGGGTGTATTGGGTCTATGTTAGTATTTGCTGAGGCCAGCTGTACTTGGTCTGTGTTAGTTCAGGTTTATTACAGAGACAGCTGTCAAATGGGGAAAAGATTACCAGGAGCTGGCTTTCATACTCACTCATTCCGGCTTCCGGCGCCGACAGAGATGGCCGCCTCGCTTCGCGTTCCTAGGAAACTATGCAGTTTTTTGTTTTTTTACGTGTTATTTCTTACATTAGTACCCCAGGTCATCTTAGGTTTCATTACATACAGTCGAGAAGAACTACTGAATATAAGATCAGCGTCAACTCACCATCAGTACGACCAAGAATATGTTTTCCGCGACGCGGATCCTGTGTTCTGCCTTACAAACAGGACAACGGAATGGATCGCATGCAGCGACCCAAGAAAACGACTTTTGTCTTCTGGTCAGACTCCGGACAAGGGCACATCGCGCACCACTCCCCAGCATTCTTCTTGCCAATGTCCAGTCTCTTGACAACAAGGTTGATGAAATCCGAGCAAGGGTAGCATTCCAGAGGGACATCAGAGACTGCAATGTTCTCTGCTTCACGGAAACATGGCTTACTGGGAAGACGCTATCCGATGCGGTGCAGCCAACGGGTTTCTCCACGCATCGCGCCGACAGAAACAAACATCTTTCTGGTAAGAAGAGCGGCGGGGGCGTATGCCTCATGACTAACGAGACATGGTGTGATGAAGGAAACATACAGGAACTCAAATCCTTCTGTTCACCTGATTTAGAATTCCTCACAATCAAATGTAGACCGCATTATCTTCCAAGAGAATTCTCTTCGATTATAATCACAGCCGTATATATCCCACGCTGAGGTCTGTCCAACGCTGGTCAGACCAAGCTGACTCCACACTCCAAGACTGCTTCCATCACGTGGACTGGGACATGTTTCGTATTGCGTCAGATAAAAATATTGACGAATACGCTGATTCGGTGTGCGAGTTCATTAGAACGTGCGTTGAAGATGTCGTTCCCATAGCAACGATAAAAACATTCCCTAACCAGAAACCGTGGATTGATGGCAGCATTCGCGTGAAACTGAAAGCGCGAACCACTGCTTTTAATCAGGGCAAGGTGTCTGGCAACATGACCGAATACAAACATTGCAGCTATTCCCTCCGCAAGGCTATTAAACAAGCTAAGCGTCAGTACAGAGACAAAGTAGAATCTCAATTCAACGGCTCAGACACAAGAGGCATGTGGCAGGGTCTACAGTCAATCACGGACTACAAGAAGAAACCCAGCCCAGTCACGGACCAGGATGTCTTGCTCCCAGGCAGACTAAATAACTTTTTGCCCGCTTTGAGGACAATACAGTGCCACTGACACGGCCTGCAACGAAAACATGCGGTCTCTCCTTCACTGCAGCCGAGGTGAGTAAGACATTTAAACGTGTTAACCCTCGCAAGGCTGCAGGCCCAGACGGCATCCCCAGCCGCGCCCTCAGAGCATGCGCAGACCAGCTGGCCGGTGTGTTTACGGACATATTCAATCAATCCCTATACCAGTCTGCTGTTCCCACATGCTTCAAGAGGGCCACCATTGTTCCTGTTCCCAAGAAAGCTAAGGTAACTGAGCTAAACGACTACCGCCCGTAGCACTCACTTCCGTCATCATGAAGTGCTTTGAGAGACTAGTCAAGGACCATATCACCTCCACCCTACCTGACACCCTAGACCCACTCCAATTTGCTTACCGCCCAAATAGGTCCACAGACGATGCAATCTCAACCACACTGCACACTGCCCTAACCCACCTGGACAAGAGGAATACCTATGTGAGAATGCTGTTCATCGACTACAGCTCGGCATTCAACACCATAGTACCCTCCAAGCTCGTCATCAAGCTCGAGACCCTGGGTCTCGACCCCGCCCCTGTGCAACTGGGTACTGGACTTCCTGACGGGCCGCCCCAGGTGGTGAGGGTAGGCAACAACATCTCCTCCCGCTGATCCTCAACACGGGGCCCCAAAGGGTGCGTTCTGAGCCCTCTCCTGTACTCCCTGTTCACCCACGACTGTGTGGCCACGCACGCCTCCAACTCAATCATCAAGTTTGGGACGACACAACAGTGGTAGGCTTGATTACCAACAACGACGAGACGGCCTACAGGGAGGAGGTGAGGGCCCTCAGGAAAATAACCTCACACTCAACGTCAACAAAACTAAGGAGATGATTGTGGACTTCAGGAAACAGCAGAGGGAACACCCCCTATCCACATCGATGGAACAGTAGTGGAGAGGGTAGCAAGTTTTAAGTTCCTCGGCATACACATCACAGACAAACTGAATTGGTCCACTCACACTGACAGCGTCGTGAAGAAGGTGCAGCAGCGCCTCTTCAACCTCAGGAGGCTGAAGAAATTCGGCTTGTCACCAAAAGCACTCACAAACTTCTACAGATGCACAATCGAGAGCATCCTGGCGGGCTGTATCACCGCCTGGTACGGCAACTGCTCCGCCCTCAACCGTAAGGCTCTCCAGAGGGTAGTGAGGTCTGCACAACGCATCACCGGGGGCAAACTACCTGCCCTCCAGGACACCTACACCACCCGATGTTACAGGAAGGCCATAAAGATCATCAATGACATCAACCACCCGAACCACTGCCTGTTCACCCCGCTATCATCCAGAAGGCGAGGTCAGTACAGGTGCATCAAAGCTGGGACTGAGAGACTGAAAAACAGCTTCTATCTCAAGGCTATCAGACTGTTAAACAGCCAGCATTGAGTGGCTGCTGCCAACACACTGTCATTGACACTGACCCAACTCCAGCCACTTTAATAATGGGAATTGATGGGAAATAATGTAAATATATCACTAGCCACTTTAAACAATGCTACCTTATATAATGTTACTTACCCTACATTATTCATCTCATATGCATACGTATATACTGTACTCTACATCATCGACTGCATCCTTATGTAATACATGTATCACTAGCCACTTTAACTATGCCACTTTGTTTACTTTGTCTACATACTCATCTCATATGTATATACTGTACTCGATACCATCTACTGTTTGCTGCTCTGTACCATCACTCACTCATATATCCTTATGTACATATTCTTTATCCCCTTACACTGTGTATAAGACAGTAGTTTTAGAATTGTTAGTTAGATTACTTGTTGGTTATCACTGCATTGTCGGAACTAGAAGCACAAGCATTTCGCTACACTCGCATTAACATCTGCTAACCATGTGTATGTGACAAATAAAATTTGATTTGATTTGATTTGACTCAAAACAATGCTGTGTAATTGTTTTACTGTATGCTCTTTTCTACAAAATACTACAAAATAATAAAGGAACGCATGAATGACTGGTCAAATATCAACACCATTCTGAAACACCATGAGGGTAGTCCTGAACACACAGACAATGTGATTAAGTGGAGAGAACTTGATCCGCACCTAACGGACTCGAGAGAGGTGAAGGTTGAGAGCCATATGTCCTTCAAAACACAACCCAACCTAGCCGCACTGCTTCTTGACACAACGCACACCCAACCCGGAAGCCAGCCGCACCAATGTGTCGGAGGAAACACCGTACCCCTGGCAACCTGGTCAGCGTGCACTGTGCCCGGCCCGCCACAGGAGTCGCTAGTGCGCGATGAGACAATGATATCCCTGCCGGCCAAACCCGCCCTAACACGGAGGACGCTAGGCGAATTGGGCGTCGCCACATGGACTTCTCCCGGTCCCGGCCGGCTGCAACAGAGCCTGGGCTCGAACCCAGAATCTCTGGTGGCACAGCTAGCACTGCGATGCAGTGCCTTAGACCACTGCGCCACCCGGAGGCCCCAGGGACAGACTCTTGACCAGATACAAATTACAATTTTGGAGACTGAAAAAACAGATGGCAGGATGTCCATACACATTTAAGTATCACCCAGTCTCTGGCTGAAAGAAACCTAGCATTCAGGGGTTCAAACTCTTCTAACCAGATAATGGAAACTTCCTAAAAGAGTTTGAATTACTGGCAAAATTTGACCCTGTTTTGGAAAATCATCTCAGCAAAATTAAAGATGGAGAGACACATGCTCATTACCTTGGGAAGCGCACACAGAATGATCTGATACAGATTGTGTGTCAAGATTCTGGAAGCAATAGTGACTCAAGTAAGATTCTCAAAGTACTTCTCCATTATCTTGGACTGTACACCTGACATTAGTCACCAAGAGCAAAAGTCCATTATTCTGAGCTGAGAAGCGTGGGTTTAAAAGGAAAGCCAGAGATCAAGGGGCACTTTCTCGGCTTTGTGAACATTGAGGTTACAACAGGATTGAATCTGTCCACTGTCATCTAAGATAAGCTGAACAAGCTGAAGATTCCATTTGAAGATTGCAGTGGGCAAGCTTATGATAATGAGACCAACATGAAGGGCAAGCACCATTGAGTACAAGCCAGACTGCTCAAAAAAAATCCCAGAGTAGCGTTCATCCCATGTGGAGCACATACTCTAAACCTTGTCATTGCAGATGCTGCCAAATCTTCAAAAGATGCAGTTGGGTTTTTTGGGCATGTGCAAAAGCTCTTCACCTTCTTTTCAGCTGGCACACAAAGATGGAGTGTTTTGAAAAAACATGTGAACATAACTGTGAAATCATGGAGTGACACAAGATGAGAGAGTAGGCTCCAAAGTGTTCATGCAATCAGGTATCAGACTTCTGAGGTTCGGGAGGCATAACTGGAAGCCAGACAGACGATCAACGATCATATGGCCAAAGTGGAGAAACAAGCACTTGCAGAGGAAGTTGTGTCCTACCGCTTCTTGATTTGCTGTGTCGTATGGTGTGAGATACTGACAATGACCAACAAGGTGAACAAGCTCCTCAAATCCACCTCAATGCAGTTGGATATTGCAGTGAATTAAATCGCAAATGCAATGGCCTCCCTCATTACATACCGGGAAACTGGATTCTCTGAGGTCCAGACAACAGCCAAAGCATTTGTGAAGAAATTAATGTGGAGGCTGTTCTGAAAGAGAAGAGACTGAGAAACAGCAAGAGGCATTTCAGCTATGAGGCTCCTGATGAACCAGTGACTGATGCACTGAAAAACCTTGAAGTCAACTACTTCAACATTGTGGTCGACTCCTGTGAAATCCATGGATGAGATATTTGAAACACTCAACCAGGTGAAAACCAAATATGGCGTGCTGCTGAACTTCAGCACTGCCTCTCAGATGTCCAGTGAATCTTTAAAGGCTCACTGCATGGAAGTGGAAAACACTCTAACCTTCAGAGATGACTGTGACATCAGTGGAATGGATCTGGCACACGAGATTCAGAATTGACCTGATCTGCCATCATATACGATGACTGCCTTTGAGCTGCTTTCCTTTCTCTGTGAGACAAACCTGGAGTGTCTGTTCAGTGTCTGTTCTTTTGTCCATCTTAATCTTTTATTTTTATTGGCCAGTCTGAGATATGTCTTTTTCTTTGCAACTCTGCCTAGAAAGCCAGCATCCCGGAGTCGCCTCTTCACTGTTGAGACTGGTGTTTTGCGGGTACTATTTAATGAAGCTGCCAATTGAGGACTTGTGAGGCATCTGTTTCTCAAACTAGACACTCTTTAATGTACTTGTCCTCTTGCTCAGTTGTGCACCGGGGCCTCCCACTCCTCTTTCTATTCTGGTTAGAGTCAGTTTGCGCTGTTCTGTGAAGGGAGTAGGACACAATGTTGTACGAGATCTTCAGTTTCTTGACAATTTCTCACATGGAATAGCCTTAATTTCTCAGAACAAGAATAGACAGACGAGTTTCAGAAGAAAGTTCTTTGTTTCTGGCATTTTTGAGCCTGTAATCGAACCCACAAATACTGATGCTCCAGATACTCAACTAGTCTAAAGGCCAGTTTTATTGCCTCTTTAATCAGCAGAACAGTTTTCAGCTCTGCTAACATAATTGCAAAAGGGTTTTCTAATGATCAATTAGCCTTTTAAAATAATAATCATGAAGACATCACAACTATCAAATAACACAGATGGAATCATGTAGTAAGCAAAGAGGTGTTAAACAAATCAAAATATATTTTACATTTGAGATTCTTCAAAGTAGCCACCCTTTACCTTGATGACAGCTTTGCACACTCTTGGAATTCTCTCAACCAGCTTCATGAGGTAGTCACCTGAAATGCATTTCAATTAACAGGTGTGCATTGTAAATTTGTTGAATTTCTTTCCTTAATGCGTTTGAGCCAATCAGTTGTTTTGTGACAAGGTAGAGGTGGTCTACAGAAGATAGCCCTATTTGGTAAAAGACCAAGTCAATATTATGTCAAGAACAGCTCAAATATGCAAAGACAAATGACAGTCCATCATTACTTTAAGACCCAGATTTACCTCTGCTGCAGAGGATAAGTTCTTTAGAGGTAACTGCACCTCAGATTGCAGCCCAAATAAATGCTTCAGAGAGTTCAAGTAACAGACACATCTCAATATCAACTGTTCAGTGGAGACTGTGGGAATCAGGCCTTCATGGTCAAATAGCTGGGGGAAAACACTACTAAAGGACCTATAAGAAGAAGGGACTTGCTTGGGCCAAGAAACACGAGCAATGGACTTTTTTTCTGATGAGTCCAAAATATAGATTTTTGGTTCCAACCACCATATCTTTGTGAGACGCAGAGTAGGTGAATGAATGATCTCCGCATGTGTGGTTCCCACCGTGAAGCACGAAGGAGGAAGTGTGATGGTGTGAGGGTGCTTTGCTGGTGTCACTGTCTGTGATTTATTTAGAATTCAAGGCACACTTAAGCAGCATGGCTACCACAGCATTCTGAAGCGATACGCCATCACATCTGGTTTTCGCTTAGTGGGACTATCATTTGTTTTTCAACAGGACAATGACCCAACACACCTTCAAGCTGTGTAACGGCTATTTAACCAAGAAGGAGAGTGATTGAGTTCTGCATCAGATGAACTGGCCTCCACAATCACCCGACCTCAACCCAATTGAGATGGTTTGGGATGAGTTGGACAACAGAGTGAAGGAAAAGCAGCCAACATGTGCTCAGCATATGTGGGAACTCTTTCAAGACTGTTGGAAATGCATTCGTCATGAAGCTGGCTGAGAGAATGACAAGAGTATGCAAAGCTGTCATCAAGGCAAAGGGTGGCTACTTTGAGTAATCTAAAATATTTTTGGATTAGTTTAACATTTCTTTGGTTACTACATGATCTCATATGTGTTATTCCATGATTTTGATGCCTTCACTATTATTCTACAATGTAGAATTCGACGGACGGACGGACAGATCTTACACTCTCCTCCTGGTCGTAGCAGTCTGTATACTTCTGGCCCTTCCTTGGACACTGTGCTAACAAACCTCCAAACGAGCTTCAATGCCATACAACACTCCTTCCGTGGCCTCCAACTTCTCTTAAACTCTAGTAAAACCAAATGCATGCTTTTCAACCGTTCGCTGCCCGCACCTGCCCGCCCAACTAGCATCACCACCCTGGACGGTTCTGACCTAGAATATGTGGACAACTATAAATACCTAGGTGTCTGGCTTTGATACCAAAGCACCTTATACCACCCACCACTGCGACCTGTATGCTCTAGTCGCCTGGCCGTCGCTACATATTCGTCGCCAGACCTACTGGCTCCAGGTCATCTATAAGTCTATGCCAGGTAAAGCTCCGCCATATCTCAGTGGTCACGATAGCAACACCCACCGGTAGCACACGTTCCTGCAGGTATATCTCACTGATCATCCCCAAAGCCAATACCTTATTTGGCAGCCTTTCCTTCCAGTTCTCTGCTACCAGTAACTGGAACGAATTGCAAAAATGGCTGAAGCTGGAGACATATATTTCCCTCACCAACTTTAAACATCAGCTATCTGAGCAGCAGCTGTACATAGCCCATCTGTAAATAGCCCACCCAATCAAATCAAATCAAATGTATTTATATAGCCCTTCGTACATCAGCTGATATCTCAAAGTGCTGTACAGAAACCCAGCCTAAAACCCCAAACAGCAAGCAATGCAGGTGTAGAAGCACGGTGGCTAGGAAAAACTCCCTAGAAAGGCCAAAACCTAGGAAGAAACCTAGAGAGGAACCAGGCTATGTGGGGTGGCCAGTCCTCTTCTGGCTGTGCCAGGTGGAGATTTATAACAGAACATGGCCAAGATGTTCAAATGTTCATAAATGACCAGCATGGTCGTATAATAATAAGGCAGAACAGTTGAAACTGGAGCAGCAGCACGGTCAGGCGGACTGGGGACAGTAAAGGAGTCATCATGTCAGGTAGTCCTGGGGCATGGTCCTAGGGCTCAGGTCCTCCGAGAGAGAGAAAGAAAGAGAGAAGGAGAGAATTAGAGAATGCACACATAGATTCACACAGGACACCGAATAGGACAGGAGAAGTACTCCAGATATAACAAACTGACCCTAGCCCCCCGACACATAAACTACTGCAGCATAAATACTGGAGGCTGAGACAGGAGGGGTCAGGAGACACTGTGGCCCCATCCGAGGACACCCCCGGACAGGGCCAAACAGGAAGGATATAACCCCACCCACTTTGCCAAAGCACAGCCCCCACACCACTAGAGGGATATCTTCAACCACCAACTTACCATCCTGAGACAAGGCTGAGTATAGCCCACAAAGATCTCCGCCATGGCACAACCCAAGGGGGGGGGCGCCAACCCAGACAGGATGACCACTCAGGTGACGCACCCCTTCCAGGGACGGCATGAGAGAGCCCCAGTAAGCCAGTGACTCAGCCCCTGTAATAGGGTTAGAGGCAGAGAATCCCAGTGGAAAGAGGGGAACCGGCCAGGCAGAGACAGCAAGGGCGGTTCGTTGCTCCAGAGCCTTTCCGTTCACCTTCCCACTCCTGGGCCAGACTACACTCAATCATATGACCCACTGAAGAGATGAGTCTTCAGTAAAGACTTAAAGGTTGAGACCGAGTTTGCCAATCTACCTACCTCATCCCCATATTGTTTTTATTTACTTTTCTGCTCTTTAGCACAGTATCTCTACTTGCACATCATCATCTGCTCATTTATCACTCCAGTGTTAATCTGCTAAATTGTCATTCTTCGCTACTATGGCCTATTTATTGCCTACCTCCTCATGCCTTCTGCACACACTGTATATAGACTGTATTTGTTCTCCTGTGTCAGTAACTTGTTTATTGTGTTATTGGCTTGTTTATTGTTTATTCCATGTTATTCCATGTATAACTCTGTGTTGTTGTCTGTGTCACACGGCTTTGCTTTATCTTGGCCAGGTCACAGTTGTAAATGAGAACTTGTTCTCAACTAGCCTACCTGGTTAAATAAAGGTGAAATCGAAAATAAATCAAGTCAATGATTCATTCACTGAGAAACAGAGTAGTAGAGGAACACCTGGAGCTTCTCAGTGAGAGAGTCTGGAGTCACACTATAGTGCTGTTCACCACTTGGGAGACTCAACCATTGAGCGGCACATTGAGAGTGAAGGGAAGGTCCTCCAGTGGCTTGTTGAAAAATGATGTCACAGAGCTGCTGGAGAAGAAAGAGGAGGCGGTGTCAGGAAACAGAGGAGGCGGTGTCAGGAAACAGAAGAGGCGGTGTCAGGAAACAGAAGAGGCGGTGTCAGGAAACAGAAGAGGCGGTGTCAGGAAACAGAAGAGGCGGTGTCAGGAAACAGAAGAGGCGGTGTCAGGAAACAGAAGAGGCGGTGTCAGGAAACAGAAGAGGCGGTGTCAGGAAACAGAAGAGGCGGTGTCAGGAAACAGAAGAGGCGGTGTCAGGAAACAGAAGAGGCGGTGTCAGGAAACAGAAGAGGCGGTGTCAGGAAACAGAGGAAACAGAGGCGGTGTCAGGAAACAGAAGAGGCGGTGTCAGGAAACAGAAGAGGCGGTGTCAGGAAACAGAAGAGGCGGTGTCAGGAAACAGAAGAGGCGGTGTCAGGAAACAGAAGAGGCGGTGTCAGGAAACAGAGGAGGCGGTGTCAGGAAACAGAGGAGGCGGTGTCAGGAAACAGAGGAGGCGGTGTCAGGAAACAGAAGAGGCGGTGTCAGGAAACAGAGGAGGCGGTGTCAGGAAACAGAGGAGGCGGTGTCAGGAAACAGAAGAGGCGGTGTCAGGAAACAGAAGAGGCGGTGTCAGTAAACAGAGGAGGCGGTGTCAGGAAACAGAGGAGGCGGTGTCAGGAAACAGAGGAGGCGGTGTCAGGAAACAGAGGAGGCGGTGTCAGGAAACAGAGGAGGCGGTGTCAGGAAACAGAGGAGGCGGTGTCAGGAAACAGAGGAGGCGGTGTCAGGAAACAGAGGAGGCGGTGTCAGGAAACAGAGGAGGCGGTGTCAGGAAACAGAGGAGATGGTGTCAGGAAATAGAGGAGGCCATTATTAGATAAAGAGAAAGAGACTAGAGAAGAAAGAAGAGAGAACGAAGGTAGAGGAAGAGAGAGCAAAACAGAGACTGATGAAGGTTCAGGAACAGAGAGAGACCCTCAGATCACTAATGGGTAAGACATATTTATTATATACTTTACAAGACCATCGCAAAGCATGGTGAGAAGGTGACAACAGTTGGTGCGATTATTCGCAAATGGAAGAAACACAAATGAACTGTCAATCTCCCTCGGCCTGGGGCTCCATGCAAGATCTCACCTCGTGGAGTTGCAATGATCATGAGAACGGTGAGGAATCAGCCCAGAACTACACAGGAGGATCTTGTCAATGATCTCAAGGCAGCTGGGACCATGGTCACCAAGAAAACAATTGGTAACACTACGCCGTGAAGGACTGAAATCCTGCAGCTCCCGCAAGGTCCCCCTGCTCAAGACAGCACATATACATGCCAGTCTGAAGTTTTCCAATGAACATCTGAATGATTCAGAGGACAACTGGGTGAAAGTGTTGTGGTCAGATGAGACCAAAATGGAGCTCTCAACTCGCCGTGTTTGGAGGAGGAGGAATGCTGTCTATGACCCCAAGAACACCATCCCCACCGTCAAACATGGAGGTGGGAACATTATGCTTTGGGGGTGTTTTTCTGCTAAGGGGACAGGACAACTTCACCGCATCAAAGGGACGATGGACGGGGCTATGTACCGTCAAATCTAGGGTGAGAACCTCCTTCCCTCAGCCAGTGCATTGAAAATGGGTCGTGGATGGGTATTCCAGCATGACAATGACCCAAAACACACAGCCAAGGCAACAAAGGAGTGGCTCAAGAAGAAGCACATTAAGGTCCTGGAGTGGCCTAGCCAGACTCCAGACCTTAATCCCATAGAAAATCTGTGGAAGGAGCTGAAGGTTCGAGTTGCCAAACGTCAACCTTGAAACCTTAATGACTGAGAAGATCTGCAAAGAGGAGTGGGACAAAATCCCTCCTGAGATGTGTGCAAACCTCGTGGCCAACTACAAGAAGCGTCTGACCTCTGTGATTGCCAAGTACTAAGTACTAAGTCATGTTTTGCAGAGGGGTCAAATACTTATTTCCCTCATTAAAATGCAAATCAATTTATAACATTTTTGACATGCGTTTTTCTGATTTTTTGTTGTTATTCTGTCTCTCACTGTTCAAATAAACCTACCATTAAAATGGTAGACAGATCATTTGTTTGTCAGTGGGCAAATTAACAAAATCAGCAGGGGATCAAATACTTTTTTCCCCTCACTGTACCAGGCGGTGTCAGAGAAAGGCCCTAAAAATTGTCAGACTCCAGTCATCCTAGTCAGACTGTTCTCGCTGCTACCGCACGGCAAGTGGTACCGGAGTGCCAAGTCTCGGTCCAAGAGGCTTCAAACCCCCAAGCCATAAGACTCCTGAACGTCTAATCAAATGGATACCCAGACTATTTGCATTGCTTCCCCCCTCTTTACTCCACTGCTACTCTCTGTTTGTTATCATCAAATGCATAATCACTTCAATAACTCTACCTACATGTACATATTACCTCAACTAACCGGTGCCCCCGCATATTGACTCTGTACCGGTACCCGCCTGTATATAGTCTTGCTATTGTTATTTTACTGCTGCTCTTTAATTACTTGTTACTTTTGTTTCTTATTCATATATATATTTTTAAATATACTGTATATAAACTGCATTGATGGTTAGGGACTCGTAAGTAAGAATTTCACTGTAAGGACTACACCTGTTGTATTCGGCGCATGTGACTAATAACATTTGATTTGTGATATATAATGTCATATAAACAGCAATCATGTCTAACTTTTTCCTCAGAGCATGGTACAGATAACATAGGTGTGTACAATGACTTAACTTTAGTGTTTTTATAACTCTCAGATGATTAAAACATATGGCACGTGTCTAAATAATGATTTGCTTTGTGTCCCATGGGGATGTTCCATGGGAATTTACAACAAAAAAACATTGTTCCCTTAGTGGAAACTCCTGAGCTGGTTAAACAGGAGATTGTGCTCAGTGTGTTTCTATGTCCCCCAGGACCCCACACTCTCCTGGTCATATGGGGGGATCATTCATTCACTGAGAAACACAGAAGATCAAGAGAGGAACACCTGGATCTTCTCAAGGAGAAAGTCTGGAGTCACACTATAGTGCTGTTCACCTATGGGGACTGTCTGGGAGACACAACCATTGAGCAGCACATTGAGAGAAGGGGAGGCCCTCCAGTGGCTTGTTGGGAAATGTGGAAACAGGTATCATGTCCTGAATAATGAGAACAGGGGTGATGTCACTCACGTCACAGAGCTGCTGGAGAAGATGGAGGACATGGTGGCAGGAAAGAGAGGTGGTGTGTTTCAGCCTAATGAAGAGGAGCAGGAACAATCTGCTATAATCAGGAAGACAGACAGCATGAAGGGGCTTCCTCCAGTCATTAAGAAACATTCTAACGAACCTGCATTGATATACTAAACTGTATCACTTTAATTGATTGCATATAGTCTTTACTTCAACTGCTTTATGTCCATATTATTTTTACTTGGTCGGGTCACTCAAAAATGATACATACTGTAGCTTTAAGTACACATACATTTGATGTAATTCATTCAGCATTTAACTAGGTTTGAACTACCATTGACCTTATGTTGTTTTTCTCAATCACATCCAAGCATAGTTTGGAACAATGTTGTCGGTTTTCAAAACTGTGTTCACAAGACACCGAACTATTTGGCATTTTGAAAAACAATACGGGCCTGATTCAGATTTAGAAAATGTACTCTTTCCCCTGCACACATTTCCTACGCACTTCTCAGTAGTTGGTATTCAGACTTACCTTATGCAGGTGCGTAATGTGCTTTGCAGGCCTGGTTCCCTTGTGTGCGCTGAATAAATGTAATTCAAGCACTGAAAACCCGCCCACTTGCTGGCCAACAGATTTTCTCATGGAATTTTCATTTAATAGGGTTTTCAGTACATCCCTTTAAATACGGTGTACCTCTTAATTAGACTTTTGTAGACACCAGAAAAAGGGAAAGGGGGATACCTAGTCAGTTGTACATCTGAATGCATTCAACTGAAATGTGTCTTCCGCATTTAACCCAACCCCTCTGAATCAGAGTGGTGCAGTGGGCTGCCTTAATAGACACACGTCATCGGCGCCCGGGGAACAGAGTTCAGTATATAGGGATCAGTGAAAGAAAGCAATCTAAATATAACAATATTCAGCTCCATTTCTGCACCAACTGGCAGATAAAAAAATACTCTTGATTTTGTAGATTCTTTGGACAAATTTTACGGTTAGGAAAGTATGTATGTATGAATCATAATAAAAAAACAGGTTTGGAGACCCTTCACCCACAAAATATATTGATGAATAAAAAAAAGTGTTTTGATTCATCCTGAAAGTTGTCATATTCAATTTCAATACATTAAATATTGGAAGGTGGAAAAAAAGTGTACAATATGGGTTGAACAATAGTCCTATTAATCTAGCCTAATCATGGGACTGTATGGCAGCGATTACAGCCTCGAGTTTTCTTGGGTATGATGCTACAAGCTTGGCACACCTGTATTTGAGGAGTTTCTCCCATTCTTCTCTGCAGATCCTCTCAAGCTTTATCAGGTTGGATGGGGTGCGTCGCTCTACAGCTATTTTCATGTTTCTCCAGAGATGTTTGATCGATCGGGTTCAAGTCCGGCCTCTGGCTGGGCCACTCAAGGACATTCAGAGACTTATCCCAAAGCCACTCCTGGGTATTCTTGGCTGTGTGCTTAGGATCATTGTCCTGTTGGAAGGTGAACATTCACCCCAGTCTGAGGTCCTGAGCGCTCTGAAGCAGATGTTCATCAAGGATCTCTCTATACTTTGCTCCGTTCATCTTTCTCTCGATCCTGACTAGTCTCCCAGTCCCTGCCACTGAAAAGAATCCCCACAGCATGATGCTGCCACCACCACGCTTCACCATAGGGATGGTGCCAGGTTTCCTCCAAACGTGACGCTTGGCATTCAGGCCAAAGTTTTCAATCTTGGTTTAATCAGACCAGAGAATTTTGTTTCTTATGGTCTGAGAGTCCTTTAGGTGCCTTTTGGAAAACTCCAAGTGGGCTGTCATGTGCCTTTCAGTGAGGAGTGGCTTCCGTCTGGCCACTCTACCATAAAGGCCTGATTGGTGGAGTGCTGCAGAGTTGGTTGTCCTTCTGGAAGTTTCTCCCATCTCCACAGAGGAACTCTGGTTACCTCCCTGATCAAGGCCCTTCTCCCCCGATTGCTCAGTTTGGCTGGGCGGCCAGCTTTAGGAAGAGTCTTGGTGGTTCCAAACTTCTTACATTTAAGAATGATGGAGGCCACTGTGTTCTTGGGGACCTTCAATGCTGCAGAAATGTTTTGGTACCATTCCCCAGATCTGTGCCTCGACACAATCCCGTCTCTGACCTCTATGGACAATTCCTTCTTGGCTTTTGCTCTGACCTGCACTGTCAACTTTGCACCAGGCGCAACGGGCTCAAGGCATCCTGCCTCTAGCCCATCCGTAAAGGATTTTCTGAATTTTGGGAAGTGTGTAAGTGGACGGATTTCCTCGTCCTTCTCACCAGCCGTGATTTTGGCCAGCTCCATGGTAAAAAATGTGACCTTCCTGTTGCAGAAACGTCCTATCCCCGAGCTTGAGTAAATTACATTACGAAGCTGCTCCCGAATGTAGTATATCCGAACATGGAAATAGATTCTATTGTGGTCCATGTGGGTTTTAATGATGTTATGAAGGGCAGCACTGAACAGTTGAAACTGGATTTTAAAGAGCAGATTGACTCTTCCAGATACCCATCATATCTGGCCCCTGTGCCCTCTCTGAATCATGGCATTTAACACTTTAGCAGGATTCAAACTCTTCACAATTGGCTACGTGATTCTTGCAGCTCAATGAGTGTAACTTTTGTTGACAATTGATACTTTTTTAGAAACAATACACATTATATGAGGATGTGATCCAACCAAATCATTTGAGTTCCTGGATCCTTTCACAGCAGTATAAGGCTGCGTTCAAACAATTTAAAAATGTTTTTTTTTTTTACCTTTATTTAACTAGGCAAGTCAGTTAAGAACAAATTCTTATTTTCAATGACGGCCTAGGAACAGTGGGTTAACTGCCTGTTCAGGGGCTGAACGACAGATTTGTACCTTGCCAGCTCGGGGGTTTGAACTTGCAACCTTCCGGGTACTAGTCCAGCACTCTACCCTGCCACATTCAAACAATGACCCAAGCCCAGATCAGCTAATCCCTACCATAGTGGCAAATATACATTACACCAGGATTGTTGGTAGACACAATAAAGGTAACCTAATTGATGTCTCTCTAACTGTCCTGAATGCCTCTGCTGATCCTACAGCTATTGTATGCAGTAATCATGTGCCTATGAACCAGATTTATACTATTAGCACTGAGGCGGTGTGCCCTTGAAGGAAGTCTGCAGCACACCCTGCACTAACATAAATAACATGGACATATCTACTTCTGCTAAGCTTCCCAGTAAAGCAATGAAAACAAGTAAGCATCCCAGAAGAAAAGTGCTCAAAACAGCCCACATTAACATATATAGCTTAAGAAACAAGGTTCATGAAATCAATCATTTGCTAGTTACAGGTGACATTCATAATCTGACTATATCTGAAACTCGCTTAGATAATACCTTTGATGATAGAGTTGTAGCAATACAAGGTTATAACATTTACATGAAATACCAATGGTGGAGGTGTTGCTGTTCATAATCAGAACCACATTCCTGTGAAGGGGCTCCCGAGTGGTGCAGCGGTCTAAGGCACTGCATCTCAGTGCTTGAGGCGTCACTACAGACACCCTAGTTCAATTCCAGGCTGTATCACAACCAGCCGTGATTGGGAGTCCCATAGGGTGGCGCACAATTTACCCAGCGTCGTCCGGGTTTGGCCAGGGATAGGCTGTCATTGTAAATAAGAATTTGTTCTTAACTGACTTGCCTAGTTAAATAAAGGTTAAATACATTTAAAATACAAAGATTTGAGATGACCTCATGTTAAATGCTGTTGAAGTAATATGGCTACAGGTTCATCTGCCTCACCTAAAGGCCATTCTTGTGGGAAGCGGCAAGAGACCAACTGCTAACAGTCAGTATCTGGATAACGTGGGAAATGCTTGATAATGTATGCAATATTAACAGAGGTAGATTTTCTGGGTGATTTAAATAGACTGGCTTTCATCAAGCTGCCCACTCAAGAAAAAAATTCAAACTAACCAGTGCCTGGAACTTGGTTCAGGTTATCAATCAACCCACCAGGGTAGTTACAAACAGTACAGGAATGAAATCAACTTGTATTGATCACATCTTTACTAATGCTACAGAAATGAGCTTGAAAGCAGTATCCAGATCCATCGGATGCATTGATCACAATATAGGAGCTATACCTAGGAAAACCAAAGTTCCAAAGTCTAGGCCTAATATTGTGTATGAGAGGACATACAATATGTTTTGTAGTGATTCCTATTTTGTTTATGTAAAGAATATTTGTTGGTCCATGGTTTGTAATGAGTAAACAGATGTTGCACTTGGCACATTTAAATGGCTTATTCCAGTTACTAATAAGCACACACCCATTAATAAAATTACTCTAAAAACTGTAAAATCCCAGTGGATTGATGAGGAATTTAACAACGTTATGGTTGTGAGGGATGAGGCACAAGGAATGGCAAATAAGTCTGGGAGCACAGCCAATTGGCAAACGTATGGCAAATTGACAAATCATGTGAATAAAAAGAAGAATAAACTACACTATGAAACAAATATAAATGACATGAAGAATGATAGTAAAAAGCTTTGGAGCACCTTAAATGACATTTTTGGGGGAAAAAGCAAACTCGGCTACATCATTAATTGAAGCAAATGGCTCATTCATCACAAAACCAACTGATATTGCAAACTACTTTAATGATTATTTCATTGGCAAGATAAGCAAACTTAGGCATGACATGCCAGCAACAAACGCTGACACTACACATCCAAGTATATCTGACCAAATGAATTAAAGACAAACATTGTAATTTAGAATTCCGTAAAGTGAGTGTGGAAGAGGTGAAACAATTATTGTTGTCTATCAACAATGACAAGCCACTGGAGTCTGACAACTTGGAGGGGAAATTACTGAGGATAATAGTGGATGATATGGCAAATAGGAGTTGCACTATTTTCAATTTAAGCCTACTAGAAAGTGTTCGCCCCCAGACTTGGAGGGAAGAAAAAGTCAGCCTGTTACCAACCCGTAGTAAAAAAAATAATTAAATTGTGTTTGACCAGATACAATGCTATTTTACAGTAAACAAATTGATAAACTTTCAGCATGCTTATAGGGAAGGACATTCAACAAGCACAGCACTTACACAACTGACTGATTGGTTGAAAGAAATTGACAATAAAAATATTGGGGGGGCTGTTTTGTTAGACTTCAGTGCGGCTTTGACATTATCAATCATAGTCTGCTGCTGGAACAACATGTGTGTTATGGCTTTACACCCCCTGCTATATTGTGGATAAAGAGCTACCTGTCTAACAGAACACAGTGTTCTTTAATGAAAGCCTCTCCAACATAATCAGGAATTCCCCAGGGAAGCTGTCCAGGCCCCTTAATTTTTTCAATCTTTACTAATGAAATGCCACTGACTTTGAGTAAAGCCAGTATGTCTATGCATGTGTATGACTCAACACCATACATGTCAGCTACTACAGCGCCTGAAATGACTGCAACCCTTATAGAGCTGCAGTTAGTTTTAGAGTGGTTGGCAAGGAATAAGTTAGAAATATTTAGGACTAAAACTAAAAGCATTGTATCTGGGACAAATCATTCACTAAACCCCAACTAAGTCCTGTAATAAATAATGTGGAAATTGAGCAAGTTGAGGTGACTTAACTGCTTGGAGTAACCCTGGATTGTAAACGGTCATGGTCAAAACATATTGATACAACAGTAACTAAGATGGGGAGAAGTATGTCCATGATAAAGCACAGCTCTACCTTCTTGACAGCACTATCAACAAGGCAGGTCCTACAGGACCTAGTTTTGTCGCACCTTGACTACTGTTTAGTCGTGTGGTCAGGTGCCACAAAAAGGGACTGGGGAAAATTGCAATTGGCTCAGAACAGGGCAGCACACCTGGCCCTTGGATGTACACAGAGAACTAATATTAATAATATGCTTGTTAATCTCTCCTTGCTCAAAGTAGAGGAGAGATTGACTTCATCACTACTTGTATTTATGAGAGGTTGAATGCAATGTTGAATTAAACATATTGAATGCACCGAGCTGTCTGTTTGAACTACACAGAGAACACTGTGTTGTGAAAATGTTTTGTAATGTTTTTAAACTGCCTTAATGTTGCTGGACCCCAGGAAGAGTAGCTGCCGCCTTGGATCCATAATAAATACAATCTGTGGGACCTTATATAGGCAGCTGTGCCTTTCCAAATCATGACCAATTAATTGAATTTACCACAGGTGCATCCAGTTTACACAGATCATCCTTGAGATGTTTCTTCAACTTGTTTAGAGTCCATCCACTTGGAGTTTGCCAAAAGGCACCTAAAGGACTCTTTGACCATGAGAAACAAGATTCTCTGGTCTGATGAAACCAAGATTGAACTCTTTGGCCTGAATGCCAAGCGTCACATCTGGAGGAAACCTGGTACCATCCCTAAGGTGAAGCATGGTGGTGGCAGAATCATGCTGTGGGGATGTTTTTCAGCGGCAGGGACTGGGAGACTAGTCAGGATCGATGGAAAGATGAATGGAGCAAAGTACAGAGACATTCTTGACAGGGGGGGTGGCACACAGAAAAGGCAACGCAGAAGTGGCTTCGGATAAGTGTCTGAATGTCCTTGAGTGGCCCAGCCAGAGCACGGACTTGAACCCGATCTAACATCTCTTCAGAGACCTGAAAATATCTGTGCAGCAACGCTCCCCATCCATCCGACAGAGCATGAGAGGATCTGCAGAGAATAATGGGAGAAACTCCCCAAACACAGGTGTGCCAAACTTGTAGCGCCATACACAAGAGGACTTGATGTGGTAATCGTTGCCAAAGGTGCGTCAACAAAGTACTGAGTAAAGGGTCTGAATACTTACGTAAATGTTTGTTAGTTTAAAAAATATATTATTCAACGTTTTGTTTTGTCATTATCAGGTATTGTGCGTATATTGACCAAGGGAAAAAAATATATTTAATCCATTTTAGTATAAGGCTGTAATGTAACCAAATGTGGAAAAAGGTAAGATGTCTAAATACTTTATTGTATTTCAAGTTTTGCAAAAGTGGGTCTAAGATATGAAATCCAGATACAAAGGCAAGAAAATGATCAGACATTCTGAAAACGTATTTAAGAATCAGACCAGTTGTTTTCCTATAGATCCACCACAGAGTCAGACCAGCTCAGGACCCACAGGAAGCAGAGACTAGGGTCTAAAGAAGTTGAGAGCAAGGAGCAAAGATATATTTGATCCAAACAGTGAGCGTTACAGTTTTCTGACTAACCCTGGAGCAGAATCTATATTCTTAGTATTGTCAATTGCCCAGCTCCCATTCATTGAGAAACATGTAAACCGCCACATTGTTTTGTTCCACTGTGAGTGGAGATGACATTTCTGAGCAGTCTCGGAGAAGCTCTGCATACGGCTCCCTGACATCACCCACAGCATCTGAACACCGCTCTGCGTTTGGGTCAGAGTTATAGAACCCCATCCATGGTCTAGAACTCTCTCTGAGTTCTATAGCTGAGGCTGGGAGAAGTTTAGAGACCAAAGAAGATCCAGGAGAAGCCCTGGAGAGACACAGGGTGCTGTAGTCTGACCAGACCCTGAGACATGAGAAGTGCTCCATCTACATCTCACACTTTCAACAGGAAACTCCTCCTAGTGTACCTCCTGACATTCTTTTCTGTGGCCAGGACAGAACACAAATACTGATTCCATTGAGCTTTGAGGCTCAGTCAGATCTTAGAAAATTCTCAAAATAGTTTAAATGTTGACCTTTGAATAATAAGGGGGATTACATTTACTCAGTCTGACAATTACTCTTAAATCAAATTAGTTGAACTTTGTTGCTTATTTTTTCCACAAGAATCACTTAAATTCAATTATGTTCATGTGGAATTTGAATATGATAGATCTAGGAGCCTTTGCTTCAGGAGGTTGTGACTGAATATATTGATGGATGTATTCATGGAATTCTTTGAAGTGATGGCAGATGTATATCACTGTTTCACTATCTAATAAAACTGAAAATCAGGGATGAGGAAAAGAGTTTTACACTTTCGTGGAAATCTTTTATTTTACATCTAAATTAAACACATAGGTCTGTCGGTTTATCCAAAAACACATTCACTACGATTAACTAAACTAAATCAGATTCAACTAAATCACAGTAATAACAAGCCAGACAAGATAAGCATTGAACAACATTTAAAATAATTAGAAAGGACCATGGTGACATTTGTCCCATGCATAAAAAGCATTTCGACACAAGTCAAGACAGTACATAAGGCAGTAATTTAATACTGCAACTAGAGCTTGAATTTAAAAAAATGTATTACTAACTTTACCACACTGCAGAGTATTGTGATGTGGTCTTCCACAGTTCAGTGCTGTTTTGTGAGGAAAATGTCACCCTCTGGGCCACATAAAATCTGAGATCAAAGATCATGGGGAAGTCGAAGTCATTGACTTTCCAACAAAACAAACCAACATAAGTGTCAACAAGTCAGTCTAGAAACACAGGAAGACACGTCCTATGTGCCGATTAGAGGAAAGTAATATTAATTAATAAATGCTTATAGGTTTACTAAATTTGATCAATTACCTGGATGAGTTGAACCTCTGCTATCAACAACCTCAACTTGTATAGATTGTGCATTTGGCCCCAGCTTCTTCCTGCAGTCCTCCAGCTGTACTCGAACTCTCTTGAGAGGCAGCAGTATCCTTCGAGCTCCACTGTTACAGCCAGGACTCAGTAATTTCCTGCAGTCCTTCAGCAGTACGGTCACCCTCTTGAGGGGCGAATTGGGATCAGGTTGGTGGGGAAGAGACAGGCCGGGACTGTCCTCACAATCCTAAAATAAAAGACAACATAAACAGACACTGTAGGTGGTGTCAAATGGAACAATATACATTGATGAACTACATAATTTTGTAATGTATGCTTACTACACTACCTCCTCGAGTTTCATAGACTCTGCATTTGGCCCCAGCAGGTTAATGCAGTCTTCCAGCAGCAGTGCAAGAGGCGGCAACGTGCACTGAGCGCCACTGTTACAGTCAGGACCCAGTGTGACCGTAGGTTCAGGATCAGGTTGGTAGGGAAGAGACAGGCTGGCACTGTCCTCACAATCCTAGAATAATAACAGATATTATGTAGGCTTGTCAAGTTCAATATTTGTATAGAACAAACACTAGATTTCTGAAAAGGTGTAGCAAGAGGGACGTTATTGAATTGCGGTGGCATTTGGGCATGGCATTTTGGAAAAATGTACATCAACTAATATGGCAGCTTAATGACCAAATATTTTACCTTATGACAACATTGTGCCACCAGCAAGGTAGTAATACATTTTAGGTAAATTAAAAAAACACATTTTATGGGGACCAGAGATCCTCAAATCGAAGGTCATTACACCTTTAAAGAACAATAACTAAAGTAATATGATTAGTAACTTTTATCACAATGTCATTTCATTTAAATTGAGTAACACCAATTGACACTTTGGTTATAGACACCAAATTGTCAATGGAATTATCAAATTTATGACATAAAAGGATGTGATTATCTTATTTTTTTCTAGACCCCTCTCCCGATGGAGTTAATACTCAGGATCCTTCTTTGTAAAGAGCAATTTAAGGCAGAAACACCAGTGACAAAACTAAGGGACATATTATATTTTGTAATAAATTAAATGAGGTATTTGGAATATACTTTGTTTTCATTTATTTAAATACTGGTTTACGTTCTAGCATTCAAAATAATAGATATATCCCTAAATCATGTCACTACAACTACTGGGACAAGCCAAATGTACCCTTAGTAAAATGCCTGAACATTATTGATGAAAAGTTCATTATCAACAAAAACATTTATGTTCTGTAACAGTTAGTCATTTTAAAGTGTTTTACATGGTTGCAATGGCGAGGGGTGCAAATTCCACCACAATTCAAGAACAACCCAAGTCTTATGTTTGGCAAATGACACACACATGAAGAGGATAAGCTAGCAAACCCAACAAGGTCTTTGCATTGGTGAAGAGTAGCTATCATATTCCTGCAAAAGAGTGCACTAGCTAGCTATCTTTTCTTTATGGGCTGTTGGAGGAAGCCTCCCAGGACAAGCTTCGCTTGGTAACATTCCTGTAAAATCAACCAGCAAGCTACAATTCGGCCTATGTTAAGGCAGGGCAAACCCTTTCTGGTGATTTCTGGTATATCAAATCAAAAATGTAAATTTTATTTGTCACATGCGCCGAATACAACAGGTGTAGACCTTACAGTGAAATGCTTACTTACAAGCCCTTAACCAACAATGCAGTTAAGACAAAAATAAGTGTTAAGAAAGTATTTACTCAATAAAAAATAAATAAAATACATTTTTAAAAAGAATAGAAAAACAACAAATAAGGTTAGTTGAGGTAAGATGTACATGTAGGTAGAGGTGAAGTGATGATGCATAGATAATAAACAGTAGCAGCAGCATAAAAATGGGGGGGATAACTCTGGGTCTTAATTGAAAAGGATGCTGCTACCAGTTGACATTACTACATGATTCCATATGTTATTTCATAGTTTTGATGTTTTCACTATCATTCTAAAATGTAGAAAACAGTAAAAAAGAATGTGTCCAAACTTTTGACTGGTAATGTACATGTGCAACAGTAATCATATTACATATTACTACTTTTTTTTACGAGAAGCTTTTAATTAAACTGCACACACACCAAAACAGAAAGAAACACTGCTTTGTCAATCACTCCTATCAATTATCACTTTGAAATCAATTGCACGAGTGGGATTGCACATCCTGTTAACACAGTTCAAAAACCACACGGAATCTGGGAATAATGTATACGTCACTGGTTAGAGGACAACTTGTAGAAGACATTTGAAGTGCTGCATTTTGATTCAAGTGGGTCGCCACGGGATGGGCATGGTGTAAATGTAACACCATGCCCATCCCGCCATCATGCGCAAATTGATTTGTCTCCCCACAACACGCCGGTTGAAATATCAAAACCAATTATATTAATTTGGGGACAGGTCGAAAAGCATTAAACATGTATGGCAATTTAGCTAGCTAGCGTGCTGTTGCTAGCTAATTTGCCAGGAATATAAACAGAGTTATTGTACCTGAAATGCACAAAGTCCTCTACTCCGACAATTAATCCACACATAAAACAATCAACCGATACGTTTATAGTCATCTCTCCTCCTTCCAGGCTTTTTCTTCTTTGGACTTTATATGATGATTAGCAACACACTTTCATAATAAGGTCCTCAGTTCATCTTTCAAACACCCACGTGGGTATAAGCCAATGAGGAGAGGTAGGTCTTGCATTGCGTTCAAATAGAAGCAACTTCTATTTTAGCGCCTGGCAATGCATAAGAGTAGTGTGGGTGCAATGATTGAATAACATGCATGTGTAAATGTATTTTTGTAACAAATGACCAAACAGGGGTGTAGCACTGTTTCAACACTATTCAAAGGCCACATGGAAACTTGCAATAGCCTCTACATGGTTGGTTAGATGAGCATTTGTACAAGGCTTCTATCAATATTTTGGAATGGCAGATGTTGATTTCGGGAGGCTGCAATCAAGGAAAATGGAACGACCTGCCAATCAACACAACGACCTGCCAATCAACAGTGACAACGGCTGGTTGCTTTTAAGTGATAGTTTGACTTTAAAAATCAGTCTATTGATGTGTGGCCAGTGACTGACTTTTTTTTGACGCTCGTCAACGTTAACACATCGCTTGCCTTACGGTTTTAGAAACAAATACTATTTCATATCAGCGAGAAATAACAATAAACATGTTAAATTACTACACACCTTTACAGGGTTAGTTGTTCCACACGGCCATGTTACATCGCTTGTTTAGGGAAGACCTAGGTGGCCACCTGTGTTAATTACCACCTACCTCACTGATATGAAAGATAAGGGGGAAATCAGCATATGTTTAGGAAATCAGTTTGAAAGCAATAATTGACGTTTCTAAACTTTAAAAACACAGTTTCGGAATTGTAGTTCTCATGGAGCCAACCATGGGCGAATGTAACCACAGAAAACCCTATGTATGAAAAATGTGGGTTTGAGAGCTGTGACCCCCCCAGTGCTTATGACAAAGTAGACAGTACAAAAACAAAGATATTGTTTTTAGGCAATTGATATTTTGGCATCGTATTAGATAAACTTGAATAGTAACATCACCAATCTGAGGTAAAACGGGTGTAATTCGGTTAATACCCCCCAATTCGATGTGGTCGAAACATCCATGTGTAATGTAACAGTGTCCACATCATGGAAAGTAGTGTAATATGCATTAGACGGCAAAATAATTCAATATCTTAATTTAGGATGATAGTAAAAGAAGCAAACTTCCTATTTTTTTCAAGTATCACACATCTCACTAGTTTGCCCATTTGGACAAAATGCTCGTAAACACAATTTAACCAGGCGCTCTAGACTAGAGCGTCCATGTGCAAATATGCTGTTTGCTTACCATGATATTGAATTAGCTGTGTCCTTTTTTGTAGGGTCGTTTCACGTTTGCAGCTACAGTAGTTATGTTATTATTAGGTGCGAAATGCTAGGCAAATTAAAGTTTGGAACCTTTTTGACTAGGCCACGAAATTAATAGCATTCTCCGCATGCTCCGAAACGATGTTTCTTTGTGGATAATCATGTCGGTTGGCATGGCTTGTGATGCATTACCGCCACCACCTGGACTGGAGTTTCTTTTGTTTTGACTAACTGACATCCTGTAGGCTTCATTTGTTTCTTGTTGACATATTAAATCAAAAGGTGCTTAGGTATAGAGCCCAAAATATCTTGACTTCACGGTCCAATATTTACAAGAGAGAGAGATGGCCCAGCAGTGTTGTATACATAACCACACAAAGATTAACCAAAACACACCCCAACATCGCAAACACGTTTCATACAAAAAACTTTATTGGAATTCTTGCATAACTCTACAACTCAACTTGACATCTACACACATTCAGACAGAGCTAGCCATAGAGTTAAAGTGCTCAATCTTTTATTTTATTTTTTAGGAAAGCTGTGATGTGTACAGAGAGAACAGAGATAGACTTACAGCAAGAGGAGTAGGTAGAACAAATTGTCCCTCATTTACATTTACATTTAAGTCATTTAGCAGACGCTCTTATCCAGAGCGACTTACAAATTACCCTCATCCCGGGTAGCAAATCCTGGTCTTGGAATCAGGGTTGGGGTCAATTCCTGTCAATTCAGGAAGAACACGGAAATTCCAATTCTCTGTCATGATTTTCAATTAGGAGAATTTGGAATTGGAATTTTGTTTACTTTCTGAATTTACTGGAATTGAAAAGGAATTGATTATTTGCTTTGTACATGTAGGTTACATGTAGCCAATCATTGATATTGATCAATTAATCCCTCAACATTCCTTGAGGTGACCAGACCAGTAGTCAGATAATTGAGGTGCTTAGTTGGAATTAAATCATGCAATATCTGGACACTCTAGGACCAGGGTTTAGGTTATGATTGTGTGTAAGGGCAACTTCTACCATGACAGTAGGCAGGAGAGCTTTAGAGACTGAAAGGGAATGAGTGAGAGTGAGGAGGCAACTGGGAGAAGCACAGTCAATCACACAAGCGGGCACAGAACAAGGATATTTGGGTGTTTGACATGCAAAAATATGCTACTTTGCTCAGGAACACACTACAGACAGACAGGCAGACACAGAGAGGAACGTGTTGCATCTTGAGGTGCCCAGTGGACACGTCTTTGACGTGTGGTGAAGCATCATGGGTAAAGTATTAGGCATCAGGTGGAAAAACACCAAAGAAGAACTCCGGAGATTGACAGTGTCCTGACACACACACACACACACACACACACACACACACACACACACACACACAGCAGCAGTGTATTACAAAGACACACAATAGCAGCAGTCTGAGGTGACTGAGGAGTGGCAGGTGTGGTTTAAGGTACCTCTGGACTGATGAGGTAGGCTGGGTTAGAGGCAAGGGAGGGTTTAGTGTACATTGGAGTGTGTGTGTGTATGTAGGTTTGCGTGTGTGTTTGTTCACAGGTAAGGCTGAGGGTAGAGGTGAGCTAGGCTGAGAGATTTTGAGGGGTTGTGAGAAAATCACCTGATGACCATAATGGAGAAGACTACTGCAGTTTTATGTGTGTGAGTGAGAGACGGATACAGAAAGACAGGAGAAACACCAGTAAACACAAGCACAATCTTTCCCATATTATCAATTTTCCTTTTTTCCTCCTCCCCAGTGTATTCCTCCTCCTCCCCAGTGTATTCCTCCTCCTCCCCAGTGTATTCCTCCTCCTCCCCAATGTATTCCTCCTCCCCAGTGTATTCCTCCTCCTCCCCAATGTATTCCTCCTCCCCAGTGTATTCCTCCTCCTCCCCAGTGTATTCCTCCTCCTCCCCAGTGTATTCCTCCTCCTCCCCAGTGTATTCCTCCTCCTCCCCAGTGTATTCCTCCTCCTCCCCAGTGTATTCCTCCTCCTCCCCAGTGTATTCCTCCTCCCCCCAGTGTATTCCTCCTCCTCCCCAGTGTATTCCTCCTCCCCGGTGTATTCCTCCTCCCCAGTGTATTCCTCCTCCCCCAGTGTATTCCTCCCCAGTGTATTCCTCCTCCTCCCCAGTGTATTCCTCTTCCTCCCCAGTGTATTCCTCCTCCTCCCCAGTGTATTCCTCCTCCTCCCCAGTGTATTCCTCCTCCTCCCCAGTGTATTCCTCCTCCTCCCCAGTGTATTCCTCCTCCTCCCCAGTGTATTCCTCCTCCTCCCCAGTGTATTCCTCCTCCTCCCCAGTGTATTCCCCCCCAGTGTATTCCTCCTCCTCCCCAGTGTATTCCTCCCCCCTCCCATCCCCTTTAAAAAGTCCCCCACATCCCTCTCTGCTTAGCTCTGAAGCAGCAGCATAATAAGCACTACTCCAACCTCCATCTGTCCTTCTCTATTTTTCCCTAACTTCTGAATCCCAAATCGATCCCTAGCAACTATTCCCTACGCACTTCTGAAGCAATCGGCCCCAAATGTTTTTCACCTATCATATCATAAGACAAGTTGAAGAAATTACCTTATTATTGAACCCTATTCATCCTTACTGACCTACAGGAGTGCCTAGGAAGTAGGGCCTAGGCATTGATCTCTCCTAGCTTCTATAGTTTCTCTCCACCAGGTGGGAGTATAGTACTGCACTACAAGTACACTCACGCTCATATTTTCAGCAGTACTCACAGCCAATCTTCACAGTATAAAAAAATATAATAGTCTTGTTTCACAACCACAGCAAAAGAGCACTGTAACACACACACAGAGTAGACCTTATCAGCTCATCTCTGGGTCTCTTGGTGTGTATCAGAGTACACACACAATCCCCCTCATTCATAGTGGGCTGGCTTTCTGGCCATGAAGCCATTCCCTCTATAGAGAGTCCAATCCAAGTCCAACTGACTGATTGAGGGTTAGCATCTCGCTACTTAGCAACCTCTGTGAAAAGCTGTCCAGGAGTGATCCATCTGTCAGTCAAACTGAAGGCCCCACTTCCTCTCTCACACATTCCTCCTGAATGGGATGGACCTGTGTGTATGTTGAAGGTGGGGAGCGGGACAACTGACAACTTCCTGTTCAGCAGTGATGACATAATTTCCTGTTTCCGGTCAGGCGCTGGCTCCATTGTCACCATTATTAGTGACGCGGCCGAAGCTCGTCCCGTGGGTGATAAGGGTGGGTGTGGCCACGGAGAGATCACACTGGCTGCTGTGCTGTGATTGGGCATCCAGACCGTGGAGGCTGCTGTGAGTGGACAGCAGGTGGTCGTGGCGGGGCGTGCTGCCGTGGGGGGGTAGAGTGCGCTCCTCGCCGCCTCGGTAACTACAGGGGGTGTAGCTGGGCGTAGGGGAAAGAGAAGGGGAGGAGACGTTAGTTCAGTAGTTCACAACTTTATGTACAACACACACATCCACACCAACATGTATGCCAGCTGTGCTCTCTAATCTACAGCCAGGTGATTTTATCTCAGGTATAGAACTGTTAATAACAGATAGATTAGCAGCTGTCTACAGAAAAGGATCTCTTGAAGTGCCATAACTACAATAGGCTTTGGAAAGCCTGAATCCAGTTTCATCGTGTATTCATCTTTGATTATAAAAACGGCTCATATATAGTGGCATCCATAGCCAACCCTCTCTCCCTCCTTTCCACCTTCTTTCTCACTCTCATACCGTCCATCTCGGGAGCGATGTAGACTGCCATGGTAACTGGTCTTGCTGTGCACGCTGCCAGCCTTGCTGCGGGTGGAGGAGGTGTGGCCCAGCGAGTGGATTGGTCTGCGGTCATCAGGGGCGTGTCTAGGGTCGTCAGGCTCGTCCAGGATGGCCAGGTGAGTGGAGGAGGCATGGGTGGAGGTGCCCTGGGGGAGGAGGATTAGTAATGAAAAACAATTAATGATATCATATTATATTACATTATGAATTATGGTTAGGGCCATGTTTTATGACAAGGTCATGGTGCCAGTCATACCTGGGTGGAGGTTCCCCGTGATTTCCTGATGATGGGGGTGTGGGGGTCCCTCAGTAGAGACTGGGAAAAGTCTGGCTCCTGGAGCACCTGTCTGCTCTCATTCACCCCACTACTGTGGAGGGAGGAGTGCAGGGAGAGAGGAGGAAGTGGGTGAGAGGGGTAAAGGGGTGAAGGGGGAGGGAGTGAGAGGGGGAGGGAGGGGAAGAGAGAGGCATGGGAGGGTAGGAAATGAGTGGAAGGGGAGGGAAAGGAGGAGAGAGGGAGGGGCATGGGATGGCAGAACATGAGTGGAAGGGGGGGAGGGAGGAGAGGATGAAGTGAGAGGGGGAAGGTGGGAGGGAGGGAGGGAGGGGAGGGGAGAGGAGAAGGGAGGAAGGGGAGAGGAGAAGGGAGGGAGGAAGCGGAGAGGAGGAGGAGAGAGGGAGGGAGAAGGGCAAGCCGAAAGAAAAGGGATGGTGGAGAGAAGGGAAGAAAGGGAGTGATACACAGAAGAGGGCAGGGAGAGAGGGAAGGTAGAAGGGTGAGAGAATTGCAGAGAGGAGATGGAGATATGGAGGAGTGGAAGGGAGGAGAGATTGATGGGGTGAGTGGAGGAGGAGGGTGTTGTTGAGGGTGGGAGAACAGGCACAGAAAATAGCCTAATCACCATGGAGACCGGGTCATGGGAAGTGTGTGTGTCAGGAGGGAGGGAACGACAAGGCTTTTAATGACATTCCACATTAAAATGTTGGTCAAATTGCTAATTTGAATATTTTCTGCAATTTATCAAGCTAGAGAGTGGTTCTACATTACTACGTATTGAAATTACCGGCTTGAAATGAGAAATACACAAACATTAAAATACACGCGCAGACATGAGCACACACTCTCTCGATTTCTCTCTCCCGGCTTACTCTTTGTTTCTGCGTCTGTGTAGGAAGCTGGCCCATTCGAAGCAGGTCTTCTTGCTGCCCACCCAGAAAATGGAGGGAATCCCCACCACCAGCATCATCAGGTACTTAATGAGGAACAGGGCCAGGTCTGGACGACTGGTCTGCTCAACCTACACAGAGAAAGAGGGGGTTGAGGGAGTGAGTCCAGAATCATCTGCTATTTCATCAGAAACATCTGCTATTTCATCAAAACAACTATTCAACCTAACACACAGCGAAAGAGGCAGGACAGAGAGGAGAGTGAGATGGTGTTTCCTCTTCCTCATACTGCACAGCTCACTGCCCACAGACAGTCCTCCCTTCTGCTCTACTCCACATGCCAGCGCAGTGACTGTGTGTGTGTGTGTCTGTGTGTATGTGTGCACACAGAGACAGCGAGAAAGGCTAGCTACCTGTAGTCTAAAACAGGGCTCTCCAACCCTGTTCCTGGAGACTACTGTCCTGTACGTTTCCAGTCCAACCCTAATGTAGCACACCTTGTAATAATTAGCTGGTTGATAAGCTCAACCAGGTTAGTTACAACTGGGGTTGGAGACAAAACCTACACGAGGGTAACTCTCCAGGAACAGGGTTGGAGACCCCTGGTCTAAAACCACAACTTTCTCTTGTGGCCACAAATAACATCACTAATATGTGCCACTCACACACACACACAAACAACAAACACACACATATCGACCTCCGGGAGAGCGATCAGATAACATGGAGTAAAATGTGAATTCCAGTGTGACTACGGGATGCAGAGAGGGTCACTGCACAGGGAGGACACACAAGTCAGAGCACCTGCTCGTACCACATATTCCACATACACACCAACACATTCACACACTCATCACTGCTCATATTACTTTCATTCATTCAACTTTATACTATGAGAGAGAGAAAGAGAGAGAGAGAGAGACAGATGTAGAGAGAGACAGAGAGAGAGATAGACATGTGTGTACTATTGTAGCTGTAATGTCTACCAGTGGAGGCAGCTGAGGATGTTCATAATAATGGCTGGAACAGAGTGAATGGAATGGCATCGGACATATGGAAACCAAGTGTTTGAAATATTTGATACCATTCCAAATATTCCGCTCCAGCCATTACCATGAGCCCATCCTCCCAAATGAAGGTGCCACCAACCTCCTGTGATGTCCATCCTTCTCAACTGTTCTACTAACGTACATTCTCTCTATTGCAGTGGCAGACACACATCCACTTTTAACTGATACATGGCCGGGAAGATGAAAGGCTTTCGCCACCTGGTAATCTGTGTGCGGTGTGTGGTTGGTGTGTGTATAACAGAGACTGTGTAAGCACAGCTGTTATAATTAAGGCAGCCAGTTGGGCCGCCAGTTGGGCCGCCAGTTGGGCCGCCAGTTGGGCAGCCAGTTGGGCAGCCAGTTGGGCAGCCAGTTGAGTTGAGCAGCCAGTTGGGCCGCTAGTTGGGCAGCCAGTTGGGCAGCCAGTTGGGCGGCCAGTTGGGCAGCCAGTCGGGCCGCCAGTCGGGCAGCCAGTTGGGCCGCCAGTTGGGCCGCCAGTTGGGGAACCCTGCCAGAACTCTTTGTGACACTATTTAACAAGGGACCAGCTTCTGCATTCAGAATGACTGGGAGTGAATGGTAGCAGTACAGAAAGTTTGGCATCAAAGTGAAAAGTAAACACAATCGTATTGAATTTCAGCTAACTACTCAACGAACACATATTATAACTGTCATTCTGTTCATAAAAAATAGAAGAATCTACAGCCACGTTATTACTGGATTTTCTGACCGCTGGTCACGTTTTCAAGGCTAATCCTGTAGAATCCAGCAACAGCGCTGGTCCCATTAATGTTTTTATTTTCTAATGCTTCAGCATGGAATTATTACGTTGTATTTACCTTCCCATTTTCAACCTAGGAGCAAAGCAGGAGTCAAATCAGGAAGTATATGCTGTGGTTTGTTGATTCCAATCATTTGAATGAACATTCTACATTACCATGGAAATTATTGCATCACAATACCAGGCAGCCATTGTGAGTGTACCCATGAGTTTACCAGCCAAATTGCCAGGGTTAGAGGTTCCAAACCTGTTCTAATCATTCCTGTTCAATGTGTGCTAGTGCTGCACCTTGCTTTCAGCATTTTATGTGTGCTCGTTTGCTACAACACCTTGCTTCCCACTTGGCAAAACTGGTGGAATCAACGTTGTTTCCACCTCATTTCAACCACCCAAAAAATGGAGGTGATGACGTTGAATCGGCGTGAAAAACTGATTGGTTGGATCAAACGAGATGGTAACATTTTTTGTTGATTTTACATTCAATTCATGTTAGTTGAAAAATCTACCAAATGTAAATCAAAACTAGATATTGAACTGACATCTGTGCCCAGTGAGTTGTTTCAGCTAGAAGCAACAAAGTTTCGTCACGTTGAATGCCCGGCCGTCCTGTCTTCAGTCAGCAGTTCGTTACCAAAAAAAATGTTTTACGGTTACACGGTAATTGTGCCAGCTCTAACACACACACACACACACACACACACACACACACACACACACACACACACCAGGTGCTTAATAATAGCACTACAAAGCCTCCACAGAGTGGAGGAAACTTGATGCCGTGGAGTTGGGTTGGGCAGAGTAACGTTACAATGTGTGGGTTACAGAAAACTAACTAGAGAGGGACTGGTAATAGGAGCAGTAAACTAGCAGACAGAGAGAGAAAGAGAAAGAGAGAGACAGAGAGAGACAGAGACGGATAGAGAGAGACAAAGAGAGACAGAGACAGATAGAGAAACAGAGAGAGACAGAGAGCGAGAAAGAGAGACAAAGAGACAGAGACAGATAGAGAAACAGAG
The DNA here is from genome assembly GCF_034236695.1 of Oncorhynchus nerka. Lineage (NCBI taxonomy): Eukaryota > Metazoa > Chordata > Actinopteri > Salmoniformes > Salmonidae > Oncorhynchus > Oncorhynchus nerka. The sequence continues at coordinate 66,517,051 of NC_088413.1, forward strand.
AAAAATACCTCTAAACTTACATTGACTTCAGTATGAATTCACACCCATTTCCTTTTTCCACATTTTGTTGTTTTACTGCCTGATTTTAAAATGTATTAAATTGAGATTTTTCATCACTGGCCTATGCACAATACCCCATCATGTCAAAGTAGAATTATGTTTTTAGAAATTGTTAAATATAAATGAAAGGTTCAAATGTCTTGAGTCAATACAATGCATTCGGGAAAGAATTCAGACCCCTTGACTTTTTCCACATTTTGTTAAATTGTATTCTAAAATGGATTAAATACATAAAAATCCTCATCAATCGACACACAATACCCCATAATGACAAAGCGAAAACAGGTTTTTAGAAATGTTAGAAATATTTACATACAGTTGAAGTCGGAGGTTTGCATACACTTAGGATGGAGTCATTAAAACTCGTTTTTCAACCACTCCACAAATGTCTTGTTAACAAACTATAGTTTTGGCAAGTCAGTTAGGACATGTACTTTCCAACAATTGTTTACAGACAGATTATTTCACTTATAATTCACTGTATTACAATTCCAGTGGGTCAGAAGTTTACATACACTAAGTTGATGTCATCACTTTAGAAGCTTCTGATAGGCTAATTGACATAATTTGAGTCATTTGGAGGTGTACCTGTGGATGTATTTCAAGGCCAACCTTCAAATTTAGGGCCTCTTTGCTTGACATCCTTGGAAAATCAAAAGAAATCAGCCAAAACCTCAGAAAAATATTGTATACCTCCACAAGTCTGGTTCATCCTTGGGAGAAATTTCCAAACGCCTGAAGGTACCACGTTCATCTGTACAAACAATAGTACACAAGTATAAACACCGTGGGACCATGCAGCTGTCATACCGCTCAGGAAGGAGACACGTTCTGTCTCCTGGAGATAAAAGTACTTTGGTGCGAAAAGTGCAAATCAATCTACCTGAAACGTTTGACCCAAGTTAAACAATTTAAAGGCAATGCAACCAAATACTAATTGAGTGTATGTAAACTTCTGACCCACTGGGAATGTGATGAAAGAAATAAAAGCTGAAATAAATCATTCTCTCTACTATTATTCTGACATTTCACATTCTTAAAATAAGGTGATGATCCTAACGGACCTAAAACAGGGATTTTTTACTAGGATTAAATGTCAGGAATTGTGAAAAACTGAGTTTAATTGTATTTGGCTAAGGTGGATGTAAACTTCCGACTTCAACTGCAAGTATTCAGACCCTTTTCTATGAGACTCGAAATTGAGCTCAGGTGCATCCTGTTTCCGTTGATCATCCTTGAGAAGTTTTTACAACTTGATTGGAGTCCACATGTGGTAAATTCAATTGATTGGATATGGTTGGAAAGGCACACACCTGTCTTTATAATGTCCCACAGTTAGAGCAAAAAACCAAGCCATGAGGTGATGGAACTGTCCGTAGAGCCCTGAGACAGGATTGTGTCGAGGCACAGATCTGGGGAAAGGTACCAAAACATCTATGCAGCAATGAAGGTCCACAAGAACACAGTGGCCTCCATCATTGTTAAATGGAAGAATTTTGGAACCACCACCTTCCTAGAGCTGGCTACCCGGCCAAACTGAGCAATCGTGGGAGAAGGGCCTTGGTCAGGGAGGTGACCAACAACCCGATGGTCACTCTGACAGAGCTCCAGAGTTCCTCTGTGGAGATGGGAGAAGCTTACAGAAGGACAACCATCTCTGCAGCACTCTACCAATCAGGCCTTTATGGTTGAGTGACCAGACAGAAGCCACTCCTCAGTAAAAGGCACATGACAGCCCGCTTGGAGTTTGACAAAAGGCACCTAAAGGACTCTCAGACCATGAGAAACAAAATTATCTGGTCTGATTCACTTTTTGGCCTGAATGCCAAGCGTCACATCTGGAGGAAACCAGGCACCGCTCATCACCTGTCACCATACCTACGGTGAAGCATGGTGATGGCAGCATCATGCTGTGAGGATGTCTTTCAGCAGCAGGGACTGGGAGACTAGTCAGGGTTGAGGGAAAGATGAATGGATCAAAGTACAGAGATACCCTTGATGAAAACCTGCTCCAGAGCGCTCAGGATATCAGCCTGGGGGCAAAGGTTCCCCTTCCAACAGGACAACGACCCTAAGCACACAGCCAGTGGTTTTGGGACAAGTCTCTGAATATTCTTGAGTGGCCCATTCAGAGCCCGGACTTGAACCCGATCGGACATCTCTGGAGAGAACTGAAAATAGCTGCGCAGCGACGCTCCCCATCCAACCTGACAGATTTTGAGAGAATCTGCAGAGAAGAATGGGAGAAACTCCCGAAATACAGGTGTGCCAAGCTTATAGTGTCATACCCAAGAAGACTTGAGGTTGTAATCGCTGCCAAAGGTGCTTCAACAAAGTACTGAGGTAAGGGTCTGAATACTTATGTAAATTTGTTAATTTGATAATTAAGTTATGTATATATTTTTTTGCTTTGTCATTATGAGGTATTGTGTGTAGATTGATGAGTGGAAAAAACTATTTCATCCATTTTAGAATAAGGCTGTAACATAAACAAATGTGTAAAAGGTGAATGGGTCTGAATACTTTCTGAACGGCTTTGTTATGACAAGCCTAAATAACTTAAGGAGTAAAAAGGCACATAATAAATTGCATGGACTCACTCTGTGAGCAATAATAGTGTTTAACATGATTTTTGATGACTACCTCATCACTGTACCCCAAGCATACAATTATCTGTAAGGTTCCTCAGTCAAGCAGTGAATTTCAAACACAGACTCAACTACAAAGACCAGGGAGGTTTCCAGTGTCTCGCAAAGAAGGGCAAAGAAGGGCACCTATGTAAAATGTGGCAAGGCAATTCACTTTTTGTCCTGAATAGAAAGTGATATGTTTGGGGCAAATCCAATACAACACGTTATGGAAGACCACTCTCCATAGTGTTATGGGTATGCTTGTAATCATTAAGTACTGGGGAGTTTTTCAGGATAAAAAATAAACCGAATGGAACACCTGACGCTGAAACATTAATTCACTTTTCACAAGGCCAAATCTACACTGGATTTGCTTACCAAGAAGACAATGAATGTTCCTGAGTGTCCAAGTTACAGTTTTAACTTAAATCTACTTGAAAATATACCTGAACAAGGCAGTTAACCCACAGTTCCTTGGGTAGACCGTTAATGTAAATAAGAATTTGTTCTTAACTAACTTGCCTAGTTTATTTTTATTTAACCAGGTAGGCCAGTTGAGAACAAGTTCTCATTTACAACTGCGACCTGGCCAAGATAAAGCAAAGCAGTGTGACAAAAACAACAACACAGAGTTACATGTGGGATAAACAAAAGTACAATCAATAAAACAATAGAAAAATCTATATACAATGTGTGCAAATTGAGTGAGGAGGTAGGCAATAAATAGGCCATAGTAGCGAAGTAGTACAATTCAGCAAATTAACACTGGAGTGATAGATGTGCAGATGATGATGTGCAAGTAGAAATACTGGTGTGCAAAATAGCAACAAAAAACAGTAAATAAAAACATTATGGGGATGTGGTAGGTAGTTGGATGGGCTATTTACAGATGGGCTGTGTACAGCTGCAGCGATCGGTTAGCTGCTCAGATAGCTGATGCTTAAAGTTAGTGAGGGAGATATAAGTCTCCAACTTTAGCGATTTTTGCAATTCGTTCCAATCATTGGCAGCAGAGAACTGGAAGGAAAGGCGGCCAAATTAGGTGTTGGCTTTGGGGATGACCAGTGAGATATACCTGTGCGAGCTAGGGGTGGGTGTTGTTATGGTGACCAGTGAGCTGAAATAAGGCGGAGCTTTACAGAGCAAAGACTTATAGATGACCTGGAGCCAGTGGGTCTGGAGACAAATATGTAGCGAGGGCCAACCGACGAGAGCATACAGGTCACAGTGGTGGGTAATATATGGGGCTTTGGTGACAAAATGGATGGCACTATGATAGACTGCATCCAGTTTGCTGAGTAGAGTGTTGGAGGCTATTTTTAAATGACATCTCCGAAGTCAAGGATCGGTAGGATAGTCAGTTTTACGAGGGTATGTTTGGCAGCGTGAGTGAAGGAGGCTTTGTTGAAAAATAGGAAGCCGATTCTAGATTTAATTTTGGATTGGAGATGCTTAATATGAGTCTGGAAGGAGAGTTACAGTCTAGCCAGACACCTAGGTATTTGTAGTTTTCCACAGTCAGAACCATCCAGAGTAGTGATGCTAGTCAGCAGGGCAGGTGCGGGCAGCGATCGGTTGAAGAGCATGCATTTAGTTTTTCTAGCGTTTAAGAGCAGTTGGAGGCCACGGAAGGAGTGTTGTATGGCATTGAAGCTCGTTTGGAGGTTTGTTAACACAGTGTCCAAAGAAGGCCCAGATGTATACAGAATGGTGTAGTCTGAGTAGAGGTGGATCAAGGAATCACCCGCAGCAAAAGCGACATCATTGATATATACAGAGAAAAGAGTCGGCCCGAGAATTGAACCCTGTGGTACCCCCATAGAGCCTGCCAGAGGTCCGGACAACAGGCCCTCCGATTTAACACACTAAAGGTAAATAAAAAATATATAATAATCGCTGCCAAAGGTGCAAAGTATTGACTCAAGGATCTGTAAATTGACTCAGGGATCTAATTAGTAAATTAGATATTTCTGTATTTCATTTTCAATACATTTCTAAAAACATGTTTTCACTTTGTCATTGTGGGGTATTGCGTATAGATGGCAAAAAAAAAATATTTAATACATTTTGAATTTAAGCTGTAACACAACAAAATGTGGAATACATCCAGGGGTATGAATACTTTCTGAAGGAACTGTACACCTACCTGGAAGGGACAGGGTATGTGGTAGTCTCTGCAGCGCTCCTGGACCCAGGTGGTCTCCCAGACAGACCTGTAGCTGTGTTCATACAGGTAGCACGAGATGACCGTAAGCAGGGGCACCAGGTAAAGCACAGAGAACACCCCGATACGGATCATAAACTTCACCAGCTTGTCCTGGTTCTCCTTCTCCAGAGGAATCTCCATACGCACACGGTTAAGCGCCACGATCCCCGTCAGAAGCAGAGCCACACCCACCTAGAGGCAGATATATAGGTATTAGACTAGGTTAGAGAACAATCTTCAGATATCGATTATGTATTGATTCAAGGGAAACATATTCAGATATTGATTATGTATTGATTCAAGAGGACCATCTTCAGATATTGATAATGGATTGATTCAAGGGGACCATCTTCAGATATTGATAATGTATTGATTCAAGGGGCCATCTTCAAATATTGATAATGTATTGATTCAAGAGGACCATCTTCAGATATTGATAATGTATTGATTCAAGGGGACCATCTTCAGATATTGATAATGTATTGATTCAAGGGGCCATCACATGCATGTTAGGGATGCATAGGTCAGACTCTAAAGGCTTCTACACATCTATCCAACAGCCAACCCAACCGTCTATGGACGGTTGTTGAAAGAATCTCAGTTGTTCGCCGCAAGACATTCTCCATCGTAGTTGGTCCAGATTTAACACGTAGAATCAGCCACAGACAGTTGGTCTGAGTTGGGGAAAAACTACCCAATGCAAGATGGATAATTAATTTGCTGTAGTTAGACAGAGGTGTAAAAGCCTTTAGAACAGCTCTCCTTTCTAGAGCATAAAACACCCACCGCCACGTTGAGGCAGAGCGGCGCCAGCAGGAACCAGCGCAGCGCCGTGACGTCGTAGAGGCCCACGAAGCACACGCCACTCACGCCATCGCCCTCGATCTTGTTGAGGGCCAGCAGGGCCACGGTGAGGCAGCCGGGCAGGCCCCAGGCACAGGTGTGAAAGAGAAGGGCCTTCTTCTCGATGGCCTCGCTGCCCCACTTGGGCACGGCCGCCAGGAACCAGGTAATGGTGAGGATGACCCACCACACGCTTCCCGCCATTGTGAAGAAGTAGAGCACCATGAACAGCAGCGTGCATGCCTGGGAGGGGGAGATTGAAAATATCTCACACTTACATCCTATCATTGCTACCTTCTTTAATATACAGTAGTGGCCCTGAATGTCATAGAGTAAAGCAGCTAATCAATAAATCACTAAGACAACAGACGGGGATGGCTCACCTTGTTGTGCGAGCCCTGTGTGATGGTGGCCGCCCGGTACTGGGTGGGGCTCGCCGCGTTGCAAGCCACCCTGTCCTCCAATAGGAAGCCCAGGAAGAACACAAGCGACACCATCATGTAGCAAGCGGCATAGAAGATTATTGGCCGCTCCGGGTAGCGGAACCTCGTGACGTCGATGAGGAAGGTGAGGAAGCTGAAGAGTGTTGCCGAGAGACAGACGATGGAAACTACGCCGATGAAGTAGCGGGCAAAGGTGAGTTCCGGGCGCTGGAAGTACATGTTGGGGCAGGGGGGCGAGCACTCCCTCACGCCCAGGAATGAGTAGCCCAGGTCGGGTTCCATTTTGAGCTTGCGGGGGCACCAGAAGCCGAAATCCCTCTGGACAGACATGGGAGAGATATCGGTGGGATTTGCACTGGTCTGGAGGTCCACCGCACGGGGGTAGGGCTCGTCACAGTCTGGGAACCTGGGGGCAGGAGCGGGAGAGAGAGAGATTATAAAAATAGTTAAGGTTGAGTTTAGGTTGAAAGAGGGATTGTGATGTTTGAGTTGAGAACCAGTTCAAGGTTCAGGCTCAACATGGAAATCAGATTAGGGTTGTGATGATGGTGATACTGGGCTATGGACAGTTTAAGATTTCTCCAACAATTTAAGAGTAAGTTCAGGTTAAAGTAATCTCAGGCTAAATTCAGGTTAAAGTAATCTCAGGCTAAGTTCAGGTTAAAGTAAGCTTAGGCTAAGTTCAGGTAATGTAGGCTCAGGGTAAGTTCAGGTTAAAGTAGGCTCATGGTAAGTTCAGGTTAAAGTAGGCTCAGGGTAAGTTCAGGTTAAAGTAGGCTCAAGGTAAATTCAGGTTAAAGTAGGCTCAGGCGTAAATTCAGGTTAAAGTAGGCTCAGGGTAAGTTCAGGTTAAAGTAGGCTCAGGGTAAGTTCAGGACACAGTGTTGTGTAAAGCCAACACAGAAACAGTCCCATACATACCTGCTACACTCTGTCTCGTCTGGCCAGGCCACCCCAAACATCTCCATGAGTTTGTGGCAGTCTCTCTTGGCGCGGTGGCACAGGGCTCGGCAGGGCATGGACACGCGGCCATACTCCATACAGACTGGAGCGTAGAGGGCACACAGAAACATCCTCAGGTCCTCCGAACATTGCAGGTTCACCATGGGGTGGAAGGGCTGAAGGAGGAAAGGAGAGAGGGAGGGAAACAACGTGGGAGAGGTGGGAGGGACAGAGAAAGAGAAGGAGATATAGAGGGGGATAGAGATAGCGGGAGATAGAGAGAGAGGGAAATAGAGGGGGATAGAGAGAGGGAGAGATAGGGAGTGGGGGGATAGAGAGAGGTAGAGAGGAGGATAGAGAGAGGGATAGAGAGAGGGCGATAGAGAGATGGGGATAGGGAGGGGATAGGGAGGGGAGAGGGGGATAGGGAGGGGATATAGAGAGGGAGAGGGGGATAGAGGGAGGGGGATATAGAGGGGGATAGAGAGAGGGAGAGGGGGATTGAGAGAAGGGGATAGCGAGGGGGATATAGAGAGGGGAATAGAGAGAGGGGGACAGAGAGGGGAGAGGGGGATAGGGAGGGGGATATGGAGGGGGATAGAGAGAGGGGGATAGAGAGACCGAGAGGGAGATAGGGAGAGGACGGATAGAGAGAAGGGGATAGGGAGGGGGCTAGAGAGAGGGGGATAGAGAGAAGGAGATCGAGAGAGGGTGAGAGAATGATATAGAGAGGGAGAGAGGGCGATAGAGAGAGGGGGATATAGAGAAGGAGAGAGGGGGTATAGAGAGGGAGAGAGGGCGATAGCGAGAAGAGGATAGAGAGAGGGAGATAGAGGTGGGATATAGAGAGGTGGGAGGAGGAGAGTGATAGAGAGAGGTGGGATATAGAGAGGGGGAGAGAGAGGGAGAGGGGATAGAGAGAGGGGGATATAGAGAGGGAGATAGAGGTGGGATATAGAGAGGTGGGAGGAGGATAGAGAGAGGGAGAGAGGGGGATAGAGAGAGGGGAGGGATAGAGAGAGGGGGATATAGAGAGGGAGAGAAGGGGATAGAGAGAGGGGGATAGAGAGAGGGAGAGGGGGATAGCAAGAGGGGGATAGAGGGAGGAAGAGAGGGGGATAGAGAGAGGGAGAGGGGGGATAGCAAGAGGGGGATAGAGGGAGGAAGAGAGGGGGATAGAGAGAGGGGGAGGAATAGAGTGATAGAGAGAGGTGGGTTATAGAGAGGGAGAGAGGGGGATATAGAGAGGGAGAGAGGGGATAGAGAGAGGGGGATAGAGAGAGGTGGGATATAGAGAGGTGGGAGGAGGATAGAGAGAGGGGGATATAGTTGTCGTCAGAAGCACCATAAATATTTACTCCAGGCTATGAAATATTCACAGGCAGCCCTCACATCAGAGAACAGTCAGGACACACACAGTGAATATCACGCCTTTGGTCAGCCACAACCAGTCACAGCATCACATCACCCACAGAGAGCAACAAGATAAACATTTATGCTATTGAGCAGGGAACCCTTTGGGACCCGAGTGTCTGCTCTACTGGTAAACACACCTGGTTTCCCAGATCTAAATCAGATGCTGGTTTGAAGAAGAAGAAACAGCAGATTCTTCAGGGTTAGAAAGATGGAGAGAACCCATCCCTGCTCTAGCAGCTGGGTAGCTAGCTGCTGGCTACATCAGTGCTTTTGTCTGAATGCATTTTCTCTACAAGCCCTAGCAATCTGTGTACTGAGCCCTTGTGTCAAAACACACACACTCTGTATGCACACACACACAATCCCACTAATTTGCCCTGTCTATCACTTTAATGCTGTGAAAAATGATTAGTGCTCTTTCTTAGGCATGTAAGGGCTCACAGAAAACAGAAATCTCTCTCACACACACACACACATACACACACACACACACACACACACAATATAATCCCCAGCAGATAAATAGAATCGTGAGAGACAGAAGCAGACAGAGATGGGATTTCCCTGTGTTTGACTAGCAGACAGGCAACCAGTGTAAGGGCTTTACACTGTCTAAATGTCACCTCATATGAACAGCTCATACATCTAACACCAACATAGATACACAGAGGGCCAGTCAAATCAACCTGTGTGTACGTCCATGTGTAATTTGTACAATAGTAGCAGGCGTGTGTATACTGTGAGTGTGTGTCTCCAGCTGGCAAGTGTCTTCACTGACATTTTCAACCTCTCCCTAACCCAGTCTATAATACCTACATGATTCAAACAGACCACCATTGTCTCTGTGCCTAAGAACGCCAAGGTAACCTGTCTAAATGACTTTCGCCCCGTAGCACTCACATCTGTAGCCATGAAATGCTTGGAAAGGCTGGTCATGGCTCACATCAACACCATCATCCCAGACACCCTGGACACACTCCAATAAACATACTACCCCAACAGATCCACGCAATCTCTATTGCACTTCACACTGCCCTTTTCCACTTGAACAAAAAGGAACACCTATGTGAGAATGCTATTCATTGACTACAGCTCAGCGTTCAACATCATAGTGCCCACGGAGCTCATCAATAAGCTAAGGACGCTGGGACTGAACACCTCCCTCTGCAAATGGATCCTGGACTCCCTGACGGGTTGCCCCCAGGTGGTAAGGGTAGGTAACAACACATCCGCCGTACTGGTCCTGAACACGGGGACACCTCAGTGGTGCGTGCTTAGTCCCCTCCTGTACTCCCTGTTCACACACGACTAAGCACAACTCCAACACCATCATTAAGTTTGCTGACAACACAACAGTGGTAGGCCTGATCACCGACAACGATGAGACATCCTATAGGGAGGAGGTCAGAGACCTGGCAGTGTCGTTCCAGGACAACAACCTCTCCCTCAACGTTAGCAAGATAAAGTAGCTGATCGTAGACTACAGGAAACGGAGAGCCGAGCACACCCCCATTTGTGCACACCCCTATTCACATCAACGGGACTATAGTGGCGAGGGTATAGACCGTATACCTGGGTATTTGGAAAACTGAACCATTTCTTTGAAGTTTTTAAAGAAATTTTAATATTCATAGCTACTTTTAAGTAAATACCTGCAGTCAACTTGTGCAATACGTTAGGATATAAAGAACATTGCGTTCTTCATTTCACCTATCACATTATTATGAACAATGAGAGGCACTCACTGTTGTGCAGCATGGGCCAGGTGATTTAATTACAGTATGCAATTTACAACTAAATGTTTGCCAGCTAGATATCTTATAACTGTTAAGTTAACTGTATAAAATACTTGAATACATTAGGTCAGAAACTGTACAAAATCTTTGCAATGTGCTCGTTATCATTCAATTAGCATTCTCTATGGGATTTTACATGTACTTGTTAGCATTGCTAACCTTTGGATTACAGAGTATCAGTGAGGTTTGAAAACACCACCCCTTGTGTTCAGTGCCGGTATTACCGAATATCCCGGTATGGCACATGGTCGGTATGAAGATCAGACAATCTGAATACCAACCAAGCCTATCACTAAGGACCTATCATGACCCTCAGATCCTCAAAAAGTTTTACAGCTGCACCATAGAGAGCATCTGGACTGGCCCCATCACCGCTTGGTAGGGCAACTGCTTGGCATCCGACTGTAAGGCGCTACAGAGGGTAGTGCGTACGGCCCAGTCCATCACTGGGGCTGAGCTCCCTGCCATCCAGGACCTCTATACCAGGCGGTATCAGAGGAAGGCCCTAAATATTGTCAAAGACTCCAGCCACCCTAGTCATAGACTGTTCTCTCTGCAACCGCATGGCAAGCGGTACCGGAGCGCCAAGTCTGGAACCAACAGCACCCTGAACACCTTCTACCCCCAAGCCATAAGACCTGTAAATAGTTATCCAAATACACTGAACATAAATATAACCGCAACATGCAACAATTTCATGCAACAAGCTCCGGTGGACATTCCTGCAGTCAGCATGTCAATTACATGCTCCTTCAAAACTTGAGACATCTGTGGCATTGTGTTTTGTGCAAAACTGCACATTTTAGAGTGTCCTTTTATTGTTGCCTAAAGGAAGATGGTTATTCAGGCGAGTGAGCGATGAGCAGCGCTCAGACATTATTTGACGGTAATGAATCAAGACAAATGCAGAGGAATAAAAAGCTGCACTTAGAGCACGGCCCACCCCACTCTCTCTCTCTGTGTGTGTGTTGGCCTACCTGCCTTGTTAGGAATCTGTTTTGATCATTCTCGATTGATGCTTTCCAGATCTGTGCACGAGAAAATAAGTTCTACCCGCAAATGGGTGCAGCAATGCATAAGATCCCATGTTTTTTAAGACAGTAATAGCACACCCCCACACACCATCACAACAGCCTCAAATGACTGAGCACACACACACAGTCAATATTAGGCCAACAGCATACCACCCTGCATCCCACTGCTGGCTTGCTTCTGAAGCTATGCAGAGTTTGTCCTGGATGGGAGACCAGATGCTGCTGGAAGTGTGTTGGTCAGTGTTTTGGGACATGGCCCTGTGCAGGGGGACGTTAAACCCACCATTGCGACCTGTACGCTCTCGTTGGCTGGCCCTCGCTTCATACTCGTCGCCAAACCCACTGGCTCCATGTCATCTACAAGACCCTTCTAGGTAAAGTCCCCCCTTATCTCAGCTCACTGGTCACCATAGCATCTCCCACCTGTAGCACACGCTCCAGCAGGTATATCTCTCTAGTCACCCCCAAAACCAATTCTTTCTTTGGCTGCCTCTCCTTCCAGTTCTCTGCTGCCAATGACTGGAACGAACTACAAAACATCTCTGAAACTGGAAACACTTATCTCCATCACTAGCTTTAAGCACCAGCTGTCAGAGCAGCTCACAGATTACTGCACCTGTACATAGCCCATCTATAATTTAGCCCAAACAACTACCTCTTTCCCTACTGTATTTATTTATTTTGCTCCTTTGCACCCCATTATTTTTATTTCTAGTTTGCACATTCTTCCACTGCAAATCTACCATTCCAGTGTTTTCCTTGCCATATTGTATTTACTTCGCCTCCATGGCCTTTTTTTGACTTCATTTGCTCACATCGTATATAGACTTGTTTATACTGTATCATTGACTGTATGCTTTGCTTTATCTTGGCCAGGTCGCAATTCTAAATGAGAACTTGTCCTCAACTAGCCTACCTGGTTAAATAAAGGTGAAATAAATAAAAAAATGCCCTCATACCATCAAGGCCACCTAATCATCCCCAGCTGCCAATTGGCTCATTCATCCTCCTTCCCTTCCCCAGGTCGCTGCTATAAATGAGATTGTGTTCTCAGTCAACTTACCTGGTAAAATACAATATAATGTAATCTGGTGAGTTCTTGGTCATGCATAAACGCCTTTGTGAGAAAGAGTGGTAGAGCGTGTGAGCTTGGGTTTACGGGCCAAAGCTCACAGGTGAACATGTTGGCACCACAAATGGACACCTCTAGATAGTGTGTGTATGTGTGTGTGTGAGTAGCAAGAGCATGAGTGTGTGTTTGTGCGTGAGTGTGTGTATGACAATTTATGTCTCAGTGTTCATCTGGTCCTGTCCTGCTCTACCTATCAGAATGGCTGAATGGGAACACCTCACATTAAAACTACCAATCAGAGGCCTTCTTTTGATATCCCCCACAATGCATGCACACTCCCTCTACATTCCTATTGAGTGCCATGTCCTTACAGAAGCATGGGGAAACCCTTAACACAGCTCGTTTCTGCATGACTGTTACAGGCCAGCCGAATGGAGTGTTCTTTCATACCATTTCCTGCTGTGTGACTCTCTCCACCACTGTGTGTGTGTACTGTGCTGGTCTCTATCTCTACCACTGTGTGTGGGTACTGTGCTGGTCTCTCTACCACTGTGTGTGTGTACTGTGCTGGTCTCTCTACCCCTGTGTGTGTGTACTGTGCTGGTCTCTCTACCCCTGTGTGTACTGTGCTGGTCTCTCTCTACCACTGTGAGTACTGTGCTGGTCTCTCTACCACTGTGTGTACAGTGCTGGTCTCTCTCTACCACTGTGTGTACAGTGCTGGTCTCTCTTTACCACTGTGTGTACTGTGCTGGTCTCTCTATCACTGTGTGTACTGTACTGGTCTCTCTACCACTTTGTGTACTGTGCTGGTCTCTCTCTACCACTGTGTGTACTGTACTGGTCTCTCTCTACCACTGTGTGTGTGTACTGTGCTGGTCTCTCTCTACCACTGTGTGTGTGTACTGTGCTGGTCTCTCTACCACTGTGTGTGTGTACTGTGCTGGTCTCTCTCTACCACTGTGTGTGTGTACTGTGCTGGTCTCTCTATCACTGTGTGTGTGTACTGTGCTGGTCTCTCTATCACTGTGTGTACTGTACTGGTCTCTCTACCACTGTGTGTACTGTGCTGGTCTCTCTCTACCACTGTGTGTACTGTGCTGGTCTCTCTCTACCACCGTGTGTGTGTACTGTGCTGGTCTCTCTACCACTGTGTGTACTGTGCTGGTCTCTCTCTACCACTGTGTGTGTGTACTGTGCTGGTCTCTCTACCACTGTGTGTGTGTACTGTGCTGGTCTCTCTACCACTGTGTGTACTGTGCTGGTCTCTCTACCACTGTGTGTGTGTACTGTGCTGGTCTCTCTACCACTGTGTGTACTGTGCTGGTCTCTCTACCACTGTGTGTACTGTGCTGGTCTCTCTACCACTGTGTGTACTGTGCTGGTCTCTCTCTACCACCGTGTGTACTGTACTGGTCTCTCTACCACTGTGTGTACTGTGCTGGTCTCTCTCTACCACTGTGTGTGTGTACTGTGCTGGTCTCTCTACCACTGTGTGTACTGTGCTGGTCTCTCTACCACTGTGTGTGTGTACTGTGCTGGTCTCTCTACCACTGTGTGTACTGTGCTGGTCTCTCTACCACTGTGTGTACTGTGCTGGTCTCTCTACCACTGTGTGTACTGTGCTGGTCTCTCTCTACCACCGTGTGTGTGTACTGTGCTGGTCTCTCTACCACTGTGTGTACTGTACTGGTCTCTCTACCACTGTGTGTACTGTGCTGGTCTCTCTCTACCACTGTGTGTGTGTACTGTGCTGGTCTCTCTATCACTGTGTGTGTGTACTGTGCTGGTCTCTCTACCACTGTGTGTACTGTGCTGGTCTCTCTACCACTGTGTGTGTGTACTGTGCTGGTCTCTCTACCACTGTGTGTACTGTGCTGGTCTCTCTCTACCACTGTGTGTGTGTACTGTGCTGGTCTCTCTACCACTGTGTGTGTGTGTGTACTGTGCTGGTCTCTCTAACAAAATACATTTTATTGGTCACATACACATGGTTAGCAGATATTAATGCGAGTGTGACCCACTGGGAATGTGATGAAAGAAATAAAAGCTGAAATAAATCATTCTTTCTACTATTATTCTGACATTTCACATTCTTAAAATAAAGTGGTGATCCTAACTGACCTAAGACAGGGATTTCTTACTAGGATTAAATGTTAGGAATTGTGAAAAACTGACTTTAAATGTATTTGTCTCAGGTGTATGTAAACTTCTGACTTCAACTGTATATATATGGATGAGCGATGGCCGGACGGCATAGGCCAGATGCAGTAGATGGTATAGAATACAGTATATACACATGAGATAAGTAATGTAGGATATGTAGACATTATTAAAGTGGCGTCATTTAAAGTGACTAGTGATACCTTTTATTAAATCAATTTATTCCATTTATTAAAGTGGCCAGAGATTTGAGTTTTTATGTTGGCAGCAGCCACTCTATGTTAGAGATGGCTGTTTAACAGTCTGATGGCCTTGAGATAGAAGCTGTTTTTCAGTCTCTCGGTACCAGCTTTGATGCACCTGTACTGACCTCGCCTTCAGGATGGTAGCGGTGTGAACAGGCAGTGGCTCAGGTGGTTGTTGTCCTTGATTATCTTTTTGGCCTTCCTGTGGCATCGGGTGCTGTAGGTGTCATGGAGGGCAGGTAGTGTGCCCCCGGTGATGCGTTGTGCAGACCGCACCACCCTCTGGAGATCCTTGCGGTTGAGGACGGTACAGTTGCTGTGTGTGTGTACTGTGCTGGTCTCTCTCTCTACCACTGTGTGTGTTTACCTGGCTGGTCTCTCTCTCTACCACTGTGTGTGTTTACCTGGCTGGTCTCTCTCTCTACCACTGTGTGTGTTTACCTGGCTGGTCTCTCTCTCTACCACTGTGTGTGTGTACTGTGTTGGTCTCTCTCTCTCTACCACTGTGTGTACTGTGCTGGTCTCTCTACCACTGTGTGTACTGTGCTGGTCTCTCTACCACTATGTGTGTGTACTGTGCTGGTCTCTCTACCACTGTGTGTGTGTACTGTGCTGGTCTCTCTACCACTGTGTGTGTGCACTGAGAATATCGACATTAAGTGGTTTGATTGTGGTGTCAAAGGAGGGGGATAAGAATGGTGATCAAATCTGTATTCATGACAACCTGGTTTTATTTGGGAGCAAATGTTTTGTTCTGCTGTCGCTGGTCAAAAACAAGACAAAAGCCTTCGCCCCTAAAACAAGCCTTGGGGTGATTGCACAACCCTTTGGCTTAAGGATGGGGAGGAGGCAGGGGTGGTCATTTACATTTACATTTAAGTCATTTAGCAGACGCTCTTATCCAGAGCGACTTCCCCTTGGTTCAGTTTTTCAAAGGTTATTTATCTGGATTTCACCTATCGCATAGGTTGACATGCATAAAAATAGAATGAATAGAACAGACAAATCATTGAATGGAATGGGGACTCCCAATCTATGCATTTTAGTTCTATGTATTTAATCCTATCCGATAGGCAAAATCCAGATTGATAACTTTTGAAAAACTGGTCTCAGGAGAATAGCCATACGATGTGCATGCTTTAGTTTCAGCCCAGCTCTAAATTGAGGATTATGGTGAGTTGAGTATTCTGAACACCTTTAATTAATGGAAGAGTTTTGTATCATACTGTGTGCTACATAGACATGATGTTTCCAGAAGACACAAGTTCATGTTAGATTCTCCATAGGAGAGGAGTGTGTGCTGGCAGCAGCGTTGGGGGTGTTTATGGGGTGCTGAGCAGAAGGCTGTGTGGGTTGTGTGTGTAGGAGAAACAGGGAGGGTATTTTGGTAGGGGCGAAAAAGACCCCGTCTGTTCCTCCTCTACTTCAATAGCCGGATTAAGTTCCCCTCCTTTCCTCTCTCTCTCCGGTAGAAGCCACGGTTTGTATAAAGAAAGACTGAATGGAAGTTACCTTAGTGAGCCCCACGAGAGAGAGTGAGAGAGAAGTACATTTAATTGAATTGAAAGAGAGAGAGAGAGAGAGGCAGGCACCGGAGAGGGGTAGTTGTCTGGCGCAGACACCTAGCAGACTCTGCCTGTCCTGGGCTGTCAACTGGGAGTTTGAGGGGGACAGTGATGGATGGGTCTGGAGGATAGTTCCAGACAGGGAAATAAATCTCACTCTCTGTTTCATCTCTTTATCTGTCTCACAGCCTCCCTCTATCGCTATAACCTTTCATTCACCCTCTCTCTCTGTCCCTCCTTCCTCTCATCCCCAGATAGTTGTAAGGTACAGGGTGGGGCTGTTGGTAGCAGACACAGAGAAAAACAAGTTGCACAGTGTGTGTGTGTGTGTGTGTGTGTGTGTGTGTGTGTGTGTGTGTGTGGTGAAGATTAGGGTGACGGGAGGAAAGCCAGTTTGCCAACTCTTGAAGAAACTCTGTATAATGTCTTCGGCTTAAAGAAGAGAGAGGGAGAGAGAAAAAGGGAAAAGAAGGAGAGAAATGGAAGAGAAAAAGGGAAAAGAAGGAGAGAAAGGGAAGAGAAAAAGGGAAAAGAATGGGTTTCCCTGAGGATCAGAGAGTCAATGGGATTGGTGTTTGGAATGTGAGAACCTGCTACCTCTGTCTGACCGAGCCCTGTGGTTACCAAACACACACACACAGCTTTATTTTCGTGAAATTTCAGGACTTTTGGGGGAGTCAAATGTTTTGACCATTTTGACACTACTCCTTAACCTTAACCCTAACCCAAAAACCCTAAACCTAACCCTTAAACTTAAAATAGAATTTTAACAAATTCAGGACATGAAAAGATTCCTGACTTTTCCAAAAATGTCTTGTTTTCCTTACTTGTCAGGACAGTCAGTGAATTGTTGGGGTCCTAATAAGGTAGGAAAACAAGTATACACACACACACACACACACACACACACACACACGGCAGCTCACTTCCTAAAGCTGTCATTAGTAGTGAGATTACTATGGCCCAGTGGTCAGGTCAGCTGACTGGTCTCTATAATATGGCCCAGTGGTCAGGTCAGCTGACTGGTCTCTATAATATGGCCCAGTGGTCAGGTCAGCTGACTGGTCTCTATAATATGGCCCAGTGGTCAGGTCAGGTGACTGGTCTCTGTAATATGGCCCAGTGGTCAGGTCAGGTGACTGGTCTTACTGTGCCCTAATGCCACTCTGGTGATGGTGACACTTGACACCTCACATACTACTAAACTAGCTGAGCACTAACATGCAGACTGCAATCATATGGTGCTGGGGCTTACACACACACACTACATATGCTTACACACACACACATGCAAATTGGCGCCACACACTCACACTCTCCACATCCGCTGGTGCTACTCTATTTATTATCTCTCCTGATTGCCTAGTCACTTTTACCCCTCCCTATATGTACATGCCTCAACAAGCTCAACTACCTCGTACCCCTGCACATTGACTTCGTACCGGTAGTACTCCTTGTATATTGACTTCGTACCGGTAGTACTCCTTGTATATTGACTTCGTACCGGTAGTACTCCTTGTATATTGACTTCGTACCGGTAGTACTCCTTGTATATTGACTTCGTACCGGTAGTACTCCTTGTATATTGACTATATTCTCCTTGACTTGACTTCGTACCGGTAGTACTCCTTGTATATTGACTTCGTACCGGTAGTACTCCTTGTATATTGACTTCGTACCGGTAGTACTCCTTGTATATTGTTATTTTATTGTCTTACTATTTCCTTTTTTTTTTAGAATTGGCTCATTTTGTATGACTTTTTAACTCTGCATTGTTGGGAAAGGGCTCGTAAAGTAAGCATTTCACATTCAACTTTAAACCTGTTGTATTCAGCGCATTTGACAAATAACATTTTATTTTATTTGACACACGTCTGTAAAACCAAAGAAGAGGTGAAGCCAATCAGGGAAGGGGAAATCATTGGCATAATTAGAAACCACCTTGTTTTTGCTTTTGGCTCAACTGTGTTTGTAGTCTATTCTTGTTGCCACCGGGGTCAGAGCACTTAGGGACAGCATCTTAAGACCAGTTCATCTTTTAAAAGTAATGCTGACTCATCTCTTCTCTTACTTACTTATTCAACACCGTCAGCCCTCTCTCCATCACCCATTTTTTACCGCCCTTCTCTCTCTCTTTATCACATAACATCCTTGTATTTCTCTCCACCACCCATTTTTTACCGCCCTTCTCTCTCTCTTTATCACATAACATCCTTGTATTCCTCTCCATCACCCATTCTTTACCGCCCTTCTCTCTCTCTTTATCGCATAACATCCTTGTATTCCTCTCCATCACCCATTCTTTACCGCCCTTCTCTCTCTCTTTATCGCATAACATCCTTGTATTCCTCTCCATCACCCATTCTTTACCACCCTTCTCTCTCTCTTTATCGCATAACATCCTTGTATTCCTCTCCATCACCCATTCTTTACCGCCCTTCTCTCTCTCTTTATCACATAACATCCTTGTATTCCTCTCCATCACCCATTCTTTACCACCCTTCTCTCTCTCTTTATCGCATAACATCCTTGTATTCCTCTCCATCACCCATTCTTTACCACCCTTCTCTCTCTCTTTATCGCATAACATCCTTGTATTCCTCTCCATCACCCATTCTTTACCACCCTTCTCTCTCTCTTTATCGCATAACATCCTTGTATTCCTCTCCATCCCCCATTCTTTACCGCCCTTCTCTCTCTCTTTATCGCATAACATCCTTGTATTCCTCTCCATCACCCATTCTTTACCGCCCTTCTCTCTCTCTTTATCGCATAACATCCTTGTATTCCTCTCCATCACCCATTCTTTACCGCCCTTCTCTCTCTCTTTATCACATAACATCCTTGTATTCCTCTCCATCACCCATTCTTTACCGCCCTTCTCTCTCTCTTTATCACATAACATCCTTGTATTCCTCTCCATCACCCATTCTTTACCACCCTTCTCTCTCTCTTTATCGCATAACATCCTTGTATTCCTCTCCATCACCCATTCTTTACCACCCTTCTCTCTCTCTTTATCGCATAACATCCTTGTATTCCTCTCCATCCCCCATTCTTTACCGCCCTTCTCTCTCTCTTTATCGCATAACATCCTTGTATTCCTCTCCATCCCCCATTCTTTACCGCCCTTCTCTCTATCTTTATCGCATAACATCCTTGTATTCCTCTCCATCCCCCATTCTTTACCACCCTTCTCTCTCTCTTTATCACATAACATCCTTGTATTCCTCTCCATCCCCCATTCTTTACCGCCCTTCTGTCTCTCTTTATCGCATAACATCCTTGTATTTCTCTTCAGCACCCATAAAGCTGTATCACTCTGTCATTCATAATATCCTTCCTCTATTAGCCACATCCTTGTATTTCTCTTCATCACCCATAAAGCTGTATCACTCTGTCATTCATAATATCCTTCCTCTATTAGCCACATTGTTGTATCCCTCTTCATCACCCTAGAGCTGTATCACTCTGTCATTCATAATATCCTTCCTCTATTAGCCACATCCTTGTATTTCTCTTCATCACCCATAAAGCTGTATCACTCTGTCATTCATAATATCCTTCCTCTATTAGCCACATTGTTGTATCCCTCTTCATCACCCTAGAGCTGTATCACTCTGTCATTCATAATATCCTTCCTCTATTAGCCACATCCTTGTATTTCTCTTCATCACCCATAAAGCTGTATCACTCTGTCATTCATAATATCCTTCCTCTATTAGCCACATCCTTGTATTCCTCTTCATCACCCTAGAGCTGTATCACTCTGTCATTCATAATATCCTTCCTCTATTAGCCACATCCTTGTATTTCTCTTCATCACCCATAAAGCTGTATCACTCTGTCATTCATAATATCCTTCCTCTATTAGCCACATCCTTGTATTTCTCTTCATCACCCATAAAGCTGTATCACTCTGTCATTCATAATATCCTTCCTCTATTAGCCACATCCTTGTATTTCTCTTCATCACCCATAAAGCTGTATCACTCTCTCATTCATAATATCCTTCCTCTATTAGCTACATCCTTGTATTTCTCTTCGTCACCCTAAAGCTGTATCACTCTGTCATTCATAATATCCTTCCTCTATTAGCCACATCATTTTGCACAATGTGACACAGTCCCTACTCTTATTGCATCAACCATTTCCATTTTCCAATCCTTCTCGGTCTTGTTCCGTAACCTTATTGTCCATGCTCAGGCATTCCAGAGAGAGAGGGGGCTGGTCATGATAAGAGCAGGAGGACAAACAGTTTAATCTGCACTCCTCTTCTCTGAAAAGAGAGGGACTAAAAGACAGCCCTCTCCCACACTCTCCAAGTCATTAGTTCATTCATTTTATTTATTAATTCCTCCATCATTCAATCCGGATCAGACTAGAGCTGTTCCTGCATTCCAGCACATGCCCACTTCCCCTCCTCCCTCTCTCAACTCGTTTTGCCATTCCTATATACATCCACTTTCTACCCTTCCTATCCATCCTTGCAATACACCCACCTCCTTAATTTACTCTTCACCTCCCTCCATAACTAGCTCTCTCTCTCTCATCAGGTCTCTCCTGCTCCCCTCCTCTCTTCTCTTCCTGGTATTCATCTTTTTGCATTTCCGCTCTGGGTACCATAGTAACCGGTGATGAGGAGAAACGGACCAATCTGACATTAAGGCTTCTGATGGTCCTCATCCTGCAGGAGGTCAGGGGGTATGTACATGTGTGTGCGCACCCACACACACTAGGAGTATTTATGCACAGACCCCTGTGAAGAGGAAATCAAAACATGTTCCCATGTCTTGTCTATTTGAATGTGTATGCACCACAGCCATCACAGCATACAATGAGTACCATCCCTACATACAGTCACACCCACTATCACTACCACCCACACAGCTCCTGTCACACAACATTGCCCTCTGGGCTGCAACACACCCCATTCAGTTACATCAGACTCATATCAACTACTCTCCTATGTCACAAAGGCACAGATTTAGGACCAGCTTAAAGATCCTGACTTAATCATTGAGGATTTAAAACCAACAACACTCCCTTAATCCTACAGCAAAATGCACCATCTACACAAGGGTTCCCAGGTACACTTGCGGCCCTGGTGTAGATGGCGAGCCCGAGTTCCTCTGTCCAGTGTCTGTGTTCTTTTGTCCATCTTAATCTTTCATTTTTATTGGCCAGTCTGAGATATGGCTTTTCCTTTGCAACTCTGCCTAGAAGGCCAGCATCCCGGAGTCGCCACTTACATTTACATTTAAGTCATTTAGCAGACGCTCTTATCCAGAGCGACTTACAAATTGGTGCATTCACCTTATGACATCCAGTGGAACAGTAGTGCATCTAAATATTTTAAGGGGGGTGAGAGGGATTACTTTATCCTATCCTAGGTATTCCTTAAAGAGGTGGGGTTTCAGGTGTCTCCGGAAGGTGGTGATTGACTCCGCTGTCCTGGCGTCGTGAGGGAGTTTGTTCCACCATTGGGGGGCCAGAGCAGCGAACAGTTTTGACTGGGCTGAGCGGGAACTGTACTTCCTCAGTGGTAGGGAGGCGAGCAGGCCAGAGGTGGATGAACGCAGTGCCCTTGTTTGGGTGTAGGGCCTGATCAGAGCCTGGAGGTACTGAGGTGCCGTTCCCCTCACAGCTCCGTAGGCAAGCACCATGGTCTTGTAGCGGATGCGAGCTTCAACTGGAAGCCAGTGGAGAGAGCGGAGGAGCGGGGTGACGTGAGAGAACTTGGGAAGGTTGAACACCAGACGGGCTGCGGCGTTCTGGATGAGTTGTAGGGGTTTAAGATCATGGAACGGGCAGTCCTTCCCCGGGAGGAAGAGCAGCTCCGTCTTGCCGAGGTTCAGCTTGAGGTGGTGATCCGTCATCCACACTGATATGTCTGCCAGACATGCAGAGATGCGATTCGCCACCTGGTCATCAGAAGGGGGAAAGGAGAAGATTAATTGTGTGTCGTCTGCATAGCAATGATAGGAGAGACCATGTGAGGTTATGACAGAGCCAAGTGACTTGGTGTATAGCGAGAATAGGAGAGGGCCTAGAACAGAGCCCTGGGGGACACCAGTGGTGAGAGCACGTGGTGTGGAGACGGATTCTCGCCACGCCACCTGGTAGGAGCGACCTGTCAGGTAGGACGCAATCCAAGCGTGGGCCGCGCCGGAGATGCCCAACTCGGAGAGGGTGGAGAGGAGGATCTGATGGTTCACAGTATCGAAGGCAGCCGATAGGTCTAGAAGGATGAGAGCAGAGGAGAGAGAGTTAGCTTTAGCAGTGCGGAGCGCCTCCGTGATACAGAGAAGAGCAGTCTCAGTTGAATGACTAGTCTTGAAACCTGACTGATTAGGATCAAGAAGGTCATTCTGAGAGAGATAGCGGGAGAGCTGGCCAAGGACGGCACGTTCAAGAGTTTTGGAGAGAAAAGAAAGAAGGGATACTGGTCTGTAGTTGTTGACATCGGAGGGATCGAGTGTAGGTTTTTCAGAAGGGGTGCAACTCTCGCTCTCTTGAAGACGGAAGGGACGTAGCCAGCGGTCAGGGATGAGTTGATGAGCGAGGTGAGGTAAGGGAGAAGGTCTCCGGAAATGGTCTGGAGAAGAGAGGAGGGGATAGGGTCAAGCGGGCAGGTTGTTGGGCGGCCGGCCGTCACAAGACGCGAGATTTCATCTGGAGAGAGAGGGGAGAAAGAGGTCAGAGCACAGGGTAGGGCAGTGTGAGCAGAACCAGCGGTGTCGTTTGACTTAGCAAACGAGGATCGGATGTGGTCGACCTTCTTTTCAAAATGGTTGACGAAGTCATCTGCAGAGAGGGAGGAGGGGGGGGGAGGGGGAGGAGGATTCAGGAGGGAGGAGAAGGTTGCAAAGAGCTTCCTAGGGTTAGAGGCAGATGCTTGGAATTTAGAGTGGTAGAAAGTGGCTTTAGCAGCAGAGAGAGAAGAGGAAAATGTAGAGAGGAGGGAGTGAAAGGATGTCAGGTCCGCAGGGAGGCGAGTTTTCCTCCATTTCCGCTCGGCTGCCCGGAGCCCACTTCACTGTTGACGTTGAGACTGGTGTTTTGTGGGTACTATTTAATGAAGCTGCTAGTTGTGGACTTGTGAGGAGTCTGTTTCTCAAACTAGACACTCTAATGTACTTGTCCTCTTGCTCAGTTGTGCACCGGGGCCTCCCACTCCTCTTTCTATTCTGGTTATAGCCAGTTTGATCTGTTCCGTGAAGGGGGAAGTACACAGCGTTGTACAAGATCTTCAGTTTCTTGGCCATTCCTCGCATGGAATAGCCTTCATTTCTCAGAACAAGAATAGACTGACGAGTTATATGTTTCTGGCCATTTTGAGTCCGTAATTGGAGTAATCGAGCTCCCAGCCTCACCAGACCGTGAGGCTGGCTGAGAGACCGGCCCATTCAACATCACCAGCTGTCATCATAGACAGCTCTATGGTGAGAAACATCTCGGTCCCCAAGTCAAAAACCCTGTGCTACCCAGGAGCACGAGTACAGGACATAACAAGGCTGTACGGGACATAACAAGGCTGTACGGGACATAACAAGGCTGCTTCTGACTGTTCTACCACAGGAGCACGAGTACAGGACATAACAAGGCTGCTTCTGACTGTTCTACCACAGGAGCACGAGTACAGGACATAACAAGGCTGCTTCTGACTGTTCTACCACAGGAGCACGAGTACAGGACATAACAAGGCTGCTTCAGACTGTTCTACCACAGGAGCACGAGTACAGGACATAACAAGGCTGCTTCTGACTGTTCTACCACAGGAACACGAGTACAGGACATAACAAGGCTGCTTCTGACTGTTCTACCACAGGAACACGAGTACAGGACATAACAAGGCTGCTTCTGACTGTTCTACCACAGGAGCACGAGTACAGGACATAAGGCTGTACAGGACATAACAAGGCTGCTTCAGACTGTTCTACCACAGGAGCACGAGTACAGGACATAAGGCTGTACAGGACATAACAAGGCTGCTTCAGACTGTTCTACCACAGGAGCACGAGTACAGGACATAACAAGGCTGCTTCAGACTTTTCTACCACAGGAACACGAGTACAGGACATAACAAGGCTGCTTCAGACTGTTCTACCACAGGAGCACGAGTACAGGACATAACAAGGCTGCTTCAGACTGTTCTACCACAGATGCCAGGAGCTGACACTGTCGTAGTTCATGTGGGGTCAAACGACATCAGGAGGGCTAGCCGGGAACATTTGAAAATGGATTTTAAAGAACTGATTTTAGCGTAAAAAAAAAATCTAATTTCAGGTCCAGTACCATCGTTGGGCCACGGGTATGAAAGATTCAGCAGACTGCTGGCATTACACATCTGGCTAAAAGACTAGTGTTGCTCTGATGGAGTCACTTTTATCGATAACTTTGACACCTTCTGGAAACAGAAGATACTCTACAGGAATGACGGAGTCCATCCAAATCATCTTGGCTCCTGGACTCTGTCCACAGATTTCATGGCTGTGTTGAAACAATGACTGGTAAATGATCCAAGACCAGCTCAGTTAATCCCTACCATTGTGACAATGAGTCGTCATAATGCTGCATCAAATGTACATGATCTTAGGGGTATTGGCAAACACAATGTAAGTAATTTAATTGCACCAAATACATCTGTTTATCTTACAGCTATTGTAAGCAGTAATCATGAGCCGATATACCCGAGTTACACTGTTAGCACTGAGGCGGTGTGCAATAGTAGGAAGACCACTTCATGCAGCTCACCCTGCACTATCAGCTCTAATGTAAATAACATGAGTAAGTCTACCTCTGATAAGCTTCCCAGTAAAGCATTAAAAACAATCAAGCAACCCTGAAAAATGCTAAAACATATCCCATATTAACATATGTAGCCTAAGAAACAAGGTCCATGAAGTCAATAACTTGCTTGAAACAGAAGACATTGATATTCTGACTGTCTCTGAAACTCACTTAGATGATACCTTTGATGATACAGTGGTAGCAATACATGGTTATCACCAGTATAGTGCAATTAATGTATTGTTTAGTGTGGTGTTGTGTAGTGGCTTTGCTGGCATGCATCCCACATTATATTGTTTTGCCCCATGCTAAAATCGCACTGCATTTACATAAGTATTCAGACCCATTACTCAGTACTTTGTTGAAGCACCTTTGACAGCGATTACAGCCTCGAGTCTTCTTGGGTATGAAGCTACAAGCTTGGCACACCTGTATTTGGGTAGTTTTTCCCATTCTTCTCTGCAGATCTTCTCAAGCTCTGTCAAGTTGGATGGGGAGCGTCGCTGTACAGCTATTTTCAGGTTTCTCCTGAGAGATGTTTGATTGGATTCAAGTCCGGGGTCTGGCTGGGCCACTCAAGGACATTGAGAGATTTGTCCCAAAGCCACTCCTGTTTAGTCTTGGCTGTGTGCTTAGGGTCGTTGTCCTGTTGGAAGGTGAACCTTCGGACCCAGTCTGATGTCCTGAGCGCTCTGGAGCAGGTTTTCATCAAGGATCTCTGTGTACTTTGCTCCGTTCACCTTTCCCTCGATCCTTACTAGACTCCAACCACCATGCTTCACCGTAGGGATGGTGCCAGGTTTCCTACAGATGTGACTCTTGGCATTCAGGCCAGAGTTAAATCTTGGTTTCATCATACCAGAGAATCTTGTATCTCATGGTCTGAGAGTCCTTTAGGTGCCTTTTGGCAAACTCCAAGTGGACTGTCATGTGCATTTTACCGAGGAGTGGCTTCTGTCTGGCCACTCTACCATAAAGGCCTGATTGGTGGAGTACTGCAAAGACGGTTGTCCTTCTGGAAGGTTCTCCCATCTCCACAGAGGAACTCTGGAGCTCTGTCAGAGTGACTATTCGGTTCTTGGTCACCTCCCTGACCAAGGCCCTTCTCCCCCGATTGCTCAGTTTGGCCGGGCGGCCAGGTCTAGGAAGAGTCTTGGTGGTTCCAAACTTCTTCCATTTAAGAATTATGGGGCCACTGTGTTCTTGGGGACCTTCAAAGTTAGTTGCAGATTTTTTTTAGTACCCTTCCCCAGATGTGTGCCTCAACACAATCCTATCTTGGAATTCTATGGACAATTCCTTTGACCTAGTGGCTTGGTCTTTGCTCTGACATGCACCGTCAACTGTGGGTCCTTATGTATCCAATCATGTCCAATCAATTGAATTTACCACAAGTAGACTACCATCAAAAATAATGTTCATTATTTGTAATACATTAGCAAACATTTTTTTTAAACTATTTTTGCTTTGTCATTATGGGGTATTCTGTAAATATTGCTCAGGACATTTTTAAATATTTAATCCATTTTAGAATAAGGCTGTAACGTTCCAAAATGTGTCTGAAAACTTTTCAAATTCACTGTATATGTGCTTGTATACCAAATGTAAGCAAGGTTTGAAATGATTATGTTTTAGTCAAATATTATATCTGTTTGTGCTTTTGTCGAAAAACATAATTCCACTTTCACATTATGGGCTATTGTATGTAGACCAGTTAGAAAAAAATCTCAATTTAACAAAATGTTGAAAAAGGTCAAGGGGTGTGAATACTTTCTGAAGGCACTGTAGGTATGCTTTTCATCACGGGACTGTTCTGCTCTTCTCTACTGCACCAAGCAGAACTTGGCTCTCTATCCCACTGAGGATATGTCATCACCATATAGGATATAGCTACTACTAGCCTACACAGTATAGATCGATGAATGGGTTTGATTTGTCTCACCGAGGTGTAGGCTAACTGGTGTTATCCCAGCCAACTGTCTGTCTCTGGTGAAGGCTATGTGTGGAAATGCATTGACGTTCTGATTGTTTCTCTGTATTTTAACTAAGCTCTATAGAAATGGCAAGATAATTAAGGCTTTTAAGACTAACTACTAAAGACTTCCCTTCATTTCTCTGACAGACTTTGAATGGAGTAATCACCCAATTCAGGGTAGCAGTGTGTGTGTGTGTGTGTTTTTTTTTAAGGACACGGTGGTCAAGTGGTGTTCCCAGGGTTTAGTGTAGTTGATTAGAGCAGTAGAGTATGTGGGCTGCCAGGACCCCATGCTGGGAGAGAGACAGACAGAGAAGAGAACCACCATGGCGGAGACAGACCTCCCACACACCCTGACTATCCCTCTTTTCCAGTCTGAGACACTTTCTCTTTCTTTCCCACTCACCCACTTTCCCTCACCCTCCCTGTATCAAATTGACACACACCACATACTCTCTCCCTCTTCTATCCAACCTCCTTTACTCTCTCTCTCTCTCTCATGTAGTTGTCCCTTAGCTCAGGTCTATCTGCTCTCTCTCTCTTGTACAGGGTTATTATTAGAGGGTAGAGGGGATAAATCCAATCAGTTATTATTAATTAAATATCCTTATTATTCTCCTGTCAGACCAGGCCAACTCCAGAGTGATGTTATCATGCCCAATTTCCCCTGGGAACTGTAAGACCCTGGGAACCACCTGGCTGTCACCACTGCATCAAATCTAATTTTATTTGTCACATGCGCCGAAAACAACAGGTGTAGACCTTACCGTCAAATGCTTACTTACAAGCTCTTAACCAATAATGCAGTTCAATAAATTGGTTTAAGAAAATATTTACTTAATAAACAAAAATTAAAAATTAAAAAATAACAATAAAATAACAACAACGAGGCTATATACAGGTGTATGTGTTGGGGGGGGGTGTTTAGTGGGTGCAACATTGGGTGCTCTGTTGTGACTCAAGAGCTCATTTGGCCGTTCACACACTCTTTCTCTCTCTTTTAATCTCAACCCTCTCCTCCCCCTAGGCTTAATTGACTGCAGTGTCGGGTGAGAGAGAATCGTTCCACGCTGAGAATCAAACCCTCGGTTGTGGAGCGTTGGGGCAGATTAGTGGCTTGTTAGCAATGGTGAATAATGTCATCTGGCACCAATAGACCTGCTGTCAATCACTCAGGATACACAGCACAGTACCAACCAGGGCTACAGGCCTCATACAAACATACAGCATTAAACCCAGGGCCCAGCTACAGCTCAACAGTCAGGGCTACAGGCCTCAGACAAACGTACAGCATTAAACCCAGGGCCCAACTACACCAACCAGGGCTACAGGCCTCAGACAAACATACAGCACTAAACCCAGGGCCCAACTACACCAACCAGGGCTACAGGCCTCAGACAAACGTACAGCATTAAACCCAGGGCCCAGCTACACCACCAACCAGGGCTACAGGCCTCTGACAAACATACAGCATTAAACCCAGGGCCCAGTTACACCACCAACCAGGGCTACAGGCCTCAGACAAACATACAGCACTAAACCCAGGGCCCAACTACACCAACCAGGGCTACAGGCCTCAGACAAACATACAGTATTAAACCCAGGGCCCAGCTACACCATCAACCAGGGCTACAGGCCTCAGACAAACGTACAGCATTAAACCCAGGGCCCAGCTACAGCTCAACAGTCAGGGCTACAGGCCTCAGACAAACGTACAGCATTAAACCCAGGGCCCAGCTACAGCTCAACAGTCAGGGCTACAGGCCTCAGACAAACATACAGCATTAAACCCAGGGCCCAGCTACACCACCAACCAGGGCTACAGGCCTCTGACAAACGTACAGCATTAAACCCAGGGCCCAACTACAGCTCAACAGTCAGGGCTACAGGCCTCATACAAACGTACAGCATTAAACCCAGGGCCCAGCTACACCACCAACCAGGGCTACAGGCCTCTGACAAACGTACAGCATTAAACCCAGAGCCCAACTACAGCTCAACAGTCAGGGCTACAGGCCTCATACAAACGTACAGCATTAAACCCAGGGCCCAGCTACACCATCAACCAGGGCTACAACTCTACTCGATACATGTTTTCTGTTGCTGTAATTGGATGTGGTTCACTAAAGGCAGAGTTTACACAGCGTTCTGGTGAGACAGATGTAAGCAGTGTTCGCGTGCACACACAAAGACACTATGAATCAGAGCGGGTATAGCCAGTGTCCCGTGAGGGATATTATTACATTTCCTCTGCGGGTTCCCACATCCAGAGCCCTCCACTGATGCTGCCAGGGAGACTGGGAGAGACAACTAGAACACTCGCACATTGCAACTCCTCTTGTTGCAACAATTTTGTAAAGCTGCCTTCTGGGGCTGCAGGGTAGGGTTTAGGTTAGGCAACTTCTCTACTGGATTAAATCAAGTTCAACAACAGACGTTAGTTTAAAATCTTAACATGAATATATGTTGATACAATACACAGAAAATAAATCACCACCTGGTTGGTTTTCCCCATGTCATGTTTTCGGATGATTCAGACGGGGTCAAGATCATCTGAAAATGAGGAACAGCTGTGCTGGGAATTTCTGGACCAGATTGGATTTTTACACTTCATTCATAATATATTTACATAACTGGTCCACTGCAGCAAAACACAAGTTATGTCATCATCATCATGCTACAACTAGATTTAGACAGAGGAGAGAAAGCGAGGTAAAAGATGAAAGTACAGCTACATGGTTTTTGGAAGCTATATACACTGAGTGTACATGTGTAGTAAGGTGATGGGTAACAAAACAGATGAGGGCATTTTTAAAGGTTGGAGATAACATTATGCCATCATAGTCATTAATGCCTTTAACTGGAGATGCAGATGACACACACAAGTCAGACCTTTCATCATCTAATCAGAAAATACTGTCTGACACGTCGCCTCCAAGCCACAGGCATACGGACAGAGAAAGACATGTATTTACAAGGTTTTACCCCTAACTCTACCCCTTTACAAGGTTTTACCCCCAACTCTACCCCTTTACAAGGTTTTACCCCCAACTCTACCCCTTTACAAGGTTTTACCCCCAACTCTACCCCTTTACAAGGTTTTACCCCCAACTCTACCCCTTTACAAGGTTTTACCCCCAACTCTACTACAGAAAAATATGTCAGCCTTGAAATCTGCTGAGAAATAATTAGGCTAAAGCCTACTGACTGTAAAAACCTATCCTTGCCCATTCATTCATTCTGAAGGACAGAACAGCCAGTAACCTGAGTCGGTTGGATTCTATGTCAGCCCAAACGCTCCAATTACAACCTCATATCAGTCTCTATTCATAAACCATTATCCCTTTGGAGCAACAGCAATGTCCATATATACAGACACAGCTATAGTCCGTACCTCCATGGCGAGTGCGGCCGTCTGCTGGTCGTAGTGGTTCAGGAGGTTGGGCATGAAGGTGGCGTTGTAAGGCAGGTCCTGGCACATCCGCAGTCCTACTGGCTCACATGTAAACGTACTGTGGCTCTCTGCTGTCTCCGCATGGATGGACAGACAGGTGGAGCAGAGGGATGAGAGGAAGAGAAGCAAGAGGAAGAGTGACCTAGGCATGACCCTCTCTCTGTGCGAGTCTGCTATTGCAGGTGACGTGTAGTCCCACCTCACTCTCATCCTCAATGAGCAGGGGAGGGGGAGAGAGGGATGAAGAGAGGAAAGGAGGGATGAGATAACAGCAGGGCTATTCTTCTTCTTCTACACAATCACACCATGGAGATCTGTGGCACTCACAGGGGAATCCTGCTGCTTCCATCCCCCAGAGGAGTGCACCCTGTCTGGCTACGGGATCCACCCAGTCAGCCTCCTCTGTCTAGGTCTGTACCCGCTGGAGGGCTGTGATCATCAGCCTAGATTTTCCACTGTTTCCCCCAGCACAGCTATGGTCTTCTCTCTCCAATGAAAGAAGAGACTGCCTATTGAAAGCATTCAGTGTTTCTTCACAAAGAACGTCCAATGGCCCAGTAGCACAAGTCAAGCAAGACCTACAAGTTCAAATACAAAAGAATGTTTAGACAAGTGACAAGACAGTCCTATACAATTGTAAATAAGTGACAAGAGACTGGGAGTTGAAAACCAGCAACCCCACCCCTCATTTACACAAGTCCCCATAGATTGTCTTTATTACATTATTATTACAGTCACTGTTATTGTTTTATGTATTGATGCTCAAACAGACAGATAATTGATGAGGGTGAAAACAACTGGGTGTCAGTTCAACTTCACTGGTAAACATAAGCTTACATACAAGCAGATATATTATAAAATGCATTTCTATCAGGATTGGCTACTGTCAACATGATACTGTCCTATAGGTGTGTCATAGACCTATAGGTATACAGGCCTATAGTTGTGTGTCGTCCAATACAGTATGTATCTATGTAGTGGTTACTACGCAGAGCAATTTATAGTCATTTTTGCAGGACAACCTTATTGGGCGTTGTTACTACACAGCTGCGCACACGCCCTTCCAGACAATTCAATATATTATGCCTAGAAAATCATGCATCATCGTCTTGCATTTCCACTCTTTTCATTTAAATGTACACCCATGCAATCCGACCAACTAACGTATTCTCCCAATGTTTCTTCCTGAAGACAAAAAACGGTGTATAGGAGATACAGCAACCTCTGTAAGTGTGTAGTAATGTAGCTATGCCGGTTAATAGTAACTAAATGCAACGCAATACTAGTGTAACATTGTTTTTCTATCTAGCCTCATGTCATTTTAGAATGTCTGAAATCTTTGAACTACAGCTCGCGAAGGAACTTGTCTCTGTTCTAACGCTACCATTCGCGTTGCATTTTTTATAGGAAGCGAAGAAAACAAATCATGTATTGGCTTGTTTTAGTAATTGTACAAATGTATACGATAGCTAACTCGTAAACGTGACATGGTTACATTGCAATTTGTGTCGCAACCTCAAACTGATAAAGTGACTAAATATGCAAGCTATAACAAGAACAAAGTCTACGAATGAACGTCTTGAGCATAATGCCAAAAAAATCCAAGCCCCCCCCCGCCCTCCAGAAAAACCCAAAGCAAATCTTCACCTTCAATTGGAATAATCTTCGATCTGCACTGCTCTTTGCCGCTGTTTCTTCCAGTGACAATACACAAGCACGTCGCTAGCTCTCTCGGTCTTCTCTCTCGCTGCTGCACGCAAATCCATGAAATAATCTGTTCCCCGGACGCGCGCTTTGAGCTAGACCACCAGTGTATGCAACATTATCATCGACCAATTCAATTGATTTGTGTGATATATCAGATAAATCCCAATATAATTCACACCGTGTCCAGTTATATATACACTATATATATATATATATACACTGTGCATTCCTTCATGGTTGCGCAATAGTTTGCAGACTGAGTAAACTTGAAAGTCCCCATCCCACTTTAACACTGATGTAAACAGTCACGTGAAGAGAACACAGAGGATAGTAATGATAAATCAAAGAGTTAACATTTATTTGAAGAAAATGATTCCATATAAAAACGTTGAACACATTGATCGGTGCAGTCCTTAAATATAAAATCAACTAAACACATGCAACTTCATGTAAAAAATACTGCAGGCAACCAAAACACACCATGCATGAAATGTAGATTGAGATCATGGTCAGGATCAATTCAGGAAGTTCAACTGACTTCCTGACTAAAAAATGTAAGACCCCAACTCTTACACATAAAATGTTATTGGACCACATTCCAGTGACAATCCACCAGGGTTTAAACTCAGTGAAATCCAGCTCATTCTAATGAGTAGCCTACACTAGTTTATCCCTCCAAAGTGGTCGACACTAGTTACCACAAAGTCATACACCCCACCCATTTCTACAATTAAAGTCTTAAAATGTCATTTTAAACCTAACCATAGCCCTGAACTTAACCACACTGCTAACCTTAAATTAAAACCAATGTTTTTGTAGCCAATTACAACTTTGTGACTGTGGAATATGACTTTGTGGCTATGGAAGCTAGTGGACACCCACTAAAGTAGTAGTACTACAGTACAACATATGGCAGCCCTGGAGGAACAACATTCAGCTGGCCATGCATAGAAAACGGCCTTTGTTGGGACAGGGTCAGTCACCTCCTTATATCAATATTGATTCCCCCTCAGATCAGGGGATTAGCGTTGTGTGCAAAGATTACGACCCGCTTGATTGAACCCAGCACCAGATGAACCGTTTCAGCACTAAACTGATCACTTCTGCCTGGTGTCGGGGAATGTGAGCCCATCCCAGCTACACCTGTATGGCCTACATACTGGTGTCTACCTGACCACTCATGCACCCCGGCCCCCAGGGGCTGCTCTGCTGCATTGGGTTTCAGTCAAAATTTCAGTGTGCGTCACAGTACACTAAAGTGGTTCAGCTCTCCCTGTTCCCCTTCTTCTATATGCACCTGCAGGAGAAATACAATTGGGAGAAAACTGCAATGTGGGAGATTTGTTTGTAGGAATTTGAGATGAACCCTCAGAGCCCCTCTCAGGCATTCTATTCCCATATCCTCACAGTATACATTCAAGCCAGGAAATAACAGAGTAGTAAACACTATGGAGCGCATCGAGGCCTGGTAGATCAGGCAGGTAGACATAATCAGGTTACAAAAACACACATGACAATAAAACATCTTTGGCTGAGATTGGTAGTTAAATACAAGAGTAGTCATAAAACAAACATCTTTGGCTTAGCTGAGAGTTAGTCGTTAAATTTAACGAGGTATATAACAGTGTGCTGCTGTTAAAAGGAGGAAATAACATGTGCAGAAAATGAAAAAAGCATGAAGCATGATAAATGCCAAATGTGATTAAATGCAATTATTTAAAATACTATAACGAAGATATTGATCCATAAATAATCTCTACACTACAGGCGTTTGTAATTTTGCATTTGTGAAATGTTGGCGGATCGAGGGGAGGACAGACATTCTGAGGCAGACAGAGACAATGTCATCCAGCAGTCTAGCTAGCCTATCACGTTGAGGGAGAGGAGAGTCTTTGGTATGAATGGAGGTAAAGGCACCAGGGAGGTTCTCTGAAGACGAAGAGGCTCAGTCACACCTTCGTCATCAAACACTGTTGACAAGAAAGCATGAGGAGAGATATTACTTCAGCTCAGTTGAAACATATCTTTAGTTGTGGCAGATCTGAAGGAAGCAGATTACATGTAAAACGGTAGCACTTCCGTTTACCATGCAGAAATAACCTCAAATTAAATGGTAATTACACAGACCTATGAAGTACATGTGTTTTGCAGGTTCACTAAAACAAGCACCATTAGGCACCGTGGTGCCCCCTAGAGCAGTGATGAGTAACTGATGGGGTGTGGGGGCCACAACAATCTGAACTCATCATGAGGGGCCACAGTGGCTTGTGAGTCTGCGTACCCACATCCATACCCACACATGCAGTCAACATTTCACTGAGGGGCCACCCCACCTAGCAAACAAAACATTTTAGCGACCCCCCTCTTGACAAGTTTTGAAGCTAATTTCCTGAAATTCTACACATTTGGCCTTTGGACATACAGAAATAGTTGCAGTTTTAAATATGATATCTGAGTGAGAGTAACAAACAAAATCAATGAGGGCCCCCCGGTCGTTAATTTGACCACGATTAGTACAAGTTTAGATAGCTGGCGAGATTACATTTCTTTAGCTGACATGGGCTAATTGAGTGACTGTCAGTGACTGACATAACTGCTGATGCACAACCACATTTTTAAATTGCACCTAGTGTATAATACTATTATTTTTATCCTGGGGGGATTGATCCAATTCTCAGACAACCCAAAGATTGCTAGATGTCCTTCCAGACTCCCTCCACCTACCCAAGGACGTCAGAGTACAAAAATCAGTAAACCACATAACTGAGGAACTCAATTTAACCTTGCGCAATACCCTAGATGCAGTCGCACCACTAAAAACAAAAACATTTGTCCTAAGAAACTAGCTCCCTGGTATACAGAAAATACCAGAGCTCTGAAGCTTCCAGAAAATTGGAACAGAAATGGCGCCACACCAAACTGGAAGTCTTCCGACTAGCTTGGAAAGACAGTACCGTGCAGTATCGAAGAGCCCTCACTGCTGCTCGATCATCCTTATTTTCCAACTTATTTTCCTCAATTCAGAACAATCCTAAATGTTTTTGATACTGTCGCAAAGCTAACTAAAAAGCAGCATTCCCCAAGAGAGCATGGCTTTCACTTCAGCTGTGATAAATTCATTAACTTCTTTGAGGAAGAGATCATGATCATTAAAAAGCAAATTACGGACTCCTCTTTAAATCTGTGTATTCCTCCAAAGCTCAGCTGTCCTGAGTCTGCACAACTCTGCCAGGACCTAGGATCAAGGGAGACACTCAAGTGTTTTAGTACTATATCTCTTGACACAATTATAAAAATAATCATGGCCTCTAAACCGTCAAGCTGCATACTGGACCCTATTCCAACTTAACTACTGAAAGAGCTGCTTCCTGTGCTTGGCCCTCCTATGTTGAACATAATAAACGTCTCTCTATCTATCGGATGTGTACCAAACTCACTAAAAAAGTGGCTGTTTTTTCTCTTGAAAAAGCCAAACATTGACCCAGAAAATATATTTTTTTAACTATCGGCCTGTATTGAATCTCCCATTCCTCTCAAATTTTGGGGAAAAAGCTGTTGCGCAGCAACTCACTGCCTTCCTGAAGACAAAATATGTATACGAACCGCTTTAGTCTGGTTTTAGACCCCATCATAGCACTGAGACTGCACTTGTGAAGGTGGTAAATTACCTTTTAATGGCGTCAGACCGAGGCTCTGCATCTGTCCTTGTGCTCCTAGACCTTAGTGCTGCTTTTGATACCATCGATCACCACATTCTTTTGGAGAGATTGGGAACCCAAATTGGTCTCCACGGACAAGTTCTGGCCTGGTTTAGATCTTATCCGTCGGAAAGAAATCAGTTCGTCCTCTGACAAATCAACTGTAAATTTCGGTGTTCCTCAAGGTTCCGTTTTAGGACCACGATTGTTTTCACTATATATTTTACCTCTTGGTGATGTCATTCGGAAACATAATGTTAACTTTCATTGCTATGAGGATGACACACAGCTGTACATTTCGATGAAACATGGTGAAGCCCCAAAATTGCCCTCGCTGGAAGCCTGTGTTTCAGACATAAGGAAGTGGATGGCTGAAAATGATCTACTTTTAAACTCGGACAAAACAGATATGCTTGTTCTTGGTCCCAAGAAACAAAGAGATCTTCTGTTGAATCTGACAATTAATCTTGATGGTTGTACAGTCGTCGCAAATTAAATGGTGAAGGACCTCGGCGTTACTCTGGACCCTGATCTCTCTTTTGACGAACATATCAAGACTGTTTCAAGGACAGCTTTTTTCCATCTACGCAACATTGCAAAAATCAGAAACTTTCTGTCCAAAAATAATGCAGAAAAGTGAATCCATGCTTTCGTCATTTCTGGGTTAGACTACTGCAATGCTCTACTTTCTGCCTACCCGGATAAAGCACAGAATAAACTTCAGTTAGTGCTAAACACGGCTGCTAGAATCTTGACTAGAACCAAAAGAAGAATTGATCATATTACTCCAGTGCTAGCCTCTCTACACTGGCTTCCTGTTAAGGCAAAGGCTGATTTCAAGGTTTTACTGCTAACCTACAAAGCTTGCTCCTATCTATCCTATCTTTCCGATTTGGTCCTGCCATATATACCTACACGTATGCTACGGTCACAAGACGCAGGCCTCTTAACTGTCCCTAGAATTTCTAAGCAAACAGCTGGAGGCAGGGCTTTCTCCTATAGAGCTCCATTTTTATGGAATGGTCTGCCTACCCATGTGAGAGACGCAGACTCGGTCTCAACTTTTAAGTATTTACTGAAGACTCATCTCATCTCATATGATTGTGTAGTCTGGCCCTGGAGTGTGAAGGTGAACGGAAAGGCACTGGAGCAACGAACCACCCTTGCTGTCTCTGCCTGGCCGGTTCCCCTCTCTCCACTGGGATTCTCTGCCTCTAACCCTATTAAATCGGGGCTGAGTCACTGGCGCTCTTCCATGCCGTCTCTAGGAGGGGTGCGCCAATTGAGTGGGTTGAGTCACTGACATGATCTTCCGGTCTGGGTTGGTTCCCCCCCTTGGGTTGTGCCGTGGCGGAGATCTTTGTGGGCTATACTCGGCCTTGTCTCAGGATGGTAAGTTGGTGGTTGAAGCTATCCCTCTAGTGGTGTAGGGGCTGTGCTTTGGCAAAGTGGGTGGGGTTATATCCTGCCTGGTTGGCCCTGTCTGGGGGTATCGTCGGACGGGGCCACAGTGTCTCCCGATCCCTTCTGTCTCAGCCTCCAGTATTTATGCTGCAGTAGTTTATGTTTTCGGGGGGCTAGGATCAGTCTGTTATATCTGGAGTATTTCTCCTGTTTTATCCGGTGTCCTGTGTGACATTAAGTATGCACGCTCTAATTCTTTCTCTCTCTCGGAGGACCGGAGCCATAGGACCATGCCTCAGGACTACCTGGCATGATGACTCCTTCCTGTCCCCAGTCCACCTGGCCGTGCTGCTGCTCCAGTTTTAACTGTTCTGCCTGCAGCTATGGAACCCTGACCTGTTCACCGGACATGTTACCTGTCCAAGACTGCTGTTTTCAACTCTCTAGAGACAGCAGGAGTGGTAGAGATACTTTGAATGATAGGCTATGAAAAGCCAACTGACATTTACTCCTGAGTTGCAACCTCGACAACCACTGTGATTATTATTAGACCGTGCTGGTCATCTATGAACTTTTGAACATCTTGGCCATGTTCTGTTATAATCTCCACCCAGCATGGCCAGAAGAGGACTGGCCACCCCTCATAGCCTGGCTCCTCTCTAGGTTTCTTCCTAGGTTCTGGCCTTTTTAGGGAGTTTTTCCTAGCCACCGTGCTTCTACACCTGCATTGCTTGCTGTTTGAGGTTTTAGTCTGGGTTTATGTACAGCACTTTGAGATATCAGCTGATGTAAGAAGGGCTTTATAAATACATTTAATTTGATCCACAGGCCTACAACTAGTGGCCGTCGTTGCCCATCCCTGGCCTAGAGCAATGGGAAAGGAGAAGGGGCTAGAATCTGTTGGAAGGATCAAGCTCCAGTGGACTGAACCCTCACCTCCCGGTCTGTGGCAGTCCTCTATGCGTAGGCAGAGTGTTGACCAATCAGGCTCCGGACCTGGAGTGAGTACTCTGGGTCTGCCCTATTAGTTAGAGCCTCCTCCTCCAGCTGGCCCAGAGAACAGAAACAGGAGAGATGGAGAAAGAAGTAAGTGAGTGAGTGAGTGAGTGAGTGAGTGAGTGAGTGAGTGAGTGAGTGAGTGAGTGCGTATTACCTGTTCTTTGAGGTATGTGTGAGAGCAGGGTCCTAGACCCCTCAGTACCAGTCCCACTACGAAGCACCAGATAGAAAGTCCTGTTTCCAGTCCAGCCAGAAGTACACATGGGAACCACAGAGACAGGGCAGTGTCCTGGAGAGAATGAAAGAGATATATACATACACACACAGCCATTGGAAAGTATTCAGACCCCTTGACTTTTTCCACATTGTTACATTACAGCCTTATTCTTAAATTGATTCAATTGTTTCCCCCCTCATCAATCTACACACACAATACCCCATAATGACAAAGCAAAAACAGGGTTAGAAATGTTTGCAAATGTATGAATTACAAAAATACCTTATTTACATAAGTATTTGAGACCCTTTGCTATGAGACTCGAAATTGAGCTTAGGTGCATCCTGTTTCCATCAATCATCCTTGAGATGTTTCTACAACTTGATTGGAGTCCATCTGTGGTAAATTCAATTGATGGACATGATTTGGAAAGGCACAAACGTGTCTATATAAAAGGTCCCACAGTTGACAGTGCATGTCAGAGCAAAAAGGTTGAAGGAATTGTCCATAGAGGTCAGACAGGATTGTGTCGAGGCACAGATTTGGGGAAGGGTAACAAAAAATGTTTCAGCATTGAAGGTCCCAATAAACACAGTGCCCTCCATCATTCTTAATTGGAAGAAGTTTTGAACCACCAAGACTCTTCCTAGAGCTGGACGCCTGGCCAAACTGAGCAATCGGGGGTGAAGGGCCTTGGTCCCTCTGACAGAGGTCTAGAGTTCCTCTGTGGAGATGGGAGAACCTTCCAGAAGGACAACAAACTCTGCAGCACTCCACCAATCAGGCCTTTATGGTAGAGTGGCCAGACGGAAGCCACTCCTCAGTAAAAGGCACATGATAGCCTAACTGGAGCTCACCAAAAGGCACCTGAAGACTCTCAGACTATGAGAAACAAGATTCTCTGGTCTGACAAATCCAAGATTGAATTCTTTGGCCTGAACGCAAAGTGTCACGTCTGGAGGAAACCTGGCACCATCCCTACGGTGAAGCATGGTGGTGGCAGCATCATGCAGCGGATATGTTTTTCAACGGCAAGTACTGGGAGATTAGTCAGGATCGAGTGAAAGATGAACGGAGCAAAGTACAGAGAGATCCTTGATGAAAACCTGCTCCAGAGCACTCAGGACCTCACTGGGGTGAAGGTTTTACCTTCCAACAGGACAACGACCCCTAAGCACACAGCCAAGACAACGCAGGAGTGGCTTCGGGACAAGTCTCTGAACGCGCTTAAGTGGCCCAGCCAGAGCCTGAACCCTATCGAACATCTCTGGAGAGAACTGAAAATAGCTGTGCAGCAATGCTACACATCCAACCGGACAGAGCTTGAGAGCATATGCAGAGAAGAATGGGAGAAACTTCCCAAATACAGGTGTGCCAAGCTTGTAGCATCATACCCAAGAAGACTCAAGGCTGTAATCACTGCCAATGATTCTTCAACAAAGTACTGAGCGAAGGGTCTGAATACTTATGCAAATGTGATATTTCAGTTTTTTATTAATTAGCACAAATGTCTAAAATCCTGTCATGGGGTATTGTGTGTAGATTGATGAGGAAAAAACTACTTAATTTTAGAATAAGGCTGTAACCTACCAAAATGTGGAAAAAGTCTAGGGGTCTGAATACTTTCCGAAGGCACTGTGTGTGTGTGTGTGTGTGTGGCAATAGTGAGGCTAATAGCCATATAGATTGAGAGAGAGAGACTTTATACATATGTACATTTTTGTGGTATCAAAGGAGCATAGAGACAGAGCGAGAGAGAGATAGACTTACATAAATCCGTGTGGTGTCAAAGGGGCAGTCTGCGTGGACTGGCGAGCGGGCGTTGATTGGCAAGTCAGTGAAGTTGCAGCCCAACATGAGGCCCCTCCCCTCGTTGGCAATGGTGAGGCTAATAGCCAATAGGAGCCCGATGCCACAGGCTGCAGAGAGTAGGGCATTCAGGAAGGAACTAATCAGAAGACCTATGTGCTGGAGTTGGGGAACAGAAGGACAGGGAGAAAGAGAAAGCGAGGGAGAAAGAGGGGTCAAGGAGGTGGGGAACATTTTGATGAGAGGAGGTGAAGAGGTGACAGTTGCAGACTTAATGGTGTTCATTGTATCTTACAAATTATATTTTCTTGTTATTGATGGTCTTACCAGCTTCCAAACTGACAGATTTCTTGACACCAATATGGCAATGATTCCTGTTGCAATGCTCTGAAAATGGAAACAGAACATTTCAGTTTCTGTCTATAACATCACGTTATTACTAATTGTTACTATCGTTATCTATAATTCTCTGACTGACCAGCAGTCCGGAGGTGACGGAGATGATGTTGGCGGCGGTGAACTCGGTGGTGATCTGGTCGTTGGGTTTAGAGATGTGGCGCAGGATGCTGCCGTGGATGATGGCTCCCAGAATGAAGTTAATGTGACCCACCAGGATCAGAGTAAACCCCTTCTTCATCAGACGCCCCGGGCCCTTCTCCTTATCTGACAGATCAGCACACGGTCATCATTGTATGGTCATTGTTGTAAAGTAGGCTACCAGGGTTGGGGTCAATACCATTGATTCAGAAAGTTAAACTAATTCCAATTCCACATTGTCCTCATTGAAAAGCACTGAAGATAATTGTTATTTCAGTGTACTACTTGAATGGAAATAAGATTACAGTCGAGTGCACAGGAATCACCATAGAGAATGGCAGTTTAATCTCATTCTAGTTCTGTTTACCTATATAAAAGTAAGTAAGCCTCAACTTTGGCCTATTAGTTGGTAGAAACATTTATAACACTAAAGGTGTGGAATGTTGACTTATACAAACAATAGACTGATGGTTCTAATAGGCTATACATGATCAAACAAGATGGTACTAGTCATTAGTCGGATTTCGTTGCTAAACGTTTTGCAACTGTCTACTCCAAATGGAAAAGGTTTTGGTTTCTATTGCACAAATTCAGGTAGGACTCTCCCTGTTTCGTTCTGATTGCCATGTTTGCTTCCGTTTGGTTCTTAAACTGTCACTTGTTTCCGTTGCAAGACTTAATGAATACACCCCAGATTTACCTGGAAACCCAATATTGACTTGCATTGAATTCGAGTCAGGCAGAAATTAGCATGAATCAGGTAAGTTAACTCTCACGACCTCTTCAAGCCAGAATTTTGGATAAAACTATATTTTAACATACTTTACCGGACCGTGCGGTTGGTAATTTTGGTGGTAGGAAATTGAGAATAAATCCACAGGAAAGTATAATTCTATAACTTTTCAAAGCTATGGTAGAGCCGTTCAGATGAAGCATGTGCAGAACCATGTAAACGTGCACAAGCTCGGTAAATAGGCTATTTCATGCGTGTATTTTTTATGTGGTGAAACCTGAACTCACTACCGGCGCTTTGAAAAGTTGATGTAATTACACTCGTGTGGACACATCGTCTCACATTCCTACCGCCCACAGGACCAACCGGTAAAGTACGTTAAAATGTACTTTTATCCAAAATTCTTGTTTGTAGCGGTGGTGAGAGGAAACTTTCCCGATTCAAACGCTCATTTCTGCCTGACGTAGAATTAAATTCAATGTAACTCAAAGTCGAGTTTACAGGCAAACCCCATATAAGCATCTGAAACACTGAATCAACAGTGTCCCTTATTTGACTCCCCAGTCCTCACCAAATGTTTAGCTAATTTACTGTTAAAAGCATCAGTGGTGGATCATCGGTTTACTTTCGAAATACGCAAACGAACACCTGTGCAACCTAGACATAATGGTTGCCTCGCTAAAGTTAACACAATAAGTTGCTTCCACCACTAAAATATAAGCTATTTAAAGTTAACTTACCGAAACCACACATATCGTTGCCGTGTATTACGCAAGATTGTTTCTAAGAGTTAAACAAAACAGCGAATTATTTTTGTTTTCATGAAGCAGTTCCTCGCACTTTCCGAGTCGGTGACGTCACGGGCTTCACCTGTCGAGCGGAAGTTGGGCGTTCATTTTTGTTCTTCTTCATTTGGGGTTTTCAATAGTGTGCAACTGCAGCACGTAATTCGGGGCGTTCTTGCATGTGGGCGTTCCTGCGTTTGCGAAGGACAGTGCCGACAAAAATACGCCATTACTATTGATCTCTATGTTAAGGGAATTACTGCTGGTGTTGTGTAGTGACCTACATGTTATGCCGAGAGATAATAGTTATGGTGTCTTTTTGTAGGCACTAACCCCTCCATGACTCGTTGGACAAAGCCTATGGGGAAATGAATGGCGTTTTTGTTGTGTTTTCGGATTAACGCAGAAAATAAGGTTTGTGGTAAACACAGGCTTAGAAGATCTCAAATGTTTTGTTCTATGAGATAATCTTAATCAGCCAATGTCATTTTTTGTAAATGTTGAAGCATTTATGTCTCATAAAGGGTTCATAATTCATAAAGGTCATGTTAACGGACTGATATTATCTCATAGAATAATACGTATAAAATCTCCTAAACCTGTGTTAATCTCAGACCTTATTTCCAGTGTTTATCCCAAATCCCTATTCTTTACCCATTCATTTTCTCCATTTGAATGGCTGAACAAACCAGAAGTAACTCATTTCTGTTTTTTAGGACTACAAGCTGGCAAGCTCTATTAGCTTGGTGGTAGTTGAACTAAATTCATATCTAGGAAGTGTTTGCCATGTACTGGTGCAGTGAACTATTGGAACTACACACTACTTTTTTGCAAAATTTTTACCAAATATGGGTGAAGTAGGCAATCATTTCTTGCTTCAGCACACGGTCATCATTGTATGGTCATTGTTGTAGAGTAGGCTTCCAGGGTTGGGGTCAATACCATTTCGATTCAGAAAGTAAACCAAATTCCATTTCAACATTTTTCTAATTGAAAAATGCTGAAGATAATTGGAATAGAGTGCTGAGTACCATCACTCTTTTTCTTGGTCAAATAGCCATTACACAGCCTGGAGGTGTGTTGGGTCATTGTCCTGTTGAAAAACAAATGATAGTCCCACTAAGCACAAACATTTATTTGGGTTGCAATTTCTGAGGCTGGTGACTCTAATGAACTTATCCTCTGCAGCAGAGGTAACTCTGGGTCTTCCTTTCCTGTGGCAGTCCTCATGAGAGCCAGTTTCATCATAGCGCTTGATGGTTTTTGCGACTGCACTTGAAGAAACCTTAAAAGTTCTTGAAATGTTCCGCATTGACCGACCTTCATGTCTCAAAGTAATGATGGACTGTCGTTTCTCTATTTGAGCTGTTCTTGCCATAGTATGGACTTGGTCTTTTACCAAATAGGGCTTTCTTTTGTATACCACCCCTACCTTGTCACAACTCAAATGATTGGCTCAAACACATTAAGAAGGATAGAAATTCCACAAATTAACTTTTAACAAGGCACACCTGTTAATTCAAATGCATTCCAGGTGACTACCTCATGAAGCTGGTTGAGAGAATGTCAAGAGTGTGCAAAGCTGTCATCAAGGCAAAGGGTGACTACTTTGAAGAATCTAAAATATAACATATATTTTGATTTGTTGAACACTTTTTTGGTTGCTACATAATTCCATATGTGTTATTTCATAGTTTTGAGGTCTTCACTATTATTCTACAATGTAGAAAATAATAAAAAATTAAGAAAAACCCTTGAATGAGTAGGTGTGTCCAAACTTTTGACTGGTATTGTAAATTAGTTTCAAATTTGGGGAAGATCATATTCACCATAAAAATAAAAAGCATTACATGCATATCGCATTTGCGGTCACTTTTGAGAATGGTGTTTTCCCGCTAATGGACAATTCGCACTTATAGCCTAATATCGTGTGCACATTGCTGTGCTTATAATGTGAAGAAATAGCCTAATAGTTTATCAACATTTTAAAATAAGCGTTGTGATCTGTTGCTTAAAAATGTTTTTTTGATTCTAGTGGTTGTATTAATTTGGGATCTATCGCATCCCACACCTGTCCCAGACTATGTTTGGAATATTTATTTCTCGCCCAGAATAGAATA
Organism: Oncorhynchus nerka; assembly: GCF_034236695.1. Classification (NCBI taxonomy): domain Eukaryota; kingdom Metazoa; phylum Chordata; class Actinopteri; order Salmoniformes; family Salmonidae; genus Oncorhynchus; species Oncorhynchus nerka. The sequence goes on from NC_088413.1 coordinate 66,561,697, forward strand.
GGTCAACTTTTGTACTATGTGGATAGTAGATTGACATAGGCTAGTGTTTTTGCTGTTCGTTAGGCCTCATCTTGTTGGCCGATGAAAAGTAAATGTGGACAGTTCTTCCAATATCTTCAATATGTTAAATTGTATTCTTCATGCTATAAAATAATATAAAATAATGCCATGGAATACTAAGCAGATCTTGTCTGGTAAATGATCTAGTGTAGCCCACAGCCATATGGGATAGCCAGATCACGGCCTAACATAAGGACAACTCAGAGTATGGTATTCTATTCTTCTGAAATAGACTACATTTTCTTCATATCATGTTTCTTTAGACCGGTCTAAAATAAATAATGGATTTATTTTGATGGTGTATGCTATATTACATGGATTTATTAGACTTTGTTCCAAAGATCTGCATCAGTGGCTTGTAGGCTATGTATGGAAGCTCGGAAATGCTAAATGTGTTTATGTTCATTAACCTTCATTTACTGTGGGACCGGCGGTTATTTGCTTGACAATCACCAGCTGACGAAATTTCATGACCGCAACAGCCCTAATGGAGACTATGGAAGTGTTCTAGATTCTGCACTCTTGTCTACATGAATGGTGGAAGGAAATTATTTTTGAGTGAATTAGTTTGTTCTGGGAGGGTTTGAATAAATTGGGGAGGGTGAGGCTTTCCCAGGGATGTGATGCCTTTGATGTTTGAGTTGGGAGTTCAAGGGAGGGAAATCTCGGTTAAACCAGAAGTAAAATCTCACATAATTTGGTCAACTGTGCAGAATCTGCCCACGGGACATTAACGGGACAAAGGTTATTGGGGTTACATATTATGTTCATAGCTGTTGTTCAGTATTTAGTATACACTAAGGATCATGGTCCAAACACACCAACACAGTTGTGAAGAGGCCACGACAAATCCTTTTCCCCCTCAGGAGGCTGAAAAGATTTCGCATGGGCCTTCCGATCCTCAAAAAATTCTGCAGCTGAACCATTGAAAGCAGCTTGACTGGCTGCATCACCACATGGTAAGGCAACTGCTTGACATCCGACCGCAAGGTGCTACAGAGAGTAGTGCGCACGGCCCAGTACATCACTGGGACCGAACTCCCTGCCATTCAGCACCTCTATACCAGTTAGTGTCAGAGGAAGGCCCTAAATATTGTCAAAGACTCCAGCCACCCAAGTCATAGACTGGTCTCTTTGCTACCGCATGGCAAGCGGTTCCAGAGCGCCAAGTCTGCGACCCAAGGCTCCTGAACCGCTTCTACCCCCAAGCCATAAAACTGCTGAACAGTTAATCAAATGGCCACCCAGACTATTTAAATTGACCCCCAACCCCCCCCTTGTTTTTACACTGCTGCTAATCGCTGTTTTTGATCTATGCAGTCACTTTACAAATGATCTCGACTAACCTGTACACATTGACTCGGCACCGGTACCCCCTGTATATTGCCTCGTTATTGTTAATAATTTTCGTGTGACTTTAAAAAAAAAAATGTAACTTTAGTTTATTTAAGAAATCTTTTCTTAACTCTATTTCTTGAACTGCATTGTTGGTTAAGGGCTTGTAAGTAAGTATTCGGTGCATGTGACAAATAAAATGTGCTTGGATTTTATTATCTTTCCTGATTGCATAGTCCCCTTTTTTTACCCCTACCGACATGTACACATTACCTTAATTACCTCAACTACATCACATTGTCTCAGTACCGGTACTCCCTGTATATAGCCTCGCTATTGTTATTTTATTATGTCACTATTTCCTTTTTTTCTTATTTGCTATTCTTTTCTTACTTTTTACCTCTGTATTGCTGGGAAAGGGCTCATAAGTAAGCACTGTATCTGGCGCATGTGACAAATAAAATTGGATTTAATTTGGATCATAATCCATACACACCAACACAGTCGTTAAGAGGGCACGACAACGCCTCTTCTCCCTCAGGAGACGGAAAAGATTTGGTATGGGCCCTCAGATCCTCAAAAAGTTCTACAGCTACACTATTGAGATAATCTTGACTGTATCACTGCATGGTATGGCAACTGCTTGGCATTCTACCGCAAGGCGCTACAGAGGGTAGTGCGAACGGCCCAGTAGATGACTGCCATCCAGGACTTCTATACCGGGCAGTGTCTCCAGGCAACAAGTCACAGACTGTTCTCTCTGCTACCGCACGACAAGCAGTACCGATGCACCAATTCTGGAACCAACAGGATCCTGAACAGCTTCTACCCCCCATATAATACGATTGTGCAATAGTTAGTTAAACCCTCGCACCCTTTGTATATAGCCAAGTTTTCATTACTCATTGTGTATCTATTATTACATGTTTTACTTTCCTATTCCTACATTTTATTCCTCTCTGCATTGTTGGGAAGGGCCCGTAAGAAAGCATTTCACCGTTAGTCCACACCTGTTGTTTACAAGGCATGTGACAAATACTATTTGATAATGGTGAGCGTGAACCACACAGAGTAGGTGGAGGTACAGTTGAAGTCTGAAGTTTACATACACCTTTGCCAAATACATTTAAACTCAGTTTTTCACCATTCCTGATATTTAATCCTAGTAAAAATTCCCTGTCTTAGGCCAGTTAGGATCACCACTTTATTTTAAGAATGTGAAATGTCAGAATAATAGTAGAGAGAATGATTTATTTCAGCTTTTATTTCTTTCATCACATTCCCAGTGGGTCACAAGTTTACATCCACTCGATTACTATTTGGCAGCATTGCCTTTAAATTGTTTAACTTGGGTCAAACGTTTCAGGTAGCCTTCCACAAGCTTCCCACAATAAGTTGGGTGAATTTTGTCTCGGAGAGCTGGTGTAACTGAGCTGGTGTAACTGAGTCAGGTTTGTAGGCCTCCTTGCTCACACACGCTTTTTCAGTTCTGCCCACATATTTTCTATAGGATTGAGGTCAGGGCTTTGTGATGGCCACTCCAATACTTTGACTTTGTTGTCCTTAAGCCATTTTGCCACAACTTTGGAAGTATGCTTGGGGTCATTGTCCATTTGGAAGACCCATTTGCGACCAAGCTTTAACTTCGTGACTGTTGTCTTGAGATGTTGCTTCAATATATCCACATAATTTTCCCACCTCATGAAGCCATCTATTTTGTGAAGTGCACCAGTCCCTCCTGCAGCAAAGCACCCACACAACATGATGCTGCCACCCCCGTGCTTCACGGTTGGGATGGTGTTCTTCGGCTTGCAAGCCTCCCCTTTCTCCTCCAAACATAACATTTAACATTTACATTTAAGTCATTTAGCAGACGCTCTTATCCAGAGCGACTTACAAATTGGTGCATTCACCTTATGACATCCAGTGGAGCAGCCACTTCACAATAGTGCATCTAAATCTTTTAAGGGGGGGGTGAGAAGGATTACTTTATCCTATCCTAGGTATTCCAGGTATATAACGATGGTCATTATGACCCAACAGTTCTATTTTCGTTTCATCAGACCGGAGGACATTTCTCCAAAAATTACGACATTTGTCCCCATGTGCAGATGCAAACCGTAGTCTGGCTTTTTTATGGGGGTTTTGGAGCAGTGGCTTCTCCCTTGCTAAGCGGCCTTTCAGGTTATGTCGATATAGGACTCATTTTACTGTGGATATAGATATGTTTCCTCCAGCATCTTCACAAGGTCCTTTGCTGTTGTTCTGGGATTGATTTGCACTTTTCGCACCAAAGTACGTTCAACTCTAGGAGACAGAACGCATCTCCTTCCTGAGCGGTATGATGGCTGCGTGGTCCCATGGTACTATTTTTTGTACAGATGAACATGGTACTTTCAGGCATTTAGAAATTTCTTCCAAGAATGAACCAGACATGTGGAGGTCTACAATTGTTTTGAGGTTTTGGCTGATTTCTTTTGATTTTCCCATAATGTCAAGCAGACGCACTGAGTTTGAATGTAGGCCTTGAAATACATCCAGAGGTACACCTCCAATTCACTCAAATGATGTCAATTAGCCTATCAGAAGCTTCTGATGACAATTTTCTGCAATTTTCTAAGCTTTTTAAAGACAGTCAACTTAGTGTAAACTTCTGACCCACTGGAATTGTGATAGTGAATTATAAGTGAAATAATCTGTAAAACAATTAATGGATAAATTACTTGTGTCATGAACAAAGTAGATGTCCTAACCGACTTGTCAAAACTATAGTTTGTTAACAAGAAATTTGTGGAATGGTTGAAAAACAAGTTTCAATGACTCCAACTGTATTCACTGAGTTACTGTTAGCACTTCCTGATTAAACATCCCAGTTGGAAGGAGATTCAGTAAATAATGAGACATTTGGGCAGAGGTGGTGCATTACATATTTATTTACAAATAGAAAATACCAAACAATTTAAAGAGGAAACAGAAAATAAACCATTTAAAGAGGAAACAGAAAGTCATACATTGCAGAGGCTGTCATAGGATACACACTTGTCAGAAGGCACACGAGCACAAACTTACTTCTCATGCGCACGCACACACACCCTCTTTCTCAACCACTAACTACACTGCCCAAGTGTTCCTCAGAACATAGATAGACTACTATAAAGAAAAAAAAGCACATTGAATATTACAGTAACCGTAAAACAGATTTTAATTGCACAACATTGTGTCCTACTGAACGTGACCCAGGTTACCCAACTGCGTTCAACAGCATTTAATTGTTGCATTTGGCAAGACAACAGCTTGGCTAAAGCAGTACCAGTCACACAGCCAGGCCACTACATTAACAATTTATCCACTTATATCTATATATATTTACTCCTCATACAAACTCCTCTTTGGATGTGTACAGTAAAGTAAAACCCTTACTTGCTGTTCACAACAAAAAACACTTTCTCAATAGCCAGAATATTCAACGGAACGTCCAAAGGAAACCATTTCATTATCAAACTATAAGAAATAAGGTTTGCCAAACAATGTAAAGTATATATTTTTTTACAGAACAGATAAAGATGTGATAACAAATCAGAGGCATGAATACTGTTCACCACCCAAACACCTCTTAACTACAGCTCCAGCCATTGGACAGCTCCAGTAAATCATTCAGCTTGTTCCTCTGCTTTGACTGACAGCCTGTAAATACAGCCCCTCTCAGACTATTGGCTCCATCAGTTGAGACCACAGTAAACTATGAGTGTAAAAAACAAAAATGGGAAAGATACAATGACACATTTGTAACATAAATATAGCCAATTCAGATCATTTTCATTGGTTAAAAGACCAATTAGTGGAAAAAAATATCAGAATTTGGCAGGCTGTCTAAACGCAGCCTACGATGGTCACCTACAGGTAAGTTCACTGCAGACATTCATGCACAGCCGTGCGTGACCACACTGAAGCAGAGAACTTTAAGGCGGATAGCATGTGCATGTATACAGCCACCGAGAAGGCAAATGGCAAAGATGTAAAACACAAACAAACAAGTAACACTGACATATGATAACTGTGTTGGCTTCCTTTCCAAAAGAAGTTGCTACTGTGTATATAGAGAGAACTAAACAGAGAGGGACTGACTCGGACAGCCCCATAATAAGGCTCGGACAGCCCCATAATAAGGCTCTATGGTCCTCCAGAGAAATAGAAGACACCACACAAGGTTTTGGGTGAAAGAGTCTGAGGCAGGGGGTGTGGCGTGTGCATGTGTGGTGGTTGGGGCCAGCAGGGGTATAGGTGTAGGCCTAAACCTGCCAATAGGTGTATATGTACTGAAGTGGGGATCCATGGATCCTTAGGGGTAAGAAAGGGAGGGTTGTAACAAGCATGTAGGGGAGGGGGTATTATAGGTAATGGAGTGGGGGTCCATGTTGATCCTGTTATGAGGACACAGTAATGGGATTGAGAGAACCGTTCCTGCTGAAGAACTTGGTGAAGGCCTCTTCTAACACAGTGGCCATCCTGCTTTGGTCCACCTGTAGGGACAATCAATCAATTAACATGTTGTTGAGCATATTGAAGATATTATGGATGCCATGCTTCAGAGATATACAGTGCCTTCAGAATGTATGCATACCCCTTGACTTATTCCAGTTTGTTGTTACAGCCTGAATTCAAAATGGAGTAAAAATATTTTTTTCACACCCATTTACACACAATATCCCATAATGAAGTGAAAACATGTTTTTAGATATTTTTGTAAATTTATCAAAAATGAAATACAGAAAGTATTCACACCCCTGAGTCAATACATGTTAGAATCAATCACCTTTGGCAGCGACTACAGCCTAAGAGCTTTCTCCACCTGGATTGTGTTCAAACTCTGTCAGGTTAGTTGTTGATCATTGCTAGACAGCCATTTTCAAATCTTGCTATTGATTTTCAAGCTGATTTAAGTCAAAACTGTAACTAGGCCACTCAGGAACATTCAACGTTGTCTTGGTTAGTAACTAGTGTCTATTTGGCCTTGTGCTTTAGGTACTTGTCCTGCTGAAGGTGAATTTATCTCCCAGTGTCTGTTGAAAAGCAGGACTGAACCTTGTTTTCCTCTAGGATATTGCCTGTTCTTAGCTCTATTTTGTTAATAAATTTTTAAAAACTCCCTAGTCCTCGCCGATGACAAGCATACCCATAACATGATGCAGCCACCACCGTGCTTTAAAATATGAAGAGTGGTAATCAGTGATGTGTTGGATTTGCCCCAAACATAACACTTTGTATTCAGAACAAAAAGTTAATTGCTTCGCCACATTTTTTGCAGTACTACTTTAGTGCCTTATTGCAAACAGGATACATATTTTTGAATGTTTTTCTTCCTTTTCACTTTGTCATTTAGGTTAGTATTGTGGAGTAACTACACTGTTGTTGATCCATCCTCAGTTTTCTCCTACCACAGACATTAAAATCTGTAACCTTTTTAAAGTCACCACTGGCCTCATGGTGAAATCCCTGAGCGATTTCCTTCCTCTGCGGCAACTGAGTTAAGAAGGCCACCTATATCCATGTAGTGACTGGGTGTATTGACACACCACCCAAAGAATAATTAATAACTTCACCATGTTAAAAGGGATATTCAATGTCAGTGTTTTTTACCGATCTATCAATAGGTGCCCTTTGTGAGGCACTGGAAAACCTCCCTGGTCCTTGTGGTTGAATCCGTGGTTGTAATTCACTGCTCGACTGAGGGACCATACAGATACTTGTATGTGCGGGGTACAGAGATGAGGTAGTCATTCAAAAATCATCTTAAACACTATTATTGCACACAGAGAGAATCCATGCAAGTTATTAACCTCTTGAAACTAGGGGGCACTATTTTTATTTTTGGAAAAATAAAATTCCCAAAGTAAACCGCCTATTTCTCAGGACCAGATGCTAGAATATGCATATAATTGACAGCTTAGGATAGAAAACTCTAAAGTTTCCAAAACTGTCAAAATATTGTCTGTGAGTATAACAGAACTGATATTGTAGGCGAAACCCTGAGGAAAATCCAATCAGGAAGTGCCTCTTATTTTGAAACCGTTGTCTTCCTATGCACCCCTATTGGCCATCGACTACATTGCGTAAGTGGCCAGCTGAGGGCTCTCAAGACTGAAACTTGCGTAAAAGACAGGTAGTCATTTTCCCTCTCTCTCCTACTGAAAAGACAATTGTCCCAGATGATATATTATCTAATAAATATTTGAAAAACACCTTCAGGATTGATCATAAAAAACGTTTGCCATGTTTATGTCGATATTATGGATGTAATTTGATTTTTTCCCCCGGTGTTGATACTTGTATGTGCGGGGTACAGAGATGAGCTAGTCATTCAAAAATCATGCTAAACACTATTATTGCACACAGAGAGAATCCATGCAAGTTATTAAGCACATTTTTACTCCTGAACTTATTTAGGCTTTCCATAACAAAAGGGGTTGAATACTTATTGACTCAAGACATTTCAGCTTTTTATTTTAAAATTCATTTGTAAAAAATAAAAATCTAAAAAACATAATTCCACTTTGACATTATGGGGTATTGTGTGTAGGCCAGTGACATTATGGGGTATTGTGTGTAGGCCTGTGACATTATGGGGGATTGTGTGTAGGCCAGTGACATTATGGGGTATTGTGTGTAGGCCAGTGACATTATGGGGTATTGTGTGTAGGCCAGTGACATTATGGGGTATTGTGGGCCAGTGACATTATGTGTGTAGGCCAGTGACATTATGGGGTATTGTGTGTAGGCCAGTAGGCCAGTGACATTATGGGGTATTGTGTGTAGGCCAGTGACATTATGGGGTATTGTGTGTAGGCCAGTGACATTATGGGGTATTGTGTGTAGGCCAGTGACATTATGGGGTATTGTGTGTAGGCCAGTGACATTATGGGGTATTGTGTGTAGGCCAGTGACATTATGGGGTATTGTGTGTAGGCCAGTGACATTATGGGGTGTGTAGGCCAGTGACATTATGGGGTGTGTGTAGGCCAGTGACATTATGGGGTATTGTGTGTAGGCCAGTGACATTATGGGGTATTGTGTGTAGGCCAGTGACATTATGGGGTATTGTGTGTAGGCCAGTGACATTATGGGGTATTGTGTGTAGGCCAGTGACATTATGGGGTATTGTGTGTAGGCCAGTGACATTATGGGGTATTGTGTGTAGGCCAGTGACATTATGGGGTATTGTGTGTGTGTGTAGGCCAGTGACATTATGGGGTATTGTGTGTAGGCCAGTGACATTATGGGGTATTGTGTGTAGGCCAGTGACATTATGGGGTATTGTGTGTAGGCCAGTGACATTATGGGGTATTGTGTGTAGGCCAGTGACATTATGGGGTATTGTGTGTAGGCCAGTGACATTATGGGGTATTGTGTGTAGGCCAGTGACATTATGGGGTATTGTGTGTAGGCCAGTGACATTATGGGGTATTGTGTGTAGGCAAGTGACAATCCATTTTAAATTCAGGCTGTAAATGTGGGAAAAGTTAAAGGATGTGAATGCTTTCTGAAGGCACAAAGTAAGAGTGGGAGACTAAAAACAGACAGTCCTATCTATAGTAGAGTGGAGAGCAGGAGCTGCTATCTGGCATTTGGGTGTGTGTTTATAGGGGTCAGTAAGAGCTGAAGTGGGTGCAGGGTGTGACCCTCTAAATGGACACTCACTGCCTCTCCTATGCCAGCTACAACAATTACACTCTCAAACCCTGACACACACACACACACACACACACCTCTCTACCGTACACACACACACACACACACCTCTCTACCACAGAACCCCTACAAACACACACACTTATTCCTCTCTCTCACAAAAGTACACCCTTACCTCGCTGATGAAGCCCAGTTGTACCAGCTCAACAGCCAGTTCCTGTACATTCTCATCTGAAGCAGAACAGACAGCAGGGTCAGTGGAAACACACACACACACACACACATTGTCTAGCAGTGAAGTTGCCCTTTAGGTGCAAAATTAACTGTGTTGGCAACACCAACATTAACCACAAGAGTTACATTGGACTTTAGACAGAAACCGTAGTGCCTAGTCTCTTCCTGTTATAATCTTACCATCACTGATAGACGCATAATGTGTGTGTCTATTGCAGAAAGTGTCAGTGCCCAGCCCTCCCCAGAGAGCAGCTGCCAGCAGCATACACACGCCTGCCATTCTCAACACGCAGGCCTGCAACACTAGACGCCTGCCATGTGTGTGTCTGGACACACCCACCTGGCCATGCAAAGACTTGTTCCATGTATATCCCTGACTTAAACCTCTATTCCTTACAGGGTTCAATAATATCCTGTTTGTACTGTCTAGGGATCCCTGATATGGCCTATGCATTCCCCCACCCTCCCCATTCCATCGTATCTGCACGTTAGACTCTCCCACTACTTTTCACACATACACGGCACACATGCATGTATTTCCACGCACACAGTCTGTTGGTGGCAGCTATGCATGCGATAAGAGCAGCCCCACTGGTGTGGGTTAGGCTGGGGTTACAGTACACTAGGGCAGGCCAGTGCCTGGAGTCATAAAGACAAAAAAACACAGACAGGCTTGGATGGCCAAAGTCGTGCCATTCCCAGACAACACACAGAGTCCGAAACAAGAGCTGGGAGGGTTAAAACTGTAAATCTCTCCAATTGTCAAATCTGACATTGCTTAATTGCAGGAATGGACAACTTTGATGGGGCCCACAATATATCTGAACTCATCATGAGGGGCAGCAGTTGCTCGCAGGTCTGGTACCCACATCCACCTTGTGTATTCTACTATTCTAACTCACAACAGCAAGTTGAGACCCCGAATGAGTGTACCCCCCCAAAAAATATATACATATACAGTACCAGTCAAAAGTTTGGACACACCTACTCATTCAAGGGTTTCTTTATTTTTACTATTTTCTACATTGTAGAATAATAGTGAAGACATCAAAACTATGTAATAACATATATGGAATCCTGTAGTAACCAAAAAAGTGTTATATATTTTATATTTGAGAATCTTCAAAGTAGTCACCCTTTGCCTTGATGACAGCTTTGCACACTCTTGGCATTCTCTCAACCAGCTTCATGAGGTAACTGGTATGCATTTCAATTAACAGGTGTGCCTTGTTAAAAGCTAATTTGTGGAATTCCTTTCCTTCTTAATGCATTTGAGCCAATCAGTTGTGTTGTGACAAGGTAGGGTTGGTATACAGACGAAAGCCAAGTCCATATTATATATGCTTTATCTTGGCCAGGTCGCAATTGTAAATGAGAACTTGTTCTCAACTTTCCTACCTGGTTAAATAAAAATAAAATATTATGGCAAGAACGACAGTGCATCATTTAAGACATGAAGGTCAGTCAATCCGGAAAATTTCAAGAACTTTTAAAGATTCTTTGGGTGCAGTCGCAAAAACCATCAAGTGCTATGATGAAATGTTATGAGGATATGTTCATTAGAGTTACCAGCCCAAATAAATGCTTCAGAGTTCAAGTAACAAACACATCTCAAAATCAACTGTTCAGAGGAGACTGCGTGAATCAGGCCTTCATGGTCGAATTGCTGCAAAGAAACCACTACTAAAAGGACACCAATAAGAAGAAGAAACTTGCTTGGGCAAAGAAACACGAGCAATGGACATTAGACTGGTGGAAATGTGTCCTTTGGTCTGATGAGTCCACATTTGACATTTTTGGTTCCAACCACTGTGTCTTTGTGAGACGCAGAGTAGGTGAACGGCATGAAGGAGGGGTGACGGTGCTTTGCTGCTGACACTGTCAGTGATTTATTTAGAATTCAAGAAACACTTAACCAGCATGGCTACCACAGCATTCTGCAGCGATACGCCATCCCATCTGGTTTGCGCTTAGTGGAACTATCATTTGTTTTTCAACAGGACAATGACACAACACACCTCCGGGCTGTGTAATGGCTATTTGACCAAGGAGAGTGATGGAGTGCTGCATCAGATGACCTGTCCTCCACAATCACCCAACCTCAACCCACTTGAGAATGTATGGGATAAGTTGGACCGCCGAGTGAAGGAAAAGCAGCCAACAAGTGCTCAGCATATGTGGGAACTCTTTCAAGACTGTTGGAAAAACATTCCAGGTGAAGCTGGTTGAGAGAATGCCAAGAGTGTGCAAAGCTGTCATCAAGGAAAATGGTAGCTACTTTGAAGAATCTAAAATATATTAGTTTAACACTTTTTTGGTTACTACATGTTTCCATGTGTTATTTCAGCATTTTGATGTCTTCACTATTATTCTACAATTTTAAAAGAAAGAAAAATCCTTGAATTGAGTGTGTCCAAACTTTTGATTGGTATTGTACATATTTTAAATTGATCTGAGGGATGCCATTTACCCATCCCTGGTTTAAAGGAATGCTGTGTGGTTATGTTATCTTACCCAAACACCTGTCTATAACACATAGTTTGATGGAGACTTGTGGTCTGTCTGGCCTGTTAGGAGGGGGACCATCCTGTAAGACTTAATCCTATTGGCCCCCTTGGGAGCTGTATATGGGCTGTGGATTGTCCGGCTATTATTATAGAAGACCGAAGGGTCCAAGTGTTCTAATAAAGCACACTGGGTTTCCATAGCATAGATATAGCATCTCAGTGTGTGTGCAGTCTTCCTTTTCTTTTAGCTGTTCGTATACTTTGATCTCCAGCCCCTGCCTGCCCAGATCAATGTCTGTGTGTTTCTATCTCTTGTTCTTACTGGGTAACAAGTCACAGCTTAAGTGTCTGTTGAGTTTGTCCTCCAGCTTCAACAGTAGTGTCAGCTGTGGATAGAAAGGAGATGTAACGGTTACACATTCAGTGACTGGCCACTAGAACACACTCGTCTATGGTCATCTAACTTTTATTCACTGATCTAAAAATAATTACATTAACGCTACTTACATGATGTTTTGCACCCTCCTCCACCGGCTCAATATTACACTGCATCTGAACAACCTGCAGAAGGTAAGAAATGTAGACAGGAATCCAACAAATAAAATGTATTACGTAGTATTACCATTATTAGTTCATTGAGTGGATTTGTATACTTTCCCCACTCACCTTGCGTGTCTCTAGTTCAGCAGGTTCTGGGGTGGGGGATTTGACAGAAGGGGTGACAATGGGGGACTTAACAGGGGACTGCTGGGGCTGCTGGTGAGAGGGCAAGCCAAATGCTGTCAGGGGGTAGATGCCATTCCTGTTGGGTAGGGAGGGCAGCGGGGTTACTTTACATGTCATGATTAGATGGGTAAAGTACACATTTTATTTGTTTGTGACCAATCAGGGGGGGTCAAATCACAGACAGGCAATAATCTTACACACTTAATTAAGGCCAAAGTGAAGACCCCGGATTGTTCAAAATCTTGCCAAATCAAAACTCTGGGAGCAAATCTTGAGTTTGCAGGTATTCTCATTCATTTTTCAAATAGAGATTCTAACAATACTTCAACTAAAAGTAAGAGTGGTGGAAGGGCTGGATACAAACACATTTGAGATACAGGCAAAGCAGAATAACAGTCCAAGTTAAATACTGCCACCAGGTGGTTGTATAGTACATTACAGGATCATTGTCTAGTACTGAGTGCTGTGGCTTAACTACGCCCTCTAGTGGTGAGCATGCTAGACATCTGTCCAGTCGTGGTCAATAGTTGATGGGGAGTTCCTTACCGGACATCCTCCAGGAACTTATCCAGCTCCAAGGCAGGAAACTGAGACAGTCTAATGAGGAAAGAAACAGGATCAGCACAGGTTTCTGAAGAAAATACCCTGAGATCAAAAACCAACTGTGGCTTCCATGAAGTATAAACTGTTGTCTCTTACTTGAGCTGCACACCCTCCTTGATCTCAGCGATGATGAGGTTGGGGTCCATGTTCTTAGTGATCTCCTCTAAGGCATTCTCAGGGATCATGTCTAAAAGAGGTATGGAAAAGATTAGGGGTACTCACACTGGTGGTGACAATGCAGTGTGTGTTTGTGAGCATGCGTGTGTCTTGTGTTTGAGACTCAAACTGGAGTGTGTGTGATGATAGAGAGTATGTGAGTGAGACTGTGTGTGTACACAATAAAACTCACGCTGGTGGCTGACTATGCAGTGCGCAGCTAACAGCTTCAACAGGGGCACCTCAAACAGAGCCTGGTGGAACAGCAGCTCTCTGGCTGTAGGTCTCTTAAACGGGTCAGCCTCCAGACAAGTCTGGATAAACTCCTGCAAGGTACACACACACACATGGCATCACACACACAGTTCCAGGGTAAATCTTATAATACATGCACGCATGTATATATGTAGTTCTGTCCTTGAGCTGTTCTTATCTATTAATGTTCTGTATTATGTCATGTTTACGCACACAGACAAACACACTCCTACCCTCTGCAGTAGGTCTTCCAGTGACTGTATGGCATTGTTGATGGCCTCCTGAGAGACGTAGGAAGATTCTCCATTCCCCTGGATCTCTAATACTGCCATCTACACAACACACAATGATATCACCACCACCCACGCAACACAAGTCGCAACACCGTCACATAAAAATGATGTGGAGTAATGACATCACAAATTCTGGCACAGAGATAAATCGACATGGGAAATCGGTGATGTTAAGTGTCCCATCTCACCTCCAGGGCACACATCCCAAAGGAATAGATATCCACTGCAGTAGTGACATCTGCAACAGCTACAGGTGAGAGAATGTAAGATGGGAAACAATGGATTGAGTGACTCAAAAGTCCATCATTTCCTGAGAATATATGCATTCCTTATACCCTACAAATAACCAAACATATAACCTATCCATAAATGTCCTTCTTTACCGCCATATTCTGGGGCGAAGAAGTGCAGGTTTTTCTGCTCCTCTCTGCAGGTCTTTACATGGTTGTTGATGGTGTCTGGAGCCACTGAAGGAGAAAAACAGATATACTGGGTTAGACAGTCTATAAATCTGTTACAACCGGTTATAAATATGTTATCTCTGGAAGATAAACCCATACAGGGCTGGCCTGGACATTGCTGCTAAGCCCATAATAAACCAGTGGCTATGACTAGAGTCCTACCTGATCCTATCTTGATGAGTCCGTTGTGTTGGATGAAGATGGTGTCACAGGTCAGGTTCCCGTGGATGATGGGCGGCTCACAGGAGTGGAGGTAACTACAGAGCCACATCAGAAAGCAGAGAAGTAAAGCACTGTGGTTTTTTGGCTTACCTCATAAACCAGGGTAGCGCACCAGGTAGTTCAGTAGCGCGCGCACCAGGTAGTTCAGTAGCGCACGACACAGGATAATATTTTGGAATGGAAATGTAAAAAAATGTTGACAACATCGGGTATTAGTACCTCCCCATTTCACTCGGTTTTAAAACGTTCAGCCCTGTTTCGTGCCTACTGAGCATGACCCTGGCTGCCCATTTGAATTGGATATGGGGTCTTAGCGTTGCAGCTATGACAGAGTGTGAGAGAAAGACTGACCTGAGGGCTGAGAGGATCTGGGTGCACCATCTCTTCCAGGCCTAAAGAACAAACATACTTCCTGTTACATGTAGACTATTGAACGTCTTATACGCTAAGCATCCTTTGATGTGCTACTGTGTTGTAGGTGACGTGGTGGGCAGGGTCAATTCTATTATGATATCTGCACCTTTTCATTCATAGTCTTGTGGTTCTTCTTGGTCTTCTTCAGAAACTGCTTCAGACTTCCCGAGGACATGTACTCAGTGATGAAAATAACCTGAGGTGTAGACAAAGGAAAAAACAAGTTAAGAAGAATCATTCAAATTATGTTGTTACATTGTTCCATAATTTCCCTCACTCGCATTCAGTCCTGATTATATCAACCAGGCCAAACAAGGAAGGTTTCTCCTCTCGTAGCAGACAGAACTTACCCTGGCGCGGTTGATGTCATTGATGTCAGCCCAGTACTTGTGGAACTTGACGATGTTGAGATGTTCCAGCTGAATCAGGTTGTCAAACACAGACTTCACCTTCTCCTGTTCACAGAGGTGGATAGACATGGTAAACATTTAACTAAACAGGGTCTGTAGTGGTGGGATCAACTGTTTGGATCAGTGTGCAAGGCATATAACATTAGATATTCGCTCAAGTACAAAGATAACAGTTCTACTAGACAAGAGAGAGGAGGGGGGAAATAACAAATGCTATCTCTTCCTCCAGGCCAGATTGCATCATGAGATAGAAGCCTCAAAGCAAGTGAGTGAAATGATGGAACAATGTAACAACATAATTTGAACGATTCTTCTTTTTCCCCCTTGGTCTTCACCTCAGGTTATTTTCATCATGGAATACATGACCTCAGGAAGTCTGAAGCAGTCCCCCCCCCCCCCCTGTAAACTACACATTGCGTTGCATTCCATGTCTGAAATGTGGTGTATAAATAAAATGATATGTTATTTTATTGTAAGGTCAGAGCTGCCTGTATTCAGCTACTTAGAAAGGAAGCTTTGAGCCATTTGAATTTGAGTTCAGATTAAGTAATGAGTCAATAAAAGGACACTGGGGGTCTGATTTCAGACTGAGCATCCTGCTGGTGTCACCGCCAGGCATACTGTACCTCCTGCAGCTTGAAGTTCTTCCTCTCTGAGAACATGACCTCGTTCCAGACCACCTCCACCCCTTCCTCCGTGTCCATGGCCAGGTAGGCAGCATCTATCCCTGGGACATTCCGCTGGTTCACCTGGGGGAGAGAACAGAGGCAGAGACATGGTTCAGTACCTTCACAAACACAGTTGCAAAAACATTCATTGACAGTCCAATGGTCTCTCATCTCACCTCCTCTCTGCGTTTCTGCCAGCGGCCGCAGGGGCTCTCCTCCAGGATCTCCGACTCATCTTCGCTCTCCTCCTCCTCATCCTCTGTGGGGGTGGTGGCGGGGGGGCCCGTTACAGGGGGACACACAGACGCAGGTCCCTGGCCACTTGGGGTCACCGTCTCTGCCTTGGCTTCCGGAACCTGGAGGGGTTTACCGTCTCCCTCTGACATCACAGCAATACAGGTCTCTGAGAAGGACTATGCTACTCTTCTCCTCTGGGGGGGATGTGAAGGCAGAACACCTTTCTCTCTCTTCTCAAACTGTAGCAGTCGCGCCCCCTTCCACTCCCTCCTCTCTCTCACACACCCTGGGAGCTATGAGACACTATAGGCAAACGGGACACTTAATATCACACACACACAACTTACATAGCAATCAATACCTTACCTGTTATATGAAATAAGACCTCAACTTTTCTTTATGAACTACTAATCCAAGTGGGTCAAGACTTGCTTTGTCACTCCTCAACAACAACTCTATGGTTACCAGTAAAGGCAGCGAAGAAAAGAGATTTACCAGAATTAAAATTGAAAAGTGGCTTACTTGCTATGCAGTTGTTATAGTGGACTGTAATTAATGAGGCAGCCAAGTAAATTGTTTTGTTAGTTTGCTAACGTTAGTGAGCAAGCTAATTGGCTGTCGGGCACTCAAGTTAACTTTACACGCCTCTCTATACCAAACTCAGGACACTAGATATAACTAACAGAAGCTAGCTAATTGATCAACTTTCACTAAAACGTAAAGTTATCCCCGGCCATTGTTCTCATCTACAAAATGCTACATAAACAGTTACATGCATTCAGAAAACGTCAAGCACTAACTCCGATAAACAACAAACAAACAAGCTGAAAACACAACTTTAGCTAACGTTAGCAAAGTTAGCTAGCTATCTCGAGAACTAGCAAGATAACTTAGGCAAGCAGTTTATTAGCTATTGTCAGCTAGCTAGCGTATTAACAAGTCAGCAATAGTCCCATTGTTACCCAGCAATTCTATCGACACACACGGTTAGCTACTTACTTATAAGAAAGCGACGACATGTATTTATTGTAAAACCCCTCACAATGCGTAATTCCTCTAGCTAATAACGTTAGAAGCTAGCTATCTATAAATGGCCAGGGGGAGGGGCACCGATTCGCAGAATATCAGAACTACTTCCACCATTGTACGCAATGCGCATGTAAAGCGCAGCTTTGATAACCTATACCTCGGTGCTCGAGAGGTAAACATTGCTCCTCTACCACTGATCTAGGATCAGATAACTCTACCTCCAACTCAACCCTATCCCATTCATTAATTAGGGCATTTGTTGGCTAAATAGCCCCTTATTTATCAGCGCTTAGTTATCAATGTTGTATTCGCATCATGATACAAAGTAACCATGTTTGGCTAGAAAAAAATCTTACAAGGATACAAAAAGTAACGTTTAACGTAGCCACTGTATAAGTTGAAGTATAAGTTTACATACACCTTAGCCAAATACATTTAAACTCAGTTAACAATTCCTTACATTTAATCCTAGTTAAAAGTCCATGTCTTAGGTCAGTTAGGATCACCACTTTATTTTAAGAATGTGAAATATCAGAATAATAGTAGAGAGAATGATTTATTTCAGTTTTTATTTCTTTCATCACATTCCCAGTGGGTCAGAAGTTTACATACACTCAATTAGTATTTGGTAGCATTGCCTTTAAAATGGTTTAACTTGGGTCAAACGTTTCAGGTAGCCTTCCACAAGCGATAAGTTGGGTGAATTTTGGCCCATTCCTCCTGATAGAGCTGGTGTAACTGAGTCAGGTTTGTAGGCCTCGTTGCTCGCACACACTTTTTCAGTTCTGGCCACATATTTTCTATAGGATGAGGTCAGGGCTTTGTGATGGCCACTCCAATAACTTGACTTTGTTGTCCTTAAGCCATTTTGCCACAACTTTGGAAGTATGCTTGGGATCATTGTCCATTTGGAAGACTCATTTGCGACCAAGCTTTCACTTCCTGAATGATGTCTTGAGATGTTGCTTCAATATATCCACATAATTTTCCCACCTCATGATGCCATCTATTTTGTGAAGTGCACCAGTCCCTCCTGCAGCAAAGCACCCCCACAACATGATGCTGCCACCCCCGTGCTTCACGGTTGGGATGGTGTTCTTCAGCTTGCAAGCCTCCCCCTTTCTCCTCCAAACTTAATAATGGTCATTATGGCCAAACAGTTATATTTTTGCTTCATCAGACCAGAGGACATTTCTCCAAAAATTACGATCTTTGTCCCCATGTGCAGTTGCAAACTGTAGTCTGTTTTATTATGTCGGTTTTGGAGCAGTCGCTTCTTCCTTGCTGAGTGGCCTTTCATGTTATGTCTATATAGGACTCATTTTACTGTGGATATAGATACTTTTGTACCGGTTTTCTCCAGCATCTTCACAAGGTCCTTTGCTGTTGTTCTGGGATTGATTTGCACTTTTCGCACCAAAGTACATTCATCTCTAGGAGATAGAACGTGTCTCTTCCTGAGCGATATGACGGCTGCATGGTCCCGTGGTGTTTATACTTGCGTACTATTGTTTGTACAGATGAACATGGTACCTGCAGGCATTTGGAAATTGCTCCCAAGCATGAACCAGACTTGTGGAGGTTTACAATGTTTTCGGAGGTCTTGGCTGATTTCTTTTGATTTTCCCATGATGTCAAGCAAAGAGGCACTGAGTTTGAAGTTAGGCTTGAAATACATCCACAGGTACACCTCCAATTGACTCAAATTATGTCAACTAGCCTATTAGAAGCTTCTAAAGCCATGACATAATTTACTGGAATTTTCCAAGCTGTTTAAAGGCACAGTACATTTAGAGTATGTAAACTTCTGACCCACTAGAATTGTGATACATTGAATTATACATGAAAAAAATCTGTCTGTTAATAATTGTTGGAAAATTACTTGTGTCATGCACAAAGTAGATATCTTAACCGACTTGCCAAAACTATAGTTTGTTAATTAACAAGAAATTTGTGGAGTGGTTGAAAAACGAGTTTTAATGACTCCAACCTAAGTGTATGTAAACTTCCGACTTCAACTGTATGAATATAGGGCAGCAGCCTCTAAGGTGTAGGATTGCGTAACCGGGTGGAAGCCGGCTAGTGAAGGCTATTTAACAGTCGAATGGCCTTAAGATAGAAGCTGTTTTTCAGTCTCTCCATCCCAGTTTTGATGCACCTGTACTGACCTCGCCTTCTGGATGATTGCGTGGTGAACAGGCTGTAGCTCGGGTGTTTGACGTCGTTGATGATTTTTTGGGCCTTCTTGTGACATCGGGTGCTGAAGGTATCCTGGAGGGCAGGTAGTTTGCCCCCTGGTGGTGCGTTGAGCAGACAGTACCAACCTCTGGAGAGCCCTGCGGTTGCGGGCGGTGCAGTTGCAGTATCAGGCGGTGATACAGCCTGACAGGATGCTCTCAATTGTGCATCTGTAAAAGTTTGTGAGAGTTTTAGGGACAAGCCAAATTTACACAGCCTCCTGAGGTTGAATATGTAACTACTATGATAAGGCATTTTGGTTGATCCAAATGTGGTATCAGGTTGGGTGTAAAAGATGTTGGGTACTGTTAAATCGGTGAAGGTAAGCTGAAGTGGACTTGTGAAGTTTGTGTTTCTTCCGCCCAGAGGGAGTGGGCACTCTGTGCGTTTTGAGTTTTGAATCAGAGTCTTTACCCGACAAAGTCATGTTAGGATATTTCAGTTATCCTGTTAGAGCTTTAGTGGAAAATCCACTGCTGTGTTTCAGGTACTACGTTTATGGTCATGTTGCACCAGTGTTTAGGAGGGAGATTACAAGATGTGAGAAGTGTGCAGGAGGGCATGAGACAAAGGACTGTGTAGTTTCAGTGGTAAAAGTTGTGTGTCAACTGTAGGGGTGCCCATGTTGCTGGAGATCAGAAGTGCATGTGTTGTATGCTGAGGCAGGTGTTGTATGCCGAGGCAGTGAAGAAAGTAGAGGAAGATGGGTCAAGGGTGAGTTATGCTGAGAGGATCCTTCTGAGTAGTAGATTTGTGCCAGCACAGAGGGACGGGCCTATGAGTTATATATGCCTCAGTAAGGTTAGCGTCTTAGCGTTCATTCTGTAGCAAAGGTTATCAACTGTACCGCAGAAATGGAAAGTAAATCACAGAAAATAGATGTTGTTTTGGCAGCAGCTGAGAAGTACTTGGGTGTACGAGATTTGACTTCAGAAGAGTTACAGGGTGTGTTGACTGGTGGTGTCCCTTCCTTCCAGGTCGTTGGCCTGGGGTAGGATCAGATTCAATTAGTGGAATAAGGTGGTGGGTTTTAATGAGTGTAGGGTTAGTTGGTATGGTAATTAAAAATATATGTTTTATTAAATTTTTCCCGTTTCCCACGATGTATTACAACGTGTAATGGATTTATACTATAGTTCAGTTGGGGGCGGTAATGCAACATATTGGATGCCAACCGCCATTATACCTCATTTAAGAAGATCACAGCATCGAGTCACCGCACGACACAGAAAACGGACCAGACCCTAAAATACACGCCACTAAAAACACACATGGATCTATAGGAACCAGTATATCGGTGAATACAGCAAAATTAGACGCGCCTGACCATTACCACAAGGTTACACATAGCTGTAGTTTATGCTAGGTTATGTATGCAGGGAGAATTGCAGTTGCTGTTTGGAAGTGAAATATTTTATGGAGGCTTGGAAGGACGCGGGGGAGCGAGGAGCCGAAGTGGGGAAACTGGAGATTGCTACAACGTACTGGAAACTACAGCTTCTGCTGGCTACGAGTAACCCACGCGCACGGGACGGGGTGGAAACATGGCCGCGAATGGCAACAATTTAACATCTGGGATGGGAGAAATTATCCAACTGAACGTTGGTGGGACACGGTATTACATCGTTTAAATTGACCAATTCAGTCTAAAAGAACTGTCAATGTGCTTGCTCTCAGGGAGGGCAGGATAGTATTAACAGACTCGGACAGGCAGACAGACGGCTTGGTCGTTTCTTTTTAGGTTGATATGATGTCGCAGACGATAACATGGAATTCGGGCTGCGATAAAATGCACGAAAAGCACGCAACACACGGAATTGTCAAGGCGTGTTTACATTGTTGCAAAACGTATTTTAGGATATGTCTGAACAATGTGTAGTAAATTGCTCAAATTATTGACGGTGTTCCAGTCACATATGTGTTAGCAGCAGCATATAAATTACCCAAGCATGATATCCCATATTAAACACTTTCCATAATGTATGTGTGTATTGATCTGTAACATGATCCCACCTTGGCTTGGACATAGGAATACAATATGTGGTGATATCCTACACCTGGGCTTGTGTATCTCTCTGGATGAATATGATGAAAAACGTGAAAACCTATGAGAATTCATGAAAAATAGTATTGTACAATTACAATCCACTGTTATTGAATCTCATTCATTTTGCGTTGTCATGATATGTCTGAGTCGGTTTGATCTTAGGTATATCCTCTCCTTCCTCAGGTTCAGCACCTCTAGACAGACTCTCATGTGGATCCCAGACTCTTTCTTTTCAAGGTGGGTCAATCCACACATCTCTATCTCTGCTAAGATGTGATCTGGCTACAGCTCTGGAAAGGTGACCCAGTTCACTTCATGTTCATCTCCCAGCGAATCAATTGTGATAATGTACAGTGTATCAAACAGCTTTCGGACTACAGGATTGCCCCACAGTTGAGATAAAGCCAGAGCGAAAGCTGAGATTAGCTTTTTATGGCTAACTAGAGCAAGAGGTTAAGTCTGTGTATGTGCCTGGGTGTGTTTCAGTTTGCTGAGTGGGAGAATATCATCTCTACTGGATGAAACTGGAGCTGTGAGTTCTGAGTCTTTCTACTAAACATTCCACAGATGTACTCTCTTGTGCTCTTTTATACAGTGATATTACTGTACCAATGGTATTTACCCCCCCCAAAAAAAGAAAAACAACATGATTCTAAATGTCCCTCTTGTCCTCTAGATATTTATTGACAGGGACCCAACAGCCTTTGCGCCCATCTTGAATTTCCTTCGAACCAAAGAGTTAGACTTAAGGTAAGAATACCTGACCCTCCTTACATACAAGGTCAATATGTGTATATAGTCTACATTATGGGGAAGCATATTGGGCCAGGTTAGGTCTTGACTGATGTTCTTTTCTCTTCGTAGGGGGGTAAACATTAACATTCTCCGCCATGAAGCTGAGTTTTATGGGATAACGCCATTAGGTATGGCCTCCATGCACTAAATTGAACAATTACTATGCTACTATCTGGTATTACTATGGTATTACATAGTTATTTATTTGCTATATTTCTCACTTCATGTCTTTAGCTAATCTGAGGAAAAACACAAATAATAATCACTTTATAGTTTTCCCTTGTCCACTTACCTATTAGCTGTCAGATACAGTATACTACCTATATAAAATATACAATATAAAACTACTTTCCTGACACGAAGTGCTGATTTGGTGGCATAATTATGTTTGGTTTCTGAAGTATTTCTGAATATCTGTCTCTTGTGTTGCGGTGTCTGTCTTCAGTGAGGAGGTTGTTGCTGTGTGAGGAGATAGAGCGTTCGTGTTGTGGCAGTGTTCTGTTCCATGGATACCTTCCCCCTCCAGGTACTGTATATAGAACGTTCGTCCTGTGGCAGTGTTCTGTTCCATGGATACCTTCCCCCTCCAGGTACTGTATATAGAGCGTTCGTCCTGTGGCAGTGTTCTGTTCCATGGATACCTTCCCCCTCCAGGTACTGTATATAGAACGTTCGTCCTGTGGCAGTGTTCTGTTCCATGGATACCTTCCCCCTCCAGGTACTGTATATAGAGCGTTCGTGCTGTGGCAGTGTTCTGTTCCATGGATACCTTCCCCCTCCAGGTACTGTATATAGAGCGTTCGTGTTGTGGCAGTGTTCTGTTCCATGGATACCTTCCCCCTCCAGGTACTGTATATAGAGCGTTCGTGTTGTGGCAGTGTTCTGTTCCATGGATACCTTCCCCCTCCAGGTACTGTATATAGAGCGTTCGTCCTGTGGCAGTGTTCTGTTCCATGGATACCTTCCCCCTCCAGGTACTGTATATAGAGCGTTCGTGTTGTGGCAGTGTTCTGTTCCATGGATACCTTCCCCCTCCAGGTACTGTATATAGAGCGTTTGTCCTGTGGCAGTGTTCTGTTCCATGGATACCTTCCCCCTCCAGGTACTGTATATAGAGCGTTTGTCCTGTGGCAGTGTTCTGTTCCATGGATACCTTCCCCCTCCAGGTACTGTATATAGAACGTTCGTCCTGTGGCAGTGTTCTGTTCCATGGATACCTTCCCCCTCCAGGTACTGTATATAGAGCGTTCGTCCTGTGGCAGTGTTCTGTTCCATGGATACCTTCCCCCTCCAGGTACTGTATATAGAGCGCTCGTGTTGTGGCAGTGTTCTGTTCCATGGATACCTTCCCCCTCCAGGTACTGTATATAGAGCGTTCGTCCTGTGGCAGTGTTCTGTTCCATGGATACCTTCCCTCTCCAGGTACTGTATATAGAGCGTTCGTGCTGTGGCAGTGTTCTGTTCCATGGATACCTTCCCCCTCCAGGTACTGTATACAGAGCGTTCGTGCTGTGGCAGTGTTCTGTTCCATGGATACCTTCCCCCTCCAGGTACTGTATATAGAGCGTTCGTGCTGTGGCAGTGTTCTGTTCCATGGATACCTTCCCCCTCCAGGTACTGTATACAGAGCGTTCGTGCTGTGGCAGTGTTCTGTTCCATGGATACCTTCCCCCTCCAGGTACTGT
Organism: Oncorhynchus nerka; assembly: GCF_034236695.1. Taxonomy (NCBI): domain Eukaryota; kingdom Metazoa; phylum Chordata; class Actinopteri; order Salmoniformes; family Salmonidae; genus Oncorhynchus; species Oncorhynchus nerka. The sequence goes on from NC_088413.1 coordinate 66,585,758, forward strand.
ATGTAGAGCGTTCGTGTTGTGGCAGTGTTCTGTTCCATGGATACCTTCCCCCTCCAGGTACTGTATATAGAGCGTTCGTGCTGTGGCAGTGTTCTGTTCCATGGATACCTTCCCCCTCCAGGTACTGTATATAGAACGTTCGTCCTGTGGCAGTGTTCTGTTCCATGGATACCTTCCCCCTCCAGGTACTGTATATAGAGCGTTCGTCCTGTGGCAGTGTTCTGTTCCATGGATACCTTCCCCCTCCAGGTACTGTATATAGAACGTTCGTCCTGTGGCAGTGTTCTGTTCCATGGATACCTTCCCCCTCCAGGTACTGTATATAGAACGTTCGTGTTGTGGCAGTGTTCTGTTCCATGGATACCTTCCCCCTCCAGGTACTGTATATAGAACGTTCGTGCTGTGGCAGTGTTCTGTTCCATGGATACCTTCCCCCTCCAGGTACTGTATATAGAGCGTTCGTGCTGTGGCAGTGTTCTGTTCCATGGATACCTTCCCCCTCCAGGTACTGTATATAGAGCGTTCGTCCTGTGGCAGTGTTCTGTTCCATGGATACCTTCCCCCTCCAGGTACTGTATATAGAACAGTGTTCTGTTCCTGTGGCAGTGTTCTGTTCTGTTCATGGATACCTTCCCCCTCCAGGTACTGTATATAGAACGTTGGTCCTGTGGCAGTGTTCTGTTCCATGGATACCTTCCCCCTCCAGGTACTGTATATAGAACGTTCGTCCTATGGCAGTGTTCTGTTCCATGGATACCTTCCCCCTCCAGGTACTGTATTCCCACAACTCCTCTTACCTAGAAATCTGCATTCTCTGGCACAGGTGAATTACAGGACATTGTACTCTCTCTCTATTCCTCTGTTTGTTTACAAGGAAAATATAAGTGCTCTAGTGACGCTCTTTCTAGTGTTAGTTGTGTCTTTGTACTTTTGGTATCTTTGACATTTATAAAAATGTGTTAGTAATGTAGAATTTGATGTATTGTTTCATGAGTTAGTTGGTTGATTGGTGGATTAAAGAATGTGCTTCTCCCAGCCCGTAACTCCAGCCCCACCCCTGCAGCCTCTGGCCTTGCCGCTGAGGATCGGCCTGGTCCTAGCGGAGCAGAAGGGGGGTTCCCCCAAACCTGCCCCCCCCACACCTCCCTTCCCGGACCCCCTGGAGCCGAGGCGCCACACAGACTGGGTAAGCAGGGGGGCAGTTAAGGGTTAAAAAACAAGGATGTGTGTAATGAGGCATGGAGCAGGGCTGGAGCTGGCTGTTCTACTCCCCAGACTCATTAGAACACTGTGTGCCTGTTTAACGAGCAATCAGAATACTCAGTCCTACCATTGGTCAGGAGATGGGCTGTGTGTGTGTGTGCCAGGTTTTCCGTTAGCCTGAAATTGCAGACTTTTGCCCCCAAAAATGTTTTTAGAAAAGCCGATAAATAAAATTGGGGCGAAATAATACATTTTAGCCTATTCACTGATGGAAATACCAGTCTATGGAAATACATTTGATTAGTCATGCTTATCGGTCTATAGGTCATTTGCATAATTGTATGAAATTAAACTGGCTTGTGTGCACAGTATATTTGTTATTTATCTTATCACACGTGTACAGCATACAAATGCAGAGCCTTTGAGTGGAAAATCTGTTTGACCACGCTGAGCTGCTGCAGCATCTTGTGGTGCTTTCAACACAACTGGGAAAATACGAGGTCAAATCATGACGTCAGTGATCTTCAGTTCGGAAAGTCAGAGCTCTAGAAATAGGCCAGAGTTTCCGAGTTGGAATTAGTTCAGAAAGTCAGAGCTCTAGAAAGAGGCCAGAGTTTCCGAGTTGGAATTAGTTCAGAAAGTCAGAGCTCTAGAAAGAAGCCAGAGTTTCCGAGTTGGAATTAGTTCAGAAAGTCAGAGCTCTAGAAAGAGGCCAGAGTTTCCGAGTTGGAATTAGTTCAGAAAGTCAGAGCTCTAGAAAGAGGCCAGAGTTTCCGAGTTGGAATTAGTTTGGAAAGTCAGAGCTCTAGAAAGAGGCTAGAGTTTCTGAGTTGGAATTAATTCAGAAAGTCAGAGCTCTAGAAAGAGGCCAGAGTTTCCGAGTTGGAATTAGTTCAGAAAGTCAGAGCTCTAGAAAGAGGCCAGAGTTTCTGAGTTGGAATTAGTTTGGAAAGTCAGAGCTCTAGAAAGAGGCTAGAGTTTCTGAGTTGGAATTAATTCAGAAAGTCAGAGCTCTAGAAAGAGGCCAGAGTTTCCGAGTTCCCAGTTGTTTTGAACGTGGCATCAATCAGCAATGGAAGGCAGGCTTCATCAGCGCGTCACACACCACTTTACAGTGTGCTGGAGGCAGTATGCATTTTGAAAACATGCATTTAATTGTTTGAAACCTGAATGTTTTAATACAGTATTATGAGGCATGTCTTAACTTGCTTCAAAGTAGCCTATTAGATCTTCTCTTTCTAAATTTATAACAAATATTTTCATCTCTGTCACATGAAACCACTCGCATGTGCAGTGCCATTTTGACAACTGTGTTGTCCCGCTAATTGCATTATGGAACGAACATTCACGCGTAGCCTCCTGCCTTGTGTGCATTGCTGCGCTTAATATGTGAATAAAATAATAGTTTATCAACATTTTAAGCTAAAAGTTCTGATCTGTTGCATCAGACTCATTGCTTTTAAAAGGTATTGTTTTTTTATGTAGCCTAGGCCTACTGGTTGTATGAATCTGTCTATAACTGTCCCAGAGTCTGTTTGGAATAGGCTATTTCTTTCTTAAAAAGCTGACCAATAGAATAGGTAGCCTAAACCTTTCTACTATAGTAGATTGACATAAGTTAGTTGTTTTGCTACTTGTCTTGTTGGATGAGGAAAAGCATATGTGGACAGTTATTCTAACATGTTCGAAGTGCACATCAGAATTAGGTAAGGACCGCATATCATTGTATCCTAGACTTTCGTGTTCTGTTAATATGATTTTACATATTCTAAATGAGATTTACATCATTCTTTGCACCGTGGGTGGACACCCTAACCAGGTTACGCATCCAATGGGTCTGGTCAATGTCTCAAATGTCCAGTAAATTAAAATGGTGCCGGCAAATGTCTGGCGTCACATTTTCCCAACGGAAACGTTGGTGTGTGCATGTGTGTGTGTGTGCATGTTTGTGTGTGTGTGTGTGTGTGTGCATGTTTGTGTGTGTCTGTGTGCATGTTTGTGTGTGTGTGTGTGTGTGTGCATGTTTGTGTGTGTGTGTGTGTGTGTGTGTGTGTGTGTGTGTGTGTTGTGAGCCACAGCCGGTTTAAGCTGGTCAGAGACCATGACAGGGCTCTTAGTGTAGTACGCACAGAACTGAATCATTCTATGAATTATATTGATGACACAACATTTTGTTGACACCCTCACCCAAATACATTTTACATGGTCATGTACAGACTTTTAAAAATCACATTGCATTTGTAAGCACTATTGCGCAATCATGGTAATGTACAGCGCATGTCTAGCATAAAAAGTAGGGGAAAATGGTACCAGCACCGGCCTACCCAAACCAGGTAACTGACAAAATAAAGTGACACCATTCTTCCATGAGAAATTCCTTCATTTGGTGTTTTGTTGAAGGTGGTGGAAAATGCTGTCTCAGGCGCCGTGACAGATGATTTACATCGTTTTCATGCTCATCAAACAATTAGTGACATTGTCATTCTGTGGGGGCATAGCCATGGTAGCCAAAATAATGGCCTGCCTAGCATTTTTATACTTGACTCTAAGCATGATGGGATGATATTTTCACCTGTGTGAAAGCACCTGTTTTCAATATACTTTGTAATATATACAATATACTCTGTAAAGTTACCTGTACATTGTACAGCACTGTGTGTGTCCAGGCAGTTAGTCAAGTACTATGGAAAGTACTATGTTATGTTTCCAGGTGCTGTGGTGGATCCTAGGAAGGTGCTGATTGTAGCTGGACATCATAACTGGATCGTAGTGGCTTATGCACACTTTGTCATCTGTTACAGGTAACTCTGGCCTTTGTAGTTGGATCCATCCACTCAGAGTTGATATTATTGATAGATTATAAATCTGGAGTGTGTGTACTAACGTGTGTGTATTCTCCACTCCAGGATAAAGGAGTCATCAGGGTGGCAGCAGGTGTTTTCTAGCCCCTATCTGGACTGGTCCATTGAGAGAATCGCTGTCAACGCCAAGGTACTGTTGTACTGCTATAATCACAATGGATTGTCTTGAAAGTTGCGTTATCTATCATATGTATTCTTTTTAAGGTGGTAGGTGGTCCCCATGGCGATAAGGACAAGATGGTGGCAGCCGCCTCCGATAGCAACATCATCCTCTGGAGCATCCAGGACGGAGGGAGCGGAAACGAGATAGGTAGGGGGGGTGTGTTTGAGAGATTGTGAAAGAGAGACATGTTTGTGTGTGTGTTATTGACTCACTCTATCCCCTCCTCTCTCTCGCTCCCCCTTTCTCTCTGTCTCTGTTCTATCTATCCCTTGCTCTCTCCAGGTGTGTTTAGTCTGGGTGTACCAGTAGATCATCTATTCTTCATTGGGAACCAGCTAGTGGCCACCAGTCACATGGGGAAGGTGGGGGTCTGGAACGCTGTCACACAGCATTGGCAGGTAGTAATACATAGGGTGTGTGTGGCTGTGTGTCATTGGAAGTGGGTATGTATGTATTTGACATTGTGTGTATGAGAAAGGGAGAGAGTTTAAACCCTTTCTTTTCTCTCCATCAGGTGCAAGATGTAGTTCCCATCACCAGCTGTGACACAGCTGGCTCCTTCCTGCTTCTGGGTTGCAACAACGGATCCATCTACTATATAGGTACACACACTTCCTGAATTGAAATGGAATTGACCCCAGCCCTTCTTGGTTTCATATTCTCTCTCTCTCTCTCTCTCTCTCTCTCTCACTCACTCACTCACTCACACACAGACATGCAGAAGTTTCCTTTGAGGATGAAGGATAATGATCTGTTGGTGACAGAACTGTACCACGACCCATCTGACGATGCCATAACTGCTCTCAGTGTCTACTTCACACCCAAGACCAGTGAGTACATACACAGATACATTCTCAAACACGCATGCGTACATGCATGCACACACTCCAACGAAGACTGAAATATATTATTTGGGCCTCCCGGGTGGCGCAGTGGTTAAGGGCGCTGTACTGCAGCGCCAGCTGTGCCACCAGAGACCCTGGGTTCGCGCCCCGGCTCTGTTGCAACCGGCCGCGATCGGGAGGTCCGTGGGACGATGCACAATTGGCCCAGCATCGTCCGGGTTAGGGAGGGCTTGGCCCGTAGGGATATCCTTGTCTCATTGTGCACCAGCGACTCCTGTGGCGGGCCGGGCGCAGTGCACGCTAAACAAGGTGGCCAGGTGCGCGGTGAGGTATTTTTGGTGTAACATATTATAAGACTACTATGCTACAGTGTATTCGGAAAGTATTCAGACCCCCTTGACTTTTTTCACATTTTCTTACTTTAAAATTGATTAAATAGTTTTTTCTCCTCATCTATCTAAACACAATACCTCATAATGAGAAAGGAAAACTGGTTTTTAGACATTTTTGCTAAAAAAAACTGAAATTTCACATTTACATAAGTATTCAGACCCTTTACTCAGTACTTTGTTGAAGCACCTTTGTCAGCGATTACAGCCTCGAATCTTCTTGGGTATGACACTATAAGCTTGGCACATCTGTATTTGGGGAGTTTCTCCCATTCTTCTCTGCAGATGCTCTCAAGTTCTGTCAGGTTGGATGGGGAGCGTCGCTGTACAGCTATTTTCAGTTCTGCCCAGAGATGTTCGATTGAACTTGTCCCGAAGCCACTCCTGCGTTGTCTTGGCTGTGTGCTTAGAGTCGTTGTGCTGTTGGAAGGTGAACCTTTGCCCCAGTCTGAGGTCCTGAGCGCTCTGGAGCAGGTTTTCATCAAGGATCTCTTTGTATATTGCTCCAAATATTGTTTCTCATGGTCTGAGTGTCCTTTAAGTGCCTTTTGGCAAACCCCAAGCGGGCTGTCGTACCTTTAAGTGCCTTTTGGCAAACCCCAAGCGGGCTGTCGTACCTTTAAGTGAGGAGTGGCTTCCATCTAGCCACTCTACCATAAAGGCTTGATTGGTGGAGTGCTGCAGAGATGGTTGTCTTTCTGGAAGGCTCTCCCATCTCCACAGAGAAACTCTGGAGCTCTCTGAGTGACCATCATGTTATTGGTCTACTCCCTGACCAAGGCCCTTCTCTCCCTAATGCTCAGTATGGCCGGGTGACCAGCTCTAGGTAGAGTCTTGGTGGTACCAAACTTCTTCCATTTAAAATGATTGAGGCCACTGTGTTTTTGTGGACCTTCAGTGCTGCAGACATTTTTTGGTACCCTCCCTCAGATCTGTGCTTAGACACAATCCTGTCTCGGAGCTCTATGGATATTTCCTTCGTTCTCATGGCTTGGTTTTTGCTCTGACATGCACTTTCAACCATGGGACCTTATATAGACAGGTGTGTGCCTTTCCAAATAATTTCCAATCATTTGAATTTACCACAGGTGGACTCCAATCAAGTTGTAGAAACATCTCAAGGATGATCAATGGAAACAGGATGCACCAGAGCTCTAATTTGAGTCTCATACCAAAGGTTCTGAATTACTTATGTAAATAAGGTATTTCTGTTTTATTGTATTTGTTCAATTTGCTAAAAAATCTAAAAACCTGTTTTGTAGATTGATGTGGAACATATGTATTTCATCCATTTTAGAATAAGACTAATGTAACAATGTGGGAAAAGTCAAGGGGTCTGAATACTTTCCGAATGCACTGTTATGCTATTATATTCGGTTCTGTTATGTAAAATACTAATAAATCATTGTGATCTTGCGAGACATTGATTCAGCTCTGATTTAACTTTACTAAACAAGCACCGTTGTTGGAAGTGATAATCTTCTATTTGTAATAATAATAAGTGATTTTACATTTGTCATTTAGCGGATCGACTTACAGGAGCAATTAGGGTTAAGTGCCTCGATCAAGGGAACAGGTTTTTCACGTACTGGCCCAACGTTCTCAAGGGTTATTTTAATTGATTCTTGGTGCAGAAAGGACAGCACAGTAACTAAGTGGTCACATATCGGTCTGGGTTCCACTGCGCAACAGGGCGTCCGTGGAGTTCTCTTAAGGATCGGCCCCTTTTTTCAATTTTCGCCTAAAATGACATACCCAAATCTAACTGCCTGTAGCTCAGGCCCTGAAGCAAGGATATGCATATTCTTGGTACCATTTGAAAGGAAACACTTTGAAGTTTGTGGAAATGTGAAAGGAATATAGGAAAAAATAACACATTAGATCTGGTACAAGATAATACAAAGAAAAAAACCAACCTTTTTTGTATTTTCTTTGTACCACCTTTGAAATGCAAGAGAAAGGCCATAATGTATTATTCCAGCCCAGATGCAATTTAGATTTTGGCCACTATTTGGCAGCAGTGTATGTGCAATGCTTTAGACTGATCCAATGAACCATTGCATTTCTGTTTAAAATTTAGTGTCAAGACTGCCCAAATATGCCTAATTTGTTTAATAATTACTTTTCATGTTCAAAACTGTGCACTCTCCTCAAACAATAGCTTGATATTCTTTCACTGTAATAGCTACTGTAAATTGGACAGTGCAGTTAGATTAACAAGAATTTAAGCTTTCTGCCAATATCAGATATGTCTATGTCCTGGGAAATTTTCTTGTCACTTACAACCTCATGCTAATCGCATTAGCCTACGTTAGCTCAACCGTCCTTCAGGGGACCCACTAATCCTGAATAAGTTTTTAAGAACTTGGATTCTAGATCTCCTTCGTGTGATGATAAGGTTAATTCGGTGGATCAGTTTGTGTGCATATGCATTTGAGGTGGTATTTTTCTGTAAACTAAGCACTCGGACGGACAGTAGGGCCGTACATGAGCCCTAAGTCCATAACAAGCCGTTTTATCCAGGGACAGATTAATACAGTGCTGCTCTCAATCATCAAATTACACCAGATAGCATAATTTAGCCACATCAATAGTTTCAAAAAAATAACTGTGGGTTAATTTTTATCACAAGCATAAACAGGTGACCGCCAAAATAAAAGAAACACCAACATAAAGTATCTTAAAAGGTGTTGTGCCACCACGAGCAGATTGTCACGTTCTGACCTTAGTTCTTTTTGTTATGTCTTTGTTTTAGTATGGTCAGGGCGTGAGTTGGGTGGGTTGTCTATGTTCTGTTTTCTATGTTGTGTTTTTGCGTTTGGCCTGGTATGGTTCTCAATCAGAGGCAGGTGTTGTTAGTTGTCTCTGATTGAGAATCATACTTAGGTAGCCTTTTCCCACTTGTGTTTTGTGGGTGTTTATTTTCTGTCTTTGTGTATGTCACCAGACAGGACTATTTTGTTTCATATCATTCTCGTTGTTATTTTTGTTTTAGTGTTCTGAGTTGAATAAATATCGTCATGAACACGTACCACGCTACGCTTTGGTCCGATCCTTGCGACTCCTCGTCAGAAGAAGAGGACGAGCGTCACACAGATTTATAGGAAAATGAAATACAGAAATCTATGCTGAAGAAAATATACATGTGGAGCGTGGTTCGCTCTGTGTTGTGTACTTTTAATTAGGACGCTGTCGCAACTGGAGGTCTGCTAGTTGTGTACTTTTAATTAGGACGCTGTCGCAACTGGAGGTCTGCTAGTTGAATTATTTTAATTAGGACGCTGTCGCAACTGGAGGTCTGCTAGTTGAATTATTTTAATTAGGACGCTGTCGCAACTGGAGGTCTGCTAGTTGAATTATTTTAATTTGCTCTGCACACGAAGAGACAACACACATTATGTTAACCCTCGGCACAGTCCTGGCTCTCAGGCACCTTGCTAGCCGAAGGTCAGGCAAAAGAGAGCGTCAAAAGGAGATAACAGGTGCTGTGTACACACATTCAGTGCACAACAGCAATACAATACAAGTAAGATGATACAGAACATAATTCGGACAAAATAAAAGACTTACCTGCACACGAAGAGACAACACACAATATGTTAACCCTTGGCGCAGTCATAGCTCTCAGGCACCTGCGCAAGCACATGGACACTCACTCAAACACTGTCCCAAGTACTCACAAGTTACAATGGATACCCTAGCTTGGTGAAACTTGTTAACATAAACCTTTATCTTGTCCACATTGTAACAAACTTGTGGTTGCATAACAGCACATTGTGTAACATTACCACGGTTTTATATTTAACAATTTCGGAGCCAAGGACAAAATACTTCTAGCTACCTGAAGGTCAGGCAAAAGAGAACAATAAGGGGGTATGGAAATACAGAACCCGCGATGGACCAAACCAAAATATACAAAACTTTTACAATCACATGTATGTACAATATTGATATGAAAAAGTGTTTGTACACCAAAAAATAACATTAGCTATGCAGCTGTAATTAAATAAGAAAACACACTGAATTATTATTATTATCAAATTATTAACATCCCTTCTTGACCTGGCCTATTTCAATTGGTCCTCGTGTGCAATTTGGTGCATAATCTAGGGGAACAACATCACACTGCTACACATGCAACATGTAAAATGTTGGTCCCGTGTTTTATAAGCTGAAATAAAATGTATGAAATGTTCCTTACGCACAAAAAGCTTATTTCTCTCAAATATTGTGCACACATTTGTTTACATCCATGTGAGTGAGCATTTCTCCTTTGCCAAGATAATCCATCCACCTGACAGGTGTGGCATATCAAGAAGCTGATTAAACAGCATGATCATTACACATGACAATAAATGTCACACCCTGACCTTAGAGAGCCTTTTTATTTCTCTATTTGGTTAGGTCAGGGTGCGATTTGGGTGGGCATTCTAGTTTTCTATTTCTTTGTTGGCCGGGTATGGTTCCCAATCAGAGGCAGCTGTCTATCGTTGTCTCTGATTGGGAATCATACTTAGGCCGCCTGTTTTCCACCTGAGTTTGTGGGATCTTGTTTTTGTTCAGTTACTGTGTAGCCTGCAGAATGTTATGTTCGTTTATCTTTTTTTTTTTTTTGGTGTTCATCAAGCATACCCATAACTTGATGCAGCCACCACCATGCTTAAAAATACAGTGCATCAGGAAAGTATTCACGACAAAGTGAATTTCTTTGCCACATTTTTTGCAGTATTACTTTAGTGCCTTCCTGCAAACAGGATGCATGTTTTAGATTATTTTATGTACAGGCCTCCTTCTTTTCACTCTGTTTAGGTTAGTTTTGTGGAGTAACTCCAATGTTGTTGATCCGTCCTCAGTTTTCTCCTATCACAGCCATTCAATTCTGTAACTGTTTTAAAGGTGCACTATGCTGAAATCAACATTTCCTGGTTGCTAAAATTAATAATATTTTGCCTAATTTCAGTTTGTGACAAAGCAAACAGTCATTGGGAAGAGAATCATTGCACCATCTAAACCACTGTGAAATATATTTTCCATAACCAAAAATATTGTAATTTCAGCTGTTTGAAGCCTGTGTACACTGAGTACACCAAACATGAGGAACATCTTCCTAATACTGAATTGCACCCCCCCCATGGGATGCTCGCCCATGTTGACTCCAATGCTTCCCACAGTTGTGTCAAGTTGGCTAGATGTCATTTGGGTGGTGAACCGTTCTTTATTCACACAGGAAACTGTTGAGCGTGAAAAACTCAGCAGCGTTGCAGTTCTTGAAAAACCGGTGTGCCTGGCACCTACTACCATTCAAAGGCATTTAAATCTTTTGTCTTACCCATTCACCCTAAGAATGGCACACATATACAATCCATGTCTCAAACCTTAAAAATCATTATTTAACCTGTCTCCTTCCCTTCATCTACACTGATTGAAGTGGATTTAACAAGTGACATCAATAAGGGATCATAACTGTCACCTGGTCAGTCTGTCATGGACAGAGCAGGTGTTCTTAATGTTTTGTAAGGGAGTTTCTCTCCTTGTCTCTGCTCCCTCTCTCCCTAGGTGTGAGTGGTAACTGGATAGAGATGGCGTATGGGACCAGTTCTGGAGCAGTGAGGGTTATAGTCCAACACCCTGAGACAGTAGGCTCTGGACCTCAGCTCTTCCAGACCTTCACTGTCCACCGCTCCCCTGTCACCAAGATCATGCTCTCTGAGAAACACCTGGTCTCAGGTAAGAAGGGACAAGGGAAATATTGTGATATATTTGAGCCGAGTTATTAGTGCTGAGTGATAAAAAAAATACAAATAAATAGGTCTGTTTTTGAGGTCCTCTTTTTGAGGTCTGTTCGGTTTTGGTTCGATTAATTACAAAAATAATCACGATTTTCGATTCGGTTTTAATAAAAAAAAAAAAACATAATTAAATGCACTATGTGGATTGAATGCTGTAACACAGAATAAAACAATGAATAAAAGTCCTATGATAGTAGTGACTGCCCATTACTGATTACACTTATTAACCATCATTTATTCACATTACTTTAATAATATATTTCAGTGGTGGATATTACATTTGTTTTATTTGATTACTTTATTATTTAATTCAAACTCCTCATCTCTATAGAGCTGCTGCCAATAAAAATCACTTTTTTAGTAGTTCTTCAAAGTAAATTTATTTTATTTTACAAGGTAAGTTGACTGAGAACAAATTCTCATTTATAGCAACAACCTGGGGAATAGTTACAGGGGAGCGGAGGGGTGATGAATGAGCCAATTTGAAGCTGGGGATGATTAGGTGGCCATGATGGTATGAGGGGTAGATTAGGAATTTAGCCAGGACATCCAGGGTTAACACCCTTACTTTTACAATAAGTGCCACGGGATCTTTAGTGACCACAGAGAGTCAGGACACCCGTTTATCATCCCATCCAAAAGACAGCACCCTACACAGGGCAGTGTCCCCAATCACTTCCCTGGGGCATTGGGATATTTTTTTAGACCTGAGGAAAGAGTGCCTCCTACTGGCCCTCCAACACCACTTCCAGCAGCATCTGGTCTCCCATCCAGGACCAATCCTGCTTAGCTTCAGAAGCAAGCCAGCAGTGGGATGCAGGGTGGTATGCTGTTGATAGGGTTGCATGTTGCATTAATATTTTTGTTCAGTATATTTTAAAATAAATCATTTACAGCCAATAATAAAGAGAAAAGCCAGCAGTGGGATGCACTTAGATCATGTACAGTGTTTTCAGGTAGAACTGCTCTCTATTTATGCCCTTCTGATCTCGCATCCTTCTCTCTTCCGTTGCAGGCGTAAAAGAAACACAGACCGGACACGTAGGCGCGCAATGGATTATGGTCATTGTAGTTGATTATCACGTTTTCTACGCTAAACTATGTAGAATATTGGCCTGTTGGAAACTACAACTTCCTACTACATCACACAGTTCGGCTTGATCTGATTTATCTCTAGATAAAGTGTGCAATGTGCACATTGAGCTCACAGAAAGAAAAAAAAGAAAAAATGGAATTCAAATAATTAAACCGACATCGGTCAAATTACCGACATTTCAGTTAATCGCTCAGCGCTAGTTATTATGGAAGCGGAATAAGAAAATAACGATGATGATGATGATATATCTGTATGTATCCAGGGTGGGTCTGGCTTTAGAGTGGGTCTGGCTCCACAGTGGGTCTGGCTCCAGGGTGGGTCTGGCTCCAGAGTTGTCTGGCTCCAGGGTGGGTCTGGCTCCAGGGTGGGTCTGGCTCCAGAGTTGTCTGGCTCCAGGGTGGGTCTGGCTCCAGGGTGGGTCTGGCTCCAGGGTGGGTCTGGCTCCAGAGTTGTCTGGCTCCAGGGTGGGTCTGGCTCCAGAGTGGGTCTGGCTCCAGAGTGGGTCTGGCTCCAGGGTGGGTCTGGCTCCAGAGTTGTCTGGCTCAAGAGTGGGTCTGGCTCCAGGGTGGGTCTGGCTCCGGGGTGGGTCTGGCTCCAGAGTGGGTCTGGCTCCAGAGTTGTCTGGCTCCAGAGTGGGTCTGGCTCCAGGGTGGGTCTGGCTCCAGAGTTGTCTGGCTCCAGGGTGGGTCTGGCTCCAGGGTGTGTCTGGCTGTGTTTCATATACATTGTGTGTCTCTCGTCTGTCTGTCCGTGGGTGTGTGTTTTGTCTCCTTTCAGTGTGTGCGGACAACAACCATGTGCGTACGTGGACAGTGACGCGGTTCCGAGGCATGATCTCCACGCAGCCTGGCTCCACCCCCCTCGCCTCCTTTAAGATCCTCTCATTGGAGGAGACTGAGAGCCACGGCAGCTACTCATCAGGCAATGACATTGGTGAGAGAGGGGGAGCGGGAGGGAAGGAGAAAGTGAATAGATATGGTAAATGGAAGGGGTGGATGGACAATTGTTAAAGTAAATCTAGAGCCCAGTATCCAGGGTGGGTCTAGAGCCCAGTTTCCAGGGTGGGTCTGGAGCCCAGTATCCAGGGTGGGTCTAGAGCCCAGTTTCCAGGGTGGGTCTGGAGCCCAGTATCCAGGGTGGGTCTAGAGCACAGTATCCAGGGTGGGTCTAGAGCCCAGTATCCAGGGGTGGGTCTAGAGCCCAGTATCCAGGGTGGGTCTAGAGCCCAGTATCCAGGGGTGGGTCTAGAGCCCAGTATCCAGGGTGGGTCTGGAGACCAGTATCCAGGGTGGGTCTAGAGCCCAGTATCCAGGGTGGGTCTAGAGCACAGTATCCAGGGGTGGGTCTAGAGCCCAGTATCCAGGGGTGGGTCTAGAGCACAGTATCCAGGGTGGGTCTAGAGCCCAGTATCCAGGGGTGGGTCTAGAGCCCAGTATCCAGGGTGGGTCTAGAGCCCAGTATCCAGGGTGGGTATAGAGCCCAGTATTCAGGGTGGGTCTAGAGCCCAGTATGTCGGGTGGGTATAGAGCCCAGTATCCAGGGTGGGTCTAGATACCAGTATCCAGGGTGGATCTAGATACCAGTATCCAGGGTGGGTCTAGATACCAGTATCCAGGGTGGGTCTAGATACCAGTATCCCGGGTGGGTCTAGATACCAGTATTCAGGGTGGGTCTAGAGCCCAGTATCCCGGGTGGGTATAGAGCCCAGTATTCAGGGTGGGTCTAGAGCCCAGTATTCAGGGTGGGACTAGAGCCCAGTATTCAGGGTGGGTCTGGAGCCCAGTATCCAGGGGTGGGTCTAGAGCCCAGTATCCAGGGTGGGTATAGAGCCCAGTATTCAGGGTGGGTCTCGAGCCCAGTATCCAGGGTGGGTATAGAGCCCAGTATCCAGGGTGGGTATAGAGCCCAGTATCCAGGGTGGGTATAGAGCCCAGTATTCAGGGTGGGTATAGAGCCCAGTATTCAGGGTGGGTCTCGAGCCCAGTATCCAGGGTGGGTATAGAGCCCAGTATTCAGGGTGGGTCTCGAGCCCAGTATCCCAGGTGGGTCTAGATACCAGTATCCAGGGTGGTGTGGTCTCCCCTCAGGTCCATTTGGGGAGAGAGAGGACCAGCAGGTGTTTATTCAGAAGGTCATCCCCATCACCAACAAGCTGTTTGTTCGCCTCTCCTCCACTGGGAAAAGGTATTACACATCAGTTATACACACATATCATGATGTTATAGCCTTGTCTGATAAACATGGTCATTTAGCTCTTTCATCCAGCGTTTTCACAATTCCTGACATTTAATTCTTGTAAAGATTCCCAGTCTTAGGTCAGTTAGGATCACTACTTTATTTTAAGAATGTGAAATGTCAGAATAATAGTAGAGAGAATTATTTATTTCAGCTTTTATTTCTTTAATCACATTCCCAGTGGGTCAGAAGTTTACATACACTCAATTAGTATTTGGTAGCATTGCCTTTAAATTGTTTAACTTGGGTCAAACGTTTCAGGTAGCCTTCCACAAGCTTCCCACAATAAGTTGGGTGAATTTTCTGTAGGATTGAGGTCAGGGCTTTGTGATGGCCTCTCCAATACCTTGACTTTGTTGTCCGTAAGCCATTTTGCCACAACTTTGGGAGAATGCTTGGGGTCATTGTCCATTTGGAAGACCCATTTGCGACCAAGCTTTCACTGATGTCTTGAGATGTTGCTTCAATATATCCACATAATTTTCCGTTCTCATGATGCCATCTATTTTGTGAAGTGCACCAGTCCCTCCTGCAGCAAAGCACCCCCACAAAATGATGCTGCCACCCCATGCTACACTGTTGGGATGGTGTTCTTCGGCTTGCAAGCCTCCCCCTTTTTCCTCCAAACATAACTATGGTCATTATGGCCAAAATGTTATATTTTTGTTTCATCAGACCAGAGGACATTTCTCCAAAAAGTATGATCAGTAGTCTGGCTGCGTGGTCCCATGGTGTTTATACTTGCGTAGTATTGTTTGTACAGATTAACGAGGTACCTTCAGGCGTGAATTATAAGTGAAATAATCTGTCTGTAAACAATTGTTGGAAAAATGACTTGTCATGCACAAAGTAGATGTCCTAACCGACTTGCCAAAACTATAGTTTGTTTAACAAGAAATTTGTGGAGTGCTTGAAAAACTAGTTTTAATGACTCCAACATAAGTGTATGTAAATGTCCAACTTCAACTGTAAATTCACCAAATGTGGTCCAAGTAGACATTCCACCTATAACCCAGGTATTGCTAGTACTATGCTCCAGCCATAGAAATCCTATGAAATTACTATTCATTTACTATTACTGTAGTATTGTAATTAATTTACTATTACTATAGTATTGTAATTCATTTATTATAGTTTTGTAATTCATTTACTATTACTATGGCTCAAATACACTGAGCTACCAGAACTGTGGCTGCTCTGTTCTGGTCTGAATGCAGTCAGTTCCGGTCTGTTCCAGTCTGATGTGGTCTGTCCTGCTTGTCCCCACAAGGATCTGTGAGGTGGCGGCAGTGGATGGGACCACCATCTCGTGTTTCACAGTTAGGGAGTGTGAGGGTTCTAGCAGGATGGGTTCTAGACCCAGGAGGTACCTGTTCACAGGCCATGGCAATGGCAGCATTCAGATGTGGGACCTCACCACCGCTATGTACACTGCCAACAAGGGAGAGGAGAAGAAGAAAGATGGTAAGGAGAGTGTGTGTGTGTGTAGTGGAAAGGTGTGTCTGTGTGAAAAGATAACAAATCATTTGTATAGGAACATTATGCATCTGAGGGCATTGTACCTATCTATGGCTTGTAGTCTGTTTATTATCTATCCTGTTGCCTAGTCACTTTACCCCTAGCTCAATTACCTCGTACCCCTGCACATCAACTCAGTACCTGTACCCCATGTATATAGTGAAGATATTGCTACTCATTGTGTATTTATTCCTCATGTTATTTTTCTATATTTTTCTCTCTGCATTTGACAGATAACATTTGATTTGATTAGTCATTGACACTTTGTTTTGACACTGATCAATTATAATGTGTTTGATTGACAGAGGTGGGCGGGCCAACAGAAGAGGAGCTGCTTCAGCTATTGGACCAGTGTGACCTCAGCACCTCCCGCTGTGCCACGCCCAACATCAGCCCCGCCCCCTCGGTGCTGCAGCCCAGCCGTCTCCGAGAGTCCTGCTCCAGGTCAGTCTCTACACCCCTGAGTCTGACGCTTTATGTTGTGCACGTTTGTCTGTCTACTGTGTCTTTTTCATGCTGTCTATATCTATTTCTCTGACCCCCGTTGTCTTTATCTCTCCAGCCTCCAGCTGCAGGCCCAGGATCCCATTCCAGAGACGGCCACCTACGGAGCTCTGCGACCCTACAGAGAGAGCCCACTGCTGGCCCGAGCCCGGCGCACAGAGTCCTTCCACAACTACAAAGACTTCCAGAACTTCTCCCTAGGGAAAGGCCTGCTGGAGAGCCCTGAACAGGCTCCAGGACAGGGGGCACGCCCAGGTACAGAAGCCAGAACCCGGTCGCTGTGTGAGGCTGGAGAGGAGGTTGGGAGGAGGGGCTCTGCCATGGAGCTCTGGGCTAGCCGAACCACTAACGCCGCCTACGCTAATGTCTTTGCTAACGTTGCAGCTGAGGGTATCACAGAATCGCCACGGCAACCGCCTGAGAGCCCTGGTGGTGACATTCGTCGAAGGCTCCAATCGGAGGAGGAGGAGTGGGCGGGGCTTGGATCAGGGGCGGAGGCTAGAGGCTCTGAGGTGAGGAGGAAGGCAGGGTTTGAGGGGGGGTTGTTTCTGGGCAGGAAGAGGGCACCTCCCGTCCCCCAGCTCTCCTCGCTGTCCTCGGGGGGATGCAGTGACTCCTCCTCCACCGCCTCCCCCTCCCCCACTAAGCTGGCCTCCACTTCCCCCCGGCGCAGGAAGTGCAGCGAGCCGGCCAATCAGGACAGCAACCTGTGAGTGAAAGACAGCTCTGATGCAGACACACCCCTTGTGTCTGTCAATCAACAGCTTCAGGTAGAAGTTACCCCCGAAACACTGATCTAGGACCAGCCAACCCTCCACAAGCCTAACCATTAGGAGGAACTGGCCTTAGATCAGTGTCTGAGGGCAACTTCATCTCACAGGCAACACTCATGTGCCGCAGCCTAAGGATCATGACTTTAACCCTTTATATATCTCCATCATTGCTGGTATCTGGTTGCTACACAATTAATAATAATAAATCATTTGGTGGGTGCTTATATTTGTTCTAACGTCATACATGTACAAGTGTGTATTAATACTTGTGTGTGAATTGGACATGTGTTTTTTGCATATCCCAACTCTCCAGGAGACACCCTTGGAGTTTGGGTTCATGGCCAGGGTGCACCTCCAATGTTTGTTCCAATAGTCCCTCATGACATCATTCAGACTTTTTGTGTTGGATGCATGTAGTTTACCGACTGTTAACAAAGTGCTACATACGTTTATTTCCCCCTTGTGGTTACTTTCCCAAACCAGTAGCCATGTGTGTTGTGTTTTAGACATGAATGAATTCAACACTACACAGTAAATCACTTTATTTGTACTTCCTGATCGAAACAGACCGACGTCTCATGCTGAAGATCAATGTGACTTTCCATGGTGTTGTTTCTTTAAATATAAGGAGGATTACATTTTGTAGTGCCTTCTTTGACATCAGCCATAATCTACGTATCCCCCTGTCCTGTGATGGAGAGAGGATATAGAGTCTTAAGGGCAGATTCAATGAGATTGGCAGCCGCATAGCGTCGTTTTGGAGGTGTCGGAGGTGGAGCTGCGTTAGAGCTGTCAAATCCACAAGAGGCTCGTTGTGTTACCTGCCATTGGATGCAACGAAACCACACCAGACTGTAATCCCAACAAATCCCATGCGGCCGCGTTAAAGTTCAATCACTCAAATTAGACTGGTGGGCATAAATCCCCCATCAAATGAGCATGAAAACATGCATCAGCCTCACATCAATGACACCAGTCATTATTTTGAACATGATAGAAGCCTGCACTTTTCTAGTGCCGTTTTGAACCTCTAACACAAAGGGATAATAAGGAAGACGATTGATGTGTGACAGGAGCATCCGCTCACCGATATGCCAGCTCATACCGCTTGTACACCTCCAACACATTCAGGCTGTATCACAACCGGCCGTGATTGGGAGTCCCATAGGGCGGCGCACAATTGGCCCAGCGTCGTCCGGGTTTGATCAGTGTAGGCTGTTATTGTAAATAAGAATTTGTTCTTAACTTTCTGGCCTAGTTAAATAAAGGTTAAAAACAAATGTGCTGCTATGTGGATGTCGGCAAACGCTGGTTAAAGCTCCATCTGATTGAATCCAGGCCTTAGACCAAAGGTTCTGACTGTCCAGTTGTCACAGGTTGGATAGCTGCTATTATTGTCACTCCTGTCACCCAACGATAGCTTTCAGATGGACAAAGAGAATAGGGGAGAGAGAGAGAGCAAGAGATCAATGGAGCCCATCCTTTAGTTCCCTTCCTAAGACATCCTCTACCCCATCACTGGACCAGACCTGGGTCAAGTACATACAACTTGAGGTGCACTTGATTTAGCTTGTCCACTGAAATGGAACCAATGGAATAGTCCCAAAAGTGCAAACGCTGCCCAACACTCTAAATCAAGCACACCCCTTGTATTTGAATGTACTGTATTTGACCCAGGTCTGTTTTAGACAGAGGTGTTCAATAAGAGATGTTCAATAAGGAATATTGAACATGTACAAAGATGTACATTTAAATAATATGCAACCTGATTATACTGTATGTGAAGAGTATACAGTACCTACAAAATCCAAACTATATATATATATATATATGTAACCATACTGATGCATTTAATATTTATGTAACTATCTACATATTTGCTGTTGTTTGCGACATGTCTGTTTGTTCTCATATAATATATATTGATATGAATCCTATTTTATTGTACCTAAATTGTATTTACACTCGCACTATGAAGACTAAATAATGAAGTAATATTGTATTTGGTATGAGATGATATGTAGCCCTTTGAGGAATAATGCCTGTCCCTCTGTGTCTAAGGCCTGGATTTATTCCGATCCACGTTAGATCCGCCTTATAGTGCGATTTGACATTTAAAGGTAATTTCCTATTGAGCTGACATATCCATCGTTTACCGTGAATGCGGTTTTTACGAAAGTGGGAACATTGCCTTTAAAAGTTGTATAGGGACGATCAGATTGAATCTATTTGAATGTTGTATAGGGGCGATCAGATTGAATCTATTTGAATGTTGTATAGGGGCGATCAGATTGAATCTATTTGAATGTTGTATAGGGGCGATCAGATTGAATCTATTTGAATGTTGTATAGGGGCGATCAGATTGAATCTATTTGAATGTTGTATAGGGGCGATCAGATTGAATCTATTTGAATGTTGTATAGGGGCGATCAGATTGAATCTATTTGAATGTTGTATAGGGGCGATCAGATTGAATGAATGTTGTATAGGGGCGATCAGATTGAATCTATTTGAATGTTTATAGGGCGATCAGATTGAATCTATTTGAATGTTGTATAGTCAGATTGAATGTATTTGAAAGTTGTATAGGGGCGATCAGATTGAATCTATTTGAATGTTGTATAGGGGCGATCAGATTGAATCTATTTGAATGTTGTATAGGGGCGATCAGATTGAATGTATTTGAATGTTGTATAGGGGCGATCAGATTGAATCTAGGCCTAAACTACATCTCTTCTCATATTTACACTTTCACTCCAGCCAGATACTAAAGAAAATAAATAGATCTATATATGTTGCTCGTTATAACATTTTGTATAACACTGTATGTACAAACACATTATTATGTTGCTGTATATAGTATGTATCAGTGCTTACTGACCTATGGTATAGCACTAATCTGTTATTCACCTGTTGGCACTGCTGTTGCGTCTGAGCTGACTAGACAGGATGAAGTCTAAAGACCTATTTATGACCCTATGGTTCAGCTTGGGTTTAGCTGGCTAGTAGTATTCACACTAACCTGGTAACCTTGTATTGTAAGGTCGGGTATAATAGGGGTGCAGGCTTTTGTTCCATCCCAGCAATAACAAACTTGATTGACTCATAGGGATAGATTCAGTCAGTTTTGCCATTACGGCATAGCAGTTTCATTGTTTTTATCTAGGCAATGTTGGAGGTGTTGAATGAGCAAATGGCTCCCGGTGTTCTACATATCACGGACATGGCCATTGGGTGCGCCGAGTCGCATTAGTCATAATCCCATGCAGCCTTGTTACAAGTTTGAACTATTTAAAAACATTTTAGTAATTTAGCAGACGCTCTTATCCAGAGCGACTTACAGTAGTGAGTGCTTACATTTTCATACTTTATTCGTACTGATCCCGTGGGAATCAAACCCACAATCCTGGCATTGCAAGCTCCATGCTCTACCACCTGAGCCCCATGCTCTACCACCTGAGCCCCATGCTCTACCCCTTGAGCTCCATGCTCTACCACCTGAGCCCCATGCTCTACCACCTGAGCCCCATGCTCTACCACCTGAGCTCCATGCTCTACCACCTGAGCTCCATGCTCTACCACCTCAGCTCCACCTGAGCCCCATGCTCTACCACCTGAGCTCCATGCTCTACCACCTCAGCTCCATGCTCTACCACCTGAGCCCCATGCTCTACCACCTGAGCCCCATGCTCTACCACCTGAGCTCCATGCTCTACCACCTGAGCTCCATACTCTACCACCTGACATCCATGCTCTACCACCTGAGCTCCATACTCTACCACCTGACATCCATGCTCTACCACCTGAGCTCCATACTCTACCACCTGACATCCATGCTCTACCACCTGAGCTCCATACTCTACCACCTGACATCCATGCTCTACCACCTGAGCTCCATACTCTACCACCTGACATCCATGCTCTACCACCTGAGCTCTATACTCTACCACCTGACATCCATGCTCTACCACCTGAGCTCCATACTCTACCACCTGACATCCATGCTCTACCACCTGAGCTCTATACTCTACCACCTGACATCCATGCTCTATCACCTTAGCTCCATGCTCTACCACCTGACATCCATGCTCTATCACCTTAGCTCCATGCTCTACCACCTGACATCCATGCTCTACCACCTGAGCTCTATACTCTACCACCTGACATCCATGCTCTACCCCCTGAGCTCTATACTCTACCACCTGACATCCATGCTCTATCACCTGAGCTCCATGCTCTACCACCTGAGCTCCATACTCTACCACCTGAGCTCCATGCTCTACCACCTGAGCTCCATACTCTACCACCTGACATCCATACTCTACCACCTGAGCTCCATACTCTACCACCTGACATCCATACTCTACCACCTGACATCCATACTCTACCACCTGAGCTCCATACTCTACCACCTGAGCCCCATGCTCTACCACCTGAGCTCCATGCTCTACCAACTGAGCTCCACGGGAATGTGTGTTGTAACATACACCTTTGTTAGTCTGATATAAATCCGTATTATTTAGTTGAATGATTTCTCAATTTGAGCGTCATTATTTCTATACAGCCAACATTTTCTCGTTCTGAACTTCTAACGCGAGTGGGATGAGTGTGACAGGCATCGCGACAATAACCACACGAGCAGCTGCTCACAGATTTGACAGCTCTAAGCAGTTATACCTACGACACCACCAAAAGAGCAGCTATGCGGGTGTCCACTATTGCCATTTAATGCTTGATCTGAATGAATCTAGGCCATAGTCTTTGGACAGACTGTCATGTGATCAACGTGTCTGTTATATTTCAGTGGGTAACGCAGGGAGGAAGCACCCGCTTGGTGTGGATACTCTTGTCAGTGTGTGTGTGTGTCCTCGACGGTGTCTTTAACACACTTGGCAGCAGCGCTGACCTCAGGAGAGTAACCTTCCCTTTAGAGACGTTAGCAACTTTGTTGTCTGAAAATGGCATTTGATAGTAGTGTGATTTATGAGTGTAATAAAGTGATGTTGCTGCATCTGAATGTGTGAGCTGCCAAGGGCCATACTGTCTGCTACACGCACTTTTTAAAACTTTGACAATAGTTGTGAATGTGAACGTGCAGCTACTATTGCCCTTGTCAAAATGGCCTCCTTGAGTTGGGGAACAGTCGTAACTGCCAGTTTGGTGTGTCCCTTTTTAAGGGACATAAAAACAAAACGAACAGCTATATGGCTCGCTGAAATACCATCACTTTAGGCCTGTGTGTGTCTGTGATGTGAATTGGTTGACATGAAGGACCTAATACTTCTAGAATGGCAGGCCTTAGTTTTGCAGCTCCAGTTCTACTGCTTGGTAGAGGGGTTTGGATGGCCAGGGTGAGTTACTACAATGGGACTCCCCTAGAGGGATCTGTGGATGTGTGTAAACTCAAGGTTCAGACAACGGTGATAAATGTGTGCCTATCTGTCACCTACTACATGTCTAAACTTCATACAGTTTAGTGTGGTTTTAATATTGGTTTCTCCACAAAAACTCTGTTGTTGACGAGCATTCTGTTTATCTGTTGGTAGATGATGACATTTTCATAAGGCCTTTGTCAGTGTAATGTCTCGATGTACCACCTGTCGTAGGAATTGTTACACTGCGTTGAGATGAAATAGGTGTGTGTTCTGTAACTATTAACTGCTGTCCTCTCTGACGTCTCCTCTAGTCTGTACTGATGGAGTAAAACACAATAACCCAGTATATCAGCCTTCTGTCCTCTCTGATGTCTCCTCTAGTCTGTACTGATGGAGTAAAACACAATAACCCAGTATATCAGCCTTCTGTCCTCTCTGATGTCTCCTCTAGTCTGTACTGATGGAGTAAAACACAATAACCCAGTATATCAACCTTCTGTCCTCTCTGACGTCTCTAGTCTGTACTGATGGAGTTAAACACAATAACCCAGTATATCAGCCTTCTGTCCTCTCTGACGTCTCCTCTAGTCTGTACTGATGGAGTAAAACACAATAGCCCAGTATATCAACCTTCTGTCCTCTGATGTCTGACTGTCTCCAGTAGTCTGTACTGATGGAGTAAAACACAATAACCCAGTATATCAGCCTTCTGTCCTCTCTGACGTCTCCTCTAGTCTGTACTGATGGAGTAAAACACAATAGCCCAGTATATCAAACTTCTGTCCTCTCTGACGTCTCCTCTAGTCTGTACTGATGGAGTAAAACACAATAACCCAGTATATCAGCCTTCTGTCCTCTCTGACGTCTCCTCTAGTCTGTACTGATGGAGTAAAACACAATAACCCAGTATATCAGCCTTCTGTCCTCTCTGACGTCTCCTCTAGTCTGTACTGATGGAGTAAAACACAATAGCCCAGTATATCAACCTTCTGTCCTCTCTGACGTCTCCTCTAGTCTGTACTGATGGAGTAAAACACAATAACCCAGTATATCAGCCTTCTGTCCTCTCTGACGTCTCCTCTAGTCTGTACTGATGGAGTAAAACACAATAACCCAGTATATCAGCCTTCTGACGTCTCCTCTAGTCTGTACTGATGGAGTAAAACACAATAACCCAGTATATCAACCTTCTGTCCTCTCTGACGTCTCCTCTAGTCTGTACTGATGGAGTAAAACACAATAACCCAGTATATCAGCCTTCTGTCCTCTCTGACGTCTCCTCTAGTCTGTACTGATGGGAGTAAAACACAATAACCCAGTATATCAACCTTCTGTCCTCTCTGACAGTCTGTACTGATGGAGTAAAACACAATAACCCAGTATATCAGCCTTCTGTCCTCTCTGACGTCTCCTCTAGTCTGTACTGATGGAGTAAAACACAATAACCCAGTATATCAGCCTTCTGACGTCCTCTCTGATGGAGTAAAACACAATAACCCAGTATATCAGCCTTCTGTCCTCTCTGACGTCTCTCTAGTCTGTACTGATGGAGTAAAACACAATAACCCAGTATATCAGCCTTCTGTCCTCTCTGACGTCTCCTCTAGTCTGTACTGATGGAGTAAAACACAATAACCCAGTATATCAGCCTTCTGTCCTCTCTGTCCTAGTCTGTACTGGTACTGATGGAGTAAAACACAATAACCCAGTATATCAGCCTTCTGTCCTCTCTGACGTCTCCTCTAGTCTGTACTGATGGAGTAAAACACAATAACCCAGTATATCAGCCTTCTGTCCTCTCTGACGTCTCCTCTAGTCTGTACTGATGGAGTAAAACACAATGATATCAGCCTTCTGTCCTCTCTGACGTCTCCTCTAGTCTGTACTGATGGAGTAAAACACAATAACCCAGTATATCAACCTTCTGTCCTCTCTGAGTCTCCTCTAGTCTGTACTGATGGAGTAAAACACACAACCCAGTATATCAGCCTTCTGTCCTCTCTGACGTCTCCTCTAGTCTGTACTGATGGAGTCTGTATATCAGCCTGTCCTCTGATCTCCTCTAGTCTGTACTGATGGAAAAACACAATAACCCAGTATATCAACCTTCTGTCCTACTGATGGAGTAAAACACAATAACCCAGATATCAGTTCTGTCCTCTAGTCTGTACTGATGGAGTAAAACACAATAACCCAGTATATCAGCCTTCTGTCCTCTCTGACGTCTCCTCTAGTCTGTACTGATGGAGTAAAACACAATAACCCAGTATATCAACCTTCTGTCCTCTCTGAGTATGGAGTAAAACACAATAACCCAGTATATCAACCTTCTGTCCTCTCTGATGTCTCCTCTAGTCTGTACTGATGGAGTAAAACACAATAACCCAGTATATCAACCTTCTGTCTGTCTCCTCTCTGTACTGATGGAGTAAAACGTCTCCTCTAGTCTGTCTGTACTGATGGAGTAAAACACAATAACCCAGTATATCAACCTTCTGTCCTCTCTGATGTCTCCTCTAGTCTGTACTGATGGAGTAAAACACAATAACCCAGTATATCAGCCTTCTGTCCTCTCTGACGTAAATAACCCAGTATATCAACCTTCTGTCCTCTCTGTCCTCTAGTCTGTACTGATGGAGTGTATATCAGCCTTCTGTCCTCTCTGACGTCTCCTCTAGTCTGTACTGATGGAGTAAAACACAATAACCCAGTATATCAGCCTTCTGTCCTCTCTGACGTCTCCTCTAGTCTGTACTGATGGAGTAAAACACAATAACCCAGTATATCAACCTTCTGTCCTCTCTGATGTCTCTAGTCTGTACTGATGGAGTAAAACACAATAACCCAGTATATCAGCCTTCTGTCCTCTCTGACGTCTCCTCTAGTCTGTACTGATGGAGTAAAACACAATAACCCAGTATATCAACCTTCTGTCCTGATGTCTCTGGCCTTTAGTCTGTCCTCTCTGATGTCTCCTCTAGTCTGTACTGATGAAAAACACAATAACCCAGTATATCAGCCTTCTGTCCTCTCTGACGTCTCCCTCTAGTCTGTACTGTCTGTATCACTGATGGAGTAAAACACAAACATATCAACCTTCTGTCCTCTCTGTCCTCTAGTCTGTATATCAGTATATCAGCCTTCTGTCCTCTCTGACGTCTCCTCTAGTCTGTACTGATGGAGTAAACACAATGTATATCAACCTCTGTCTGACGTCTCCCCTCTAGTCTGTACTGATGGAGTAAAACACAATAACCCAGTATATCAACCTTCTGTCCTCTGACGTCTCCTCTAGTCTGTACTGATGGAGTAAAACACAATAACCCAGTATATCAGCCTTCTGTCCTCTCTGATGTCTCCTCTAGTCTGTACTGATGAGTAAAACACAATAACCCAGTATATCAACCTTCTGTCCTCTCTGACGTCTCCTCTAGTCTGTACTGATGGAGTAAAACACAATAACCCAGTATATCAACCTTCTGTCCTCTCTGACGTCTCCTCTAGTCTGTACTGATGGAGTAAAACACAATAACCCAGTATATCAGCCTTCTGTCCTCTCTGACGTCTCCTCTAGTCTGTACTGATGGAGTAAAACACAATAACCCAGTATATCAGCCTTCTGTCCTCTCTGACGTGGAGTAAAACTCCTCTAGTCTGTACTGATGGAGTAAAACACAATAACCCAGTATATCAACCTTCTGTCCTCTCTGACGTCTCCTCTAGTCTGTACTGATGGAGTAAAACACAATAACCCAGTATATCAGCCTTCTGTCCTCTCTGACGTCTCCTCTAGTCTGTACTGATGGAGTAAAACACAATAACCCAGTATATCAGCCTTCTGTCCTCTCTGACGTCTCCTCTAGTCTGTACTGATGGAGTAAAACACAATAACCCAGTATATCAACCTTCTGTCCTCTCTGACGTCTCCTCTAGTCTGTACTGATGGAGTAAAACACAATAACCCAGTATATCAGCCTTCTGTCCTCTCTGAAGTCTGTACTGATGGAGTAAAACACAATAACCCAGTATATCAACCTTCTGTCCTCTCTGACGTCTCTCTAGTCTGTACTGATGGAGTAAAACACAATAACCCAGTATATCAGCCTTCTGTCCTCTCTGACGTCTCCTCTAGTCTGTACTGATGGAGTAAAACACAATAACCCAGTATATCAGCCTTCTGTCCTCTCTGACGTCTCCTCTAGTCTGTACTGATGGGAGTAAAACACAATAACCCAGTATATCAACCTTCTGTCCTCTCTGAGTCCTCTAAATGGAGTAAAACACAATAACCCAGTATATCAGCCTTCTGTCCTCTCTGACGTCTCCTCTAGTCTGTACTGATGGAGTAAAACACAATAACCCAGTATATCAGCCTTCTGTCCTCTCTGACGTCTCCTCTAGTCTGTACTGATGGAGTAAAACACAATAACCCAGTATATCAACCTTCTGTCCTCTGATGTCTCACTCTAGTCTGTACTGATGGAGTAAAACACAATAACCCAGTATATCAGCCTTCTGTCCTCTCTGACGTCTCCTCTAGTCTGTACTGATGGAGTAAAACACAATAACCCAGTATATCAACCTTCTGTCCTCTCTGATGTCTGTACTGATGGAGTAAAACACAATAACCCAGTATATCAGCCTTCTGTCCTCTCTGACGTAGTCTGTACTGATGGAGTAAAACACAAAACCCAGTATATCAACCTTCTGTCCTCTCTGATGTCTCCTCTAGTCTGTACTGATGGAGTAAAACACACAATAACCCAGTATATCAAACTTCTGTCCTCTCTGAAGTCTGTACTGATGGAGTAAAACACAATAACCCAGTATATCAGCCTTCTGTCCTCTCTGACGTCTCCTCTAGTCTGTACTGATGGAGTAAAACACAATAACCCAGTATATCAGCCTTCTGTCCTCTCTGACGTCTCTCTAGTCTGTACTGATGGAGTAAAACACAATAACCCAGTATATCAACCTTCTGTCCTCTCTGACGTCTCCTCTAGTCTGTACTGATGGAGTAAAACACAATAACCCAGTATATCAGCCTTCTGTCCTCTCTGACGCTCCTCTAGTCTGTACTGATGGAGTAAAACACAATAACCCAGTATAACACAGTCTGTACTGATGGAGTAAAACACAATAACCCAGTATATCAGCCTTCTGTCCTCTCTGACGTCACCTCCTCTAGTCTGTACTGATGGAGTAAAACACAATAACCCAGTATATCAACCTTCTGTCCTCTCTGACGTCAGTCTGTACTGATGGAGTAAAACACAATAACCCAGTATATCAGCCTTCTGTCCTCTCTGATGTCTCCTCTAGTCTGTACTGATGGAGTAAAACACAATAACCCAGTATATCAACCTTCTGTCCTCTCTGATGTCTCCTCTAGTCTGTACTCATGGAGTAAAACACAATCCCAGTATATCAGCCTTCTGTCCTCTCTGACGTCTCCTCTAGTCTGTACTGATGGAGTAAAACACAATAACCCAGTATATCAGCCTTCTGTCCTCTCTGACGTCTGTACCACAATGTCTGTATGTATGGGAGTAAAACACAATAACCCAGTATATCAGCCTTCTGTCCTCTCTGATGTCTCCTCTAGTCTGTACTGATGGAGTAAAACACAATAACCCAGTATATCAACAACCTTCTGTCCTCTCTGACGTCTCCTCTAGTCTGTACTGATGGAGTAAAACACAATAACCCAGTATATCAACCTTCTGTCCTCTCTGATGTCTCCTCTAGTCTGTACTGATGGAGTAAAACACAATAACCCAGTATATCAACCTTCTGTCCTCTCTGACGTCTCCTCTAGTCTGTACTGATGGAGTAAAACACAATAACCCAGTATATCAGCCTTCTGTCCTCTCTGATGTCTCCTCTAGTCTGTACTGATGGAAAAACACAATAACCCAGTATATCAACCTTCTGTCCTCTCTGATGTCTCCTCTAGTCTGTACTGATGGAGTAAAACACAATAATTAGTCTGACATCTCTCTCTAGTCTGTACTGATGGAGTAAAACACAATAACCCAGTATATCAGCCTTCTGTCCTCTCTGACGTCTCCTCTAGTCTGTACTGATGGAGTAAAACACAATAACCCAGTATACAACCTTCTGACGTCCCTCTAGTCTGTAGTCTCCTCTAGTCTGTACTGATGGAGTAAAACACAATAACCCAGTATATCAGCCTTCTGTCCTCTCTGACGTCTCCTCTAGTCTGTACTGATGGAGTAAAACACAATAACCCAGTATATCAGCCTTCTGTCCTCTCTGACGTCTCCTCTAGTCTGTACTGATGGAGTTAAACACAATAACCCAGTATATCAACCTTCTGTCCTCTCTGACGTCTCCACAATAACTATATCAACCTTCTGTCTGTACTGATGGAGTAAAACACAATAATATCAACCAGTATATCATGGAGTAAAACCTTCTGTCCTCTCTGACTCCTCTAGTCTGTACTGATGGAGTCACAATGTATATCAGCCTTCTGTCCTCTCTGATCTCCTCTAGTCTGTACTGATGGAAAAACACAATAACCCAGTATATCAGCCTTCTGTCCTCTCTGACGTCTCCTCTAGTCTGTACTGATGGAGTAAAACACAATAACCCAGTATATCAGCCTTCTGTCCTCTCTGACGTCTCCTCTAGTCTGTACTGATGGAGTAAAACACAATAACCCAGTATATCAGCCTTCTGTCCTCTCTGACGTCTCCTCTAGTCTGTACTGATGGAGTAAAACACAATAACCCAGTATATCAACCTTCTGTCCTCTCTGATGTCTCCTCTAGTCTGTACTGATGGAGTAAAACACAATAACCCAGTATATCAACCTTCTGTCCTCTCTGACATCTCCTCTAGTCTGTACTGATGGAGTAAAACACAATAACCCAGTATATCAGCCTTCTGTCCTCTCTGATTCTGTACTGATGGAGTAAAACACAATAACCCAGTATATCAGCCTTCTGTCCTCTCTGACGTCTCCTCTAGTCTGTACTGATGGAGTAAAACACAATAACCCAGTATATCAACCTTCTGTCCTCTCTGATGTCTCCTCTAGTCTGTACTGATGGAGTAAAACACAATAACCCAGTATATCAGCCTTCTGTCCTCTCTGACGTCTCCTCTAGTCTGTACTGATGGAGTAAAACACAATAACCCAGTATATCAGCCTTCTGTCCTCTCTGACGTCTCCTCTAGTCTGTACTGATGGAGTAAAACACAATAACCCAGTATATCAGCCTTCTGTCCTCTCTGACGTCTCCTCTAGTCTGTACTGATGGAGTAAAACACAATAACCCAGTATATCAACCTTCTGTCCTGACGTCTCCTCTAGTCTGTACTGATGGAGTAAAACACAATAACCCAGTATATCAGCCTTCTGTCCTCTCTGAGTCTCCTCTAGTCTGTACTGATGGAGTAAAACACAATAACCCAGTATATCAGCCTTCTGTCCTCTCTGACGTCTCTCTAGTCTGTACTGATGGAGTTAAACACAATAGCCCAGTATATCAACCTTCTGTCCTCTCTGACGTCTCCTCTAGTCTGTACTGATGGAGTAAAACACAATAACCCAGTATATCAACCTTCTGTCCTCTCTGATGTCTCCTCTAGTCTGTACTGATGGAGTAAAACACAATAACCCAGTATATCAACCTTCTGTCCTCTCTGACTCCTCTAGTCTGTACTGGGAGTAAAAACACAATAACCCAGTATATCAGCCTTCTGTCCTCTCTGACGTCTCCCCTCTAGTCTGTACTGATGGAGTAAAACACAATAACCCAGTATATCAACCTCCTCTAGTCTGTACTGATGGAGTAAAACACAATAACCCAGTATGCCTTCTGTCCTCTCTGACGTCTCCTCTAGTCTGTACTGATGGAGTAAAACACAATAACCCAGTATATCACCCTTCTGATGTCTCTCTAGTCTGTACTGATGGAGTAAAACACAATAACCCAGTATATCAGCCTTCTGTCCTCTCTGATGTCTGTACCACAATAACCCAGTATATCAGCCTTCTGTCCTCTCTGACGTCTCCTCTAGTCTGTACTGATGGAGTAAAACACAATAACCCAGTATATCAACCTTCTGTCCTCTCTGATGTCTCCTCTAGTCTGTACTGATGGAGTAAAACACAATAACCCAGTATATCAACCTTCTGTCCTCTCTGACGTCTCCTCTAGTCTGTACTGATGGAGTAAAACACACAACCCAGTATATCAACCTTCTGTCCTCTCTGATGTCTCCTCTAGTCTGTACTGATGGAGTAAAACACAATAACCCAGTATATCAACCTTCTGTCCTCTCTGATGTCTCCTCTAGTCTGTACTGATGGAGTAAAACACAATAACCCAGTATATCAACCTTCTGTCCTCTCTGACATCTCCTCTAGTCTGTACTGATGGAGTAAAACACAATAACCCAGTATATCAACCTTCTGTCCTCTCTGACGTCTCCTCTAGTCTGTACTGATGGAGTAAAACACAATAACCCAGTATATCAGCCTTCTGTCTTTCCTCAAACACCAACCACAACTCTGACATATCACAGGTTTTCAAGCCTCACTCCAATCCTGTTGGTTTCCACACATTTAATGTTGATGTTGGGAGAGTGTCTATTGTAAAGGCCAGGATTGAATTAGCTGGTGGATTTTTGGATAATGTGTCATTTAAAGGTAATGAGCCGATAGATGCAGCGTTTACAGTGAATGTGGTCTCCACGAACGCTGTTACGTTGCCTTTAAAACGTGCATTGCCCACAAAGCGGCATCGGATGGAATTCCGGCCAAAGTGCGTGCATCTACCACCCACTGGTTTTCAATACCACCAACAAAAGCAGCATATCACACTATTTAAGTTACATCACAATATTTATTTCTCAAATACATTATTAATCGGGAGACATTCAAAAAAACAAATTCATTACAATATGACGTGTCATGAAAAAGTTAAAAAGCATTCTAGTACCTAGAATTTTGATGAACTGTTTGTGCCCAGCTCTCTACACAAAGCTGCACAAGAAGAGTCAATTAGTTTTATTCAACTGGTCACTGTCTATGTTCTAACCAGGCCAGCTGCAGGAGAGGGGCAGAGAGATCTAAACTAGGACACTAGAGTGGCCTGTCTCTCTTCAGCTATGTCACTACACAGATCATCCAACTGTACAGCCAACCATGTGCCATCTCTCTAGCGCAGGACTTCACAAACTAGGTCCTGGGGTTTGCCCTGGCACTGGACAGCTGATTCAAATAACCAACTCATTGTCAAGCTTTATTTGAATCTGCTGTGTAGTGCCAGTGCAAACCAAACGAGACGTGCACTCAAGGAGGGGGCCCCAGGACCTCTGGAAACCCTGCTCTGGAAGATGTCTCCTCAAACCAACTATTGTCTGGCCCAAGGATTGTCATAGTCGTCTGGGCTAAACAGCTGACTCAAGACGAAGTTGAAGATGGAGATATGTAACACAGTTATAAGACATTATGAACATAGGCCAGACCACATACAAAGAAAAAAAAATCACTATATATATATATATATATATATATAATTTTTACATTAATAAATTAATACTGCCAGTGAAAAAAAAAAAAAACGACAACATTATTTACTGTACCAAGAAAACTTGCTGAAAATCTCTACGATACACTATATATACAAAAGTATGCGGACAACTCTTCAATTGAGTGGATTTGGCTATTTCAGCCACACCCGTTGCTGACAGGTCGAGCAGACATCCATGCAATCTCCATAGACAAACATTGGCAGTAGAATGGCCTTACTGAAGAGCTCAGTGACTTTCAACGTGGCACCATCATAGGATGCCACCTTTCCAACAAGTCAGTTCGACAACTTTCTGCCCTGCTGGAGCTGCCCGCGTCAACTATAAGTGCTGTTATTGTGAAATGGAAACATCTAGGAACATCGATGGCTCAACCGCGAAGTGGTAGGCCACACAAGTTCCAGAATGGGACTGCCGAGTGCTGGAGTGCGTAGATGCCACACAAAAATCGCCTGCCCTCTGTTGCAACATTCACAACCGAGTTCCAAGCTGCCTCTGGAAGCAACGTCAGCACAAGAACTGTTCGTCAGGAGCTTCATGAAATGGGTTTCCATGGTCGAGCAGCCGCACACAAGCGTAAGATCACCATGCGCAATGTCAAGAGTCGGCTGGAGTGGTGTAAAGCTCGCAAACATTGGACTCTAGAGCAGTGGACATGCGTTCTCTAGAGTGATGAATCTGGCTGTCCGACAGACGAATCTGGGTTTGGTGGATGCCAGGAGAACGCTACCTGCCAGTGCAAACTGTGAAGTTTGGTGGAGGAGGAATAATGGTCTGGCGCTGTATTTCATGGTTCGGGCTAGGCCCCTTAGTTCCAGTGAAGGGAAATCATAACGCTAGAGCATACAATGACATTCTAGACGATTCTGTACTTCCAACTTTGTGGCAACAGTTTGGGGAAGGCCCTTTCCTGTTTCAGCATGACAATGCCCCCGTGCACAAAGCAAGTTCCATACAGAAATGGTTTGTCAAGATCAGTGTGGAAGAACTTGACTGGCCTGCACAGAGCCCTGACCTCAACCCCATCGAACACCTTTGGGATGAATTGGAATGCCAGGCCTCATCACCTAACATCAGTGCCCGACCTCACTAATGCTTTTGTGAGGTCGGGCACAGCAAGTCCCCACAGCAATGTTCCAACATCTAGTGAAAAGCCTTCCCAGTAGAGTGGAGGCTGTTATTGCAGCAAAGAGGGGACCAACTCCATATTGATGCCCATGATTTTGGAATGAGATGCTCCGTGAGCAGGCGTCCACATACTTTTGGTCATGTAGTGTAGTTTGAAACACAATGTTAGGTGTGTGGAAGCACCACACAGCACTATGGTTAACCTCAAGAAAAATATTACCACATCAAAACTTCCGTCAACCACTTACCACAACATTGATCAACCAAATACTGTCAGATGATACATTTGTGGATATAGTTCATTCACATAAACAGTTGGCTTTGACACTGATTATAAAAATGGTCTTGTCACAAATACCATTAAAAATGTCATTGATGCTAGGTTTACTAGGCACAGTTACCACAAACTTACAGTAGGTTCGCTGTTATGATTCAAATGAAAGAGATGAGAGGCATTGCTTTGAGTTCCACACTTGCTGAAATGTTTAGCTGTTTCTAGGTTATGACAGTTGGCATAAAGTAAAAATGACAAGTATAGGAGTTTTAGAAAGCCTGGGGTTCTTTCAGTTCTGAATCTAGGATTCCTAACTTGAGTTCAGGGTTCATGGTTTCAGTTTGAGGTCCATGTTTTGTGTTCATGTTTTGACTGCGTTTGTAAGTTGAGTTCTGGGTTTTCAGTTCAGTTGTAGTGTGTCGAGAGCCCAGGTGTTGGTGGTTGTAGTGTGTGTGTGTGTGTGGGGGGGGGGGGGGGGGGGGGGGCATCTAGAGGTGTGTGTCTGTGAACATGGTGTGTTCCTTCCTCACAGAGCTGAAGGCTTTGATGGCTTCCACAAATTCATCATCCTCCACATACTGCAACAGAAACAACAACATGGTTAGGAGATCATATAATGGAACACAATCTGAGATCATCAGTGGGATTTAAGCATTATATTGTATGACTTTCTACTCCTCCCACCTCCTCCCCCTCTCACCAGTCCAGAGTTGTCCTCTCTCCTTTCCCTTTCCCACCTCTCACCAGTCCAGAGTTGTCCCCTCTCCTACCCCTTTCCCACCTCTCACCAGTCCAGAGTTGTCCCCTCTTCTACCCCTTTCCCACCTCTCACCAGTCCAGAGTTGTCCCCTCTCCTACCCCTTTCCCACCTCTCACCAGTCCAGAGTTGTCCCCTCTCCTACCCCTTTCCCACCTCTCACCAGTCCAGAGTTGTCCCTCTCCTACCCCTTTCCCACCTCTCACCAGTCCAGAGTTGTCCCCTCTCCTACCCCTTTCCCACCTCTCACCAGTCCAGAGTTGTCCCCTCTCCTACCCCTTTCCCACCTCTCACCAGTCCAGAGTTGTGTCCCCTCTCCTACACCGTTCCCACCTCTCACCAGTCCAGAGTTGTGCCCCCTCTCCTACCCCTTTCCCACCTCTCACCAGTCCAGAGTTGTCCCCTCTCCTACCCCTTTCCCACCTCTCACCAGTCCAGAGTTGTGTCCCCTCTCCTACACCGTTCCCACCTCTCACCAGTCCAGAGTTGTGTCCCCTCTCCTACACCGTTCCCACCTCTCACCAGTCCAGAGTTGTGTCCCCTCTCCTACCCCTTTCCCACCTCTCACCAGTCCAGAGTTGTGTCCCCTCTCCTACACCGTTCCCACCTCTCACCAGTCCAGAGTTGTGTCCCTCTCCTACCCCCTTTCCCACCTCTCACCAGTCCAGAGTTGTGTCCCTCTCCTACACCGTTCCCACCTCTCACCAGTCCAGAGTTGTGTCCCCTCTCCTACCCCTTTCCCACCTCTCACCAGTCCAGAGTTGTGTCCCCTCTCCTACCCCTTTCCCACCTCTCACCAGTCCAGAGTTGTGTCCCCTCTCCTACCCCTTTCCCACCTCTCACCAGTCCAGAGTTGTGTCCCCTCTCCTACCCCTTTCCCACCTCTCACCAGTCCAGAGTTGTCCCCTCTCCTACCCCTTTCCCACCTCTCACCAGTCCAGAGTTGTCCCCTCTTCTACCCCTTTCCCACCTCTCACCAGTCCAGAGTTGTCCCCTCTCCTACCCCTTTCCCACCTCTCACCAGTCCAGAGTTGTCCCCTCTCCTACCCCTTTCCCACCTCTCACCAGTCCAGAGTTGTCCCCTCTCCTACCCCTTTCCCACCTCTCACCAGTCCAGAGTTGTCCCCTCTCCTACCCCTTTCCCACCTCTCACCAGTCCAGAGTTGTCCCCTCTCCTACCCCTTTCCCCACCTCTCACCAGTCCAGAGTTGTCCCCTCCCTACCCCTTTCCCACCTCTCACCAGTCCAGAGTTGTGTCCCCTCTCCTACACCGTTCCCACCTCTCACCAGTCCAGAGTTGTGTCCCCTCTCCTACCCCTTTCCCACTTCTCACCAGTCCAGAGTTGTGTCCCCTCTCCTACCCCTTTCCCACCTCTCACCAGTCCAGAGTTGTCCCCTCTCCTACCCCTTTCCCACCTCTCACCAGTCCAGAGTTGTCCCCTCTCCTACCCCTTTCCCACCTCTCACCAGTCCAGAGTTGTCCCCTCTCCTACCCCTTTCCCATCTCTCACCAGTCCAGAGTTGTGTCCCCTCTCCTACCCCTTTCCCACCTCTCACCAGTCCAGAGTTGTCCCCTCTCCTACCCCTTTCCCACCTCTCACCAGTCCAGAGTTGTGTCCCCTCTCCTACCCCTTTCCCACCTCTCACCAGTCCAGAGTTGTGTCCCCTCTCCTACACCGTTCCCACCTCTCACCAGTCCAGAGTTGTGTCCCCTCTCCTACCCCATTCCCACCTCTCACCAGTCCAGAGTTGTGTCCCCTCTCCTACCCCTTTCCCACCTCTCACCAGTCCAGAGTTGTGTCCCCTCTCCTACACCATTCCCACCTCTCACCAGTCCAGAGTTGTGTCCCCTCTCCTACACCGTTCCCACCTCTCACCAGTCCAGAGTTGTGTCCCCTCTCCTACCCCTTTCCCACCTCTCACCAGAGTTGTGTACCCCTCCTTCCCAGTCCAGAGTCGTGTCCCTCCCCCTCTCACCAGTCCAGAGTCGTGTCCCTCCCCCTCTCACCAGCCCAGAGTCTTGTCCTCCCTCCCCCATCAGAGACTTCCTGTCCTGTTCGATCAGCTGACTGACGCTGCGGTGCAGGGAGTTCTGGGAGTAGGCGTGGCTGAGCTGTGATTGGCTGGGCACTCGGAGGACCGACATGGGGCTGAACCGTGAGCCTCCGCCCACAATCTTACTGTCCGTCAGGCCCTGGGGGGGTGATGGGTAACAGGAAGTAGAGGTGGATGAAATGCAATGATATACCGACCGTCATCAACACAATCATCAGTCACATACCAATACAATAGAAGTATCCCACATACTAAAACATTAACCCACCCAACAGTAGAATAGAAGTATCCCACATACTAAAACATTAACCCACCCACCAGTAGAATAGAAGTATCCCACATACTAAAACATTAACCCACCCACCAGTAGAATAGAAGTATCCCACATACTAAAACATTAACCCACCCACCAGTAGAATAGAAGTATCCCACATACTAAAACATTAACCCACCCACCAGTAGAATAGAAGTATCCCACATACTAAAACCTTAACCCACCCACCAGTAGAATAGAAGTATCCCACATACTAAAACATTAACCCACCCACCAGTAGAATAGAAGTATCCCACATACTAAAACAGTATGTCACACACCAAGAGACACACGACCCACATGTCCACATGAAATGGTCATTGCTAACCATTAATGTGTACATTCTAAACAGAAGGACAAGGGCAGGCACAGCTGAATCAAGAATCACCCAAATCATCTCACCCTCCAGGAAAAATCAGTGACACCAGTTGATTGTAAACGTGTTAGTCTGAGACTCAAATCATGCATGCATCCATTTGGGGTTATAGGGTGGTACATGCACACTCTCTCATCCTGCCAAGTGTGTAAGGGTTAGTGGGATGCATGCACACTCCCTTTCCCCCTTAACCAGTCAATAAGGTTGTATACAGTAGGGTGCATGCACACTCCCTTTCCCCCTTAACCAGTCAATAAGGTTGTATACAGTAGGGTGCATGCACACTCCCTTTCCCCCTTAACCAGTCAATAAGGTTGTATACAGTAGGGTGCATGCACACTCCCTTTCCCCCTTAACCAGTCAATAAGGTTGTATACAGTAGGGTGCATGCACACTCCCTTTCCCCCTTAACCAGTCAATAAGGTTGTATACAGTAGGGTGCATGCACACTCCCCTTAACCAGTCAATAAGGTTGTATACAGTAGGATGCATGCACACTCCCTTTCCCCCTTAACCAGTCAATAAGGTTGTATACAGTAGGATGCATGCACACTCCCTATCCCCCTTAAACAGTCAATAAGGTTGTATACAGTAGGATGCATGCACACTCCCTTTCCCCCTTAACCAGTCAATAAGGTTGTATACAGTAGGATGCATGCACACTCCCTTTCCCCCTTAACCAGTCAATAAGGTTGTATACAGTAGGATGCATGCACACTCCCTTTTATCCCTTAACCAGTCAATAAGGTTGTATACAGTAGGATGCATGCACACTCCCTTTCCCCCTTAACCAGTCAATAAGGTTGTATACAGTAGGATGCATGCACACTCCCTTTTATCCCTTAACCAGTCAATAAGGTTGTATACAGTAGGATGCATGCACACTCCCTATCCCCCTTAACCAGTCAATAAGGTTGTATACAGTAGGGTGCATGCACACTCCCTTTCCCCCTTAACCAGTCAATAAGGTTGTATACAGTATGATGCATGCACACTCCCTTTTATCCCTTAACCAGTCAATAAGGTTGTATACAGTAGGATGCATGCACACTCCCTTTCCCCCTTAACCAGTCAATAAGGTTGTATACAGTAGGATGCATGCACACTCCCTTTTATCCCTTAACCAGTCAATAAGGTTGTATAAAGTAGGATGCATGCACACTCCCTTTTATCCCTTAACCAGTCAATAAGGTTGTATACAGTAGGGTGCATGCACACTCCCTTTTATCCCTTAACCAGTCAATAAGGTTGTATACAGTAGGATGCATGCACACTCCCTT
The DNA here is from genome assembly GCF_034236695.1 of Oncorhynchus nerka. Taxonomy (NCBI): domain Eukaryota; kingdom Metazoa; phylum Chordata; class Actinopteri; order Salmoniformes; family Salmonidae; genus Oncorhynchus; species Oncorhynchus nerka. Next base: position 66,624,260 of record NC_088413.1, read on the forward strand.
TTATCCCTTAACCAGTCAATAAGGTTGTATACAGTAGGGTGCATGCACACTCCCTTTTATCCCTTAACCAGTCAATAAGGTTGTATACAGTAGGATGCATGCACACTCCCTTTTATCCCTTAACCAGTCAATAATGTTGTATACAGTAGGACAGGGGTGTCAAAGTCAAATGGACGGAGGGCCAAATAAAAAAATCAGCTACAAGACGAGGGCCGGACTGTTCGAATGTTCATTGAAAAATTTTTAAATGACGCATATAGTCTAGTGAACCTAATTGAACCTACTGAAAACCTAACAAATATATTACAATATGATCAGATAAATAAAGCAATATTTTCTTATGGCTCTGTCAGTAATCTTTAATTTTCAACAGACACAAAAGACAAATTTCCTTTATATAAATATCCCCATAACATGAACATTAAATGAAAGAAACCGGTATTCAAGGCACCATCAGTAGACTATATTTTCTATTTTAGCAAAAGTGGGCTAAATTTACTTCAAAGAAAAACAATAATAGCAATTTTCTATCATCCACTCAACTGAAATATTTTTAAATATAATTGGATTGAAATACAAAAAAATAAAGTGCAAAAATCTATTAATCAAAAACAACACTTTGTTTAAGGAGAAGTAACATGCAGTGAAAACAAATATTAAATTTTAACTTTTAAACTTGAACTGAGTAAAACTCTAAATATGTGATTGCACAGTAATGTTCACTTGTTTGAGGTTGAGGGTGATACTTGGTGGTGTCCCATCTTTTCCACAAGTTCATCAATGTTCGGGTAAGGCTCTGAGCTGAAGAAATCCTCAGAATTGAGTGGAGGTGTTCAGCAGTAAGTCGACTTCTGTGTGATGTTTTGTTCAGGTTCATCAAAGAAAACAGTTGTTCACACAGGTATGTGCTGCCAAACATAGACAACGTTTGAGCAGCCTGGATGCGCAGCTGGGGCATTGTGCCGGGAGGAAACGGGCGAACTCCGCAGCACCCACTGCCGCATATTTTGCCCTCAGTGCATCATTGCATTGGAGGTCAATCAACTCCATTTGGAGGTTTGGTGGTGAGCTTTCCACGTCAACAGCAAATGGGTTACCGAGCAGTTCCAACCTGCTTTTTTGTGCTTCAAAGTCAGCAAATCGGCGTCGAAAGTCAGCGGCAAGCATACCTATTTTATCAGCCAACTGTGTGCTCGGGAACGCACTGGTAGAGAGCTTCTCTTTCATGGTCTGGCAGCTGGGAAAGTGGCTCAAATTTTCTTTCCGCATCTGCGTCTCCCACAGAGTCAGTTTGGTTTTAAATGCCTTCACTGTACTGTACATATCAGAGATGACACGATCCCGACCCTGCAGCTGCAAGTTTATTGCATTCAGATGACTCGTAATGTCACACAGAAAAGCCATTTCACACAGAAACATTTCGTCTCGGAGTTGTGTTGTGTCTTTCCCTTTGCTGTCCAAGAACAGACAAATCTCCTCACGAAGCTCGAAACATCTTTGAAGCACCTTTCCCTGGCTTAGCCATCGCACCTCTGTGTGATAAGGCAAATCACCATGCTCCGTTTCTAACTCCGTCAGAAATGCCTTGAACTGGCGGTGATTCAAACCTTTGGCTCTGATAAAGTTAACTGTGCGCGTGATGATGCTCATTACATGCTCCATTTTCAAGGCTTTACCGCACAACGCTTCCTGGTGTATGATACAATGATAAGCTGTCAGCTCACCTGTCGCGTTTTCCTCTTGCATCTTTTCCCGTATCTTCGCCACCAGTCCGCTCCTGTGTCCACACATCGCAGGTGCTCCGTCCGGTGTCAAACCCACGAGTTTTTCCCAAGGCAGCTCCATCTCATTTACACATCTTGACACCTCTTCATACAAATCATGCCCCGTAGTTGTGCCATGCATAGGACGTAAAGCCAAAAACTCCTCTGTCACGCTTAGGTTGGAGTCCACTCCGCGGATGAAAATTGACAACTGGGCAATGTCAGAAATGTCGGTGCTCTCATCCACAGCCAAGGAATATGCAATAAAATCTTTTCCCTTTTTCACAAGCTGCTCTTTTAGATTGATGGACAACTGGTCTACTCTCTCGGCAATGGTGTTTCTGCTCAGACTCACATTTAAAAAGAGTTGCCTTTTTTCTGGGCAAACTTCGTCACAAACTTTAATCATGCAGTTTTTGATGAAATCCCCCTCCGTAAATGGCCGGGCTGATTTAGCGATCTCTTCTGCCAAAATAAAACTGGCCTTGACAGCAGCCTGGCCTTGTGATTTGGCTTTTTTTGAACAGAGCCTGTCGAGATTTGAGGCCTCGTTTTAATTCCTCTGCCTTTTGTAGCCTTTGTTCCATGTCCATATTCTTGTTTTTGTCCGCGTGTTTCGTTTCATAATGTCGTCTCAGATTATACTCTTTCAGTACCGCCACACTTTCTCCACACAGAAGACACACAGGTTTTCCAGCTACCTTCGTGAACATATACTCCGACTCCCACCTTGTTTGAAACCCCCGGTTCTCAGTATCCACCTTCCGTTTTGCCATTTTTGATGGGTATCTGAAAGTTAATTTTACTGTGATGCTGACGACTGCTGTGCCAATAAATATTGAAATGAAGCAGCCTACTGCTCGGTGCGTCACCTTTGCATTGTGGGAAATGTAGTATTGGTGCGTGTAAAAGATCTGCGGGCTGCCGGCTTGCTGCGGGCCGGTTCTAATAATAAATCAAGATCATCCCAGGGGCCGTAAAAAACCTTCTTGCGGGCCGGATGTGGCCCGCGGGCCTTGACTCTGACATATGTGCAGTAGGATGCATGCACACTCCCTTTTATCCCTTAACCAGTCAATAAGGTTGTATACAGTAGGGTGCATGCACACTCCCTATCCCCCTTAACCAGTCAATAAGGTTGTATACAGTAGGGTGCATGCACACTCCCTATCCCCCTTAAACAGTCAATAAGGTTGTATACAGTAGGATGCATGCACACTCCCTTTCCCCCTTAACCAGTCAATAAGGTTGTATACAGTAGGATGCATGCACACTCCCTTTCCCCCTTAACCAGTCAATAAGGTTGTATACAGTAGGGTGCATGCACACACTCTCTCCCCTCCTACCTCATAGTTCATAGTGTAGCTCTTTAGAGTCACGTTGCTGTCCTCTAGACAGTCTGTTACCGTATCAAACTGCTGGGGCAGAGGCAGTGTGTGACACATCAGCTATGTGTGTGAGTTTGCAGTGCGTGTCAACTTTAGAGGAGGATATATACATACGGGCCATAACGGTGTTGAGCACACACGTGTTAACCACACACGTGTTAACAAAATGTAGAACAGGGATCATCAGCTAGATTCAGCTGCAGGGCAATGTTTTTCTTGAGCGGAAGATCAGGGGGCCGGAACCTAATTACAATTTGCACACTGCAAATTGACCACAAGAAGCCCAAGCAGATATAATATTTGACTAAAACATAATAATTTGTATCTCTATTATGTGTGGGAATAGCTGGAAAAAGATTTCCAAAATTAAAATCACTTGGAGCTGATTTGCTGGTGTTTTTAGTCTTTTATGTCCAACAATAAAAAAACGAATAAATATATATATTTTGGTAACACTTTACTTGGCACCCAGCGTCATAACAGCTGACAACCTGTCATAACCTGTTATATGGTCATAACCATGTCATAACAGCTGACAACCTGTCATAACCTGTTATATGGTCATAACCATGTCACAACAGCTGACAACCTGTCATAACCTGTTATATGGTCATAACCATGTCACAACAGCTGACAACCTGTCATAACCTGTTATATGGTTTATAACACTGTCACAACAGCTGACAACCTGTCATAACCTGTTATATGGTCATAACCATGTCACAACAGCTGACAACCTGTCATAACCTGTTATATGGTCATAACCATGTCACAACAGCTGACAACCTGTCATAACCTGTTATATGGTCATAACCATGTCACAACAGCTGACAACCTGTCATAACCTGTTATATGGTCATAACCATGTCACAACAGCTGACAACCTGTCATAACCTGTTATATGGTCATAACCATGTCACAACAGCTGACAACCTGTCATAACCTGTTATATGGTCATAACCATGTCACAACAGCTGACAAGCTGTCATAACCTGTTATATGGTTTATAACACTGTCATTACCCATATATTTAGACCTGCTGCGACATGTGTTATTTTATGGCTGGCTATGACACCTACATAAGAGTGTCGAAACCCACATTTATGTTCCTGAAATCTGCTCCTGCATTCATCCCAGTCATCAGAAACAGAGCATTGGAATAGGTGCATGTCTGACATCAGCGTGTGCACAATTACATGATCATTTAATATGGTCAATTAAAAAAAATGTATACATAACAAACATACTGTGTGCTATGGTGTAATGGAATGTTTTGCCTTGTGTGGTAGGTTTTGTAGGTGTTATAACCAGCCATAAAATAACACAATATATGTCACAACAGGTGTAAATATGGGCCATGACAGTGTTATGACCATATTATCCTTCCAGACTCATATTAAACATCTCCAATCCAAAATTAAATCTAGAATCGGCTTTCTATTCCGCAACAACGCCTCCTTCACTCACGCCGCCAAACATACCCTAGTAAAACGGACTATCCTACCGATCCTTGACTTCGGCGATGTCATTTACAAAAATAGCCTCCAACACTCTTACTCAGCAAACTGGATGCAGTATATCACAGTGCCATCTGTTTTGTCACCAAAGCCCCATATAATACCCACCACTGCGACCTGTATGCTCTAATCGGCTGGCCCTCGCTACATATTCGTCGCCAGACCCACTGGCTCCAGGTCATCTATAAGTCTATGCTAGGTAAAGCTCCGCCTTATCTCAGCTCACTGGTCACAATAACAACACCCACCCGTAGCACGCGCTCCAGCAGGCATATCTCACTGCTCATCCCCAAAGCCAACACCTCTTTTGGCCGCCTTTCCTTCCAGTTCTCTGCTGCCAATGACTGGAACGAAAATGGCAAAAATCGCTGAAGCTGGAGACTTATATTTCCCTCACTAACTTTAAACATCAGCTATCTGAGCAGCAGCTGTACATAGCCCATCTGTAAATAGCCCATCCAGTCTACCTACCTCATCCCAATATTGTTTTTATTTACTTTTCTTCGCTTTTGCACACCAGTATTTCTACTTGCACATCATAATCTGCTCATTTATCACTCCAGTGTTAATTTGCTAAATTGTAATTACTTCGCTACTATGGCCTATTTATTGCCTACCTCCTCACGCCATTTGCACACACTGTATATAGACTTTATTTTCTTTCTTTCTATTGTGTTATTGACTGTACGCTTGTTTATTCCATGTGTAACTCTGTGTTGTTGTCTGTGTCGCACTGCTTTGCTTTATCTTGGCCAGGTCACAGTTGTAAATGAGAACGTGTTCTCAACTAGCTTACCTGGTTTAATAAAGGTGATTTTTAAAATGTATTATTGACATGGTTATTATGACATGGTTATTATGACATATTATGACATGGTTATTATGACATGGTTATTATGACATGGTTATTATGACATGGTTATTATGACATATTATGACATGGTTATTATGACATGGTTATTATGACATATTATGACATGGTTATTATGACATGGTTATTATGACATATTATGACATTTATTTATTTTATTTATTTCACCTTTATTTAACCAGGTAGGCAAGTTGAGAACAAGTTCTCATTTACAATTGCGACCTGGCCAAGATAAAGCAAAGCAGTTCGACAGATACAACGACACACATGGAGTAAAACAAACATACAGTCAATAATACAGTATAAACAAGTCTATATACAATGTGAGCAAATGAGGAGAGAAGGGAGGTAAAGGCAAAAAAGGCCATGGTGGCAAAGTAAATACAATATAGCAGGTAAAACACTGGAATGGTAGTTTTGCAATGGAAGAATGTGCAAAGTAGAAATAAAAATAATGGGGTGCAAAGGAGCAAAATAAATAAATAAATTAAATACAGTTGGGAAAGAGGTAGTTGTTTGGGCTAAATTATAGGTGGGCTATGTACAGGTGCAGTAATCTGTGAGCTGCTCTGACAGTTGGTGCTTAAAACTAGTGAGGGAGATAAGTGTTTCCAGTTTCAGAGATTTTTGTAGTTCGTTCCAGTCATTGGCAGCAGAGAACTGGAAGGAGAGGCGGCCAAAGAAAGAATTGGTTTTGGGGGTGACTAGAGAGATATACCTGCTGGAGCGTGTGCTACAGGTGGGATATGCTATGGTGACCAGCGAGCTGAGATAAGGGGGGACTTTACCTAGCAGGGTCTTGTAGATGACATGGAGCCAGTGGGTTTGGCGACGAGTATGAAGCGAGGGCCAGCCAACGAGAGCGTACAGGTCGCAATGGTGGGTAGTATATGGGGCTTTGGTGACAAAACGGATTGCACTGTGATAGACTGCATCCAATTTGTTGAGTAGGGTATTGGAGGCTATTTTGTAAATGACATCGCCAAAGTCGAGGATTGGTAGGATGGTCAGTTTTACAAGGGTATGTTTGGCAGCATGAGTGAAGGATGCTTTGTTGCGAAATAGGAAGCCAATTCTAGATTTAATTTTGGATTGGAGATGTTTGATATGGGTCTGGAAGGAGAGTTTACAGTCTAACCAGACACCTAAGTATTTGTAGTTGTCCACGTATTCTAAGTCAGAGCCGTCCAGAGTAGTGATGTTGGACAGGCGGGTAGGTGCAGGTAGCGATCGGTTGAAGAGCATGCATTTAGTTTTACTTGTATTTAAGAGCAATTGGAGGCCACGGAAGGAGAGTTGTATGGCATTGAAGCTTGCTTGGAGGGTTGTTAACACAGTGTCCAAAGAAGGGCCGGAAGTATACAGAATGGTGTCGTCTGCGTAGAGATGGATCAGAGACTCACCAGCAGCAAGAGCCACCTCATTGATGTATATAGAGAAGAGAGTCGGTCCAAGAATTGAACCCTGTGGCACCCCCATAGAGACTGCCAGAGGTCCGGACAGCAGACCCTCCAATTTGACACACTGACATCTATCAGAGAAGTAGTTGGTGAACCAGGTGAGGCAATCATTTGAGAAACCAAGGCTGTCGAGTCTGCCGATGAGGATGTGGTGATTGACAGAGTCGAAAGCCTTGGCCAGATCAATGAATACAGCTGCACAGTAATGTTTCTTATCGGTGGCGGTTAAGATATCGTTTAGGACCTTGAGCGTGGCTGAGGTGCACCCATGACCAGCTCTGAAACCAGATTGCATAGCAGAGAAGGTATGGTGAGATTCGAAATGGTCGGTAATCTGTTTGTTGACTTGGCTTTCGAAGACCTTAGAAAGGCATGGTAGGATAGATATAGGTCTATAGCAGTTTGGGTCAAGAGTGTCCCCCCCCCCTTTGAAGAGGGGATGACCGCAGCTGCTTTCCAATCTTTGGGAATCTCAGACGACACGAAAGAGAGGTTGAACAGGCTAGTAATAGGGGTGGCAACAATTTCGGCAGATAATTTTAGAAAGAAAGGGTCCAGATTGTCTAGCCCGGCTGATTTGTAGGGGTCCAGATTTTTCAGCTCTTTCAGAACATCAGCTGAACAGATTTGGGAGAAGGAGAAATGTGGAAGGCTTGGGCGAGTTGCTGTTGGGGGTGCAGTGCTGTTGACCGGGGTAGGAGTAGCCAGGTGGAAAGCATGGCCAGCCGTAGAAAAATGCTTATTGAAATTCTCAATTATGGTGGATTTATCAGTGGTGACAGTGTTTCCTATCTTCAGTGCAGTGGGCAGCTGGGAGGAGGTGTTCTTATTCTCCATGGACTTTACAGTGTCCCAGAACTTTTTTGAGTTAGTGTTGCAGGAAGCAAATTTCTGCTTGAAAAGCTAGCCTTGGCTTTTCTAACTGCCTGTGTATAGCGGTTTCTAGCTTCCTGAACAGCTGCATATCACGGGGCTGTTCGATGCTAATGCAGAACGCCATAGGATGTTTTTGTGTTGGTTAAGGGCAGTCAGGTCTGGGGAGAACCATGGGCTATATCTGTTCCTGGTTCTAAATTTCTTGAATGGGGCATGTTTATTTAAGATGGTTAGGAAGGCATTTAAAAAAAAAAATATCCAGGCATCCTCTACTGACGGGATGAGATCAATATCCTTCCAGGATACCCCGGCCAGGTCGATTAGAAAGGCCTGCTCGCGGAAGTGTTTCAGGGAGCGTTTTACAGTGATGAGTGGAGGTCGTTTGACCGCTGACCCATTACGGATGCAGGCAATGAGGCAGTGATCGCTGAGATCTTGGTTGAAGACAGCAGAGGTGTATTTGGAGGGGAAGTTGGTTAGGATGATATCTATGAGGGTGCCCGTGTTCAAGGCTTTGGGGGGGTACCTGGTAGGTTCATTGATAATTTGTGTGAGATTGAGGGCATCAAGTTTAGATTGTAGGATGGCTGGGGTGTTAAGCATGTTCCAGTTTAGGTCGCCTAGCAGCACGAGCTCTGAAGATAGATGGGGGGCAATCAGTTCACATATGGTGTCCAGAGCACAGCTGGGGGCAGAGGGTGGTCTATAGCAGGCGGCAACGGTGAGAGACTTGTTATTAGAGAGGTGGATTTTTAAAAGTAGAAGTTCAAATTGTTTGGGTACAGACCTGGATAGAAGGACAGAACTCTGCAGGCTATCTTTGCAGTAGATTGCAACACCGCCCCCTTTGGCAGTTCTATCTTGTCTGAAAATGTTGTAGTTTGGAATTAAAATTTCGGAATTTTTGGTGGTCTTCCTAAGCCAGGATTCAGACACAGCTAGAACATCCGGGTTGGCAGAGTGTGCTAAGCAGTGAATAGAACAAACTTAGGGAGGAGGCTTCTAATGTTAACATGCATGAAACCAAGGCTATTACGGTTACAGAAGTCATCAAAAGAGAGCGCCTGGGGAATAGGAGTGGAGCTAGGCACTGCAGGGCCTGGATTCACCTCTACATCGCCAGAGGAACATAGGAGGAGAAGAATAAGGGTGCGGCTAAAAGCAATAAGAATTGGTCGTCTAGAACGTCTGGAACAGAGAGTGATTGATGGAACATCAAGGTATAATGTGATTGGTAGGATGCTGGCTGGAGGTAAACCTAGGTATTGAGTGATGAAGTTTGTCTCTAGAAACATCATTGAAACCAGGAGATGTCATAGCAGATAGGTGGTGGAACTAATAAATTGGATAAGGTATAGTGAGATCTAGAGGCTCTACAGTGAAATAAGCCAATAAACCAGAGAACAGCAATGGACAAGACATATTGACAAAAATTGGTCCGGCATTCTTAGTCGAGTGATCAAAAACTGGGTCCAGTGAGCTGGAAGGTTGGTTGGGGGACCACAAAACGTGGTTAGATTTAAACAGCTTGCCAGGCCATCGGAACTAGCAACTAGCTTCTGGGTAGGATGGAGCTGTTGTTAGCCACCTCTTCTGCGTTTCCGGCAGTAGATTTGAGAGTTTCTGGTAGCGGATTCATCCAAATTGACAAAAAAATAAAAATAAATAAATAAAAATTAAAATAAACATTAGATATAGTTATAGAGGCCCAAGAAGAAACATAATAATAATACTAAATAAATTGCCATTGTCTATTCAAAAAACATGGTAAGACAGCTGGTTATTATGACATATTATGACATGGTTATTATGACGGAGGAGCCATGACATATTATGACATGGTTATTATGACATAGTTGTGAAGGCATGGTTATTATCCGACATAGGCATGAACGGGTCCCGGATAGGTGACTGCAGCCCAGGAGTGATTGATGGAACTCAGGATTGATTGACATGGCTAGCTCGGAGTAATTATGTTTGCTCAATCGCGAAAGCAGATAGTCACACGGATAGCAGCTAGCTAGCTGTGAGATCCGGTTAATGTCCAGAGATAGTTGAAATTAGGACATGGAGAGAAAAATTGGTCCATGCGTTCCGTTATGACATATTGCGCCGTACAAAACTGGCGATAGATTTTGAGCTAAAGGATAGCCGATGACCACAAAACGTGGTTAGCTGAATACTAACGATTTGCCAGTAAAGAAGCTAACTTGCTTCTGAACTAGCTAACTAGCTTCTGGGTTAGCTTCTGGGCTAGCTTCTGGATAGCTCCTGGCTAGCTTCTGGCTAGTTTCTGGCTAGCTTCTTGGAGTTTCTGGCTAGCTTCTTGGAGGATTGCAGATTTGAGGTAAATAATACTTATTTATAAATATAAATTATAATATACAGGACACGACAAGACGAGGACAAAAGACGTCTGAACTGCTATGCCATCTCGGAATCAAAAAACATGGTTATTATGACATGGTTATTATGACATATTATGACATGGTTATTATGACATGGTTATTATGACATGGTTATTATGACATATTATGACATGGTTATTATGACATGGTTATTATGACATATTATGACATGGTTATTATGACATGGTTATTATGACATATTATGACATGGTTATTATGACATGGTTATTATGACATGGTTATTATGACATATTATGACATGGTTATTATGACATATTATGACATGGTTATTATGACATGGTTATTATGACATGGTTATTATGACATATTATGACATGGTTATTATGACATGGTTATTATGACATGGTTATTATGACATATTATGACATGGTTATTATGACATGGTTATTATGACATGGTTATTATGACATGGTTATTATGACATATTATGACATGGTTATTATGACATGGTTATTATGACATGGTTATTATGACTATCATAACATGGTATGAAACTGGCTGTCAAGTAAAGTGTTACCCGTTTTTTTTGCTCAGAAAACTTGGAGGGCTAATTCAGATCACCCGCCTGTTGGGGAACACTGAGAGACTTATACAGACAGAGAGACAGAGACAGGCTTACTGCAACAGTGGAGAGGTCAGTGAGGAGGAGAGTACTGGCGTGATGTTTAGAACACATGTCAGAATACGGCCTCTGAGAGCGAGGAGACAAGAGGAGGGGTAGGAGAGCAGGAAAGAGGAGAACAGAAAGGACAAGTAGGAAAGAGAGGGGAAGGAGGAAGAACGGGAAGAAGAAGAGGAAGGCAAGAAGGAAATGGAATACAGAAAATAATGACAGAATATAAAAAGAAGGACACTGAAATCGTTTGAAGCAAATGTACAATTAGTTGTCAATGTCTTTACACACATTATTACACATACAGAAAAAGGATTCAGGCATTTCAGAACCACAAGAGCTTGTACATAATAAATGGGATGTCATCGCCCTCTAGTGGGCATGAGGCTGAATTGAAGAGCTCATTTCATAAGACTGCCTGTTCACAAATCTTCAGTATAAGAAAAGTGTATATACTTAATTTAGAACATATGGACAGGTATTAGCAATGACAAGATAGAACCATAACCACATTGCTAATAGTTATTCAATCCTTTAAGGTCTACACAAAGTACCTAGGGTTAGGAATTGGGTCTCTCTCTCTCACCATGAAAGCGTCTCCTCCCGCCTGGCTCCTCTTCTGCAGGGGGACGAGAGGGGGGCGTTCTCTAATGAAGGGTTCTTTCCTCAGGGCCCTCCTCAGCACCAGGCCCAGCAGCACAGCCAAGACCAGGAGACCCAGAAACACTAGCAGCAGGATGAACCACATCTCAGAGTAGACTGGAGCTCCCTGGGTCCCTACACCCTGCTTCCCTCCTGGGGTGGGCTCCACCGGACCTGGAAAGAGAGAGTGTGGAGGTGTGCAGCTTAGAGTAGGAACCTGATACACCCAAACACTAGGGTTTAGCATAGAGCAGTGGTCACCAACCATTCTGAGTCAAGATCACGTTCCAAAGAGTCTAAAAGCAAACCGAGATCTACCGCTCAGAATAAAAATAACAAACATGAGTTAAAAAATGTGCAACATTATCCTCATAAAAACAGTTCTGTAGGAATGAGGTTTGTGCATTAGGTTTAATACATTATCACAGTGTCACGCCCTGACCTGAGTATTCTTTGTTTTCTTTATATATTTTGGTTAGGTCAGGGTGTGACATGGGTGATGTATGTGTTTTGTACTGTCTAGGGGTTTTGTAGGTTTATGGGGTTGTTTACCATCTAGGTGTTTATGTATGTCTATGGTTGCCTAGATTGGTTCTCAATTAGAGGCAGCTGTTTATCGTTGTCTCTGATTGGGAACCATATTTAGGCAGCCAAGTTCTTTGGGTATTTCGTGGGTTATTGTCTATGTGATGTTGCATGTTAGCACTCAGTTTTGATAGCGGCCACGTTCGGTTTGTTTGTTTGTTTGTTTAGTGTACTTCGTGTTTTTTCGTCATTCATTAAAAGTATGTATTCACACCACGCTGCGCTTTGGTCTCCTCACTACGACGATCGTGAAACACTCATATTCATTATATGCTTGATCTGCTAATATTGTTCTTCTCAGACCATATTATATTTCAAAACTCCAGCTTTGATAACAAAATAAATCAGTTGGTGAAGCACAGCTGAGGATACATTTAAATAATTCACTTTTTTATTTTACTGGACTGGTGGTACTTGAAACTGATGGTCAATGTCAAGAGAGAGAGAGAGAGAGAAGCCTCTCACGGTCCCTGCTCTCTCCATTCCTCCGGTGAGAGGGGACACCATCTTCCACCTGATGGCCAAACTCGAGTCGCATCACATTATTTCTGCCTTATGCACAAATTCATGTTGTTCCTATGACCAGAGAAAGTGAAATATTCCTCGATATTAAAATAGACACAGAGAGCTGTTGATAATAAAAACGCAGGGCTGTCGATACACTTGGCTACTCATTCATTGCAGCTGCAGCGCTGGTTGAAGCACAAGTGGAAGAAGCACGTTTTATGTTTTTTTTAAAAGTGTTGAATAGAAACAGTATTTATTGACAGTGCTGAATAAAAACTTAAACATGACCTCACACGTAGAAACATCAGCTCTTCGCTGTATTCTTTGACAGACTGGCTCTGGTCATGGTTTTTTAAATGATGTATTCTCATGTAGGCTCCTATCAAACTTTGCTGTGGCCAGGGTCGTGGGAGCTGTAGGCACAGTGATTTGAGCTATCCGATTGGCCAGCGCAGTAGGAGCACTTGATTTAGCTCTCCTGGTACACTGGGTAGGTGGAGTTTGCCCCTTCAAACTAATGAAATGGTTCAAAATGGCAACACTTTGCCTGCCACCAACAGCGCAAGACAAAATAAAAAATTAAAAATAGGAACGCAAGGCTTTATTGTTGGCGAAGATCGTCGACCAATCGATCGAGAATGACCGGTTGGTGACTCCTGGCATAGAGATTGTTTGTGTGTGTGTGTGTGTGTGCTGTCTCACTCATGCCTGTAGCAGGACTGTATCTGATGATAGGGGTGCTGGCACTGCCAATGTCTGTAGTACAGGTCACCTGGAGGGAGAGGGCTGAGGGAGGGAGGGAAGGAGGGAGGGAGGAAGAGAAGGAGGAGAGAGAGAGAGATCTGTAAGAGTAGTAGAGTAGTGTTACAAAAAACACTCATCTTCAGAACTAATCGAAAGATATTGCTCATAGAGGGACTGGGTATCTGTGAGGTGTGTGTGTGCGTGCGTGCGTGTATGTGTGTGTGTGAAGTGTATGTGTGTTGTCTCACTCTTCTCTGAGGTGCGGGGTATATAGAGGTAGCTGTGGAAGCCAATGTAGACTCTCAGGTTGTTGTCTGTCAGTGAGTAGTCTCTCAGAAGACCGTTCAGAGAGAAAGAGGCACTCCAGTCCAGCCACACCAGAGTCAGGTTACTGTACACCTCAAATGGAGAAATATACTGAGGAGCTGGAGAAGAGAGGGAGAGTTAGTGTAGTAACAATTGGAGGCGGTACTACCCATGTTGTTATAACAGGGCTAGGGCTAGAGGTCAGGGGTTAGATGTCAGGGCTAGATGTCTTACCCTCAGTGAGTGTAGTAACAGTAGTCCAGTTGGAGGTAGTACTACCCATGTTGTTATAACAGGAAGCTCTGAGCTGGTAGCTAGAGTAGGGCTGCAGACCTGTTACGTTGTAGTTCCTGCCCCTCCCGAAGAACCGCGTTTCTATTGGTCCCTCCACACAGAGCGGCGGGACTGGCTGGGGAGGCTGGGGGCAGGAGGAACGAATGTGCAGCTCACAACTAGAGAGCGATAGAAGGGAAAAGAGCAGAGTGAAAGTGGAAGGTGTTAATAAATATATATACTCTACCGTTCAAAAGTTTGGGGTCAGTTAGAAATGTCTTTGTTTTAGAAAGAAAAGCGATTTTTTAAAAACATTGTTAATGTTGTAAATGACTATTGTAGCTGGAAACGGCTGATTTTTAATGGAATATCTACATAGGTGTACAGAGGCCCATTATCAGCAACCATCACTCCTGTGTTCCAATGGCACGTTGTGTTAGCTAATCCAAGTTGATCATTTTAAAAGGCTAATTGATCATTAGAAAAACGTTTTGCAATTATGTTAGCACAGCTGAAAACTGTTCTGCTGATTAAAGAAGCAATACAACTGGCCTTCTTTTGACGAGTTGAGTATCTGGAGCATCAGCATTTGTGGGTTCGATTACAGGCTCAAAATGACCAGAAACAAAAACTTTTCTTCTGAAACTCGTCAGTCTATTCATGTTCGAGAAATGAAGGCTATTCCATGTGAGAAACTGCCAAGAAACCGAAGATCTCGTACAACGCTGTGTACTACTCCCGGTGCACAACTGAGCAAGAGGACAAGTACATTAGAGTGTCTAGTTTGAGAAACAGACGCCTCGCCTCACAAGTCCTCAACAGGCAGCTTCATTAAATAGTACCCGCAAAACACCAGTCTCAACGTCAACAGTGAAGAGGCAACTCCGGGATGCTGGACTTACTGGCAGAGTTCCTCTGTCCAGTGTCTGTTTAACACTTTTTTGGTTACTACATGATTCCATATGTGTTATTTCATCGTGTTGATGTCTTCACTATTATTCTACAATGTAGAAAATAGTCCAAATAAAGAAAAACCCTGGAATGAGTAGGTGTGTTCAAACTTTTGACGGGTACTGTATGTGCTTGTGTTACTCTCTCTACCTCTCTATGAGTCCGTTGGGGGCGAGCGGTTCATCCCACTCCACCTGTGCTGAGCGTGATGTCAGAGCCACTGGGCGAGGGGATGGCTGCTGTGCTGGGGGGGAGGCCTGGGTGCGTAGCTCACTCACGGGGCCCTGGCTACAGCACTGATAGCATGTACAGGCCTCTACTCCTACCCAGTACTGAGTGTATGGACTCAGACCATGGAGGGTCTGCTGACGAGATATCCCCTCTGAAAGCTGAGAGAGAGACAGAGAGAAAGCGACAGAGAGATTGTCACAGAAACATTATCTCTTCGGTGTGTGCTTGTGTGTTACCGTGTATGTGTGTATGTTACTAGTGACTGTGTGTCTCAGTAGTGCTTGTTACCAGAGAATGTGTGTGTTACCAGACTGTGTGTGTGTTACCAGTCTGTTTGTGTGTGTTACCAGTGTGTGTGTGTTACCAGTGTGTGTGTAGCGTTGGGGCCCTGTGAGAACACCCTGTAAAGGCTGACGATGCCATTGGGCCTTGTGGGGGGGCGGATGTCAACAACAGCCGAGGTTGCTAAGATACGCAGGAAGGTTGGCGGGCCAACACCCTCAGGAGGGGCGGGACCTGTTCTCCCATTGGCCCATTGGCTTCCTGAACGACCAACAGAATTCACTGCCCAAACCTGTCAATAAAAAAATGAATAACACAACTTTAGGATTATGTTTTGTTTATGACAAGTATGTTATCATCGTACAAAATCAAATCACCAACCCAGCAGGCTTTTGTTCCAGCACTAACACACTAAACACTTGTACTAACAAAATTGCTCATCAGAAAAAAATGGAAAAAGCCCCCTTGCTGCTCATTTATGAGGCTGTATCAGGAGTCCTCCATCAATGTACCTGACTAGGTCTAAGAGTTAGTCCCCTGTCTGTGTGAGTCCACGCCCATCGCTGTCACGTGACTAAGAGTCCACTTCAGTCACTGTACCTTTCTGGCTGTGTGTGTGTGTGTGTGTGTGTGTGTGTGTGTGTGTGTGTGTGTGTGTGAGAGCGATGTGATGTTTTACGTGGACCGAGCCGATTGTGTTATTTGTTGTTTATTGTTTATTTGCGTTGTTTGTAACTTCTTTTTTTTAAACTTATTTTGCACATAATGTTGCCGCTACCGTCTCTTATGACCGAAAATAACCTGTATACATCAGGACTGCGATTGTTCACCACGGACTAGCAGAATCCTTTTTTTCCTTTCATGGCTCTGACGAGCCCGAAGCAAAGGATATGCAAAGGATATGTTACGTGATCTGCGTGAAGAGGTGGCGGAGAAACAGGAGCCGAAGGTCTGGCTGCCTTCTGAGAATTCGTAGGTGATTGAATATGCCCCCACTTCCCTCCATTCTGCTAGCAAATGTGCAATCTTTGGATAATAAAATAGTTGAGTTACGCGGAAGATTAAACTACCAATGGGACATAAAAAATTGTAACAACTGAATGACAACAATATCAACATACAGCTGGCTGGTTACACGATGTACCAGCAGGATAGAACAGTGGCGTCTAGTAAGACAAGTGGACAAGGGTCTATGTATTTCGGTAAACAACAGCTGGTGCACGATATCTAAGGAAGTCTCGAGCTATTGCTTGCCTGAAGCAGAGTATCTCATGATAAGGTGTAGACCACACTATCTACCTAGAAAGGTTTCATTTGTATTTTTCGTAGCTGTCTACATACCACCACAGACTGATGCGGGAACTAAAACCGCACTCAATGAGCTGTATTCCACCATAAGAAAACAGGAAAATGTTGACCCAGAGGCGGTGCTCCTAGTAGCCGGGGACATTAATGCAGGGAAACTTAAATCCGTTTTACCAAATTTCTATCAGCATGTTAAATGTGCAACCAGAGGAAAGAAAACTCTGGACCACCTTTACTCCACACACAGAGATGCATACAAAGCTCTTCCTCGCCCTCCATTTGGAATATCTGACCCTAATTCTATCTTCTTGATTCCTGCTTACAAGCAAAAACTAAAGCAGGAAGCACCAGTGACTAAATCAATAAAAAAAAGTGGTCAGAGGAAGCAGATGCTAAGCTACAGGACTGTTTAATAGCACAGACTGGAATATATTCTGGGATTCCTCCAATGGCATTGAGGAGTACACCACATCTGTCTTTGGCTTCATCAATAAGTGCATCGATGACGTTGTCGCGTCTTTACTATCATTAAATTGAAGACTTTTTATCAAAGATTCTCTGTAATTACTATTACACGATCAACTGAATAATCATGTAACTGTAATTAACTAGGAAGTCGAGGCACCAAGGAAAAATATTCAGATTACAAAGTTATCATTTCCTAAAATAACTTTTCAGATATTTTATCTGATCAATTAGTCTTCGAATTAATGAATTATTTACTTTAGCTCACGTTAGTCTCATTCCAAACGTCGTAAATTGTTGGTTATCTGCACAAACCCAGTCTTCACTATGAGTCATCCATACATCAATTGTCTTAAATCATTTATTTATGACTAACCAAGTAATTCACAGAAATGCATAAACAAACAGTAAATATGGTTACAAGAAATGATAGGAGAATGTGCCCTAGTGGGCTAAACCGGCATCGCGGCTTGTTAGACAAAAGGGGAAGTGGGGGTCGACTAAGAAGTCACAACAGAGTGATAATTATAACAATTGAAATGCTAATCCTTTACACATGAACGCTCACTCATTCGGGAACAATTGCAATCAATATATATATTTATGCTCAGTGTGTCGTCTTGATCGCTGGTGAAAAGTTTGTTTCTTTTGTAGAATTGTCCATCTCGCTCCCTCTCTCTCTCTCGGTTGTGGTTAGAAGGGATAGTTCAGAGTGACATTCATTCATTTGTTATAGAATGGATGTTTCGGCGTCTGTCGTTCTTCGCGTTCAATGATACCGAATTCCTAGTTGCAGACTAGTAACTAATATCAAAGACTTGTTCTTATTCTGTCGGTATCGATAGTCTAAGAGTTTAACCACGTGGTAGGTATGGTTAAAAGATTCAGCAATGGTCTACAACCTTCGTCCTCTCCGAATGGAGAAAAACATGGTCTGGTGATAATTTCCCAAAGTTGGGTTTTATTCGGAATGACAGAGAAAAGGGGCTGTCCTAGGATGTCTGACCCTAACTGGGCTCAGGGGCGGTCCTCGGATTTAGTTCAAATCAAAAGGGAATTGTATTTTCCTTAATTAAACAGTCCAAAATCATATTCCACAATTTTACAAACAGTATCATACTCACTCATTTATCTTATACAACAATTAGATGTAAACCTCATATCTGAGGCTATTATATAAACAGCGTTATGGTAATGTGGCCACACCGACTCCCATGAGCTTCCCCAAGTTGTAACAAATGGACCAGTTCGTAGCTGGATTCTTCATCTTTTATACTTTCTCCGGAACATGACATTTTTTCGTACCTTAAGTTCTGTGAGATGGAAGAAATTCCTTTGTGCTCAATAAAATTTACTCTGCCTCTTATACTATGTGGCCATGTGGCAGGGTCTTCTCATGAATTTATGACCTCTCTCTGACCACAGCAGCCTAGTTGAAGGAGGCAAGGGGGAGGCAGGGAGAGGGGGATGGGGCTTGCTATACCCAAAGAGGGCAACGTCATTACAACGTCATCCTCACAGTGACTGTACGCACATATCCCAACCAGAAGCCAGGGATTACAGGCAGCATCCGCACTGAGCTAAAGGCTAGGGCTGCTGCTTTCAAGGAGCGGGAAATTAAGCTATGTCGTCCAACGAACCATCAAACAGGCAAATCCGCAATACAGAACGAAGATCGAATCGTACTACACCGGCTCCGACACTCGTCGGATGTGGCAGGGCTTGCAAACCATTACAGACTACAAAGGGAAGCACAGCCGAGACCTGCCCAGTGACACGAGCCAACCAGACGAGCTAAACTAATCCGATGCTCGCTTCGAGGCAAATAACACTGAAACATGCATGAGAGCACCAGCTTTTCCAGAAGACTGTGTGATCACGCTATCCACAGCCGATGTGACTAAGACAGGTCAACATTCACAAGGCCACAGGGCCAGATGGATGACCAGGACGTGTACTATGAGCATGCGCTGACCAACTGGCAAGTGTCTTTTCAACCTCTCCCTGTCCGAGTCTGTAATACCAACATGTTTTAAGCAGACCACCATAGTCCCTATGCCCAAGAACACTAAGGTAACCTGCCTAAATGATTACCGACCCGTAGTACCCACGTATGTAGCCATGAAGTGCTTTGAAAGGCTGGTCATGGCTCACAACAACACCATCATCCCAGAAACCCTAGATCCACTGAAATTTCCATAAAGCCCCAACAGATCCACAGATGATGCAATCTCTATTGCACTCCACACTGCCCTTTCCCACCTGGACAAAAGGAAAACCTAGGTGAGAATGCTATTCATTGACTACAGCTCAGCGTTAAACACCATAGTGCCCTCAAAGCTCACCAATAAGCTAAGGACCCTGGGACTAAACACCTCCCTCTGCAACTGCATCCTGGAATTCCTGACGGGCTGCCCCAGGTGGTAAGGGTAGGTAACAACACATCCGCCACGCTGATCCTCAACACAGGGGCCCCTCAGGGGTGCATGCTCAGTCCCCTCCTGAACTCCTTCTTCACTCTTGACTGCATGACCATCATTAAGTTTGCCGATGACACAACAGTGGTAGGCCTGATCACCGACAACAACGAGACCTGGCCGTGTGGTGCCAGGACAACAACCTCTCTCTTAACTTGATCTTGACAAAGGAGATAATTGTGGGCTACAGGAAAAAGAGGACCGAGCACGCCCCCCTCCTCAAAGACGGGGCTGCAGTGGAGCAGGTTGAGAGCTTCAAGTTCCTTGGTGTCCACATCACCAACAAACTAACATGGTCCAAGCACACCAAGACAGTCGTGACGAGGGCACAACAAAACCTATTCCCCCTCAGGAGACTGAAAAGATTTGTTGGCATGGGTCCTCAGATCCTCAAAAGGTTCTACAGCTGCACCATCGAGAGCATCCTCCTGACTGGTTGCATCACTGCTGCACCCCACCCCCTCTTTACTCCACTGCTACTCTCTGTTGTCATCTATGCATAGTCACTTTAATAACTCTACCTACATGTACATACTACCTCAACTAACCGGTGCACCCGCACATTGACTCGGTACATTGACTCGGTATCGGTACCCCCCTGTATATAGCCTTGCTACTGTTATTTTACTGCTGCTCTTTAATTACTTGTTACTTTTATTCCCTATTCTTATCCATATTTTTTTGAAACTGCATTGCTGGTTAGGGGCTCGTAAGTAAGCATTTTACTGTAAGGGCTACACCTGTTGTATTCGGCGCATATGACTAATAAAATTTGATTTGATGTGAGTGTGTGTATGTGTGAGTGTGTGTGTGAGTACATCTTTAGAATGCAGTGAGAGTGAGTGCCAGCTACAGGTGAACTGAGGAAGATGTCCACTGTCAACCCCTTACCTTCTCACTGGAGAACTGGAGGAGTGGGAGACAGGGAGACAGGGGGAGGACAGGGAGGGAAGAGGGGATGAAATTGAGACAACGTGCAGAGAAATACAGTAATGACGAGAGAGTGAGAGTAGGAGGTAACGGAATGGAGAAAGAGAGAGTGAGAGTAGGAGGTAACAGACGGGGGAAAGAGAGAGTGAGAATAGGAGGTAATGGAATGGAGAAAGAGATAGTGAGAGTAGGAGGTAACGTAATGGAGAAAGAGAGAGTGAGAGTAGGAGGTAACAGAATAGAGAAAGAGAGAGTGAGAGTAGGAGGTAATGGAATGGAGAAAGAGAGAGTGAGAGTAGGAGGTAACATAATGGAGAAAGAGAGAGTGAGAGTAGGAGGTAACGGAATGGAGAAAGAGAGATTGAGAGTAGGAGGTAACGGAATGGAGAAAGAGAGAATGAGAGTAGGAGGTAACGGAATGGAGAAAGAGAGATTGAGAGTAGGAGGTAACGGAATGGAGAAAGAGAGAATGAGAGTAGGAGGTAACAGACGGGAGAAAGAGAGAGTGAGAGTAGGAGGTAACGGAATGGAGAAAGAGAGATTGAGAGTAGGAGGTAACGGAATGGAGAAAGAGAGAATGAGAGTAGGAGGTAACGGAATGGAGAAAGAGAGATTGAGAGTAGGAGGTAACGGAATGGAGAAAGAGAGAATGAGAGTAGGAGGTAACAGATGGGAGAAAGAGGGACAAAGATGCACCATAGTCCCCCACACACTCATACGCCCCATAGTCCCTCCACACTCACACGCCCCATAGTCCCCCCACACACTCACACGCCCCATAGTCCCCCCCACACTCACGCCTCATAGTCCCCCACACTCACGCCCCATAGTCCCCCACACACTCACACGCCCCATAGTCCCCCACACACTCACACGCCCCCATAGTCCCCCCCACACTCACGCCTCATAGTCCCCCCACACTCACACGCCCCATAGTCCCCCCCCACACTCACGTCCCATAGTCCCCCCACACTCACACGCCCCATAGTCCCCCCACACTCACACGCCCCATAGTCCCCCCACACTCACACACCTCATAGTCCCCCACACTCACACGCCTCATAGTCCCCCACACTCACACGCCCCATAGCCCCCCCCACACGCCCCATAGTCCCACTCACTCACACGCCCCATAGTCCCCCCACACTCACACGCCTCATAGTACCCCCCACTCACACACCCCATAGTCCCCCCACACTCACACGCCCCAAAGTCCCCCCACATGCCCCATATTCCCCCCACACACACACCCCATAGTCCTCTTCCACACACACCAGACTAATCTTGTTTCCCAGGCAGTGTTAGTGTAATTACTGGGGAACACAGCTCAGGGTCAGGCAGGTGGAGATTTGCATGGGTAAGTCATTTGTAGAATGTCGGATCAGTGGAGGAGGCAGATGGATGCGGTGGCGGAGAGGGTTAAATTAGCCTCAATAATAGCCAATTACCCTGTGATCAATCAGGATGATAGATCTGAGACGAGATGCAGGCGGACTGAGAGAGTAGAGGAGCACACGCATTCAGATTCCCACACACACTGTTCCTGAGTGTCAGAATCCAGGGGGGAGAGAGGAGAGGAGGGGGGGGGGGTCAGCCAAAAGTCATACTGTCACCTAGATGGAGAAAAGGTCAAGAGGGTGGTGGCGGGGATTTGTGTGTTTATGTGTGTGTCTGACTTGGGGATGAAGTTTCTGCGACAACTTAACATACAAAACTTGACACACTGTGTTGTGGCCACTTTCTTTAGTTACAGGTAGTGTAGTCTGGCGTTGCCATACCGCCGAAGCCTGGTTCTTGATGAGACTACAGCTAGTGTAGTCTGGCGTTGCCATACCGCCGAAGCCTGGTTCTTGATGAGACTACAGCTAGTGTAGTCTGGCGTTGCCATACCGCCGAAGCCTGGTTCTTGATGAGACTACAGCTAGTGTAGTCTGGCGTTGCCATACCGCTGAAGCCTGGTTCTTGATGAGACTACAGCTAGTGTAGTCTGGCGTTGCCATACCGCCGAAGCCTGGTTCTTGATGAGACTACAGCTAGTGTAGTCTGGCGTTGCCATACCGCTGAAGCCTGGTTCTTGATGAGACTACAGGTAGTGTAACGTGCATCCAACAGTTCTCACTGGTGTAGAGTGTTTTCATACTGTTTACATATCATACAGTATTATGCAACCAGATTTGAATGTAGCAACTTCTCTGCCACTGTGTCTTCGTTAGGCTATTTCTACCTAGATACAGAAAGGAGATGTCTAACATTTAGAGATATATCTGTGTATCTTGTATGAGTTACAGACTTGTTATGGCTTCCACACCGTGTGCATACTGAGATATCTAGTCCAGGTTATTAGAAAGGGGGAAAAATATGGCATTTTAGGGGCCATGGCAACAAAAATCTACCCAAGCTGCGTGGACTCGCTCTGAGCCCTTTGATTGGTCAGCTGAGCCGCACTGTCGTGGTCCGAGTACTCGGATTGGCTGACTGAACAGTATCATCATCGTGGAGACAAGGGTCGGAAGGTAAGTTGGGTGAAAGTGGGCAGTAATTAAAGGCTGGCATAAACCTGTCAATAAAACATGATGACCTGGGCCAATTAAACTCATTTGATCCCCCTCTGTACTGTGGTGGGACTTTGTCCTTCCTTGAGTTGCTGGGGAGAAATGACCCCTCCTACTCTGTCTCCTCTCTCATGTGATGAATGGGGATAACCCACAAACAGTGTTCGTACATAAACACTCTAGGCTAGTAGTCAATCACACAACATAAACTTCAGAAGCACCCCCAATCTCTCCCACCTCCGGTTAGTGTATCTCCTCACGCATATTGCCCCCCCCAACTCCCTTGGGGATCCACACCCGACATTTAAAAGGTCTTTCCGATACATGTCCGTGTCCGGGAGGGCGGGTTAAACAGCTAATTCGATTGGCCGGATGGTAATGACGGGTGCTCTTGCCTGCCAATGATTAATGGCTCTGTCACCTACCTGTCATCTCTCAGCCCCAACTCCCCCTGTCATAAATTATGGCTGGTAAATAAGACGGAACAATCAGGCAAACTCAATCAATTAGAACGTGGCTCTGCCCTCGGCTAACGTGGCTGACAGGCAGGATGCTAATGTTATTGTGCTCTAAAGGGTAGCCTGTCAATTAGCGACAACACGCAAACTACCACATTAATATGGACTAGCATTACAACACTTGTCTGAGTGGGGCTGAGTAGGGTTAGGTAAGGGGGAGGGGTGTGAGTGTGATAGTGGTGGGCTGGAACAAAAACGTACACACAATGCAGACTGTGGTTCCTCACCCCTGTGTTAGCCAGAATATGTACCTACCTGATACTGGTAGTCAGTGTAGGGCAGGAGACCGGCATCACGGCACGTTGCGGAATCATTCCTATACACCAGCGCTGCTGCACCCCCGCTAACCTCAGTGTTCTGACCCAGTCTCCTATAGACCTCATAGTGTAGGACTCTACCATTGGGCTGGGCCGGGGGGGGCCAAGAGAGCAAAAAGATGGTCTGTAGGCCCCTGGTGTCTCTCTGTAGCTCCAGCAGCGGTATGGACTGGCCAGTAGGAGGAGACTCTAGTGTCAGCACTGAGACCCAGTCACTGGAGGCACAGCCCAGCTCTGTACATGCCTCCACTCTCACCTCGTACCTGATAGACACACAGAAATACACACAGGTCTGTCAACACACACTTAATATCATGTACAGTATGTATTATATCTCAATGTTGTCATTATTACAATATTACACATATTTCTACCTAAATGTCATTCTGTCTATTCGTGCTTTAGAAGAGAGAGAAAGGGGGAAAGAAAACATGGAGAGAAAGAGAAGCAGATGGAGGGAGAGATAGAAGTACAACAGAGAGAGAGGAGTAGAATAAAGAGGTAATCTGAGAGGAGGAGTGGTGATTTGGAGATGATAAAGATAATGAGCTTTTATTATCTGTCTCTTATCAGTACCCTTTACACACACACATACCCCACACACACACAGGAACATAACACCCCCCCACACACCCTTATAGAAACACACACACACACACACATACATAGGAACACACACACCCTCACACAAGCACAGGAACACCCTCACAACACACACAGTCTGACTGACTGCCTGTCTGGGACAAGGACAGAGAGATGGAGACGTGACCACTGCCTCAAGGTTGACTCCCTCTCTCCATCTCCCTCCCTCCTTTCCTCCTTCCCTCTTCTCCCCATAACTTCCTTTATCTTTCTCCTTCATTTACTCATTCACTTCCCTCTCTCTCTCTCTCTCTCAATTCAATGGCTTTATTGGCATGGGAAACATGTATTTCTCTCTCTCTCTCTCTCTCTCTCTCTCTCTCTCCAATTTAATAAGGGCTTTATTGGCATAGGAAACATATGTTTACATTAACAAAGCAAGTGAAGTAGATAATAAGCAAAGGTGAAATCAACAATAAAAATGAACAGTAAACATTACACTCCCAGAAGTTCCAAAAGAATAAAGTAATTTCAAATGTCGTATTATGTCTATACACAGTATTGTAACGATGTGCAAATAGTTAAAGTACACCCATTAGGTGGTTGCAGAATTAAATGTCTCTTTTCTGGATTTTGATAATTAGTGTTTTACATTTACACAGAGGATATTTTATGCCTAATTTTGCATGCAGAATTGTATCTCTCTGTATCTGTATTTCTCTTTGTATCTCTTTCTCTCTGTGTCTCTCTCTCTCTGTGTCTCTATCTTTCTCTGTATCTCTCTATCTTTCTCTGTATCTCTCTATATTTCTCTGTATTTCTCTCTCCGTATCTCTCTCTCTCTGTATCTTTCTCTTTCTCTGTATATCTCTCTCCGTATCTCTCTCTCTCTGTATCTTTCTCTGTATATCTCTCTCCGTATCTCTCTCTCTCTGTATCTTTCTCTTTCTCTGTATATCTCTCTCCGTATCTCTCTCTCTCTCTATCTTTCTCTGTATCTCTCTATCTTTCTCTGTATTTCTCTCTCCGTATCTCTCTCTCTCTGTATCTTTCTCTTTCTCTGTATTTCTCTCTCCGTATCTCTCTCTCTCTGTATCTCTCTCTCTCTGTATCTCTCTCTCTCTGTATTTCTCTTGCTCTGTATCTCTCTTGCTCTCTCTGTATCTCTCTCTCTCGTGATTGTGTTTTGTCTGCACAGTCACTAAATTCTGCATGCAGAATTGTATCTCTCTGTATCTCTCTCTCTGTATCTCTATCTTTCTCTCTCTTTCTTTCTCTCTGTATCTCTCTCTCTCTGTGTCTCTATCTTTCTCTATATCTCTCTCTCTCTCTGTCTATATCTTTCTCTGTATCTCTATCTTTCTCTGTATCTCTCTCTCTCGTGATTGTGTTTTGTCTGCACAGTCACTAAATTCTGCATGCAGAATTGTATCTCTCTGTATCTCTATCTTTCTCTGTATCTCTATCTTTCTCTGTATCTCTCTCTCTCTGTATTTCTCTCTCTGTATCTCTCTCTTTCTCTGTATTTCTCTCTCTGCATCTCTCTGTATTTCTCTCTCTGCATCTCTCTGTATTTCTCTCTCTGCATCTCTCTGTATCTCTCTCTCTCTGTGTCTCTATCTCTCTCTGTATCTCTCCCTCTCTGTGTCTCTGTCTTTCTCTGTATCTCTCTCTCTATCTTTCTCTGTATCTCTCTCTCTCTGTATCTCTCTCTCTCTGTATCTCTATCTTTCTCTGTATCTCTCTCTCTCTCTGTATCTCTCCCTCTCTGTGTCTCTGTCTTTCTCTGTATCTCTCTCTCTATCTTTCTCTGTATCTCTCTCTCTCTCTGTAACTCTCTCTTTCTCTGTATCTCTATCTTTCTCTGTATCTCTCTCTCTCTCTGTATCTCTATCTTTCTCTGTATCTCTGTCTTTCTCTGTATCTCTCTCTCTCTGTATCTCTATCTTTCTCTGTATCTCTCTCTCTCTTTATTTCTCTCTCTCTCTGTAACTCTCTCTCTCTCTGTATCTCTATCTTTCCCTGTATCTCTATCTTTCTCTGTATCTCTCTCTCTCTGTATCTCTATCTTTCTCTGTATCTCTCTCTCTCTTTATTTCTCTCTCTCTCTGTAACTCTCTCTTTCTCTGTATCTCTCTCTCTCTTTATTTCTCTCTCTCTCTGTATCTCTCTCTCTCTCTGTATCTCTCTCTCTCTGTATCTCTATCTTTCTCTGTATCTCTCTCTCTCTCTGTAACTCTGTATCTCTCCTTTCTCTGTGTCTCTGTCTTTCTCTGTATCTCTCTCTCTGTCTTTCTCTGTATCTCTCTCTCTCTCTGTAACTCTCTCTTTCTCTGTATCTCTCTCTCTCTTTATTTCTCTCTCTCTCTGTAACTCTCTCTCTCTCTGTATCTCTATCTTTCTCTGTATCTCTATCTTTCTCTGTATCTCTCTCTCTCTGTATCTCTATCTTTCTCTGTATCTCTCTCTCTCTTTATTTCTCTCTCTCTCTGTAACTCTCTCTTTCTCTGTATCTCTCTCTCTCTTTATTTCTCTCTCTCTCTGTATCTCTCTCTCTCTCTGTATCTCTCTCTCTCTGTATCTCTCTCTCTCTGTATCTCTATCTTTCTCTGTATCTCTCTCTCTCTTTATTTCTCTCTCTCTCTGTATTTCTCTTGCTCTGTATCTCTCTTGCTCTCTCTGTATCTCTCTCTCTCTCTCTCTCTCTCGTGATTGTCAATAAAGGTAGTTTTTTTTAAAACATCTCTGTTGCTCTCTACCCCCCCTCACACACACACACACTCTCTGTACCTGTGGCTAGAGGTTAGAGGTCGGGGGTTCGTTAGTGACTGACCTGTGGTAGGGTGTGAGCTGCTTCAATATGATGGAGCGTCCGGAGAAGGCGCTGTGTTCTGGGTCATACAGGAAGCTGTGTGTTGAGGGCAGGGTCGGGTCTCTCTGGTACACCGTGTAGCTGACGATCACCCCGTTAGGTCTCGCTGGGGGCTCCCAGTCCACCCTCAGCTTCACAGCAAGCACAACATTACACATCTCATATACCATTGACAATAGTATTAACAATGTGAGTAGTGTCAGAATTGAAACTACAGTAGGATCTCAGACACATGAACATGTATTAGGAATGGAGGGCGTTCTGAACACTGAAATATTTGTGACTTTGAAATGTGCTGAAAAAAATATGATTAGTGTATTTACATGTATTGTACTACTCCCACTCCCCTTACTGACCTGCCGTGGCCCCAGAGGCTGCAGTGTGGGAGGTCCAACACCAGAGGGAGCTGACGGGTGAGTCCTGGCCTTGGCCACAGAGCTGGTCACCGCTCCCTGACTGTTGTTGGCCATTACGCTGTAGCCGTACTCCACGCTCGGCAACAGCGTGAAGTCATGGTAACGCGTTTCCATCCCGACGTATATGACCTGGCCATCCCGGCGGAGCTCGTAACCTGTGACGATACCGTTGGGGAGCTTCGGTGCGCCCCATGTGATTTCGAGAGACTCTGGGCCAGTGACTTTGAGGGAGGGGGGATTTAGACCACGAGGGGGGGCCTCAAGGGTTTGGGCCTTGATAGGGGTGCTGGGAGTACAACCCCCATTGGTACAAGCCAATAGGATGAGGCGGTAGTGTGTGTGCGGCCGCAGCGCTGACATCACCACAGACAAGCCACTCCCACGATAAACCTCCTTTCCGTTGGCCTCCAGCATGTACTGCGTCACCTCCCCATTCTGTATTAATGGAATGGTCCAGGACACGTTGATACTATCGGCTGTGATGCTGGTTATGGTGGGAAAGTCCACTGCAGCGGGGGGAGCCTCCAGTGTCTTTACCTGTGTTTCAGGACTAGTAACACAGCCCTCAGCAGTACAGGCTGAAATAGCATATCTATAGGAGGTGAAGGCAGACAGGTCCTCGTCTGTGTAGTTGAAAACACTGGGGTCAAAACTAAACGAGAAACTGACGTTGTCTCTCTGGATCCTATAAGACAAAAGCACCCCGTTACTCTCCAGTGGGGGGGTCCATGACACCAGGAGCTCATAGGGGTTCCCCTCCACGTGGACAACCGAGGGCGGTGTTAGGCCGCGCGGGGGGGCCTGTCTGGTTGTCACGGTAACCCAGGGGCTGTCTGCGTGTCCGGCGGGGTTGTGGACACGGATGCTGAACTGATATTGGGTCCAGGGCCGCAGCCCCGTCACAGTGTGGGAGAAACTAGAAGCCTGGGTGGAACTCTCACGGAACAGTACCTAACAGAAAGATATACACAGCTAATGATGATCATATAACTGAAATAGACAGGTTAAGATTATGACAAAGGATGAAATTAACACTGATGAGTAGGACCAAGACTTTACCAGTATCCCAATATGTTTTCCATGGCAAAAATGAAAACACAAAGCAGACCAAACTCGTTGGTCCTTTAAAAACCTGCTCTATGTTGAATATTGTGTACTATAGCTTGGAAATGTTTATTTATTTTATTTTACCTTTATTTAACTAGGCAAGTCAGTTAAGAACAAATTCTTATTTTCAATGACGGCCTAGGAAGAGTGGGTTAACTTTTCGGTTACTAGTCCAGCACTCTAACCACTAGGCTACCCTGCCGCCCCTACACTCTAACCACTAGGCTACCCTGCCCCCTCTACACTCTAACCACTAGGCTACCCTGCCGCCCCTACACTCTAACCACTAGGCTACCCTGCCGCCCCTACACTCTAACCACTAGGCTACCCTGCCGCCCCTACACTCTAACCACTAGGCTACCCTGCCGCCCCTACACTCTAACCACTAGGCTACCCTGCCGCCCCTACACTCTAACCACTAGGCTACCCTGCCGCCCCTACACTCTAACCACTAGGCTACCCTGCCCCCTCTACACTCTAACCACTAGGCTACCCTGCCCCCTCTACACTCTAACCACTAGGCTACCCTGCCGCCCCAATGAAATAAATACATGTGACTCTGGATGACAACATAATGATGTTTGTTTCCAACATTAGGCCTGTTTTCAAAAACAAGTTAAATCTGCTTTGTGTTTTTTTCCCTGCCACGATACTAATGAGTATTGTGATACTGGCATTGTCCCACAGCCCTACTGTTGACTAATCATTAGAACGTTTAAAAGTCGACAAAATATCTGCTGCTGTCAAACTTTTACTGTCAATTCTCGGGGCCACCCATACGTAAAATGTGTGCACACATGACTAAGTCGCTTTGGATAAAAGCGTCTGCTAAATGCTTTTTCTGTATAAGGTAGAAGTATTACCAAAGAGAAGCAAAGATAATCAAGATACACACCTTGGCCTGCGCTATTTCTTCGTTGTTCCCCCTCCTCTCATCATCCAGACTCCGCCCCAGCAGAATGTACTCTCCTATTGGTCCGTTGGGATGAGTGGGCAGACTCCAGGTGAGTTCTACGCTGTGTGGGCCAATAGCGCTGGGAATGGGGGCGGGTTGGGCACCCGGGGGGGCTGCTGCCGTGGTAACAGACTGAGGGGGGGTACGGGTGCAACCTGCGGAGGTACAGGCCTCTAGAACCAGAGAGTAGAGGGAGAAGGGTTCTAATCGTCGGAACAGGAACTGGCGAGACAGACCACTGAACTCCAGGTTTTCCTCACTGTAGATGTTATAACTCTGGAGGAGAGAGAGGGAGAGGGAGAGGGAGAGGGAGAGAGAGAGATGGGGAGTTCAGTGTGCAAGTTTGTTTACTGTGATGACCCCTTTGATACTTGTCTCTGTGTATGTGTGTATGTGTGTAACGTGTGTGTGTCTGTGTGTGTGTGCACCGTGATAACCCTGTTGTGTGTGTCTGTCTCTGTGTGTACCGTGATAACCCCGTTGGGTGTGTCTGTCTATGTGTGTACTGTGATAACCCCGTTGGGTGTGTCTGTCTCTGTGTGTACCGTGATAACCCCGTTGTGTGTGTCTGTCTCTGTGTGTACCGTGATAACCCCGTTGGGTGTGTCTGTCTCTGTGTGCACCGTGATAACCCCGTTGTGTGTGTCTGTCTCTGTTTGTACTGTGATAACGCCGTTGTGTGTGTCTGTCTCTGTGTGCACCGTGATAACCCCGTTGGGTGTGTCTGTCTCTGTGTGTACCGTGATAACCCCGTTGGGTGTGTCTGTCTCTGTGTGCACCGTGATAACCCCGATGGGTGTGTCTGTCTCTGTGTGTACCGTGATAACCCCGTTGGGTGTGTCTGTCTCTGTGTGATAACCCTGTTGTGATAACTGTCTCTGTTGGGTGTGTCTGTCTCTGTGTGTACCGTGATAACCCCGTTGGGTGTGTCTGTCTCTGTGTGTACCGTGATAACCCCGTTGGGTGTGTCTGTCTCTGTGTGTACCGTGATAACCCCGTTGTGTGTGTCTGTGTGTGTGTGCACCGTGATAACCCCGTTGGGTGTGTCTGTCTCTGTGTGTACCGTGATAACCCTGTTGTGTGTGTCTGTCTCTGTGTGTACCGTGATAACCCCGTTGGGTGTGTCTGTCTCTGTGTGTACCGTGATAACCCCGTTGGGTGTGTCTGTCTCTGTGTGTACCGTGATAACCCCGTTGGGTGTATGAGGCGTGTCCCAGGTTAACAGAAGGGCCCGGCCCTGCTCTCTCTGCTCCAGACTGAAGTTAGCCAGGCCAGCAGGCGATGCCTCCAGGGTCCTAATGCTGACCCAGGGACTGGATACACTGCCTGCCCCGTTCACTGCTTCCACACGCACACTGTACACACTGAACGCCTCCAAGCCATACACACTGGACTGGAGAGTACTTCCCTGTGAGGGGCAGAAAGAGGGGGAGAGAGAAGGAGAGAGAGAGTGAGTGAATCATACGCATGTACACAGACAAACACATGGACTGATTTCACTCCAAAAACCAACCCATGAGATTTTTACAAAGAGCAGAATTCAGAGGGAATTATACCAGAAACCAGACAACAGAAACCTAACATGATTATGGATTTGACATGGGGGCTGACATCAACATGCACGCTAGGCTACATCGTGAACAGCACACTCAAGTGACCAGACGAGAGGGAGAGACAGACATGTAGGAAGACACACACAGGTCCCTAGGGGAGAGTTAGCTACAAAGCCCCTGAATACAGCCCTGGTATCAAACTGACACCACAGCAATATCCCACTGCACAGAGACAACACACAGCTCACTGCCAAGTCTCAGAGCAGGCTGCAACGCCAGGCTCCATTTTCTAATTGATTATCAAGGCCTGCTTGTGCTATGACAGGCACCAAGGGTGCTACGGATGTGGAAGTGTGTGTTTGTACAATTTTAGGCTCCAGAATGTGGGTGTGTGTGAGAATGTGTGTGAGAGTGTGTGTGTGTGTGTGCATGTGTGCCAGAGGAGGCTGGTGTAAGGAGTTATAGGAGGACATGCTCATTGTAATGGTTGGAATGTAATCAATGGAACGGTACCAAACAGATCAAACACCTGGAAACAACATGTTTCACTCCGTTCCATTGATTCCATTCCAGCCATTACAATGAGCCCGTCCTCCTATAGCTCATCCCACCAACCTCCTCTGGTGTGTGTGTGTATGTATGGGTGTGTGTGTATCATGATGAAAGCCTAGTCCCATTGCAGAACGCAGTGTGTTAGTCTCCTGGTGCAAAGTGATTCAGGTGAACCCTTGTCTCTGCTATAAGTTGATCTGAACCACTGAGCCACCATCACTAACAACATAATAAAACCTCAACACCCACATTATCAGAACCACGTCCAAACAAACATGACATAGATGATTTTCTGCTGTTTTTTTACTTGTTCTGGGTTTTAATTCACAGCAAACAGGATTAATGTCACAAAGAGAGAGGAGAAACAGGATTAATGATCTCCCTGTCACAAAGAGAGAGGAGAGACAGGATTAATGATCCCCCTGTCACAAAGAGAGAGGAGAAACAGGATTAATGATCCCCTGTCACAAAGAGAGAGGAGAGAGGATTAATGATCCCCTGTCACAAGAGAGAGGAGAGACAGGATTAATGATCCCCTGTCACAAAGAGAGGAGAGACATGATTAATGATCCCTCTGTCACAAAGAGAGAGGAGAGAGGATTAATGATCCCCCTTTCACAAAGAGAGAGGAGAAACAGGATTAATGATCCCCTGTCACAAAGAGAGAGGAGAAACAGGATTAATGATCCCCCTGTCACAAAGAGAGAGGAGAAACAGGATTAATGATCCCCTGTCACAAAGAGAGAGGAGAGAGGATTAATGATCCCCCTGTCACAAAGAGAGAGGAGAGACAGGATTAATGATCCCCCTGTCACAAAGAGAGAGGAGAGACAGGATTAATGATCCCCCTGTCACAAAGAGAGAGGAGAGACATGATTAATGATCCCTCTGTCACAAAGAGAGAGGAGAGACAGGATTAATGATCCCGCTGTCACAAAGAGAGAGGAGAGACAGGATTAATGATCCCCCTGTCACAAAGAGAGAGGAGAGAGGATTAATGATCCCCCTTTCACAAAGAGAGAGGAGAGACATGATTAATGATCCCCCTGTCACAAAGAGAGAGGAGAGACAGGATTAATGATCCCCCTGTCACAAAGAGAGAGGAGAGACATGATTAATGATCCCCCTGTCACAAAGAGAGAGGAGAGACAGGATTAATGATCCACCTGTCACAAAGAGAGAGGAGAGAGGATTAATGATCCCCCTTTCACAAAGAGAGAGGAGAGACATGATTAATGATCCCCCTGTCACAAAGAGAGAGGAGAGACAGGATTAATGATCCACCTGTCACAAAGAGAGAGAGAGACAGGATTAATGATCCCCTGTCACAAAGAGAGAGGAGAGACAGGATTAATGATCCCCCTGTCACAAAGAGAGAGGAGAGACAGGATTAATGATCCCCCTGTCACAAAGAGAGAGGAGAGACAGGATTAATGATCCCCCTGTCACAAAGAGAGAGGAGAGACAGGATTAATGATCCCCCTGTCACAAAGAGAGAGGAGAGACAGGATTAATGATCCACCTGTCACAAAGAGAGAGGAGAGACAGGATTAATGATCCCCCTGTCACAAAGAGAGAGGGAAGAGAGAGAGAGCAAAAGTGTAATCCTTTGAAAATCACACTTCTGTGCAGTGCCAGGAAAGAAGAGAATAGTATCAGCTCCCAGTTAGTACAGACAGAGAGAGGGGAACCAGTGAAGAACAAACACCATTGTACATACAATCTATATTGATGTTTATTTATTTTCCCTTTCTGCACATCATTACAACACTGTAAAAATACATAATATGACATTTTCATTATTTTGGAACTTTTGTGAATGTAATGTTTACTGTGAAATCTTTATTGTCTATATCTCTTGCTTTGGTAAAGTAAACATATGTTTCCCATGCCAATAAAGCTCTTAAATTGAAATTGAATTGAGATAAGGGTGAGAGTGAGGAAGAGAGATTAAGAAAAAGAGAGAGGGACAGAGAGAGTGAGAAAGAAAGAGATAGAGAGAGAAAGAGAGAATTCTTTAAGCTACCTTTAACACAGTGAAGTATATGATGCATGTGGACCATAACACAGTTAACATATGCACATTGTCAATAGCAACAGCTGTTGGTGTGTCGTTATCTGAGCGTAGAGACTCCTTGGCAGCCCCTAGATGGCAATGCAATCAAACACTTTCACTAAAACACCACCGGCACACTGCATGAACACACACACACACACACACACACACACACACACACACACACACACACACACACACACACACACACACACACACACACACACACACACACACACACACACAGAGAGACACACCAACACAGAGACACAGCAACACAGAGACACACCAACACAGAGACACAGCAACACACCAACACAGAGACACAGCAACACACCAACACAGAGACACAGCAACACACCAACACAGAGACACACCCATATGCACAGATGCATGTGCACACCCTACTCCAGACTGCCATTAAAAAACAACTAAGAGAATTGATTCTGTCATAGATTTCTGAATAAATGTTCACAGCTTGGATGTCTACAAGAGGAGGTGTTTAACTTTTCATTAATGGTTGTGTGTGACTGTGTGTGTGTGTGATGGCTGGTTGGTTTCAATTAAAACACTCATGTCTGCCAAAATGAAGCATGTGTTGATATCAATGACTACCCTTGCTTCTCTAAGTGAGAGAGAGTCATTCCCTGAGATATTCAGAGACGTTAAAAGTCAACAGTTATATCGCAGGAGAGAGAGAGAGAGAGAGAGGAGAGAATAGACAGTGAGAAGACAGGCCTTACTAATGTATACATTAAACAGTTCTCAGATCTACCTCAGATTTAAATGGACTCGCCTTACCTCAACACAATGTCATATTTGGAATATTTCAACATTTTTTTCCATCTTTTTTCTCTCTCTTTCTTTTTCTCTCTCTTTCTTTCTCTCTCTTTCTCTCTCTCTCTCTCTTTCTCCCTGTCTTTCTCACTCTCTCTCCTTCTGTTTCTTTCTTTCTTTCTCTCTGCAAGCACATGTCTCCCTTGGCCAGTGTGAATGTGTGTGTTTGTGATGCAGGTGGACAGGCGCTGTGCAGACAGGGACAGGCTATGATACTAATTAAGAATAACCATGTGTATTTGTCAGAATAATTATGCTGATTATCTCTCACAGTCACAGACCAGAAAGGAGGGGCGGGGACTCTCATTAGCATATGGCATAGACTACACACACACACACACACACACACATGCACACACACATACAACAACAAATAATTCCAAAATTTTTAAAATTTCAACTCTGTAAGCGCTCTGGCTTTATTCAGTAGTACAGCAAAGGCTCTCATCTCTCTGCTTCTCTCCTTCCCCAAAACAAAACACACTAAATATATTTACAGGAGAGAAAACTGTCAAAATACATGCGATACTACAGGAAAATGTAGCCTTTGAAGAATCCCTGTTGAATGTTGAATTCATGCCCTTTGAGACCAAACGGTATGAAATGTAAAGCCTATTTACAGTAACAGTATAACCAGACAGACCAGGTCAGCCCCATGGGAGCAGTAATTGTTTTGGAGTTTCCTGAGGTGAAACCACAGGAGGTTGGTTGCAAATTAATTGGGGAGAACGGGCTCGTGGTAATGGCTGAAGTAAAATAGGTGAAATGGTATCAAATACATCAATCACATGATTTCCAG
Source organism: Oncorhynchus nerka (assembly GCF_034236695.1). Classification (NCBI taxonomy): domain Eukaryota; kingdom Metazoa; phylum Chordata; class Actinopteri; order Salmoniformes; family Salmonidae; genus Oncorhynchus; species Oncorhynchus nerka. The sequence continues at coordinate 66,659,991 of NC_088413.1, forward strand.
GTGTTTGATGCCATTCTACTTGCTCCGTTCTGGCCAGTATTATGAACCGTCCTCCCTCACCAGCCTCCTGAGGTGAAACTGCCCACAACACAGTGGGCTGTTTGTGTGAGTGTATATGTTAATGCCCTGTGCGAGTGCAATACACACACACACACACACACACACACACACACGGACACACGCACACACGCACACACGCATACATCCACAATGCCACGGGGGCAGCCTGCGTGTCTCCGGCCAACTCAGAGGGTGGAGTGGTGGCTGCTGGGAAGACTGTTCTGGACATGCCTGGTTCACACTGGCAGCCATGATTGTTTTTGGCATCTCGAAGCCCCAGGATGGGTCATCAGGCCTAGGGAGCTGGGGCGGCTAGGATGTGACTGTTTATAATTCTCTAATAATTCACCCTGCAGACTGACCTGTCTGTGTGTGAGTTTGTGTGTGTGGATGGATGCCACTGTCCCAGTACTCTGAGTTCAGATTGAGTGCTACACATGCATACACACACATCAATTACTGCACACACAACAATTCAACCAGCAATGCACATTTCACACAACAATATAATAATAAAACATATTGAAATATTTTTCTTCCAGAATGAAATCTCAGAATGGTTTGAGGGTTTAACAAAACAACCACGTAGAGCCCTCATACTATCGCTGCACATAGTAAATATGGTATTGGCACTGACCCTGGAACTGACACAATGTTGATGGTGCCGGAGGAGATGGCTGCCGTTTTACGGGCTCTTAACCGATTGTGCTATTGTCTGTGTTTTTTTGCATTATTTGTAACTTATTTTGTACATCATTTTTCTGCCACTGGTTCTGGATATCAGGACAGTGATTACTCACCTCATACTGGACAAAGTATTTTTCTTTAACGAGTCAGACACCCAACAAGGCCCTCATCCCCATCATTCACAGGAGAAAGAGACAGAGATATCAGGGAGGTAGGTCAGGGTGCCTTGTAAGGATCCGACGGCAATTGGGTAATCTGCCTCTACCATCAGTCCTATTAGCCAACTTACAATCATTGGATAACAAAATAGACAAGCTACGATCACGAATATCCTACCAACGGGACATTAAAAGCTGTAATATCTTATGTTTCGTGGCAGAACAACGACATGGATAAAGAACAGCTGGCGTATTTACGCTGCATCGGCAAGATAGAACAGCTGCCTCCGGTAAGACAACGGGTGGTGGTCTGTGTATATATGTAAACTAAAGCTGGTTCACGAAATCTAATATTAAGGAAGTCTCAAGGTTTTTCCTACCTGAGGTAGAGTATCTCATGATAAGCTTTGGACCACACTATTTACCAAGAGAGTTTTCATCTATATTTTTCGTAGCTGTCTACTTGCCACCACAAACCAATGCTGGCACTAAGACCTCACTCAATGAGCTGCATACGGCCATAAGCAAACAGGAAAACGCTCATCCAGAGGCGGTGCTCCTAGTGGCCGGGGACTTTAATGCAGGGAAACTTCAATCTGATATATCTAACTTCTACCAGCATGCTAAATGTGCAACCAGAGGGAAAATATTCTCGACCACCTTTACTCCACACACAGAAAAGCGCACAAAGCTCCCCCTCGCCCTCTATTTGGCAAATCTGACCATAATTCTATCCTCCTGATTCCCGCTTACAAGAAAAAACTAAAGCAGCACGCACAAGTGACTCAATCAATAAAGAAGTGGTCAGATGAAGCAGATGCTAAGCTACAGGACTGTTTCGCTATCACAGACTGGAATATGTTCCGGGATTCCTCCGATGTCATTGTGGAGTACACCACAACAGTCACTGGATTCATCAATAAGTGCATCGATGACGTCGTCCCCACAGTGACCCAGTACATACCCCAACCAGAAGCCATGGATTACAGGCAACATTTGCACTGAGCTAAAGGGTGGAACTGCTGCTTTCAAGGAGCGGGACTCTAACCTGGATACTTATAAGAAATGCCATTATGTCCTCAGACGAACCATCCAAGAGGCAAAGTGCAGGACAAGATTGAATCCTACTACACCGGCTCCGACGCTCGTTGGATGTGGCAGGGCTTGCAAACTATTACAGACTACAAAGGGAAGCAGAGCCGCGAGCAGCCCAGTGACATGAGCCAACCAGACGAGCTAAATTACTTCTATGTTTGCTTCGAGGCAAGCAGCACTGAAGCATGCATGAGAGCATCAGCTATTTCGGATGACTGTGTGATCACGCTCTCCGTAGCCGATGTGAGTAAGACCTTTAAACAGGTCAACATTCACAAGTCCGTGGGGCCAGACGGACTACCAGGACGTGTACTCCGAGCATGCGCTGACCAGGTGTCTTCACTGACATAGCTGTATATAGCTACTGACCCAAGAACTGAACCTGTATGAAGCTACTTACCCTGGGACTGACTCTGTATATAGCTACTGACACTGGAAATGACTCTGTATATAGCTACTGACCCTGGAACTGACCCTGTATATAGCTACTGACCCTGGAACTGCCTCTGTATATAGCTACCGACCCTGGAACTGAACCTGTATATAGCTACTGACCCAAGAACTGAACCTGTATGAAGCTACTGACCCAGGAACTGCCTCTGTATATAGCTACCGACCCTGGAACTGAACCTGTATATAGCTACTGACCCAAGAACTGAACCTGTATGAAGCTACTGACCCTGTAACCCTGTATGACCCTGTATATAGCTACTGACCCTGGAACTGACCCTGTATATAGCTACTGACCCCTGAACTGACCTGTATATAGCTACTGACCCTGGAACTGACCCTGTATATAGCTACTGACCCTGGAACTGACCCTGTATATAGCTACTGACCCTGGAACTGACTCTGTATATAACTGACCTGTATATAGCTACTGACCCTGGAACTGACCCTGTATATAGCTACTGACCCTGGAACTGACTCTGTATATAGCTACTGACCCTGGAACTGACTCTGTATATAGCTACTGACCCTGGAACTGACCCTGTATATAGCTACTGACCCTGGAACTGACTCTGTATATAGCTACTGACCCTGGAACTGACCCTGTATATAGCTACTGACCCTGGAACTGACCCTGTATATAGCTACTGACCCTGGAACTGACCCTGTATATAGCTACTGACCCTGTATGGCTACTGACCCTGGAACTGACTCTGTATATAGCTAGACTGTACTGACCCTGGAACTGCCTCTGTATATAGCTAATGACCCTGGAACTGAACCTGTATATAGCTACTGACCCTGGAACTGACTCTGTATATAGCTACTGACCCTGGAACTGACCCTGTATATAGCTACTGACCCTGGAACTGACTCTGTATATAGCTACTGACCCTGGAACTGACTCTGTATATAGCTACTGACCCTGGAACTGAACCTGTATATAGCTACTGACCCTGTAACTACTGACACTGGAAATGACTCTGTATATAGCTACTGACCCTGTGAATAGCTAACCCTGGAACTGACTCTGTATATAGCTACTGACCCTGGAACTGACCCTGTATATAGCTACTGACCCTGGAACTGACTCTGTATATAGCTACTGACCCTGTATATAGCTACTGACCCTGGAACTGACTGTATATAGCTACCGACCCTGGAACTGAACCTGTATATAGCTACTGACCCAAGAACTGAACCTGTATGAAGCTACTGACCCTGGAAATGACTCTGTGTATAGCTACTGACCCTGGAACTGAACCTGTATATAGCTACTGACCCCTGGAACTGACCCTGTATATAGCTACTGACCCTGGAACTGACCCTGTATATAGCTACTGACCCTGGAACTGACCCTGTATATAGCTACTGACCCTGGAACTGACTCTGTATATAGCTACTGACCCTGGAACTGACCCTGTATATAGCTACTGACCCTGGAACTGACTCTGTATATAGCTACTGACCCTGGAACTGAACCTGTATATAGCTACTGACCCTGAACTGAACCTGTATGAAGCTACTGACCCTGGAAATGACTCTGTATATAGCTACTGACCCTGGAACTGACTCTGTATATAGCTACTGACCCTGGAACTGACCTCTGTATATAGCTACTGACCCTGGAACTGACCCTGTATATAGCTACTGACCCTGAACTGACCTGTATATAGCTACTGACCCTGGAACTGACTCTGTATATAGCTACTGACCCTGGAACTGACTCTGTATGCTACTACCCTGGAACTGCCTCTGTATATAGCTACTGACCCTGTACTGATATAGCTACTGACCCTGGAACTGACCCTGTATATAGCTACTGACCCTGGAACTGACTCTGTATATAGCTACTGACCCTGTATATAGCTACTGACCCTGGAACTGACTCTGTATATAGCTACTGACCCTGGAACTGACTCTGTATATAGCTACTGACCCTGGAACTGACTCTGTATATAGCTACTGACCCTGGAACTGACCCTGTATATAGCTACTGACCCTGGAACTGACCCTGTATATAGCTACTGACCCTGGAACTGACCCTGTATATAGCTACTGACCCTGGAACTGACCCTGTATATAGCTACTGGCCCTGGAACTGACCCTGTATATAGCTACTGACCCTGGAACTGACTCTGTATATAGCTACTGACCCTGGAACTGACCCTGTATATAGCTACTGACCCTGGAACTGACCCTGTATATAGCTACTGACCCTGGAACTGACTCTGTATATAGCTACTGACCCTGTGAACTCTGTATATAGCTACTGACCCTGAACTGACTCTGTATATAGCTACCTGACCCTGTATATAGCTACTGACCCTGGAACTGACCTGTATATAGCTACTGACCCTGGAACTGACTCTGTATATAGCTACTGACCCTGGAACTGACCCTGTATATAGCTACTGACCCTGGAACTGACCCTGTATATAGCTACTGACCCTGGAACTGAACCTGTATATAGCTACTGACCCTGGAACTGACCCTGTATATAGCTACTGACCCTGGAATATAGCTACTGACCCTGGAACTGACCTGTATATAGCTACTGACCCTGGAACTGAACCTGTATATAGCTACTGACCCTGTATACTGACCCTGTATATAGCTACTGACCCTGTATATAGCTAGTGACCCTGGAACTGACCCTGTATATAGCTACTGACCCTGGAACTGACTCTGTATATAGCTACTGACCCTGTATATAGCTACTGACCCTGGAACTGACCCTGTATATAGCTACTGACCCTGGAACTGACTCTGTATATAGCTACTGACCCTGGAACTGACTCTGTATATAGCTACTGACCCTGGAACTGACCCTGTATATAGCTACTGACCCTGGAACTACTGACCCTGTGACCCTGTATATAGCTACTGACCCTGGAACTGACCCTGTATATAGCTACTGACCCTGGAACTGACTGTATATAGCTACTGACCCTGTATAGCTACTGACCCTGGAACTGACTCTGTATATAGCTACTGACCCTGTATATAGCTACTGACCCTGGAACTGCCTCTGTATATAGCTACCGACCCTGGAACTGAACCTGTATATAGCTACTGACCCTGGAACTGACTCTGTATATAGCTATATAGCTACTGACCCTGGAACTGACTCTGTATATAGCTACTGACCCTGGAACTGACTCTGTATATAGCTACCTACTGACCCTGGAACTGACCTGTATATAGCTACTGCTGAACTCTGTACTGACCCTGTATATAGCTACTGACCCTGGAAATGACTCTGTATATAGCTACTGACCCTGTATATAGCTATTGACCCTGGAACTGACTACTGTATATAGCTACTGACCCTGGAACTGACTCTGTATATAGCTACTGACCCTGTATATAGCTAACTGAACTGACTGTATATAGCTACTGACCCTGTACTACTGACCCTGAACCTGAACTGAACTGACTCTGTATATAGCTACTGACCCTGGAACTGAACCTGTATATAGCTACTGACCCTGGAACTGACCCTGTATATAGCTACTGACCCTGGAACTGACTCCTGTATATAGCTAACTGACCCCCTGTGAACCTCTGTATATAGCTACTGAACTGACCTGTATATAGCTACTGACTCCTGTATATAGCTACTGACCCTGAACTAGCTACTGACCCTGGAACTGACCCTGTATATAGCTACTGACCCTGGAACTGACTCTGTATATAGCTACTGACTGAACCTGTATATAGCTACTGACCCTGAACTGAACCTGTATATAGCTACTGACCCTGGAACTGACTCTGTATCTGACCCTGTATAGCTACTGACCCTGAACTGAACTGACCTGTATATAGCTACTGACCCTGGAACTGACTCTGTATATAGCTACTGACCCTGTATATAGCTACTGACCCAAGAACTGAACCTGTATGAAGCTACTTACCCTGGAACTGACTCTGTATATAGCTACTGACCCTGGAACTGACTCTGTATATAGCTACTCACCCTGGAACTGACCCTGTATATAGCTACTGACACTGGAAATGACTCTGTATATAGCTACTGACCCTGGAACTGACCCTGTGTATAGCTACTGACCCTGGAACTGACTCTGTATATAGCTACTGACCCTGGAACTGACTCTGTATATAGCTACTGACCCTGGAACTGACTCTGTATATAGCTACTGACCCTGTATATAGCTACTGACCCTGGAACTGACTCTGTATATAGCTACTGACCCTGTATATAGCTACTGACCCTGGAACTGACTCTGTATATAGCTACTGACCCTGGAACTGACCCTGTATATAGCTACTGACCCAAGAACTGAACCTGTATATAGCTACTGACCCTGTATATAGCTACTGACCCTGTATATAGCTACTGACCCTGTATATAGCTACTGACCCTGGAACTGACCCTGTATATAGCTACTGACCCAAGAACTGAACCTGTATATAGCTACTGACCCTGTATATAGCTACTGACCCTGTATATAGCTACTGACCCTGTATATAGCTACTGACCCTGTATATAGCTAGTGACCCTGGAACTGACCCTGTATATAGCTACTGACCCTGGAACTGACTCTGTATATAGCTACTGACCCTGTATATAGCTACTGACCCTGGAACTGACCCTGTATATAGCACTTGACCCTGGAACTGACTCTGTATATAGCTACTGACCCTGGAACTGACTCTGTATATAGCTACTGACCCTGGAACTGACCCTGTATATAGCTACTGACCCTGGAACTGACTCTGTATATAGCTACTGACCCTGGAAATGACCCTGTATATAGCTACTGACCCTGGAACTGACCCTGTATATAGCTACCGACCCTGGAACTGACTCTGTATATAGCTACTGACCCTGTATATAGCTACTGACCCTGGAACTGACTCTGTATATAGCTACTGACCCTGTATATAGCTACTGACCCTGGAACTGCCTCTGTATATAGCTAGAACCCTGACTGAACCTGTATATAGCTACTGACCCTGGAACTGACTCTGTATATAGCTACTGACCCTGGAACTGACCTGTATATAGCTACTGACCCTGGAACTGACCTGTATATAGCTACTGACCCTGGAACTGACTCTGTATATAGCTACTGACCCTGGAACTGACTCTGTATATAGCTACTGACCCTGTATATAGCTACTGACACTGGAAATGACTCTGTATATAGCTACTACTGACCCTGGAACTGACTCTGTATATAGCTACTGACCCTGGAACCTCTGTATATAGCTGACCCTGTATATAGCTACTGACCCTGGAACTGACTCTGTATATAGCTACTGACCCTGTATATAGCTACCGACCCTGGAACTGACTCTGTATATAGCTACTGACCCTGTATATAGCTACTGACCCTGGAACTGACTCTGTAACTACTGACCCTGGAACTGACTCTGTATATAGCTACTGACCCTGTGATATAGCTACTGACCCTGGAACTGACTCTGTATATAGCTACTGACCCTGGAACTGAACCTGTATATAGCTACTGACCCTGGAACTGACTCTGTACTGAACTGACCTGTATATAGCTACTGACCCTGGAACTGACCCTGAATAGCTACTGACCCTGGAAATGACTCTGTATATAGCTACTGACCCTGAACTACTGACCCTGTATATAGCTACTGACCCTGAACTCTGCTACTGACTGTATATAGCTACCGACCCTGGAACTGACTCTGTATGTACTGATAGCTACTGACCCTGAACCTGTATGAAGCTACTGACCCTGGAAATGACTCTGTGTATAGCTACTGACCCTGGAACTGACTCTGTATATAGCTACTGACCCTGGAACTGACTCTGTATATAGCTACTGACCCTGTATATAGCTACTGACCCTGTATATATAGCTACTGACCCTGTAAGAACTGAACCTCTGTATATAGCTACTGACCCTGTATATAGCTACTGACCCTGTATATAGCTACTGACCCTGGAACTGACTCTGTATATAGCTACTGGAACTGACACCCTGGAACTGAACTGACCTGTATATAGCTACTGACCCTGGAACTGACTCTGTATATAGCTACTGACCCTGGAACTGACCCTGTATATAGCTACTGACCCTGGAACTGACTCTGTATATAGCTACTGACCCCCTGTATATAGCTACTGACCCTGGAACTGACTCTGTATATAGCTACTGACCCTGTATATAGCTACTGACCCAAGAACTGAACCTGTATGAAGCTACTTACCCTGGAACTGACTCTGTATATAGCTACTGACCCTGGAACTGACTCTGTATATAGCTACTCACCCTGGAACTGACCCTGTATATAGCTACTGACACTGGAAATGACTCTGTATATAGCTACTGACCCTGGAACTGACCCTGTGTATAGCTACTGACCCTGGAACTGACTCTGTATATAGCTACTGACCCTGGAACTGACTCTGTATATAGCTACTGACCCTGGAACTGACTCTGTATATAGCTACTGACCCTGTATATAGCTACCGACCCTGGAACTGACTCTGTATATAGCTACTGACCCTGTATATAGCTACCGACCCTGGAACTGACTCTGTATATAGCTACTGACCCTGGAACTGACCCTGTATATAGCTACTGACCCAAGAACTGAACCTGTATATAGCTACTGACCCTGTACTGACCCTGGAACTGAGCTACTGACCCTGTATATAGCTACTGACCCTGACCCTATAGCTACTGACCCAAGAACTGAACCTGTATATAGCTACTGACCCTGTATATAGCTACTGACCCTGTATATAGCTACTGACCCTGGAACTGACTCTGTATAGCTAACTGACCCTGTATATAGCTGACCCTGTGACCTGTATAGCTACTGACCCTGTATATAGCTACTGACCCTGGAACTGACTACTGACCCTGTATATAGCTACTGACCCTGTATACCCTGCCCTGTATATAGCTACTGACCCTGGAACTGACTCTGTATATAGCTACTGACCCTGGATACTGAGCTACTGACCCTGGAACCCTGCTACTGACCCTGGAACTGACCCTGTATATAGCTACTGACCCTGGAACTGACTGTATATAGCTACTGACCCTGTATATAGCTACTGACCCTGGAAATGACCCTGTATATAGCTACTGACCCTGGAACTGACCCTGTATATAGCTACCGACCCTGGAACTGACTCTGTATATAGCTACTGACCCTGTATATAGCTACTGACCCTGGAACTGACTCTGTATATAGCTACTGACCCTGTATATAGCTACTGACCCTGGAACTGCCTCTGTATATAGCTACCGACCCTGGAACTGAACCTGTATATAGCTACTGACCCTGGAACTGACTCTGTATATAGCTACTGACCCTGGAACTGACCCTGTATATAGCTACTGACCCTGGAACTGACTCTGTATATAGCTACTGACCCTGGAACTGACTCTGTATATAGCTACCGACCCTGGAACTGAACCTGTATATAGCTACTGACCCTGTATATAGCTACTGACACTGGAAATGACTCTGTATATAGCTACTGACCCTGTATATAGCTATTGACCCTGGAAATGACTCTGTATATAGCTACTGACCCTGTATATAGCTACCGACCCTGGAACTGACTCTGTATATAGCTACTGACCCTGTATATAGCTACCGACCCTGGAACTGACTCTGTATATAGCTACTGACCCTGTATATAGCTACTGACCCAAGAACTGAACCTGTATGAAGCTACTTACCCTGGAACTGACTCTGTATATAGCTACTGACCCTGGAACTGAACCTGTATATAGCTACTGACCCTGGAACTGACTCTGTATATAGCTACTGACCCTAGAACTGAACCTGTATATAGCTACTCACCCTGGAACTGACCCTGTATATAGCTACTGACACTGGAAATGACTCTGTATATAGCTACTGACCCTGGAACAGACCCTGTATATAGCTACTGACCCTGGAACTGCCTCTGTATATAGCTACCGACCCTGGAACTGAACCTGTATATAACTACTGACCCAAGAACTGAACCTGTATGAAGCTACTGACCCTGGAAATGACTCTGTGTATAGCTACTGACCCTGGAACTGACTCTGTATATAGCTACTGACCCTGGAACTGCCTCCGTATATAGCTACCGACCCTGGAACTGAACCTGTATATAGCTACTGACCCAAGAACTGAACCTGTATGAAGCTACTGACCCTGGAAATGACTCTGTGTATAGCTACTGACCCTGGAACTGACTCTGTATATAGCTACTGACCCTGGAACTGACTCTGTATATAGCTACTGACCCTGTATATAGCTACTGACCCTGGAACTGACCCTGTATATAGCTACTGACCCTGGAACTGACTCTGACCCTGTATATAGCTACTGACCCTGGAACTGACCCTGTATATAGCTACTGACCCTGGAACTGACTCTGTATATAGCTACTGACCCTGGAACTGACTCTGTATATAGCTACTGACCCTGGAACTGACCCTGTATATAGCTACTGACCCTGGAACTGACCCTGTATATAGCCCCCTGGAACTGACTCTGTATATAGCTACTGACCCTGGAACTGACCCTGTATAAGCTACTGACCCTGGAACTGACCCTGTATATAGCTACTGACCCTGGAACTGACCCTGTAACTGACTGACCCTGTATATAGCTACTGACCCTGTATATAGCTACTGACCCTGGAACTGACCCTACTGACCCTAACTGACCCTGTATAGCTACTGACCCTGGAACTGACTCTGTATATAGCTACTGACCCTGGAACTGACTCTGTATATAGCTACTGACCCTGGAACTGACCCTGTATAAGCTACTGACCCTGGAACTAATACCCTACTACTGACCCTGGAACTGACCCTGTATATAGCTACTGACCCTGGAACTGACCCTGTATATAGCTACTGACCCTGGAACTGACCCTGTATATAGCTACCGACCCTGGAACTGACTCTGTATATAGCTACTGACCCTGTATATAGCTACTGACCCTGGAACTGACTCTGTATATAGCTACTGACCCTGTATATAGCTACTGACCCTGGAACTGACTCTGTATATAGCTACTGACCCTGGAACTGACCCTGTATATAGCTACTGACCCTGGAACTGACCCTGTATATAGCTACTGACCCTGGAACTGACCCTGTGTATAGCTACTGACCCTGGAACTGACTCTGTATATAGCTACTGACCCTGGAACTGACTCTGTATATAGCTACTGACCCTGGAACTGACCCTGTATGAAGCTACTGACCCTGGAAATGACTCTGTATATAGCTACTGACCCTGGAACTGATCCTGTATGAAGCTACTGACCCTGGAACTGACCCTGTATATAGCTACTGGCCCTGGAACTGACCCTGTATATAGCTACTGACCCTGGAACTGACCCTGTATATAGCTACTGACCCTGGAACTGACCCTGTATATAGCTACTGACCCTGGAACTGACCCTGTATATAGCTACCGACCCTGGAACTGACTCTGTATATAGCTACTGACCCTGTATATAGCTACTGACCCTGGAACTGACTCTGTATATAGCTACTGACCCTGTATATAGCTACTGACCCTGGAACTGACTCTGTATATAGCTACTGACCCTGGAACTGACCCTGTATATAGCTACTGACCCTGGAACTGACCCTGTATATAGCTACTGACCCTGGAACTGACCCTGTATATAGCTACTGACCCTGGAACTGACTCTGTATATATATGTATATATTCTATTTCTCGTGTTTCTTTTTTGTTGTTGTACTACTGATATTGATTATTGAATTTTTGGGAAAGGAACAAGAAAGACATTTCACTATACTTGTGCAGGTGACAATAAAAACTTGAAGGTATTTCCAAGGTGCATAATAACTTGACACAGTTTGAAGACGGCCAGCACGGTTGTGAGGATCATTGTGAATAGTGTCTACTTGACCAATCCATCTTGACACTTACCACATCACTCTAAATGCTATTATCAGTTATTATACACACACTTCAAACTCACATCCTGTCCATACAGTCCTGTTGGCTTCTCTTCCTCACAATGGTGGGATTAAGTGTTCTAAAGAGTCTGTTACAAGCAGGTTTCAAGTTTTAATGTCACGTGCAAAAGCACAGTGAAATCAGTGGCGGTTTTTGAGGGGAAGACGGTTCATTATAATGGCTGGAAGAGAGCAAATGGAATGGCAATAAACCATGTGTTTGATGTATTTGATACCATTCCACTGATTCCGCTCCAGTCATTACCAAGAGCCTGTCCTCCCCAATTAAGGCGGCACCAACCACCTGAGAGTGAAATGCCTTTCTTGCAAGCTCTAAACCCAACAATGCAGTAATCAATATCCATGTAGTACTAGAAATACCACAAGGTAGAACAAAGCAAAGTCTCCTATCTTCCCTTCAGTCAACTTTATGTGTTCCATACCTTCCCTTCAGTTAACTTTGTGTTCCATACCTTCCCTTCAGTTAACTGTATGTGTTCCATACCTTCCCTTCAGTCAATTTTATGTGTGTTCCATACCTTCTCCTATCTTCTCTTCAGTCAACTTTATGTTCCATACCTTCTCCTATCTTCCCTTCAGTCAACTTTATGTTCCATACCTTCTCCTATCTTCCCTTCAGTCAACTTTATGTTCCATACCTTCTCCTATCTTCTCTTCAGTCAACTTTATGTTCCATACCTTCTCCTATCTTCCCTTCAGTCAACTTTATGTTCCATACCTTCTCCTATCTTCTCTTCAGTCAACTTTATGTTCCATACCTTCTCCTATCTTCTCTTCAGTCAACTTTATGTTCCATTCCTTCTCCTATCTTCTCTTCAGTTAACTTTGTGTTCCATTCCTTCTCCTATCTTCCTTTCAGTCAACTTGATGTGTTCCATACCTTCTCCTATCTTCCCTTCAGTCAACTTGATGTGTGTTCCATACCTTCCCTTCAGTCAATTTTGTGTGTTCCATACCTTCTCCTATCTTCCCTTCAGTCAACTTCATGTCTTTACTTCAAGTTGTAATATATGTTGATTGAAGGTTGTTCATGCGTGGGGGAGGGATAAACACGCACGCACACACACACGCGCGCACACACATTCCTCTACAGTCTCATCATGCACACCTTTTCACACATTAGGATGAATGATGAGCATTACACACACACACACACACACACACACGCACACACACTCCTTTTGAGGCATACAATAACATCTCAGCACACATTTACAGAACGAGGGAGCTCTTGTCTGGAGAGATGAAGAGAAGAGAGGGAGGAAGAGAAGAGAGAGGAAGAGAAGAGGATAAGGGGAGGAAGCAAGAGAGAGACAGAGAGAGATGGAGTAGTTGTGGTTGTTGTAGATTATTATTTTCTGTTTATGCGAGGGGCCTGCGTGAGACAATCACTTCAAGTGCCCTCCAATCAGGGCCTGAGTACAGTGGCGAGACCTAACGAACCCTCTACCCTCCTACCCTCTCTCCCCTCTCCTCTCCTCTTTTATCCACTCCTCTGTCCACTCCCTCGCTTCCCTCCACTCCACTCTGCAGCACTCTTCATTCCATTCCCTTGTGCCACAGCCCAAGGGCGAAGCCCTCTCTCTTTCCTCCACTCTCCTCCTTTCTCTACCACTCCCTCTATTCTCCCTCTACACCCTCTTTCTGCACCAGGGGATTCAGGCAGCAAGTTTAAAGAATAAAAGGCCTCACTGAAACTTGTGTGAAAGAGATAGAGAGTGGGAGAGAGAGTGAGAGACAAAGAGAGAGAGGAAGAGAGACAGAGAGAGAAAGTAAAAGAGAGAATTGTAAACATACGTTTCCCATGCCAATAAAGCCCCTTAAATTGAATTGAGAGAGAAATAGAGAGAGAGAAAGAGAGAGAGAGAGAGAGACAGACAGACAGAGAGAGAGAGAGAGAGAGAGAGAGAGAGACAGACAGACAGAGAGAGAGAGAGAGAGAGAGAGAGATTGGCCCCGCATTGTCTGTGTTAGGGGAGGGTTTGGCTGAGGCTCATCGCGCTCTAGCGACTCCTTGTGGCGGGCATTTCCCGCCCATAAGAGAGTGGGTGTTAAGAAGCGCGGCTTGGCGAGTCATGTTTCGGAGGACGCATGACTCAAACTTTGCTATTCCGTTGGGGAGTTACAGCAATGAAAGAAGATCAAAATTGGGGAGAAAAAGGGGTAAAATACAAAAAAAGGAAGTTACCAGAGTTAGAAAAAGACAATGAAGGGGCTAATGAGAGAGATATGGAACGATAGAGCCGTTTGTTCTCTTCTGACCGGGGTCATCAGTGTGTGATCTGTGACAACACTGTGACCTGCTCTTCTGTGACCTTCAGCCCAGCCTCTACGCCCAGGAGTTTTTTGACCCGACCATGTTAGCTTACAAACGCGTCTCCAACAGTGCAATGGCGTGTGTTTGCCCCAGTGTTGAAGGCGAGACGCGGTCCACCGGTCACCCCTCGCTGTCCCTCTCGCTCTCCTCCTTGTCCTTAATGGTAAACTAACAGATTGTAAACATGCTGCTACCACTTCTCTCTCTCTACCCCCCTCCTACCCTCCCTCTCTCTCTCTACCCCCCTCCTTCCCTCCCTCTCTCTCTCTACCCCCCTCCTTCCCTCACTCAATATCTATTTTTTTCTGGGGGTATTTTTTAAACAATGTCCTTCATGTTAGAGTGGTTACTGCAGCAGAAGGACATCATTAGCACCGTGGTTAAACTGTAATTTACACCATTAGAGAGGCAGGAGCCAATTTTATTGGCTAGTAAATTTCAGCTCTGAAATATTTAGACCATATGGCTCAATTTATGTAATAACCTTAATTTCTGCACCCTTCAGGTCCTGATGGCTGCTGGGCCTGGCTGGCGGAGTGAGGAGCGTGCACACACACACACACACACACACACACACACACACACACACACACACACACACACACACAGCTACACAGTAGCAGAAGATGCATCAGATTAATGCAGTGTCAGGTTGTGTTTGGGTGAAGGCGTGCGAGCAGCAACCAGATGGTCCCGGGGCTGATGACTGTCAGGGGTCCTGATCTGATCAATCACATGTATTAATACATCTCCCTTCACCAGGGGCCCCAAGGGCCCTACACACAACATCTGGAGAGAAGGGAGGATGGAGGGAGGAAGAAGAGGAGGAGAGGGGTAATTGTGCAGGAATGTATATGTCCAGTATTAATACATCTGACTTCATCAGGGGTCCAGGGACCACAACACAACATCAGGATGAAGAGGGAAGGAGGAGACGAGAGAGGGAGGAGGGAGACAGGGATGAGGGAGAGAGGGGAAAGAAAAAGGTGGGATGGAGGATAGTGTGACTAATTTAAGTGGAGAGTAGAGAGAAGAGAGAGGGAGAGAATGATGAGAAAAAGAGGGAGAGCTAGTGGGAGGAAACAGCAAGGAGAGAAAGAGGGAGAGCTAGTGGGAGGATACAGCAAGGAGAGAAACAGGGAGAGCTAGTGGGAGGATACAGCAAGGAGAGAAAGAGAGAGAGCTAGTGGGAGGATACAGCAAGGAGAGAAACAGGGAGAGCTAGTGGGAGGAAACAGCAAGGAGAGAAAGAGAGAGAGCTAGTGGGAGGATACAGCAAGGAGAGAAACAGGGAGAGCTAGTGGGAGGATACAGCAAGGAGAGAAAGAGAGAGAGCTAGTGGGAGGATACAGCAAGGAGAGAAACAGGGAGAGCTAGTGGGAGGAAACAGCAAGGAGAGAAAGAGGGAGAGCTAGTGGGAGGATACAGCAAGGAGAGAAAGAGGAGAGAATGATGAGAAAAGAGGAGAGCTAGTGGGAGGAAACAGCAAAGAGAGAAAGAGAGAGAACTAATGGGAGGAAACAGCAAGGAGAGAAAGAGGGAGAGCTAGTGGGAGGATACAGCAAGGAGAGAAAGAGGAGAGCTAGTGGGAGGATACAGCAAGGAGAGAAAGAGAGAGCTAGTGGGAGGATACAGCAAGGAGAGAAAGAGGGAGAGCTAATGGGAGGATACAGCAAAGAGAGAAAGAGAGAGAGCTAGTGGGAGGAAACAGCAAGGAGAGAAAGAGGGAGAGCTAATGGGAGGAAACAGCAAAGACAGAAAGAGGGAGAGCTAATGGGAGGAAACAGCAAAGACAGAAAGAGGGAGAGCTAATGGGAGGAAACAGCAAGGAGAGAAAGAGGGAGAGCTAATGGGAGGAAACAGCAAAGACAGAAAGAGGGAGAGCTAATGGGAGGAAACAGCAAAGACAGAAAGAGGGAGAGCTAGTGGGAGGATACAGCAAAGACAGAAAAAGGGAGAGCTAGTGGGAGGATACAGCAAGGAGAGAAAGAGGGAGAGCTAATGGGAGGAAACAGCAAAGACAGAAAGAGGGAGAGCTAGTGGGAGGATACAGCAAAGACAGAAAGAGGGAGAGCTAGTGGGAGGATACAGCAAGGAGAGAAACAGGGAGAGCTAGTGGGAGGATACAGCAAGGAGAGAAAGAGAGAGAGCTAGTGGGAGGATACAGCAAGGAGAGAAACAGGGAGAGCTAGTGGGAGGAAACAGCAAGGAGAGAAAGAGGGAGAGCTAGTGGGAGGATACAGCAAGGAGAGAAAGAGGGAGAGAATGATGAGAAAAAGAGGGAGAGCTAGTGGGAGGAAACAGCAAAGAGAGAAAGAGAGAGAACTAATGGGAGGAAACAGCAAGGAGAGAAAGAGGGAGAGCTAGTGGGAGGATACAGCAAGGAGAGAAAGAGGGAGAGCTAGTGGGAGGATACAGCAAGGAGAGAAAGAGAGAGAGCTAGTGGGAGGATACAGCAAGGAGAGAAAGAGGGAGAGCTAATGGGAGGATACAGCAAAGAGAGAAAGAGAGAGAGCTAGTGGGAGGAAACAGCAAGGAGAGAAAGAGGGAGAGCTAATGGGAGGAAACAGCAAAGACAGAAAGAGGGAGAGCTAATGGGAGGAAACAGCAAAGACAGAAAGAGGGAGAGCTAATGGGAGGAAACAGCAAGGAGAGAAAGAGGGAGAGCTAATGGGAGGAAACAGCAAAGACAGAAAGAGGGAGAGCTAATGGGAGGAAACAGCAAAGACAGAAAGAGGGAGAGCTAGTGGGAGGATACAGCAAAGACAGAAAAAGGGAGAGCTAGTGGGAGGATACAGCAAGGAGAGAAAGAGGGAGAGCTAATGGGAGGAAACAGCAAAGACAGAAAGAGGGAGAGCTAGTGGGAGGATACAGCAAAGACAGAAAGAGGGAGAGCTAGTGGGAGGATACAGCAAGGAGAGAAAGATTTAGCAAAGACAGAAAGAAGCTGGATCTGGAATAGGAAGTGGGGAGTAAATAGGTGTTACGTTAGCATCTCTAGATTGGTGTGCAGTATGTGTGTGTGTGTGTGTGTGTGTGTGTGTGTGTGTGTGTGTGTAACTGCGGTCTGCCAGGCGGGCGCAGGGTTCTGGCGGGGCAGACCGCCTGCGTTCTGTACCCTCATTCTATCTGATCGCCATGACGACCCCATTAATCATCCACACTGGCACGGAGAGGTGCTCCCAGCCCAGTCAGAGATCAATACACACACACACACACATACAGGCTTATTGGTTATATCCGTGGTTGATCTCCCTCTCAGTAGTGGACATTAGTGAGGAGAACATCAAACCATCTGCTCTGAAGGCTGTCAGACTAGAGAGGAGAAAACTATGCCAGACTACACTGATTAACTGCCAACTTCTCTCCCATAAACCTAAGAACTTTACCAACCCGTTTGTCCACATAAAAACAGACTTACATTCATGTTTAACTAATTTAAAAAGGTTGGTGGAGTTCTTTATGCTAATTGAAGAGAAAGGGAGAGAGGGGGAGAGAGGAGGAAAAAGAGGAGATGGAGAGAGGAAGAGAGAGATGGAGAGAGGAAAAGAGAGCTGGAGAGAGATGAAGAGAGAGGGAGAGAGGAGGAGAGAGAGAGGAGGAGAGAGATGGAGGGAGAGAGGAGAGAGATGGAGAGAGATGAAGAGAGATGAAGAGAGAGGGAGAGAGGAGGAGAGAGGAGAGAGATAGAGAGAGTTGGAGAGATGGAGAGAGGCAGAGAGAGGAGGAGAGAGATGGAGATAGAGGGAGAGAAAGGGAGAGAGATGAGGAGAGAGATGGAGGGAGAGAGGAGAGAGATGGAGAGAGGAGGAGAGAGATGGAGAGAGGAGGAGAGAAATTAACAAAAACATAAATGTTGAACTAATTTAAATAGGTTGGTGGAGTTTTTTATGTTAATTGAAGAGAAAGGGAGAGAGGATGAGAGAGGAGGAGAAAGAGGAGAGAGATGGAGAGAGGAAGAGAGAGTGGGAGAGAGATGGAGAGAGAGGGAGAGAGCAGGAGAGAGATGAGAGACATGGAGAGAGGAGGAGAAAGAGGAGAGAGATGGAGAGAGGAAGAGAGAGATTGAGAGAGGAAGAGAGAGTTGGAGAGAGATGAGAGAGGAGGAGAGAGGAGGAGAAAGAGGAGAGAGATGGGAGAGGAGGAGAGAGATTGAGAGAGGAAGAGAGAGTTGGAGAGAGATGGAGAGAGAGGGAGAGAGGAGGAGAGAGATGAGAGAGAGGGAGAGAGGAGGAGAGAGATGGAGAAAGAGGAGAGATATGGAGAGAGGAAGAGAGAGATGGAGAGAGGAAGAGAGAGATGGAGAGAGGAAGAGAGAGATGGAGAGAGGAGGAGAGAGGTAGAGAGAGGAGGAGAGAGGAAGAGAGAGATGGAGAGAGAGGGAGAGATGGAGAGAGGGAGAGAGGAGGAGGAGGAGGAGAGAGGAGGAGAGGAGGAGTGAGAAAATGTTAGAGAGAGAAGAGAACAAAGAAAACAAATACGGAGTAGAGAATCAACTTGTGATTAGTGAACAGTTGTCTACAGTAAGATCAATAGACAGCAGAGTGTGGAGTCCACAGAGAAACAGGTGTGATAGCATAAGGCCAGAGGTAGAGAGCTACGATCCCAACCTCCCAAACCCGGCCCCCAGCCAAAAGACCCATCTGCGGCCTCACACACAGACATTTATTTTTATTTTTATTTAACCTTTATTTAACTAGGCAAGTCAGTTAAGAACAAATTATAATTTACAATGACGGCCTACCCCGGCCAAACCCTAATGACGCTGGGCCAATTGTGCGCCGCCTTATGGGACTCCCAATCCCGGCTGGTTGTGATACAGCCTGGAATCGAACCAGGGTCTGTAGCACACACACCAGTGGAACAGAGATGATTTCATGAACATTCAAAAACATTAGTGTGATTTGTAACCTTGCCTGAAGACTTGTCTTAGCTCCTGGCACTAATGCCTTGGCTTTAGCTCAGAGGATTAACACAGTCTTGTGTCTATTTTTGTGTCTCTTTTGTTCTTTCTTTTTTTTCTCAGTGAGCGACTGAGACTGACTTCACACACCCATTGTCACAAATGACCGTGGCGGCATTCTGGCCGCTCCACATCAATGAAACACACACACACACACACACACACACACACACACACACACACACACACACACACACACACACACTCCATATCAATGAGGTGAAAGGTCTGTATTTACATTCTGTATTAATTATGACTGACAACACAAAGGTCAGAGGGCGAGAAAACAGGATGTTTAAAGCAGCTAGATATCTATATACTCCACCCTTTTCCATTGTTCTCGCTCTCTCTCTTTCTCATCCTCTCTCTCTTCCATTAAGAAAAAAACACATGAATTCCACATGTGAACATGTGAATTGTTCCAAAAACACGTTTTCATGTGATCTTATGTGAAGTTAATGTAATAACATGTGACAACATGTAAAGCGACATGTGATCAATGACAATCCATGACAATGGCATCTTGGTGAAAGTGATGGTATATACTGTAGGTTGACACACACACACAGAGCTTTGAGCGGTGGCGTGGTGTGCTGAGGGGATGCTATCACTGAGAGGCGTTGGCATGGCGATCTACTGATGTCAGGCTGTTTACTGAGCTGCCAGGTTACATTTAGACTGGCTGACAGGCAGCAAGGGAGGATCTGTGTGTGTGTGTGTGTGTGTGTGTGTGTGTGTGTGTGTGTGTTTGTGTTTGTGTTTGTGTGTGTGTGTGTGTGTGTGTGTGTGTGTGTGTGTGTGTGTTGTTTGTGTGTGTGTGTGTGTGTGTGTTTGTGTGTGTTTATGAATGGCACATTTAGAGGTATTCTCCATGTGGGAGCGTTGGAGCAGACTTGGCGTGGAGGTGGAGGATTGTGGGAAGGGCCCTGGAGGACAGGAGCCCTGGCTGTGTGTGTGTGTGTCTGTGTTTATGAAAGGCACATTTAGAGGTATTCTCCATGTGGGAGCGTTGGAGCAGACTTGGCGTGGAGGTGGAGGATTGTGGGAAGGGCCCTGAAGGACAGGAGCCCCTGACTGTGTGTGTGTGCCTGCAGGTCCCTTCACTGGCAAACAGATGACACCAGCACCACAGGCTGTGACCAACACATGCACGCAATGATAATACAGACACACATGCATATCGTGTCTTGTCTTACCGGTACTGTCAACGCAATAATAGTAGAGGTGTTAAGTGTGGGGTCTGTGGGCTGTTTTCTGTACACCAGGCGATACTGTGAAATCCTTCCATTGGGTTGTCCAGGCTGTGTCCAGTTCAACTGTACTGAATATGCACCTGCCAACACACAAACAGATATTACACACAGTAAGAATAACATAGGAAGTCAAACGTCACCTTTTCTTCCCTCCCTCTATTTCATCTCTCACTCACTCGTCGGTGTGACAATAGGAGGAGCAATGTCCTCTGGACCCGCCTCCATGGTGACAGCTGAAGCCCATTGGCTGCGAGCAGAGCCGCGGGAGTTGTGGGCATGTACACTGTACTGGTATTGTCTGAAGGGCTGGAGGGCGTCGCTGGCGTCGATAAAATCTAGCGGCCCATTGGACCAGATAAACACCAACAGCTCCTCCTGCGTCCCCATTGGTCGCCTGGCAGGAAACAGGAAGAGCAAGTGAGTTACGCTAACTAACCCTGAGGTTCATCTCTAAGCCGTAGTTACAACTTGAGAGAGAAATAGAGAGCAATTGGAGAAGGGTTAAAAGATGGCAATGAAAAGAGGAGAGAAGAAGCGAAAAGGGGCAAGAGGATGGTAGTCTCTAATCATTCCAACTGCATCAAAACAACATTGCGCACGTGTGTTTTGGTTCACAATGTACATCTAAACTACAGCTGGACTTGATGACATAGCTCAAAACACCCCTCTACCACTTCCTCCAACTGTGTGTCTCCATTAGAAACCTCTGGATCTCAGAATCACAGATGCACTGAAGTCCCCAAAGTCTATAGCAAGCCCCCCTATACATACTGTATTAAGTGAGAGAGTCAGACAGTGTGTGTTTGGTCATGCTAAGCATGATCTGAATGCTCAACTGTATTCCTTCCTCTGGGATTAACTTCTCCTACTGAATTTGAGTAACTCCAATTTTGGTATACCAAAGTCTGACTCCTTGTGTGGATGTGAAGTTAGGATTCTTCCCTCAGCCTATATGCTAATGATGTTTCCACAGGACTTATCAAGGCTTAGATACTCTCTGACCCTGCATACAGATACCACTGGTCAACAACACACACTTGACCTTGACCACAGGCAAACACAGGCAGACAAACACACACACACATGCACACACACAGGCAGACACATGGGTGCACGCACACAACACACACACACCAGGCAGACACATGGGTGCACGCACACAACACACACACACCAGGCAGATGAAAAACTAGCACAGTGGGTAGTCGATACACACAAATGCAGACTAAACATACACATACACTACCGTTTAAAAGATTGGGGTCAATTAGAAATGTCCTTGTTTTAGAAAGAAAATCACATTTTTTGTCCATTAGAATAACATAAAATTGATGACAAACTTGTATTAGCTAACACAACGTGCCATTGGAACACAGGAGTGATGGTTGCTGATACTGGGCCTCTGTACGCCTATGTAGATATTCCATTAAAAATCAGCCGTTTCCAGCTACAATAGTCATTTACAACATTAACAATGTCTACACAGTATTTCTGATCAATTTGATGTTATTTTAATGGACCAATGTGCTTTTCTTTCATAAACAAGGACAAGTGACCCCAAACTTTTGCACTGTAGTGTATGTATTCCAGGCGGACTAAACACAAACACGACACACACCAACACACATACAAAGCAGATTAGAAAGTCTTAATCTGAATTACCTAGTAAACTAAGAGGTGCATGATGATGTTATTACTATTTTTTTAACAATTTATTTGATTTAACTAGGCAAGTCAGTTAAGAACAAATTCTTATTTTCAATGACGGCCTAGGAACAGTGGGTTAACTGACTGTTCAGGGGCAGAACGACAGATTTGTACCTTGTCAGCTCGGGGATTTGAACTTGCAACCTTCCGGTTACTAGTCCAACACTCTAACCACTAGGCTACCCTACCGCCCCATGATGGTATTACCTGTGTTTGAATGGTTACTAGCTGTGTATGAATGTTATTACCTGTGTATGAATGTTATTACCTGTGTGTGAATGGTTACTACCTGTGTATGAATGGTTACTAGCTGTGTATGAATGTTATTACCTGTGTGTGAATGGTTATTACCTGTGTATGAATGGTTACTAGCTGTGTATGAATGTTATTACCTGTGTATGAATGGTTACTAGCTGTGTATGAATGGTTACTACCTGTGTATGAATGGTTACTAGCTGTTTATGAATGTTATTACCTGTGTATGAATGTTATTACCTGTGTGTGAATGGTTATTACCTGTGTATGAATGGTTACTAGCTGTGTATGAATGTTATTACCTGTGTATGAATGGTTACTAGCTGTGTATGAATGGTTACTACCTGTGTATGAATGGTTACTAGCTGTGTATGAATGTTATTACCTGTGTGTGAATGTTATTACCTGTGTGTGAATGGTTACTACCTGTGTGTGAATGTTATTACCTGTGTGTGAATGTTATTACCTGTGTGTGAATGTTATTACCTGTGTATGAATGGTTACTAGCTGTGTATGAATGTTATTACCTGTGTATGAATGGTTACTAGCTGTGTATGAATGGTTATTACCTGTGTGTGAATGTTATTACCTGTGTATGAATGGTTACTAGCTGTGTATGAATGTTATTACCTGTGTATGAATAGTTATTACCTTTGTATGAATGGTTATTGCCTCTGTATGAATAGTTATTACCTTTGTATGAATGGTTATTACCTTTGTAGAAATGGTTATTACCTGCGTATGAATGGTTATTACCTGTGTATGAAGTATGAGGTGATGACTCCATTGGGCTTGTGGGGAGGGTTCCAGCAGACCTGGATGACTGTGGCTCCTGCTGCTGTCACTGTGGGGGGGTCCATATCCTCTGGAGGGGCCTCAGAGGTACGCACATATACCCCCTCACCCAACCCACACCCATCTGACATGGAGAGACATGGAGAGAAATGGAGAGAAAGGGAGTGACATGGAGAGACATGGAGAGACATGCAGAGACATGGAGAGACATGGAGAGACATGCAGAGACATGGAGAGACATGCAGAGACATGGAGAGAAATGGAGAGACATGGAGAGACATGCAGAGACTTGGAGAGACATGGAGAGACATGGAAAGACATGCAGAGACATGGAGAGACATGGAGAGACATGGAGAGAAATGGAGAGACATGGAGAGACATGGAGAGAAATGGAGAGACATGGAGAGACATGGAAAGACATGCAGAGACATGGAGAGACATGGAGAGACATGCAGAGACATGGAGAGAAATGGAGAGACATGGAGAGAAATAGAGAGACATGGAGAGACATGGAGAGACACGGAAAGACATGGAGAGACATGGAGAGAAATGGAGAGACGTGGAGAGACATGCAGAGACATGGAGAGACATTGAGAGACATGGAGAGACATGGAGAGACACGGAAAGACATGCAGAGACATGGAGAGACATGGAGAGAAATGGAGATACATGCAGAGACATGGAGAGACATTGAGAGACATGGAGAGAAATGGGGAGACATGCAGAGACATGGAGAGAAATGGGAAGACATGCAGAGACATGGAGAGACATGCAGAGACATGGAGAGACATGGAGAGACATGCAGAGAAATGGAGAGAAATGGAGAGACATGGAGAGAAATGGAGAGAGGGAGGGGGGGGAACAAAGAAGACAGAATTACCAAGTTTGTGTTCTAAATACTTGATAAGATGAGTTAACTACGCATAATTAAGTATTAAACACTGTCTCTCAAGGTAGTCTGTCATTGGTCATTCCCAGTCCATACCGGCTTGGCAGGCCTGGACTCTGATGTGGTACCTGGTGTAGGGGTCTAACCCAGACACACTGAGGTACTGTTCCCGTCCCACCGTACGCATCACAGACCTGGCACTTCCTGGATTCAACAGGATGTTGTAGTATAGAGGAAGACTCGTGTTGAACACACCTGAGAGAGGGAGAGTGAGAAAACGAGAGAGAGAGAGAGAGAGTGAGTGAGAGAGAGAATGAGAGATAGAGCGAGGGGGAGAGAGAGAGAGAACGTGACAGAGGATGAGAGAGAGAATGAGAGCGAGAGAGGGAGAGAATGTGAGAGAGAACGAGAGAGAGCATTCTTACTTTGTATTCCCATGACATCTCTCCTGTGTTTTGAATGCAATGTGGCTAGCTAGCAAAGTAACTCACAGATAAATATTGAGATGTGGTTCTCTATTAGAAAGGCCCTACATGCAAAATACAGTTTGTGCGATGGGAGACTAATAAACCAGGGTGTGCTGGTTCTGTTCCATTGATCAATGCTCTCTGATTTATCCTGCCTTTGGCCACGGACGCTCCCACGTGCTGGATTTACTACGGCATTGTGGGTAATTTAGTAGGATCTGAACATGTTCAGATGGTCAAGGGGACAGTGCATCACAGAGAGACTGGTATTGATGTGCACAGAGAGACAATGAACAGTCAGGACCAAGACATAACTGTCTGTATGCAGAGAGGTGGGAGGAGATATGGGAGGTCAGGGCAGGATGCATCACCCTCTGTGTACCTATTCTTTATAAGGATCCTCAATACGTCTATGTATGTGTGTGCATCTGTGACTGTTTGGATGTGTGTGTATGCGGGCTTTGACTATGATTGTCTGCCTGAAGTAATCCATCTATAAATATTATCTTCTCATTATGTGTGTTTACTATGAGAGGGGCCTGAAATAGCACACAGACATATCCATAGGCAGGCTATTCTAGAGTCATTACAGGTTGATTCTAAAAGAGGGGAAGTATTGCCTGATCTCTCACGCTTGGTTAGGCTGCTGGACCCAGGGTTTGGAGTGTGTGTGTGTGTCTGTACGTGCATGTGTGATTATTTGCGTGCGTTTAAGCATGTGCGTGTATGTGTGTGTGTGTGGAGGAGGGGTAAATATGTGCGGGGGTAATGTGTGTGTGTGTGTGTGTGTGGGAGGAGGGGTAATTATGTGCGGGGGTAATGTGTGTGTGTGTGTGTGGAGGGGGGGTAATGTGTGTGTGTGTGTGACAGATCGCTACTGAAGGGTCTCTCCTGGCTGCTGTGGCTACCATTACCCCTGATCAGGCTCTGTGTGGAGTTGAAAGTGGGGAAGTGTAACGCTGCTGATTAGTTATAAATAATAGAACTTAAGGAGAGCTCCCATTGAACCTCTGAGGCAGCCTGGCACAGATCAAAGTACTAATACGGGCAAGGTGTGTGTGTGTGTGTGTGTCTCAGCAGAAGGCTACATCTGTAGAGGGAGAAAGCTATGAGGAAAGGTGAATAATTTAAATGTTTCATTTGTTAAGATAATCAGGCCATTCTCAATGCATCCTGGAACTCATGAATGTTGAATGACCTATCTGCCTATAGTTGGTGTGAATTATGGAAAGGTACCTCTGATGGGAATATGAACAAATTGTGTGTCTGTGTGTGTGTGTGTGTGTGCGGAGGCAGAGACTAGTGGATTAGGGACATGAGACCGAGGTCACAAACAGCCTTATTGAGAGGTTGGGTCACATTTCTTTTGTCATAGCCATGTTACATAAAGCGTATATGAGCCTACAGGACCCGAGCCACTACCCATTGGTGGACCACTGCATTAGGGAAGTCTTTCCCACATCATAGGTGAGGGAAGCCTGACTCCAGTCCAGATAATATGTACTTCAGCCAACTCCTGACTATTGCTGTCATGCCAGTCGTATATGGCATGACAATGAACCAACATGCCAGTGACCTGGCTGAAACACATATTTGGACAACCAGATAAGGGGAGGAGCGAGTAGACAGAGAGGGGGGTAGTCACTGACCTGGGGGTGTCCAGGAGACGAAGAGAGAGCGGGGGCCAAACACGGTGACGTTATGAGGGGGCGGGACTCCCAGAGGGGAGGAGACTGGTGTCTGGACGACGTACCTGTTACTCAAACCACTACCGCCCCCGGTACTGGCCTCCAACACATACACATACCTGAGGGGGAGGAAGGGAGAGAGTCTGTAGTGTTCCCCAATGCGAGAACACAGAGACACACACAGAGACACAGACACACAGACACATACCTGAGGGGGAGGAAGGGAGAGAGTCTGTAGTGTTACACGATGGGAGAACACAGAGACACACACAGAGACACAGACACACAGACACACATACAGACATAGCCACAGAGAAGCGGTCCAACACATACACATACCTGAGGGGGAGGAAGGGAGAGAGTCTGTAGTGTTACACAATGGGAGAACACAGAGACACACACAGAGACACAGACACACAGACACACAGACAGACATAGCCACAGAGAAGCGGTCCAACACATTTTTTCGTCAGATTATATATTATATACTGTAAAATGAGTGAACAAAACATTAAGGACACCTTCCATTTTGCCCTCAGAACAGCCTCAATTCGTTGGGGCATGGACTCTACAAAGAGTGGAATGCGTTCCACAGGGATGCTGGCCTATGTTGACTTCAATGCTTCCCACAGTTGTGTCAAGTTGGCTGGATGTCCTTTGGGTGGTGGACCATTCTTGATACACATTGGAAACTGTTGAGTGTGAAAAACCTTGCAGTGTTGTGGTTCTTCACACAAACGGGTGTTCCTGGCACCTACTATAATACCCTGTTCAAAGGCACTAAAATCTTTTGTCTTGCCATTTTACCCCCCTATGAATGGCACATACAGTGGGGAGAACAAGTATTTGATACACTGCCGATTTGCAGGTTTTCCTACTTACAAAGCATGTAGAGGTCTGTCATTTTTATCATAGGTACAGTTCAACTGTGAGAGACGGAATCAAAAATCCATAAAATCACATTGTATGATTTTAGAGTAATTAATTTGCATTTCATTGCATGACACAAGTAACTTAATATTTGGTACAGAAACCTTTGTTTGCAATTACAGAGATCATACGTTTCCTGTAGTTCTTGACCAGTGTCACGCCCTGGTCTTAGTATTTTGTGTTTTCTTTATTACTTTGGTCAGGCCAGGGTGTGACATGGGTTATTTATGTGGTGTGTTTTGACTTGGGGTTTTTGTAGGTAAATGGGATTGTGGTTAGTGGGGTTGTCTAGAAAAGTCTATGGTTGCCTGGAGTGGTTCTCAATCAGAGGCAGGTGGTTATCGTTGTCTCTGATTGGGAACCATATTGAGGCAGCCATATTCTTTGAGTGTTTCGTGGGTGATTGTTCCTGTCTCTGTGTTAGTTTGCACCAGAATAGGTTGTTTAGGTTTTCACGTTACTTTTATTGTTTTGTTCGTGTTTATCTGTTATTAAACATGTATCGAAATAACCACGCTGCATTTTGGTCCGCCTCTCCTTCACCGGAAGAAAACCTTAACAACCAGGTTTGCACACACTGCAGCAGGGATTTTGGCCCCCTCCTCCATACAGACCGTATCCAGATCCTTCAGGTTTCGGGGCTGTCATTGGGCAATACGGACTTTTAGCTCCCTCCAAAGATGTTCTATTGGGTTCAGGTCTGGAGACTGGCTAGGCCACTCCAGGACCTTGAGATGCTTCTTACGGAGCCACTCCTTAGTTGCCATGCTGGAAGACCCAGCCACAACCCATCTTCAATGCTCTTACTGAGGGAAGGAGGTTGTTGGCCTAGATCTTGCGATACATGGCCCCATCCATCCTCCCCTCAATACGGTGCAGTCGTCCTGCACCCTTTGCAGAAAAGCATTCCCAAAGAATGATGTTTCCACCTCCATGCTTCACGGTTGGGATGGTGTTCTTGGGGTTGTACTCATCCTTCTTCTTCCTCCAAACACGGCGAGTGGAGTTTAGACCAAAAAGCTCTATTTTTGTCTCATCAGAACACATGACCTTCTCCCGTTCCTCCTCTGGATCATCCAGATGGTCAGACGGGCCTGGACATGCGCTGGCTTGAGCAGGGGGACCTTGCGTGCGCTGCAGGATTTAATCCATGATGGCGTAGTATGTTACTAATGGTTTTCTTTGAGACTGTGGTCCCAGCTCTCTTCAGGTCATTGACCAGGTCCTACCGTGTAGTTCTGAGCTGATCCCTCACCTTCCTCATGATCATTGATGCCCCACGAGGTGAGATCTTGCATGGAGCCCCAGACCTAGGGTGATTGACCGCCATCTTGAACTTCTTCCATTTTCTAATAATTGCGCCAACAGTTGTTGCCTTCTCACCAAGCTGCTTGCCTATTGTCCTGTAGCCCATCCCAGCCTTGTGCAGGTCTACAATTTTATCCCTGATGTCCTTACACAGCTCTCTGGTCTTGGCCATTGTGGAGAGGTTGGAGTCTGTTTGATTGAGTGTGTGGACAGGTGTCTTTTATACAAGTAACGAGTTCAAACAGGTGCAGTTAATACAGGTAATGAGTGGAGAACAGGACTGATTCTTAATGAAAAACTAACAGGTATGTGAGAGCCGGAATTCTTACTGGTTGGTAGGTGATCAAATACTTATGTCATGCAATAAAATGCAAATGAATTACTTAAAAATAATACAATGTGATTTTCTGGATTTTTGTTTTATATTCTGTCTCTCACAGTTGAAGCGTACCTCTGATAAAAATTACAGACCTCTACATGCTTTGTACATAGGAAAACCTGCAAAATCAGCAGTGTATCAAATACTTGTTCTCCCCACTGTATACACAATCCATGTCTCAATTGTCTTAAGGCTTAAAAATCATTCTTGAACCAGTCTCCTCTTCTTCATGTACACAGATTGAAGTGGATTTAACAAGTGACATCAATAGGGGATCATGGCTTTCACCTGGTCAGTGTGATGGAAAGAGCAGGTGTTCTTAATGTTTTGTACACAGTGTATATACACCGAATAAGAATATAAACGCAACATGAAACAATTTGAAAGGTTTTTACTGAGTTACAGTTCATATGAGGAAATGAGGCCCTAATCTATGGATTTCACATGACTGGGAATACCAATATGCATCTGTTGGTCACAAAAATAAGAAGGTGCGTGGATCAGAAAACCAGTCAGTATCTGGTGTGACCACCATTTGCCTCATGCAGCGTGACACATCTTTTGATCAGCAGGTTGATTGTGACCTGTGGAATGTTGTCTCACTCCACTTCAATGGCTGTGAGAAGTTGCTGGATATTGGCGGGAACTGGAACACGCTGCCATACACGTCTAGTTAAATGCGTACCCCTGAAAGGACTATTCACCAGCTGCCCCCTTATATCCACACCATAAAGACTATCCTAATTTCCTGCATATGACTGTGCGTGCCTGTAATAATGTGACGCACTTAGAGAAGGCCCTCCAAAGCCTCACACACACACACATTCATGACATCAGAAGACATATTAGCCTTTAAAAGGCGGAGGGTCGTGGGTGTTCAGGCATACATAAGCTGTGTAAGTGGGATACATTTAACATTGAAAGCCTTTAATTCTCTATAAAGTCCACACACACACATTAATAACTGTAGCTATTGTTCCAGGCAGCTTTAAACAGGCCCATTACCAGTTACGTAGAGGGTTAGACCACTCAGTCACATGTTTCATATAGATACTGCAATAATATCACACAGAGAGGAGGGAGGAGAGAGAGAGAGAGAGAGAGAGAGAGAGAGAGAGAGAGAGAGAGAGAGATAGAGAGAGAGAGAGATGCGGGGGAGAAGGGGGAGAGAGAGAGAGGGAGAGAGAGAGAGAGAGAGAGAGAGAGAGAGATAGAGGGAGAGAGAGAGGGAGAAAGAGAGGAGAGAGAAATAGAGAGAGAGAGAGAGAGAGATGAGGGGAGAAGGGGGAGAGAGAGAGAAAGAGAGGGAGAGAGAGAGAGAGGGAGAGAGAGAGAGAGAGAGAGAGAGAGAGAGAGAGAGAGGGAAAGAGATGAGGGGAGAAGGGGGAGAGAGAGAGAGGAAAGAGAGAGAGAGAGAGAGAGAGAGAGAGGGAAAGAGAGAGAGAGAGAGAGGAGGGAGAGCGAGAGAGAGGGAGAGAGAGAGAGAGAGGAGGGAGAGAGAGAGAGAGGAGGGAGAGCAAGAGAGAGAGAGGGGGAGGGAGAGAGAGAGAGAGGAGGAGAGAGAGAGAGAGAGAGAGAGAGAGAGAGAGGAGGGAGAGAGAGAGAGAGGAGGGGGAGAGAGAGAGAGAGAGAGAGAGAGAGGAGAGAGAGGAGAGAGAGAGAGAGAGAGAGAGCGAGAGAGAGGAGGGAGAGCGAGAGAGAGAGGGAGGGAGACAGTAAATATAGAGAGAGTTTATAGTAGCACAGTTCAGGGAGAAAGCAGCACTTTTCCAACGATATTGGTAAAGTGAAATGTGTGAGTGTATATGTGTGTGAGTTCCCGAGGGGCCTGACTGGGGGGAGAGGTTAATACCTCAGTCATCACAGACACTTCCTTCTCTGGTGAGGTAAGTGACAGCTAATCAACATTGTCATAAATAATCAATGACCATCGAGCAGACCACTTTACACAAACACGCACGCACGGTGCACGGCTAAATCAAGAGAAGAAAGGGAGAGAGGGAAAGAGGAAGAGAAGAGAGGGGGAATGGGAACATTTTAGAAAAGGGGAGAGGGGTTGGGACAGGAATGCCTCCTTGCAGGTTATCTGGAATTACAAAGTGTGTGTGTGTGTGTTATCAGGAGTTAGGAAAACATTTAGTCACACATGTCTCTTCTCCCAAAGGATGGGAGGTCAACAAACAGAGGGATGAGGGATGGGGAAGAGGATAAGAGGGGGGGAGGAGAGGATAGGAGGAGGAAAAATATGTCAAATACACAACTGTTCTTGCAAACATAAACCCTTGACTGATCTTTCGCTGTGGCATTATTGTGAGATGTGTGTATTCTCCCATACAGTAGGTACTGAACACATAGCCACTTCGCCTTCAGTTGTATTTGCCTGTCTATACAGTTCTCCTCGTCATCTAGTCAATGTCAACTCCAGATAAGAGCTCTCAGACAGGGCAAAATAACGAATACATTGGAGAGCAACGTGACAGTTAATGTCATTTCAATTCAACTAAATTTAACTCAACTCAGACTGATCTCCAGCTCCACAAAGAAACTAAATTTAACTGAACTCAGAGCTCAGACTGATCTCCAGCTCCATAATGAAACAGAATTTGAACTAAACTCAGACTGATCTCCAGCTCCATAATGAAACAGAATTTGAACTAAACTCAGACTGATCTCCAGCTCCATAATGAAACAGAATTTGAACTAAACTCAGACTGATCTCCAGCTCCATAATGAAACAGAATTTGAACTAAACTCAGACTGATCTCCAGCTCCATAATGAAACTAAGAATGATGCAAGGTCTCACTATACGTTTCCTGTTAGTGTCTTTAAACTGAACCACATGCAATCTCACTAAGACTAACATTGATTAATGAAGCTTGAATACAAATAAATGAATAAATAAAAGTGTGAGAAATTATCAGATTGAGCCTGGCAGTGTGTTGTGTGTTTGATCATGCCTGCCTCATCTGTCACACAGCAGTCAAATATTGAATCATTCAATTACACAAACATAGGTGAGACCTGAGACAAAGACAGATAGAATGAGTGAGCGTGCAAGAGAGAGAGAGAGAGAGAGAGAATAACATGGCTGGACTGATAGGATAGGCTTTATTAGCATGACCCTGACGCACAGAGCAGACATCATAGTGGAGGGCATCCTGATACACTGAGCAGACATCATAGTGGTAGAGGCATCCTGACACACTGAGCAGACATCATAGTGGAGGGCATCCTGACACACTGAGCAGACATCACAGTGGAGGGCATCCTGACACACTGAGCAGACATCATAGTGGAGGGCATCCTGACACACTGAGCAGACATCATAGTGGAGGGCATTCTGACACACTGAGCAGACATCACAGTAGAGGGCATCCTGACACACAGAGCAGACATCACAGTGGAGGGCATCCTGACACACTGAGCAGACATCACAGTGGAGGGCATCCTGACACACTGAGCAGACATCACAGTAGAGGGCATCCTGACACAGAGCAGACATCATAGTGGAGGGCATCCTGATACACAGAGCAGACATCACAGTGGAGGGCATCCTGATACACAGAGCAGACATCATAGTGGAGGGCATCCTGATACACAGAGCAGACATCATAGTGGAGGGCATCCTGATACACAGAGCAGACATCACAGTAGAGGGCATCCTGATACACAGAGCAGACATCATAGTGGAGGGCATCCTGACACACAGAGCAGACATCACAGTGGAGGGCATCCTGATACACAGAGCAGACATCATAGTGGAGGGCATCCTGACACACAGAGCAGACATCATAGTGGAGGACATCCTGACACAGAGCAGACATCATAGTGGAGGACATCCTGACACAGAGCAGACATCATAGTGGAGGGCATCCTGACACACTGAGCAGGCATCATAGTGGAGGACATCCTGACACAGAGCAGACATCATAGTGGAGGGCATCCTGACACAGAGCAGACATCATAGTGGAGGGCATCCTGACACAGAGCAGACATCATAGTGGAGGGCATCCTGATACACTGAGCAGACATCATAGTGGAGGGCATCCTGACACAGAGCAGACATCATAGTGGAGGGCATCCTGATACACTGAGCAGACATCATAGTGGAGGGCATCCTGACACAGAGCAGACATCACAGTGGAGGGCATCCTGATACAGAGCAGACATCATAGTGGAGGGCATCCTGATACACTGAGCAGACATCATAGTGGAGGGCATCATGACACACTGAGCAGACATCATAGTGGAGGGCATCCTGACACAGAGCAGACATCATAGTGGAGGGCATCCTGATACACTGAGCAGACATCATAGTGGAGGGCATCCTGACACAGAGCAGACATCATAGTGGAGGGCATCCTGACACAGAGCAGACATCATAGTGGAGGGCATCCTGATACACTGAGCAGACATCATAGTGGAGGGCATCCTGACACAGAGCAGACATCACAGTGGAGGGCATCCTGATACAGAGCAGACATCATAGTGGAGGGCATCCTGACACACTGAGCAGACATCACAGTGGAGGGCATCCTGACACACAGAGCAGGCATCATAGTGGAGGGCATCCTGACACACTGAGCAGACATCACAGTGGAGGGCATCCTGACACACTGAGCAGACATCATAGTGGAGGGCATCCTGACACACTGAGCAGACATCATAGTGGAGGGCATCCTGACACACTGAGCAGGCATCATAGTGGAGGGCATCCTGACACACTGAGCAGACATCACAGTGGAGGGCATCCTGACACACTGAGCAGACATCATAGTGGAGGGCATCCTGACACACTGAGCAGACATCATAGTGGAGGGCATCCTGACACACTGAGCAGACATCATAGTGGAGGGCATCCTGATACACTGAGCAGACATCATAGTGGAGGGCATCCTGACACAGAGCAGACATCATAGTGGAGGGCATCCTGACACACTGAGCAGACATCATAGTGGAGGGCATCCTGACACACTGAGCAGACATCATAGTGGAGGGCATCCTGACACACTGAGCAGACATCATAGTGGAGAGCATCCTGACACACTGAGCAGACATCACAGTAGAGGGCATCCTGACACACAGAGCAGACATCACAGTGGACGGCATCCTGACACACTGGGCAGACATCACAGTGGAGGGCATCCTGATACACAGAGCAGACATCATAGTGGAGGGCATCCTGATACACAGAGCAGACATCATAGTGGAGGGCATCCTGACACAGAGCAGACATCATAGTGGAGGGCATCCTGACACACAGAGCAGACATCATAGTGGAGGACATCCTGACACAGAGCAGACATCATAGTGGAGGACATCCTGATACACTGAGCAGACATCATAGTGGAGGGCATCCTGACACAGAGCAGACATCACAGTGGAGGGCATCCTGATACAGAGCAGACATCATAGTGGAGGGCATCCTGATACACTGAGCAGACATCATAGTGGAGGGCATCATGACACACTGAGCAGACATCATAGTGGAGGGCATCCTGACACACAGAGCAGACATCACAGTGGAGGGCATCCTGACACACTGAGCAGACATCATAGTGGAGGGCATCCTGACACACTGAGCAGGCATCATAGTGGAGGGCATCCTGACACACTGAGCAGACATCACAGTGGAGGGCATCCTGACACACTGAGCAGACATCATAGTGGAGGACATCCTGACACACTGAGCAGACATCATAGTGGAGGGCATCCTGACACACTGATCAGACATCATAGTGGAGGGCATCCTGATACACTGAGCAGACATCATAGTGGAGGGCATCCTGACACACTGATCAGACATCATAGTGGAGGGCATCCTGACACAGAGCAGACATCATAGTGGAGGGCATCCTGACACACTGAGCAGACATCATAGTGGAGGGCATCCTGATACACAGAGCAGACATCATAGTGGAGGGCATCCTGATACACAGAGCAGACATCACAGTAGAGGGCATCCTGACACAGAGCAGACATCATAGTGGAGGGCATCCTGACACACAGAGCAGACATCATAGTGGAGGGCATCCTGACACACTGAGCAGGCATCATAGTGGAGGACATCCTGACACAGAGCAGACATCATAGTGGAGGGCATCCTGACACACTGAGCAGGCATCATAGTGGAGGACATCCTGACACAGAGCAGACATCATAGTGGAGGGCATCCTGACACAGAGCAGACATCATAGTGGAGGGCATCCTGATACACTGAGCAGACATCATAGTGGAGGGCATCCTGACACACTGAGCAGACATCATAGTGGAGGGCATCCTGACACACAGAGCAGACATCATAGTGGAGGGCATCCTGACACACTGAGCAGACATCATAGTGGAGGGCATCCTGACACAGAGCAGACATCATAGTGGAGGGCATCCTGACACAGAGCAGACATCATAGTGGAGGGCATCCTGACACAGAGCAGACATCACAGTGGAGGGCATCCTGATACAGAGCAGACATCATAGTGGAGGGCATCCTGATACAGAGCAGACATCATAGTGGAGGGCATCCTGATACACTGAGCAGACATCATAGTAGAGGGCATCCTGATACACTGAGCAGACATCATAGTGGAGGGCATCCTGACACACTGAGCAGACATCATAGTGGAGGGCATCCTGACACAGAGCAGACATCATAGTGGAGGGCATCCTGATACACTGAGCAGACATCATAGTAGAGGGAATCCTGATACACTGAGCAGACATCATAGTGGAGGGCATCCTGACACACTGAGCAGACATCACAGTAGAGGGCATCCTGACACAGAGCAGACATCATAGTGGAGGGCATCCTGAAACACTGAGCAGGCATCATAGTGGAGGGCATCCTGACACAGAGCAGACATCATAGTGGAGGGCATCCTGACACACTGAGCAGACATCATAGTGGAGGGCATCCTGACACACTGAGCAGGCATCATAGTGGAGGGCATCCTGACACACTGAGCAGACATCACAGTGGAGGACATTCATATCCATATACTTTCAGCTGGATTGGAGCTCTACAGTGTTTTTGTGTATTACTAAGACACAACAATACAACAGAGATAACCCTAGTCAGTAGCTTTTATCTGCTTTGGTGGTTAGATGGGAATGGACATGGGAGGAAGAAGTTGGCTTTAGTCAGTCATGGTTAGGGGGTTCATGAGTTGTTAGGTTTGTGTAGTTGCTATACCTGAGGTATAGATGTGTGTGTGTGTGTGTGTGTGTGTGTGTATGCGTAAATGTGTAGATGTGTGTGGTCCAATACCTGGTGTTGGGCTGCAGTTGTGTGTCCGTGTAGTTGTTATCCTGGCTGTCTCCAGCGAACACAGTCAAACCGTCTCGGAGTAGACGGTAGCTGGCCACATGTCCGTTAGGCTGTAAGGGCTGGTCCCAGTACAGCTCTACTGCTGTAGAGTTTACCACCACATGTCTAGGGCTGGACCACACTCCTAGACACAGGGAGAGGGAGAGAAGGAGAGAGAGGGGGGGGGAGAAAGAAAGAAAGAGAGAGAGAGGCGTAGAGAGGTAGAGAGAGGGGGGGAGATATATATAGAGAGAGAAGGAGAGAGAGTGGAGAGAGTGAGAGAGAGAGAGAGAGAGAGGGGAGAAGGGGAGAGAGAGAAAGAGAGAGAGAGGGGTAGAGAGAGAGAGGGGTAAAGAGAGAGAGAGGGGTAAAGAGAGAGAGAGAGAGAGTAAAGAGAGAGAGAGAGAGAGAGTAAAGAGAGAGAGAGGGGTAAAGAGAGAGAGAGGGGTAAAGAGAGAGGGAGAGGGGTAAAGAGAGAGAGAGGGGGTAAAGAGAGAGAGAGGGGTAAAGAGAGAGAGAGAGAGAGAGGGGGTAAAGAGAGAGAGAGAGAGAGAGGTAAAGAGAGAGGGAGAGAGAGAGAGGTAAAGAGAGAGGGAGAGAGAGAGAGGGGTAAAGAGAGAGGGAGAGAGGGGTAAAGAGACAGAGAGGGGGTAAAGAGAGAGAGAGAGAGAGGGGTAAAGAGAGAGAGAGAGAGGGGTAAAGAGAGAGAGAGAGAGAGAGGGGTAAAGAGAGAGGGAGAGAGAGAGAGGGGTAAAGAGAGAGAGAGAGAGAGAGAGAGAGAGAGAGGGAGAGAGAGAGAGAGAGGGAGAGGGGTAAAGAGAGAGAGAGAGAGAGGGGTAAAGAGAGAGAGAGAGAATGTTTTATGATGTAACATTGACAAATCTAAAACAAACAAAAATGGAAACTGAAAATGTTTATTGTTGTGTGTGTGAGTGTGTATGTGAGTGTGTGTACCTGTGGGAGCATCTTGCAGAGTGCGTCCTGTAGATGGCTGACTAGCTCCACAGCCCACCGCTGTACAGGCCACCAACACAAAGCTGTAGTCAGAGTGAGGCTGCAGACCTGAAACAACACACACACCGTTACAAACAGACTTACACACCTATACTGTACACACGTTCAAAGACACTTACTTGGGCGAAAGAGAAGAGTAGAGCGTGATAGAAATGAGGCAGAAAGAAGAGATGGGAGGAGAGACAGAGACATAAAGAAGAGATGGGAAGAGAGACAGAGGCAGAAAGAAGAGATGGGAGGAGAGACAGAGACATAAAGAAGAGATGGGAAGAGAGACAGAGACAGAAAGAAGAGATGGGAAGAGAAAGAGAGACAGAAAGAAGAGATGGAAGAGAGACAGAGACAGAAAGAAGAGATGGGAAGAGAAAGAGAGACAGAAAGAAGAGATGGGAAGAGAGACAGAAAGAAGAGATGGGAAGAGAAAGAGAGACAGAAAGAAGAGATGGGAAGAGAGGCAGAAAGAAGAGATGGGAAGAGAAAGAGAGACAGAAGGAAGAGATGGGAAGAGAGACAGAAAGAAGAGATGGGAAGAGAGACAGAGACAGAAAGAAGAGATGGGAAGAGAAAGAGAGACAGAAAGAAGAGATGGAAGAGAGACAGAAAGAAGAGATGGGAAGAGAAAGAGAGACAGAAAGAAGAGATGGAAGAGAGACAGAAAGAAGAGATGGGAAGAGAGACAGAAAGAAGAGATGGGAAGAAAGAGAGACAGAGACAGAAAGAAGAGATGGGAAGAGAGAGAGAGACAGAAAGAAGAGATGGGAAGAGAAAGAGAGACAGAAAGAAGAGATGGGAAGAGAGACAGAGACAGAAAGGAGAGATGGGAAGAGAAAGAGAGACAGAAAGAAGAGATGGGAAGAGAGACAGAGACAGAAAGAAGAGATGGGAAGAGAGACAGAAAGGAGAGATGGGAAGAGAGACGAAGACAGAAAGAAGAGATGGGAAGAGAAAGAGAGACAGAAAGAAGAGATGGGAAGAGAGACAGAGACAGAAAGGAGAGATGAGACAGAGACAGAAGGAAGAGATGGGAAGAGAAAGAGAGACAGAAAGAAGAGATGGGAAGAGAGACAGAGACAGAAAGGAGAGATGAGACAGAGACAGAAGGAAGAGATGGGAAGAGAAAGAGAGACAGAAAGAAGAGATGGGAAGAGAGACAGAGACAGAAAGGAGAGATGAGACAGAAGGAAGAGATGGGAAGAGAAAGAGAGACAGAAAGAAGAGATGGGAAGAGAGACAGAGACAGAAAGGAGAGATGAGAAGAGAGACAGAGACAGAAAGGAGAGATGAGACAGAGACAGAAGGAAGAGATGGGAAGAGAAAGAGAGACAGAAAGAAGAGATGGGAAGAGAGACAGAGACAGAAAGGAGAGATGAGACAGAGACAGAAAGGAGAGATGGGAAGAGAGACAGAGACAGAAAGAAGAGATGGGAAGAGAGACAGAGACAGAAAGAAGAGATGGGAAGATAAAGAGAGACAGAAAGAAGAGATGGGAAGAGAAAGAGAGATAGAAAGAAGAGATGGGAAGAGAGACAGAAAGAAGAGATGGGAAGAGAGACAGAAAGAAGAGATGGGAAGAGAACGAGAGACAGAAAGAAGAGATGGGAAGAGAAAGAGAGACAGAAAGAAGAGATGGGAAGAGAGACAGAGACAGAAAGAAGAGATGGGAAGAGAAAGAGAGACAGAAAGAAGAGATGGGAAGAGAAAGAGAGAGTGGCCTGTATACATGGCCCTATGATCTGGGCAGCCTCCCATCTCCATCTGAGTGAGGAAGGATCCATAGCGCTCCATGTTAAATTATGCATGTCT
The DNA here is from genome assembly GCF_034236695.1 of Oncorhynchus nerka. Classification (NCBI taxonomy): domain Eukaryota; kingdom Metazoa; phylum Chordata; class Actinopteri; order Salmoniformes; family Salmonidae; genus Oncorhynchus; species Oncorhynchus nerka. Next base: position 66,699,493 of record NC_088413.1, read on the forward strand.
TAACTCAATAATGAAGAGCGGTGACACAGGATAGGAACCACACTGTAATGACATGTGATCTATTCTAATTCTAATACCTCTGTATGCATTAACGTTATAGCACAGCCCTGATGATTTATTGATGTACAGGCTGTACATCCCTGTTTGTCTGTCTGTCACTCTGTTCTGTAGATTCATTTCGATATACTCTATAGCCTTCCTCTTTAAAAGGGTCAGGGCCAAACATGTTCAAATTCAGCACAAATTAAATGAACATTTGAAATAGAATGACTAATAATATTGAATCTGATCGTGTAAAATTGTTGCCTTTAAAATTATGTGATTAACAAATTAACATTACAATTTAAATTCATGTTTAGATTCTAAATTTAAGTAACTGAGGTAATAATTTTACGGCATATATTAAAATAACCAGCTAATTTAGAAATGGAGCAATATCCTGTAAAAACTATTTACAATAATGACTTGATAAAACAAACTAAATGAATAAATGCAGACAAAAAAACGGATATATTTATTGGGTATGATGATATAAACAGAAATATAATATCTTTCTTCCATTCGTCTTTTTCCAGTCATACAAATACATTGTATTGTATCATATTTCTTACTGTTGTATTGCAGTCAACAGAAGCCAACTGAAACACATCAAATAAGAATCTCTAGTTGAAATGCAGAAGTGCCAGAGAGAACAGTGTCCCTACAGGGCCAGGCAGTGTGGTATGCAGACAGAGAGAACAGTGTCCCTACAGGGCCAGGCAGTGTGGTATGCAGACAGAGAGAACAGTGTCCCTACAGGGCCAGGCAGTGTGGTATGCAGACAGAGAGAACAGTGTCCCTACAGGGCCAGGGTGTGGTATGCCAGGCAGTGTGGTATGCAGACAGAGAGAACAGTGTCCCTACAGAGGCTAGAACAGCCCTCCTACTTAACCCAACCCTAAAATGTTCCCACAACGTTCTGCTGGGCCGCAGCAGTGTGGTATGCAGACAGTCCCCACAGGGCCAGGCAGTGTGGTATGCACAGGGCCAGGCAGTGTGGCTATGGTGCAGACAGAGAACGGCACCTCAGTACAGGCTCTGATCCCCTACAGGGCACTGCGTTCATCCACCTCTGGCCTGCTCGCCTCCCTACCACTAGGAAGTTCAGCCCAGTCAAAACTGTTCTACAATGGTGGAACAAACTCCTCCCGACGCCAGGACAGCGGAGTCAATCCCAAAACCCCACCTCTTTAGAATCAATGTTCACTATTGTAAACTGTTCCACTGTGTCATAAGGTGAAAGCTGGGTTTGGGTTAAATGACTGAAAATGTAAATGTAAATGAAGAACTCTGTCAAGCATACTAAACGCTAGGGACAGCATCAGACTGGCAACGGTAAGGCTTCACTACACAATGGAAGCATTGTGTGTGTCAGAGTGTGTATTCTAGCATTGTGTGTGTCAGAGTGAGTGTGTATTCTAGCATTGTGTGTGTCAGAGTGTGTATTCTAGCATTGTGTGTGTCAGAGTGTGTATTCTAGCATTGTGTGTGTCAGAGTGTGTATTCTAGCATTGTGTGTGTCAGAGTGTGTATTCTAGCATTGTGTGTGTCAGAGTGTGTATTCTAGCATTGTGTGTGTCAGAGTGTGTATTCTAGCATTGTGTGTGTCAGAGTGTGTATTCTAGCATTGTGTGTGTCAGAGTGTGTATTCTAGCATTGTGTGTGTCAGAGTGTGTATTCTAGCATTGTGTGTGTCAGAGTGTGTATTCTAGCATTGTTAACAATGTTAATGTGATACCATTTCTTGCAATTCTGAGCAATTGTCTGTATCCATGTGTCAGCAGTTCTAGGAGATGGTGAACTACACATAAAGAATATAAATATTACTCTCTACCACATCATTCAGCAATGTTGGGAGTTTATGAATCTAAAAGTACATTTTTACACATATTTAATTTACTGATAGGAAATAAAACCGTCTCAAGTACATAACCAAGCCGTGGGAAGGTGTAAATCTAGTCTAAATCAGAAGAAGATCAGTGTAATGTTTCATATCGCTACGGCTATTCATTTATCATACATTTATCGTCCCAAAGCTGAGACTCAATTAATGACTGTTGAACACAGGCAGCAACCCTTCATTCTGTTGTTTTTTAATGACAAATACTAAATCATTCCAGCGTGTGCCTCCCGTCCCACATACACACATAGAAACACACTCTATCCATTGGATCCCCGCTCTCCTAGAACGGCTTCCACACAACACCTCAAGGGGACACTGTTGCCCTGCTGAAAAGATGGCCGACGTCCCATCTAAAATAAATAAATAAAGTAAGATACAGGGAGAAAAGTTCCTTCATTTTAACAGTCAGGCAGGCGGCCCAGGGAGTCCTGGCCAGCCCATTTGCAGTGCGCGCTAACAGGAAGTGAAACAACGCCGTAACTGTCACCCATATTGTAGTGTCCAGTAGGGGGGAGGTGTGCGGTAATAACATGTAGAAAAGTATTTTATTGACAAGCTGCCATTCCCTGTTTGCATTAGACAATTTGAGAGCATGATGACTGCACTATAGGCCCCCATGTCCCTTACCTCACATACCTGAGACGAAGAGAGAGAGAGGAACAGAAAGAGAAGAGAGGCTTCTTGCTTCTGTTAACTGCAAAATAACAGTAAACAATATGATACAATAAAAACATCTATTTTAATGAGTGAGAAAAGAAGGATTGAAGCCATTATATTTCTGTTTATATCATCAAATGAGTAAAAGATAGTGGGAAGGAGAGCGAGAAGAGCAGATAGCAGAAAGGAGCAGGAAGAGAGGTATAGATAGAGCAGAAAGAGAGAGAAAGAGGGACTATGTTTTCCTGCAGCATTGATAACACCTCTAAATAATTAAGAGTTCACTTCCTGTCGGAAGCTCCTTAATGTCCTGTTCTGTCTGTCTGTCTGTCTGTCTGTCTGTCTGTCTGTCTGTCTGTCTTGTCTGGAGAATTATGGGAGGACCCCTAACGTACTTTACCAGATCAGGTTTATACACACACACGTACATAAACGCACATACACGCCCTCTCCCCCACCCCTCTGCCCTTCTTCCGCTCGCATAATCTGGGATAAAACCAGGGGGGAGGGGAAGGGAACAAACAGGGGGATGGGGAGAGGGAATGTGGGGGTCTCAATGCTGAGTGTCCCCTAATCCCCCTTCCCCTCTCTCTCTCTCTCTTTATCCTTTTCTCTGTGTTAAATCTGTCTCAGCAACATTTAGCAGCATCAGTCTTCCTCTGTGACCTCATCAAACACAAAGGCTACCTGTTCCGAGGTAGCAGTGGGAAAAATCACAAAGGCTACCTGTTCCGAGGTAGCAGTGGGAAAAATCACAAAGGCTACCTGTTCCGAGGTAGCAGTGGGAAAAATCACAAAGGCTACCTGTTCCGAGGTAGCAGTGGGAAAAATCACAAAGGCTACCTGTTCCGAGGTAGCAGTGGGAAAAATCACAAAGGCTACCTGTTCCGAGGTAGCAGTGGGAAAAATCACAAAGGCTACCTGTTCCGAGGTAGCAGTGGGAAAAATCACAAAGGCAGAGGAGCAACCGCAGTCTCCCTAAAACTACAGATTCAATTTATCTCACTCTGTCAGCATGAAGGCAAGATTTTGTTCAGATATCCATTTAAGCCCTATTATTTAACTTATATATTTTTAACATTATATTTAGAGGTCCTGTATATCAAATAGCATAATTGAAATTAATTTAAATGATAGCCTTAATTTTGTTGACTGAATTATGTATGTAATCCTCTAAATTGTGACTACAATACTACACACGTGTGAATACTTTCTGATCAACATGTCTCTTCCTCTTCTCCAGGGTTACAATTCATTTATTACATCCCAATCTAGGCCTTGAAATATCTTCATACAAGCTAAATATCCAGCATAATGTAAACATCTTCATATAAAATACCTGAATGTGAAACAGTGCGGCTGGGGCATTCAGAGGAGGAAGCAGAAATGTAAGAGAATGTTCTCTATTGTAATTCATGAATAATGCTCTTACAAACACCCCATTAAACACATGATTAATAATATAATCTATATGATTGTGAGCAATAACTCATACACACCACTGATAGCAATACTTATCATCGATTCACACGGGATTTGGCACTTTTTTCTCCTCTCTTAATTCAACAGTGATCATTTCTATATTGTATAATAAAAGTGTGTATTTCATACTTGCCAGGTCGCAATTGTAAACGAGAACTTGTTCTCAACTTGCCTACCTGGTTAAATAAAGGTGAAATAAATAAATAAATACAAATACTCATACACGTGTAAATAAAATACTAACCTTAATACTAACCTTAAAATACTAACCTTAATACTAACCTTAATACTAACCTTAATACTAACCTTAATACTAACCTTAATACTAACCTTAATACTAACCTTAATACTAACCTTAATACTAACCTTAATACTACTAAAATAATACTAACCTTAAAATACTAACCTTAAAAACCTACTAACCTTAAAATACTAACCTTAAAAATACTAACCTTAATACTAACCTTTAAAATACTAACCTTAAAATACTAACCTTAAAATACTAACCTTAATACTAACCTTAATACTAACCTTAATACTAACCTTAATACTAACCTTAAAATACTAACCTTAATACTAACCTTAATACTAACCTTAAAATACTAACCTTAATACTAACCTTAAAATACTAACCTTAATACTAACCTTAATACTAACCTTAAAATACTAACCTTAATACTAACCTTAATACTAACCTTAATACTAACCTTAATACTAACCTTAATACTAACCTTAATACTAACCTTAATACTAACCTTAAAATACTAACCTTAAAATACTAACCTTAATACTAACCTTAATACTAACCTTAAAATACTAACCTTAAAATACTAACCTTAATACTAACCTTAATACTAACCTTAATACTAACCTTAATACTAACCTTAAAATACTAACCTTAATACTAACCTTAATACTAACCTTAATACTAACCTTAATACTAACCTTAATACTAACCTTAAAATACTAACCTTAATACTAACCTTAATACTAACCTTAATACTAACCTTAAAATACTAACCTTAATACTAACCTTAATACTAACCTTAATACTAACCTTAAAATACTAACCTTAATACTAACCTTAAAATAAACCTACTAACCTTAATACTAACCTTAAAATACTAACCTTAATACTAACCTTAAAATACTAACCTTAAAATACTAACCTTAATACTAACCTTAATACTAACCTTAATACTAACCTTAAAATACTAACCTTAATACTAACCTTAATACTAACCTTAAAATACTAACCTTAATACTAACCTTAAAATACTAACCTTAATACTAACCTTAATACTAACCTTAATACTAACCTTAATACTAACCTACTAACCTTAAAATACTAACCTTAATACTAACCTTAATACTAACCTTAATACTAACCTTAATACTAACCTTAATACTAACCTTAAAATACTAACCTTAATACTAACCTTAATACTAACCTTAATACTAACCTTAAAATACTAACCTTAATACTAACCTTAATACTAACCTTAATACTAACCTTAAAATACTAACCTTAATACTAACCTTAAAATACTAACCTTAATACTAACCTTAATACTAACCTTAAAATACTAACCTTAATACTAACCTTAAAATACTAACCTTAATACTAACCTTAATACTAACCTTAATACTAACCTTAATACTAACCTTAAAATACTAACCTTAAAATACTAACCTTAATACTAACCTTAATACTAACCTTAATACTAACCTTAAAATACTAACCTTAATACTAACCTTAATACTAACCTTAATACTAACCTTAAAATACTAACCTTAAAATACTAACCTTAATACTAACCTTAATACTAACCTTAAAATACTAACCTTAAAATACTAACCTTAATACTAACCTTAATACTAACCTTAAAATACTAACCTTAATACTAACCTTAATACTAACCTTAATACTAACCTTAATACTAACCTTAATACTAACCTTAAAATACTAACCTTAATACTAACCTTAAAATACTAACCTTAAAACTAACCTTAATACTAACCTTAATACTAACCTTAATACTAACCTTAAAATACTAACCTTAATACTAACCTTAATACTAACCTTAATACTAACCTTAATACTAACCTAATACTAACCTTAATACTAACCTTAATACTAACCTTAAAATACTAACCTTAAAATACTAACCTTAAAATACTAACCTTAATACTAACCTTAATACTAACCTTAAAATACTAACCTTAATACTAACCTTAAAATACTAACCTTAATACTAACCTTAATACTAACCTTAATACTAACCTTAATATACTAACCTTAATACTAACCTTAAAATACTAACCTTAAAATACTAACCTTAATACTAACCTTAAAATACTAACCTTAATACTAACCTTAATACTAACCTTAATACTAACCTTAAAATACTAACCTTAAAATACTAACCTTAATACTAACCTTAATACTAACCTTAATACTAACCTTAATACTAACCTTAATACTAACCTTAAAATACTAACCTTAATACTAACCTTAATACTAACTTTAAAATACTAACCTTAAAATACTAACCTTAATACTAACCTTAATACTAACCTTAAAATACTAACCTTAAAATACTAACCTTAAAATACTAACCTTAATACTAACCTTAATACTAACCTTAATACTAACCTTAATACTAACCTTAAAATACTAACCTTAAAATACTAACCTTAATTGAACAACATTTCATTCCATCCTTATTGGTACAATTTGAACAGATTCTTTTTTTATTTTAACTGCCCGTATTTTCTTTACAAAAAATAATCTCTCGATGATTTTAAAGAGATAGAATATGTCTATCATTCACACGAAGAGTGATACATTTTACTCTCGGTCTGAGCCATGTGTTCTAACATTGTGAAAGGGAAAATGAATGATGTCATATTAAACATTAAACATGAGAAGCAGGCCAATTATTTCTGTCATATTTCATGTAAAACGTTTCTTCATCCATCTACCTCTCCCTTCTCCCACTTGCTCTTTCTTCTCTCCGTAGTACCCCTGGGGTGTCACTTTAAAACAGACTAATAACTTCTGTCATTTATTTAGCTATTATTCATGACAATAACAAAGGAGACAGAGTCTTTGTGGTACCTCGCACACGGTCACACAGTGGGTGTATATGGGTGTGTGTACGTGTCACACACAGTGGGTGTATATGGGTGTGTGTACGTGTCACACACAGTGGGTGTATATGGGTGTGTGTACGTGTCACCTGTGACCTGAGGGTTATCCTGCGAATAAGGTTGAAGGATTTCGTGAGGTAACTTTGCTCAACTCTGAGTTCAACTCAGGATAACTGGTCATACGAATGTGGCTCACCTTTTAGCCAGGTACATTTCTATAGCAATTTCAGAACTAACCTACTCTGGGGCAGGCTAACTCAGGGCTAACTCCATTTACCCTGAATGAAATGACTGAGCTGCGAGCTGAGGTCTAATGCAATCAGATTCTCACCCTCGTGCAAAGATTGCGTCATCGTCCCCTTCATTTGAGGAAGACGACTGATTAAATATTTATTTAGTCAAAATGTTTTGTTTTTGTGTGTCCTTTTTTTAAATGTTAAAATATATCACATTACACATTTAGTAATGACAAAATGCATTTTAAACTACACACAATATAACTATTTTGTATGACTTAATAAAAAATCTACAGTACCAGTCAAAAGTTTGGACATACCTACTCATTCCAGGGTTTTTCTTTATTTTTACTATTTTCCACATTGTATATTGCAAAGCTGTCTTCAAGACAAAGGGTGACTACTTTGAAGAACATCAAATATAAAATATATTTAGATTTGTTTAACACTGTTTTGGTTACTACATGATTCCATGTGTGTTATTTAATAGTTATGATGTTTTCACTGTTATTCTACAATGTAGAAAATAGTCAAAATAAAGAAAAACCCTTGAATGAGTAGGCGTGTCCAAACTTTGTTACTTTGGTCCCAGCTCACTGCAGGTCATTCACTAGGTCCCCCTGTGTGGTTCTGGGATTTTTGCTAACCGTTCTTGTGATCATTTTGACCCCACGGGGTGAGATCTTGCGTGGAGCCCCAGATCGAGGAAGATTATCAGTGGTCTTGTATGTCTTCCATTTCCTAATAATTGCTCCCACAGTTGATTTCTTCAAACCAAGCTGCTTACCTATTGCAGATTCAGTCTTCCCAGCCTGGTGCAGGTCTACAATTTTGTTTCTGGTGTCCTTTGACAGCACTTTGGTCTTGGCCATAGTGGAGTTTGGAGTGTGACTGTTTGAGGTTGTGGACATGTGTCTTTTATACTGATAACAAGTTCAAACAGGTGCCATTAATACAGGTAACGAGTGGAGGACAGAGGAGCCTCTTAAAGAAGAAGTTACAGGTCTGTGAGAGCCAGAAATCTTGCTTGTTTGTAGGTGTACCTATGATGAAAATTACAGGCCTCTCTCATCTTTTTAAGTGGGAGAACTTGCCCAATTGGTGACTGACTAAATACTTTTTTGCCCCACTGTATATATATATTTTTTAATATATTTTTTTAATATCATTATTATTTTTGTTGTTGTTGTGCATACTGTGTATATTTATGTTTAATTATACAGAGTGCATTTGAAAAAGAGATGTAGTTCTCAATGGGGCGGCAGGTGGTTAGAGTGTTGGGCCAGTAACTGAAAGGTTACTGAATTGAATCCCTGAGCTGACAAGGTAAAAATCTGTTATACTGCTCCTGAACAAGGTAGTTCTAGTCTGTCATTGAAAATAGGAATTTGTTCTTAACTGACTTGCCAAGTTAAAAAAAGGTTAAATACATTTATTTTTATATTCCCTTTGAAAATAAAGGTTAAATAAATGAAGTGGCCTTTTCTCTGTACCCTCTCCTCCGCCCTTTCCCTTAGCCTCTCTCTCATACCCCTCTCCTCCACCCTAACCCTTAGCCTCTCTCTCATACCCCTCTCCTCCACCCTTTCCCTTAGCCTCTCTCTCATACCCCTCTCCTCCACCCTTTCCCTTAGCCTCTCTCTCATACCCCTCTCCTCCACCCTTTCCCTTAGCCTCTCTCTCATACCCCTCTCCTCCACCCTTTCCCTCTCTCTCATACCCCTCTCCTCCGCCCTTTCCCTTAGCCTTTCTCTCATACCCCTCTCCTCCACCCTAACCCTTTCCCGTAGCCTCTCTCTCATACCCCTCTCCTCCGCCCTTTCCCTTTCCCTTAGCCTCTCTCTCATACCCCTCTCCTCCACCCTTTCCCTTAGCCTCTCTCTCATACCCCTCTCCTCCGCCCTTTCCCTTAGCCTCTCTCTCATACCCCTCTCCTCCACCCTAACCCTTTCCCTTAGCCTCTCTCTCATACCCCTCTCCTCCGCCCTTTCCCTCTCTCTCATACCCCTCTCCTCCACCCTAACCCTTTCCCTTTCCCTTAGCCTCTCTCTCATACCCCTCTCCTCCGCCCTTTCCCTTAGCCTCTCTTTCATACCCCTCTCCTCCACCCTAACCCTTTCCCTTAGCCTCTCTCTCATACCCCTCTCCTCCACCCTAACCCTTTCCCTTAGCCTCTCTCTCATACCCCTCTCCTCCACCCTAACCCTTTCCTTTAGCCTCTCTCTCATACCCCTCTCCTCCACCCTAACCCTTTCTCTTAGCCTCTCTCTCATACCCCTCTCCTCTCCTCCTATTCCCCCTAACCTCTCTACCCTAATCCTCTCCCTCTCTTCTCTTCCCCCTCCAACTTTAACCTTCTCCCCTAAGACAGACACTCTAGCGTGTGCAGAGCTGCAGTGTGAGAACCTTATCACTGTTGGAAGGAACACTCCTCCTCTCCTCTGACTTTAAGAGACACACTCTTCCATCTCACCCTCTCCTCCCCCTCTCCTCCCTCTCTGTCTCCTCTCCTCCCTCTCGGTCTCCCCTCCTCCCTCTCGGTCCCCTCTCCTCCCTCTCTGTCTCCTCTCCTCCCTCTCTGTCTCCCCTCCGCCCTCTCTGTCCCCTCTCCTCCCTCGCTGTCCCCTCTCCTCCCTCTCTGACCCCTCTCCTCCCTCTCTGTCCCCTCTCCTCCCTCTCTGTCTCCCCCTCCTCCCTCTCTGTCTTCTCTCTTCCCCCTCTGTCCCCTCTCCTCCCTCTCTGTCCCCTCTCCTCCCTCTCTGTCTCCTCTCCTCTCCTCCCTCTCTGTCCTCTCTCCTCCCTCTCTGTCCTCTCTCCTCCCTCTCTGTCTCCTCTCCTCCCTCTCTATCTTCTCTCCTCCCTCTCTGTCCCCCTCCTCCCTCTCTGTCCCCTCTCCTCCCTCTCTGTCTCCCCTCCTCCCTCTCGGTCCCCTCTCCTCCCTCTCTGACCCCTCTCCTCCCTCTCTGTCTCCCCCTCCTCCCTCTCGGTCCCCTCTCCTCCCTCTCGGTCTCCTCTCCTTCCTCTCGGTCTCCTCTCCTCCCTCTCTGTCCCCTCTCCTCCCCCTCTGTCTTCTCTCCTCCCCCTCTGTCTTCTCTCCTCCCTCTCTATCTTCTCTCCTCCCTCTCTGTCTTCTCTCCTCCCTCTCTGTCTTCTCTCCTCCCTCTCTGTCTTCTCTCCTCCCTCTCTGTCTTCTCTCCTCACTCTCTGTCCCCTCTCCTCCCTCTCTGTCTCCTCTCCTCCCTCTCTGTCCTCTCTCCTCCCTCTCTGTTTTCTCTCCTCCCTCTCTGTCTTCTCTCCTCCCTCTCTGTCCCCTCTCCTCCCTATCTGTCTCCTCTCCTCCCTCTCTGTCCTCTCTCCTCCCTCTCTGTCTTCTCTCCTCCCTCTCTGTCCCCTCTCCTCCCTCCCTCTCTGTCCTCTCTCCTCCCTCTCTATCTCCTCTCCTCCCTCCCTCTCTGTCTCCTCTCATCCCACTCCTCTCCCCCTCTCGGTCTCGGTCTCCTCTCCTCCCTCTTTCTCCCTCTCTGTCTCCTCTCCTCCCTCTCGGTCTCCTCTCCTCCCTCTCTCTCCCTCTCTGTCTCATCTCCTCTCCTCCCTCTCTGTCTCCTCTCCTCCCTCTCTGTCTCCTCTCCTCCCTCTCTGTCTCCTCTCCTCCCTCTCGATCTCCTCTCCTCCCCCTCTGTCTCCTCTCCTCCGTCTGTCTCCTCTCCTCTGTCTGTCTCCTCTCCTCCCTCTCTGTCTCCTCTCCTCCCTCTCTGTCTCCTCTCCTCCCTCTCCTCTCCCAGATTGTATGGATGATGTAGGTTCAGGTCTCTAGGAGAGCCATAGGTATGTAATTAGCATACAGAAGGAGGATATGCCTGTCTGTCTGGTTTAAACAGGACTAATATGGCAAGAGACTACTCAGTGGGGTGTGTGTGTATGTGTGTGTGTGTGTGTGTGTGTGTGTGTGTGCGTGTGTGTGTATCCTTGGCCCGGTAACTGATGGCTTGGGGCCAGCCACACTGCTCCTCTCCTGGGCAGATAAAAGAAGCCCCACAAATCCTCCAGCCCTGCCAGAGAGAGAGAGTGTGTGTGTGTGTGTGTGTGTGTGTGTGTGTGTGTGTGTGTGTGTGTGTGTGTGTGTGTGTGTGTTGTGTATGTGTATGTGTGAGAGATCAATAGAGAAAGAGAGCGAGAGAGCCTATCTGAGTGAGTGAGTGAGTGTATGTGTGCGAGCATGCTAAGAGTGTGTCAGTATGTGTTTCTGTGTGCGTGTGTGTATGAATGAAGAAGCATAGATCAGAGGCCTCTGTGTGAGTGTGAGGGGAAGGGCTGGCTCATGGCGGGAATCCAGTGTAAATTCAGTCATTAGATTGCTTCCAGAAACAGTATGCATAAATAAACACAGGACAGCGAGGACGAGAGGAGGCGGGGAGAGGAGGAGAGGACGAGAGAAGGCGGGGAGAGGAGGAGAGTGGAGAGATGGGAAAGGAATAGAGGAGGAGAGGACGAGGTGGAGGGGGGAAAGGAGAAGAGGACAAAATGAGGGGGAGAAAGGAAAGGAGCGAGGAAAGGAGCAGGGGAGGAGGAAAGGAGCGAGGGGAGAGGATGAAAGGAGGGGAGAGAGGGGAGAGGAGGAAAGGAGGGGGAGAGGAAAGGAGAGGAGGAAAGGAGCGAGGGGAGAGGATGAGAGGAGGTGGGAGATGAGGGAGAGAGGAGGAGAGGATGCGAGGAGGTGGGAGATGAGGGGGGATGGGGAGAGGAGTAGGGAGAGGAGGAGATGGGGAGAGGAGAGGAGAGGAGGAGGGAGAGGAGGAGGATGGGTTGGGGAGAGGAGGAGGGAGAGGAGGGGGATGGGGAGAGGAGAGGAGGGGGGAGAGGAGGGGGATGGGGAGAGGAGAGGAGGGGGAAAGGCGCAGAGGGAGAGGATGGACGATGAAAGGAGGAGAGGAGGGGATGAGAGGAGGTGGGAGAGGACAGTGAAAGCATGTATCCAACCATCTCAGTGGTCTTCTGAAGGGGGGACTTGTGTGTGTGTGTGTAATAGTGTGTGTGTAATCCTTAGTAGTATTTTTGTCTGCATTGTACAGTAGGAGTGCTGACACCATACTCTGTATACATTGGTATGTGTGTGTATGTGTGCATACGTGTGTGTGTGTTTGGGTTGTACCTGTAACAGTGTAGTTGAGCGGCCCATCCGAGGGTGTGTGAGTGAGTATTGTCCCGGTTCTAGTCATGTTGATGTGGTAGAGTCGTATGATGCCATTGGCTTTAGAGGGAGGGGCCCAGCTGAGCCTTAGAGAGCCAGGACCCAGAGCTGTAACTATGGGAGAACCCACTTCCTCTGGTACCCCCTGCACAGTAACAGCCAGGACCTAGAGAGAGGGAGAGAGAGACCTGTTAGTCACTGTCACATACAAGAGAAACAGAATGCTCGGAACATGACATCATTACCTACCTACGCAATGACTCTGTATATAGCTTTCTGTCTTATTCCTTATTTATCCCCTTTTCTTTATTATATACACTACCGGTCAAAAGTTTCAGAACATCTACTCATTCAAGGGGTTTTCTTATATTTTAGATTCTTCAAAGTAGCCACCCTGTGCCTTGATGACAGCTAAGCACACTCTTGGCATTCTCTCAACCAGCTTCACCTTGAATGCTTTTCCACCAGTCTTGAAGGAGTTCCCACATATGCTGAGCATTTGTTGGCTGCTTTTCTGTCACTCTGCGGTCCGACTCATCCCAAACCATCTCAATTGGGTTGAGGTCGGGTGATTGTGGAGGCCAGGTCATCTGATGCAGCACTCATCACTCTTCTTATTGGTCAAATAGCCCTTACACAGCCTGGATGTGTGTTGGGTCATTTCCTGTTGAAAAACAAATGACAGTCCCACTAAGCGCAAACCAGATGGGATGGCGTATCGCTGTAGAATGCTGTGGTAGCCATGCTGGTTTGGAATCTGACATCACCGACAACGATGAGAGAACTGGCAGTGTGGTGCCAGGACAACAACCTCTCCCTCAATGTGAACAAGACAAAGGAGCTGATCGTGGACTACAGGAAAAGGCGGGCCAAACAGGCCCCCATTAACATCAACGAGGCCGTAGTGGAGCGGGTTAAGAATTTCAAGTTCCTTGGTGTCCACATCACCAACGATCTATCATGGTCCAAACACACCAAGACAGTTGTGAAAAAGGCACCACAAAACCTTGTCCCCCTCAGGAGACTGAAAAGATTTGGCATGGGTCCCCAGATCCTCAAAATGTTCTACAGCTGCACCATCGAGAGCAACCTGACCGGTTCCATCACCGCCTGGTATGGCAACTGCTCAGCATCTGACCGTAAGGTGCTACAGAAGGTAGTGTGTACTGCCCAGTACATCACTGGGGCCAAGCTTCCTGCAATCCAGGACCTAGATAATAGTCAGTGTCAGAGGAAGGCCCATAAAATTGTCAGAGACTCCAGTCACCCAAGACCTAGACTGTTTTCTCTGCTAACGCACGGTAAGCGGTACCGGAGCGCCAAGTCTAGGACCAAAAGGCTCCTTAACAGCTTCTACCCCCAAGCCATAAGACTGCTGAAAAATTAATCAAATGGCCACCGGACTATTACATTTTACACTGCTGCTACTCGCTGTTTATTATCTATGCATAGTAACTTCACCCCTACCTACATGTACAAATTACCTCTAACCTGTACCCCCGCACACTGACTCGGTACCGGTACCCCCTGTATATAGCCTTGTTATTGTTATGTTATTGTGTAACTTTTGATTATTTTTTACTTTAGTCTATTTGGTAAATATTTTCTTAACTCTTTTTGAACTGCTCTGTTGGTTAAGGGCTTGTAAGTAAGCATTTCACGGTAAGGTCCACACTTGCATGTGACAAATAAAGTTTGATTTGATTAAGTGTGCCTTGAATTCTAAATAAATCACAGACAGTGTCACCAGCAAAGCACCCCCACACCATCACACCTCCTCCTCCATGCTTTACAGTGGGAAATACACATGCGGAGATCATCCGTTCACCCACACCACGTCTCACAAAGACACAGCGGTTGGAACCAAAACCTCCAATTTGGACTCCAGACCAAAGAACACATTTCCACCAGTCTAATGTCCATTGCTCGTGTTTCTTGGCCCAAGCAAGTCTCTTCTTCTTATTGGTGTCCTTTAGTAGTGGTTTCTTTGCAGCAATTCGACCACGAAGGTCACACAGTCTTCTCACTCTGGGTCTTCCATTCCTGTGGCGGTCTTCATGAGAGCCAGGGTCATCATAGCTCTTGATGGTTTTTGCGACTACACTTGTTCCGTATTGACTGACCTACATGTCTTAAAGTAATGATGGACTGTCATTTCTCTTTGCTTATTTTAGCTGTTCTTGCCATAATATGGACTTGGTCTTTTAACAAATAGGGCTATTTTCTGTATACCACCCCTACCTTGTCATAACACAACTGATTGGCTCAAACGCATTAAGAAGGAAAGAAATTCCACAAATTAACTTTTAACAAGGCACATCTGTTAATTGAAATGCATTCCAGGTGACTACCTTATGAAGCTGGTTGAGAGAATGCCAAGAGTGTGCAAAGCTGTCATCAAGGCAAAGGGTGGCGATTTGAAGAATCTCACATATAAAGTATATTTGGATTTGTTTAACACTTTTTTCGTTACTACATGATTTCATATATGTTATTTCATAGTTTTGATGTCTTCAATATTATTCTACAATCTAGAAAATAGTTTAAAAAAAATATATAAAAAAAATTGAATGAGTAGGTGTGTCCAAACTTTTTGGTAGTGTAAATATTATTTAAAAAGGGGAGTAGAATTCCACTTTCCGTGTGTATTTCCCTGGTCTATAAAGACATGACGGAACCAGAGGGGAGATAGATAAGAGAGGATACAAGGAAAGAGGAGAGTGATTGACCCAGGCATTGAACCAGCTACACTACAGCAGCATTTGAAGGTTTTACTATTTGCAAGGCTCAAATTATATACGGTTGTATCTGACCAGCCAGTTGCTCTGGATGAGAATATGTGCTAAATGACTCAATTCAAAGGGGAAACAACAACAACAACACCAAACAAAGTGTGTAAACTTTGCACCCGGTGTGAACGTTTAGTGACTGTCGAGTGAGCAAAGAGAATTACCTGGCAATCTGGTCCTCATGGTAGCAGGGATATCCTGGTCTAATAGAATGTCACTACTGTTTCCCTCTGCTGTCCCACACCCTGACACACTATTAGGACAAGACCACAACACCTAGTTACCACGCTGTTCTCCCCCTCCTATCCCTCCCTTTGTTACATTCAATTCTTCTCTGTTTCTCCCTTTTCCCCATCACCCCCTTTCTCCTTCTCTCTCTGACCCTTTCCATTCTCTTCACTTACCCTCTCCCTGGTCTATCTTTCTCCCTCTTCTCCCTTTCTATCTCTTTCTATCTCTCACACCTCCCCCATCTCTGACTCTTTCTCTTCCCTGCACTTTATCTCTCTCTCTCTTCCATCTCTCTCTTTCTCTTCCCTGCACTTTCTCTCTCTCTCTCTCTTTCTCTCTCTTCCATCTCTCTCTTTCTCTTCCCTGCACTTTCTCTCTCTCTCTTTCTCTCTCTTCCATCTCTCTCTTTCTCTTCCCTGCACTTTCTCTCTCTTCCATCTCTCTCTTTCTCTTCCCTGCACTTTCTCTCTCTCTCTCTTTTTCTCTCTCTTCCATCTCTCTCTTTCTCTTCCCTGCACTTTCTCTCTCTCTGACCCTTTTTGTTACTTTCACTTCTTCTACCACCCTCCTCTCTGGTCTCTCTCTACCGCCCCTCTCTGGTCTCTCTCTACCTCCCCCTCTCTGGCCTCTCTCTACCTCCCTCCTCTCTGGTCTCTCTCTACCTCCCCCTCTCTGGTCTCTCTCTACCTCCCCTCTCTGGTCTCTCTCTACCTCCCTCCCTGGTCTCTCTCTACCTCCCCTCTCTGGCCTCTCTCTACCCCCCTCTCTGGGCTCTCTCTACCCCCCTCTCGGGTCTCTCTCTATCCCCCTCTCTGGTCTCCCCCCCCTCTCTGGTCTCTCTCTACCCCCCATCACTCTCTACCTCCCTCTCTGGTCTCTCTCTACCCCCATCTCTCTCTACCTCTCCTCGCTGGTCTCTCTCTACCCCCATCACTTATCTACCTCCCCTCTCTGGTCTCTCTCTCCCCCCCATCTCTCTCTACCTCTCCCTCTCTGGTCTCTCTCTACCCCCCTCGCTGGTCTCTCTCTACCCCTCATCTCTCTCTACCTCCCCTCTCTGGTCTCTCTCTACCCCCATCGCTCTCTACCTCCCCTCTCTGGTCTCTCTCTACCTCCTCTCTCTGGTCTCTCTCTCTACCCCCATCACTTATCTACCTCCCCTCTCTGGTTTCTCTCTGCCCCATCTCTCTCTACCTCTCCCTCTGGTCTCTCTCTACCTCCCCCTCGCTGGTCTCTCTCTACCCCCCATCTCTCTCTACCTCCCCTCTCTGGTCTCTCTCTACCTCCCCTCTCTGGTCTCTCTCTGGTCTCCGGAGGGAGCGAGGGAGGGATGAAGGACCATCGTTAAGTGAATGACCAGATTACATCAGTGTATTCCGTCGTCATGGCAGCAAGCTCCGGTGTGTGTGTGTAATTGATGTGGTTGTGTATTGGTTTAGCTTGGGTTAGGCCATAATTGGGACTGTTTGGCCAATCCAAACAGGTGTACAAACTAATCCACCTCACTCACTCAGGGCCGCTGTGTGTGTACGTGTGTGCAGGCTTGTTCTAGACCACTCTCTCTCTCCCTACCTACCTACCTCTCTTTCTGTCAGTCCAGGGGTTTGTGTACAGGGCCAGTCTCCAGACAGAAGAGTGTGCTGTTAGCAACATAATTAGATCTAAAATTAGCCAAAAGCCAGAAAGACAGTTTTCATCTAGGCTTTCATCACCTATAAGCCCAAGAAATTAATTATTGTGAGATATCAGTGGAGTCCCAGAGAGATAGCTGGGCCTCTGTTCTCAAGCCATTAAGCTGCTATCAGGAATATCATGTCTGCTCAGCACTCCTGAACCCACCAGAGAGGAGAGAGAGAGAGAGAGAGAGAGAGAGAGAGATAAAGAGAGAGAGAGAGAGAGAGAAAGATAGAGAGAGAGAGAGAGAGAGAGAGAGAGAGAGAGAGAGAGAGAGAAAAGAAAGAGAGAGAGAGAGAGAGAGAGAGAAAAAGAAAGAGAGAGAGAGAGAGAGAGAGAGTGAGAGGAAGAGAGAGAGAAATAAAGAGAGAGCCCAACTGGCCAAATAACATGGGTTCAGACATGAATACACCGCACCGTGCTTTTCACTGCCTACACTATAGGTCATGGTCTGTTATCCTTGTCTCTGTCTGTAGGAAATCAACCATAACACATCAACCTAATCTACATAAACACACTTCATAATGAAACATAAGATACACACGTGAACACAACCACAAACGCAAACAAGAGACCCCCTAGGGGGGGACTATGTACTGTGAAATGTAGTCACAACCATAATATCAAGTATGAAGCAAAGTTATATTATTTGAAGAAGGATCGATCAGATTTGATTCAGAGAAAGAGTTTGGCTTCTCTCTCTACATTAAGGGTCCACCTTGCTTCCTCTCAAGTGCTTCAGCTGGCTGGTTCAATGAAGCCCGGGTTATCTTTACAGTCATCAAGAGGCGGCCATATTGAGGGATAATCTAGTGTAAAATGAAGTGTTCCACTACTGTAAAATAGACTTAACTTCACACTCAGGTGCATGAAACCATCAGAGCCTTGAAGATAGAATTAGAAATGCAAGCTAATAGAACAGACACGATTCCCTTATCTTGACGAGGTTAACCAACAGTAGTGTCTTTATGTAATGCAGTTCTGAATGTTTCACCTTCCTGAACACATCCCAGGTCAGGGTTGAAGTAGATATGAACTAGAGGGAAGAAGGCAGAACCATGTGACCTCTGAGGTGAAGAATATGGGAACGTGGCTTTGTCTGAAATAGTACTTTGTCCCCTATATAGTGCACTAGTTTGGGCCAGGCTAAAGAGGATCCTATTCAGGCACATCCTGCATCATGCAGCACATTGACAGGTCCCCTATATAGTGCACTAGTTTGGGCCAGGCTAAAGAGGATCCTATTCAGACACATCCTGCATCATGCAGCACATTGACAGGTCCCCTATATAGTGCACTACTTTGGGCCAGGCTAAAGAGGATCCTATTCAGACACACCCTGCATCATGCAGCACATTGACAGGTCCCCTATATAGTGCACTAGTTTGGGCCAGGCTAAAGAGGATCCTATTCAGACACACCCTGCATCATGCAGCACATTGACAGGTCCCCTATATAGTGCACTACTTTGGGCCAGGCTAAAGAGGATCCTATTCAGACACATCCTGCATCATGCAGCACATTGACAGGTCCCCTATATAGTGCACTACTTTGGGCCAGGCTAAAGAGGATCCTATTCAGACACACCCTGCATCATGCAGCACATTGACAGGTCCCCTATATAGTGCACTACTTTGGGCCAGGCTAAAGAGGATCCTATTCAGACACATCCTGCATCATGCAGCACATTGACAGGTCCCCTATATAGTGCACTAGTTTGGGCCAGGCTAAAGAGGATCCTATTCAGACACATCCTGCATCATGCAGCACATTGACAGGTCCCCTATATAGTGCACTACTTTGGGCCAGGCTAAAGAGGATCCTATTCAGACACATCCTGCATCATGCAGCACATTGACAGGTCCCCTATTTAGTGCACTACTTTGGGCCAGGCTAAAGAGGATCCTATTCAGACACATCCTGCATCATGCAGCACATTGACAGGTCCCCTATATAGTGCACTAGTTTGGGCCAGGCTAAAGAGGATCCTATTCAGACACATCCTGCATCATGCAGCACATTGACAGGTCCCCTATATAGTGCACTAGTTTGGGCCAGGCTAAAGAGGATCCTATTCAGACACATCCTGCATCATGCAGCACATTGACAGGTCAGTGTTGAAGGGTCAACAGAGTTTAGAGGTGAGGCGGCCCACCTGTGAGCTGTCGGTGCAGCCGGCGGTGTTACAGGCCCGGAGCCAGTACCCGTACTCCTGGAACGGACGGATCCCACCCACATCTGTAAAGCTCCTCTCGTCTCCTCGGTAACGCTCCTGTCCGTCACGCAGCACCACGTAGTGGCTGATGTCACCTGGTGGAACGGGAAACAGACCAATGAGAAAGCACAAATGTGTGTGTGTGTGTGTGTGTTCTGTGTTCTCGAAGCATACCATTGGGCTTGGCGGGAGCCTGCCAATGTAGTTGTACGACGTCATCACGGTCGCCTAGGCGACTCCAGTGGGGCGGGGCCACTCCCCAGGGCGTGTCCTCATTGGTTGTCACCACAGTGACGTTGCTGTAGCCACGCCCATAACTGTTCCAGGCCGATACTCTGTACTCATAGGTGGTATATGGCTCCAAGTCTGAGTCTGGGAATATTGTTATAACCAGTTATAAACAGTAATACCCAAGTAATAACCAGGTCATAACCAGAATCAGTGGCCAATAGTGAAGTAACAAGAGAAGACACATGACACAGAAAGTAGCAGTACAAAAAAGGCCATATAAAAGATTCAGCAACATGACCGTAAAAGTTCCCCATGCTGTCTCATGGGGAGTATACACTCAAACACACACACACACACACACACACACACACACACACACACACACACACACACGCACACACACACTCAAACACATAAACACATAAACACACACACACACACACACACACACACACACACACACACTCAAACACACACACACACACACACACACACACACACACACACACACACACACTCAAACACACACACACACACACACACACACACACACACTCAAACACATAAACACACACACACACACACACACACACACACACACTCAAACACACACACACACACACACACACACACACACACACACACACACACACACACACACACACACACACACACACACACACACACACACAAACACACACACACACACACACACACACACACAAAAGTACTCCTTATGCATACATCTTGACTGTGAACATATGTGAGATAGATCCCTTACAGGAGAGCTTTACGGAAAGCAAACGCAAACGTTTCCTCTGTTAGCAAGAGCAGTGGCTATAAACAAAGTCCCATGCCAGCATTAATACAAGTCCCAGTTTAGAGCAGTATACCCTGGACACTATTTGCAAAACTGTGTGTGTGTGTGTTAGAGCTGGGATGATAATACCAAAATTACAGGCACCGACATCGCCTTCCTCTTACCCAAGAATTTTGCTCATGTCAGTCATTTTCAGTGATTTTACTACACAACGTTCCTGTAGATTGTTGTAAAAACATAAGTAATACATCTGATCATTCTGGATCCTATTTTGACAGGTTGCACATTAAAATATCTATCATGAATTCCCTGGATATGTTTCATGAAATAGCTGACCTTTTTAATTATAGGCTACCATCTCAGTTGTCTTACTTGGCACTGGAAAATAATTGTCTAGAGCCCTGCTGCTAATGTAAAGTAAAATGTATTGTTGTATTTATCTTTATCGAGTAAAACAGTTACATTGATCGCAATTTGACTTTTTGTCCATATTGCCCATCTCTCGTGGCAATGTTGTGTTTGTATTTCTGTGAAACCGGACATTGGTGATTTTAATCATTAGTTTGCATTGCAGCCAACGTGGCTCATTTTTATCTTAAGTGTATGTGGTTAAACTGAGCTTAGTAGTGGATGTATGGTGTGTAAGATGTGTGTATGAGGTGTTTGCATGTGTTTCTGTGGTATGAAAGCGTTGTGTGTGTTTGCAGTTTGAGTTGGTGTGTGTGTGTGTGTGTGAAACATCTGGTGGATGGCGGGCAGCGACAGCTTTATGTTCCTCTGCCCAGATGGTGTCACAGCGTTGACTAGAATCACTCTCTTCTCCTTTCCTCCACACAATGCCAACACTCACACATCCTCCACCCCGCAAACTACCATTAGTCTTGATTAAACAGACGTAACTAACCAAATAAATAATGTGCAGAAAGAGTACACACACACGCACGCACGCACGCACGCACGCACGCACGCACGCTCACTCACTCACTCACTCACTCACTCACTCACTCACTCACTCCGGCCAGATAAATAAGAGTGAGACCTCAAGTGGTGTTTAAATGGCCATCTTAAAGTTGTAATGATACAGAGGTGCTCGCAGGCCCACGACACCACCCACCGGAGACTTACAGCAATTAGCAAACAAGCAGCTGTTTCAGCACGTGTTAGTGTGAGCGTGGAATGTCATGGAATATGCATTGGTCTCCAATGTCACATGAATTTACACAATCATTTATTTGTTGCCACAGCTACAACTTGCCCAGTAAGGTTGTTTCTGATTGGTCAAGACTAAAGCTACTCTAAATAACCACTGAGGGTGCTAATGAAGTTGTAGTGTTGAATGTAATGTACAGTAGTCATACCTGTGTAGCTGTATCTATTGGCTAGTAGTCATACCTGTGTAGCTGTATCTATTGGCTAGTAGTCATACCTGTGTAGCTGTATCTATTGGCTAGTAGTCATACCTGTGTAGCTGTATCTATTGGCCGGTAGTCATACCTGTGTAGCTGTATCTATTGGCTAGTAGTCATACCTGTGTAGCTGTATCTATTGGCCAGTAGTCATACCTGTGTATCTGTATCTATTGGCTAGTAGTCATACCTGTGTAGCTGTATCTATTGGCTAGTAGTCATACCTGTGTAGCTGTATCTATTGGCCAGTAGTCATACCTGTGTAGCTGTATCTATTGGCCAGTAGTCATACCTGTGTAGCTGTATCTATTGGCCAGTAGTCATACCTGTGTAGCTGTATCTATTGGCCAGTAGTCATACCTGTGTAGCTGTTATCTATTGGCCAGTAGTCATACCTGTGTAGCTGTATCTATTGGCTAGTAGTCATACCTGTGTAGCTGTATCTATTGGCCAGTAGTAGTCATCTATTGGCTAGTAGTCATACCTGTGTAGCTGTATCTATTGGCTAGTAGTCATACCTGTGTAGCTGTATCTATTGGCCAGTAGTCATACCTGTGTAGCTGTATCTATTGGCTAGTAGTCATACCTGTGTAGCTGTATCTATTGGCTAGTAGTCATACCTGTGTAGCTGTATCTATTGGCCAGTAGTCATACCTGTGTAGCTGTATCTATTGGCTAGTAGTCATACCTGTGTAGCTGTATCTATTGGCTAGTAGTCATACCTGTGTAGCTGTATCTATTGGCTAGTAGTCATACCTGTGTAGCTGTATCTATTGGCTAGTAGTCATACCTGTGTAGCTGTATCTATTGGCTAGTAGTCATACCTGTGTAGCTGTATCTATTGGCTAGTAGTCATACCTGTGTAGCTGTATCTATTGGCTAGTAGTCATACCTGTGTAGCTGTATCTATTGGCCACTCCACTGTAGATCAAATCTTCTTGGGAGGAGCAGAGGGCTGGATCAGACTGTTCCAAAGGAGTGTGTGCGGTCATGGGGGGGTGTGAGGTCATGGGGGGGTGTGAGGTCAGGGGGGTGTGTGAGGTCAGGGGGGTGTGTGAGGTCATGAGTGAGTGTGTAGTTTGCGGTGAGTTTAGTGTTGTGGTTTCAGGGGTGTGTGTGGTGTGGAGTGTGTGTGTAGTGAGGACCCAGGTACAGATGTAGAGAGACAGGTTGAAGGAACAGGACCCACAGTAGGCTGTGGAGGCAGCAGAAACTGAACACAGAGTACTGGGAAAACACTGGGCCTGGAAAGGAGACAACACACTGCAGTTAGACATACAGAATGCACACACACAACGTTTGTTTTAATATCCTTGTGGGGACCTAACAATTTATTCCCATTCAAAATCCTATTTCCCTAACCCCTAACCCTGACCCTTTAACCTAACTTTAACTCTAACCTCAAACACTAACCCTGAATCTAAGTCTAACCCCTAACCCTTAACCTAACTTTAACCCTAACCCCAAACACTAACCCTGAACCTAAGTCTAACCCCTAACCCTTAACCTAACTTTAACCCTAACCTCAAACACTAACCCTGAACCTAAGTCTAACTCCTAACCCTAAACCTACCCCAAATGTTAACACTAACCATAACCTCTAAGCCTAAAATATCCTTCTCCTATCCATGTGGGGACTTCTGATCCATATTTGTATTTCACTGTGTCTAGTATTCACATGACTGTATATACAGTATGTGTGTTTCTGTCTGTTACCATTAAGTGTAACTAAGCCATGGTATGGTATGTATATACCGGTTGGTTTCTTCAGGAAGCCATGTGTGTGAACATGTATGTGAACATGTGTGTGTGTGTGTAGCGCGGCTGCTGCCTTAATGACATCATTAGGAGATAATGACAGTTCCTCCCCAGTACTCTCCTCTCTCTCTCTTCTTCTCCTCTTACCTTTCTTGCTCTCATGCTGGGATAGGAACACACTATCACAGCCTGGGAGCAACTGATAAATGGGCTATGAATCAGGTCCCTGACTCTTGAGGAGTGTGTGTGTGTTCAGATATATAGATATAGATATACATTCAGACCTGCTGTCATCCCACATGGCTACGACACAGTCCAATATACACTACATGACCAAAAGTATGTGGACACCTGCTCATCGAACATCTCATTCCAAAATCATGGGCATTAATATGAAGTTGGTCCCCCCTTATCTGCTATAACAGGCTTTCCACTATATGTTGGAACATTGATCTGGGGACTGGCTGCAAGAGCATTAGTGAGGTCGGGCACTGATGTTGGGTGATTAGGCCTGTCACGCAGTCGGCGTTCCAATTCATCCCAAAGGTGATAGATGGGGTTGAGGTCAGGGCTCTGTGCAGGCCAGTCAAGTTCTTTCACACCGATCATGACTCGCTTTGTGCACGGGGGCATTTTCATGCTGAAACAGGAAAGGGCCTTCCCCAAACTGTTGCCACAAAGTTGGAAGTACAGAATCATCTATAATGTCATTGTAAACGGTCATTGTAAACTGTAGCGTTAAGATGTATTATTCTTCCTCCACCAAACTTTACAAACTTTACAGTTGGCACTATGCAGATGGGCAGGTAGAGTTCTCCTGGCATCCGCCAAATCCAGATTTGTCCGTAAGACTGCCAGATGGTGAAGCGTGACTCATCACTCCAGAGACAGTGTTTCCACTGCTCCAGAGTCCAATAGCGGCGAGCTTCACACCACTCACTCTAGCAGGGCTTGTTGGACTTGTTGGAAAGGTGGTATCCTATGACGTTGCTACGTTGAAAGTCACTGAGCTCTTCAGTAAGGCCATTCTACTGCCAATGTTTGTCTATGGAGATTGCATGGCTGTGTGCTCGATTTTACACATCTGTCAGCAACGGGTGAGGCTGAAATAGCCAAATCCCCTCATTTGAAGGGGTGTTCACATACTTTTGTATTTATAATGATTACATGAATAATGATTGATAAAACACTAAATGCCAAACTATTTCTAGAAGTCAGGTAGAGACACATACAGTATAGTATGTACACTACTACAGATACAACCTCCCCACCCCCTACACAGAGTCATAGACAGATGACTCTGCCTCCTTACCTCCTTCACTAGTCCAGATGACACTCTGTCAGCACACACATGTCTGTGGGGGTTGTAGCCCACTCCGTTACAGCACTCCTCTTCCTGGTTGATGACCTCTGACCCGCAGCACTGCAGATGAACCGTTCCGTTACCAGCAGGATGCATTCTAGGAAAACCATCATGGCCAACACAGCAGAGCGATGTGGAGGAGTTCAAATAGTCCTCCCCACAGCAGGACAGACCTTGGGGTACACACACACATGTGCGCACACACACACACACACACACACACACACACACACACACACACACACACAATCAGTGAAGCGTTAGTTCAAATGTGTGAAAAAAGGACTCAGTCTCAGACTGACACTGAAACTAACCATCTTAACCAAATCAAAATAAAGTGTCTTCTTCTGTGTGTGTGTCTGTCTATGTGTCTGTGCATGTGTGTGTGTGCGTGACTGTGTGTGTGTATCCCAGTGTATCTAACTTTCTGTGGCAGTAGACATCCTCCCTGGGACTCCCTGAAATGTGTTGTCAAAACTGTGACACGTGCGTTGTGTACGTCATTTGTGTAGTTTGCGTGTTGCTGAGCCTGCCTGCTGCCACACGTCCACCGCCATTACCCATCAACCCTCGCTCCTCTGCTCATTGTCCGTCAGCCTCTTCTCATCTCTCTTACTCTCTTCATCCCTATATTCTTCTTCCTATTTCTCCCTAGCTTTCTCTCCTTTTCTCTTTCTCTCTTCCTCCCTCCCTCGCTCACATTCTATCTTTGTTTCGCTCTTTCTGTCTCTCTCTCTCCCCCTCTCTCTCTCCATCCCTCCCTCCCTCCCTCCCTCTCTCTAATGGCAGTGCTTCTAATGCAGTTTGACTGGACCAGCATGGACCCTCCACCTGACATGACTCCACCACAGCGAGCAGAGACACACACCTCTACACAAAGAGAAAGGTTAAATAAACAGATATGGGATCTCCACCAAGGACGGGTGACAACATACACGGAGAATTAAACGGATATCGTGAATGTGAACGACGTAGGACATTAAAGATGTTTTCCGCTATAATATTATTCCCCATTGCTGCTGCATGTCGAATGTTAAAGTGTGGGGGAGGGATACGCCTGTATCCTGAGCTGGTATCTGTGACAAAGACGTGTGATGTCTCTCTGCCATGACACCCTAACCTTGACTATCATGGTTAAAATGGAAAAATGGCTTCTGTTCATCTCAAAATGTTCTAAAGGAGGGAAGAACAAAGCCTTTCTCTGCTCGCTGCTCGTCTTCATCTGTCACTCTCAAGCATGACTAGCTAATGTTCTCTAGTCATATAGCCATAACTACTACTGTATTGTCCTAATGTCCTCTAGTCATATAGCCATAACTACTACTGTATTGTCCTAATGTCCTCTAGTCATACAGCCATAACTACTACTGTACTGTCCTAATGTCCTCTAGTCATACAGCCATAACTACTACTGTATTGTCCTAATGTCCTCTAGTCATATAGCCATAACTACTACTGTATTGTCCTAATGTCCTCTAGTCATATAGCCATAACTACTACTGTACTGTCCTAATGTCCTCTAGTCATATAGCCATAACTACTACTGTATTGTCCTAATGTCCTCTAGTCATATAGCCATAACTACTACTGTACTGTCCTAATGTCCTCTAGCCATACAGCCATAACTACTACTGTATTGTCCTAATGTCCTCTAGTCATATAGCCATAACTACTACTGTATTGTCCTAATGTCCTCTAGTCATATAGCCATAACTACTACTGTATTGTCCTAATGTCCTCTAGTCATATAGCCATAACTACTACTGTATTGTCCTAATGTCCTCTAGTCATATAGCCATAACTACTACTGTATTGTCCTAATGTTCTCTAGTCATATAGCCATAACTACTACTGTATTGTCCTAATGTTCTCTAGTCATATAGCCATAACTACTACTGTATTGTCCTAATGTTCTCTAGTCATATAGCCATAACTACTACTGTATTGTCCTAATGTCCTCTAGTCATAGAGCCATAACTACTACTGTATTGTCCTAATGTCCTCTAGTCATATAGCCATAACTACTACTGTATTGTCCTAATGTCCTTTAGTCATATAGCCATAACTACTACTGTACTGTCCTAATGTCCTCTAGTCATACAGCCATAACTACTACTGTATTGTCCTAATGTCCTCTAGTCATATAGCCATAACTACTACTGTACTGTCCTAATGTCCTCTAGTCATATAGCCATAACTACTACTGTACTGTCCTAATGTCCTCTAGTCATATAGCCATAACTACTACTGTATTGTCCTAATGTCCTCTAGTCATATAGCCATAACTACTACTGTATTGTTCTAATGTCCTCTAGTGATATAGCCATAACTACTACTGTATTGTCCTAATGTCCTCTAGTCATACAGCCATAACTACTACTGTATTGTCCTAATGTCCTCTAGTTATACTGACATAACTACTACTGTATTGTCCTAATGTCCTCTAGTCATATAGCCATAACTACTACTGTACTGTCCTAATGTCCTCTAGTCATATAGCCATAACTACTACTGTATTGTCCTAATGTCCTCTAGTCATACTGACATAACTACTACTGTACTGAGCTAATGTCCTCTAGTCATATAGCCATAACTACTACTGTATTGTCCTAATGTCCTCTAGTCATTTAGCCATAACTACTACTGTACTGTCCTAATGTCCTCTAGTTATACTGACATAACTACTACTGTATTGTCCTAATGTCCTCTAGTCATTTAGCCATAACTACTACTGTACTGTCCTAATGTCCTCTAGTCATTTAGCCATAACAACTACTACTGTACTGTCCTAATGTCCTCTAGTTATACTGACATAACTACTACTGTATTGTCCTAATGTCCTCTAGTCATATAGCCATAACTACTACTGTATTGTCCTAATGTCCTCTAGTCATATAGCCATAACGACTACTGTACTGTCCTAATGTCCTCTAGTTATACAGCCATAACTACTACTGTACTGTCCTAATGTCCTCTAGTCATATAGCCATAACTACTACTGTATTGTCCTAATGTCCTCTAGTCATACAGCCATAACTACTACTGTATTGTCCTAATGTCCTCTAGTTATACTGACATAACTACTACTGTACTGTCCTAATGTCCTCTAGTATACAGTGTCCTCTAGTTATACTGACATAACTACTACTGTACTGTCCTAATGTCCTCTAGTTATACTGACATAACTACTACTGTATTGTCCTAATGTCCTCTAGTTATACTGACATAACTACTACTGTATTGTCCTAATGTCCTCTAGTTATACTAACATAACTACTACTGTACTGTCCTAATGTCCTCTAGTTATACTGACATAACTACTACTGTACTGTCCTAATGTCCTCTAGTCATATAGCCATAACTACTACTGTACTGTCCTAATGTCCTCTAGTCATTTAGCCATAACTACTACTGTACTGTCCTAATGTCCTACTGTAGTTATGTCCTCTACTGAACTAACTACTCTAGTCTACAGCCATAACTACTACTGTACTGTCCTAATGTCCTAGTTATACTGAGCACTGTACTGTCTGTCAGAGGACAGAACACAGAACCCTCTATATTAGTTCCATACCTCTGTAGCAACTGACAGAGCACAGAACCCCTTTATATTGCAGTTCTAGACCTCTGAAGTGACTGTAACAGTGTGTGAGTCCTGTGTTCTTCCTATGGTTCCAGATCTCTGTGGTAGTGACTGTAACAGTGTGTGAGTCCTGTGTTCTTCCTATAGTTCCAGATCCCTGTGGTAGTGACTGTAACAGTGTGTGAGTCCTGTGTTCTTCCTATAGTTCCAGATCTCTGTGGTAGTGACTGTAACAGTGTGTGACTCCTGTGTTCTTCCTATAGTTCCAGATCTCTGTGGTAGTGACTGTAACAGTGTGTGAGTCCTGTGTTCTTCCTATAGTTCCAGATCTCTGTGGTAGTGACTGTAACAGTGTGTGAGTCCTGTGTTCTTCCTATAGTTCCAGATCTCTGTGGTAGTGACTGTAACAGTGTGTGAGTCCTGTGTTCTTCCTATGGTTCCAGATTTCTGTGGTAGTGACTGTAATATTGTGTGAGTGGTACGTTCTTTCCGTGGGTAAACCACCACAACTTTAATTACCCGGCTACCTAGTTCCACGGTGATAAATGGCTAATTGCTTAATAATCTAATCAGTGTTCGTTCTTTGCGCATATAAACTCTGACAGAGCCATTAATCCACAAGCTCTTTTCACTCAGCCGCCAAACGGGTGGCTTCAGCTGATTCTCTCTTGCTGCCGCGTGCAGGCTCTGTGGCTCCGCCGAGCGATGCGGCATAAATCACGGGCCGTCGTGACATAAAGATGTCTGACGCGCGCTAACTCACTTAGGGACGGCAGCTGTTGCGGAGCGGGGCTCGGTGGCGATTCCCAGGGCGCATCACTTCAGCTTCAATGACTTGCAAATAAACAGCTCAACAGTTTTCCAAAATAGCTTTCTCCTCTCCTCTCCAGCAGCAGCAACCCTCACACACACACGCATGCAAACACACAACACACACACACGTCCCTGTCCTATCTTCTCTTCCACTTCCCTTCCGGATGCCCTCCGCTATTTACAGGGTGTTTAATCATCTTTACCTCCTCCCTCCCTTCCTCTTCACATTCCTTCCTCAGGGAAATGTGAACTTTGATACTGTGACCTGGTCAAATCAAATGTAATTGTATTGGTCACATGCTTGGTAAAACAACAGGTGTAGACTAACAGTGAAATGCTTAGTCACGGGCCCTTCCCAGCAATACAGAGAGAACATAGAGAGATAATAAAGTAATAATGATTCTTACAGTGACTGTTCAAAACCCCTCCATCCATCTGTCCTTTCCTACCTCCCCCTTCTCCTCTTCCACTTCCCCCCATCCTCTTTCCATCCCTTTCACCTTCCAACCAAGCAGTAGAGAGAGAGAGAGAGAGAGAGAGACAGAGAGAGAGACAGAGAGAGAGAGAGAGAGAGAGAGAGAGACAGAGAGAGAGACAGAGAGAGAGAGAGAGAGAGAGAGACAGAGAGAGAGAGAGAAAGAGGGACATAGAGAAGGTACTCTAGTCTGACATCTCTAAAGCTAAACTTCAGTTATTTTCATATCAGTATTTCAACAGAAACACAATCTCTGTACACACTCACACACAGACACACACATAGACACACACACACGCACACAGCATTGCACAGCACAGCGCTGTAGCTAATCTTCAGATTGATGATGGATTTGCATACATTCATTAGAGCGCAGGGGACTCGTGCCGACAGAAGGTGCTTAGGCAGTGTGAATTAAGGTTCATTCACTTAATGAGAAGTAAATATTTAGCCTGCAATGAACAACTGATAAAAATGTGTGTCGTGGATTACGCTAGCCTTTCGGCTACTAAACCCCAACTTAAAACAAACAAAACACTTTTAAATACCTGAATATATTAGCCCCCCGTTTAACTTTATACACATGCATACAGGTCCACACACAAGCATGGCGACACACACACAAGCATGGCGACACACACACACACACACACTTTCAAAGTCACAGACACGGCACGGAACAAGCACTCTTTACGATCCAGGAATAGCACTGGTAAAGGTATTCAATAACAGAGAGTTTCACTGCTATATTCATATTCCTGTGTACTCTGCATTACCGGGGGGACTGTGGATAAGCCACACACCAAACCCCACACACCACCTCCTGGGAGGATGCACTGTGTGCTGTGATGAAATCAGATTGAATTGACTTTCTCACACGGTGTGTTTGTGTGTGACAGGACAGAAAAGCTGGGCCGGCAGTTTACACCAGTCCCCGAGGACCATCCCCTAGAGACACACAGCAGGCACCTGTCCATGTGCTTATACAGATGTAGGATCTTCATTTGATCACTCTTTTGCTACTGAGAATTCCCCAGCACAGCAGGAAACGCAAACTTGCAGTGTGTTTTAGTTTTAAACAGGCTTCTAAAGTTTGTAATCCACTATGACATTTAAGACTTCATTTTCCTTAAAGAAAAATGTATCAACCCTACAAAAATTTCCATTATTTTCCTGCTGTAGCAAACTGGCTCAAATTAAGATCCTACATCTGAACTTCTCTCTGATAGAGGGAGTGATAGAGATAGCGATGGAGAGAGGGATGGAGAAATAGGGAGAGTGTGAAAGAGAGCGAGAAAGGAAGCAGGTGAAGCACAGGTAAAAAGACCCTGAACATGAGACTGTATTGATCGCCCCTCACAGATGCACTCTCAAGTGTGTGTGTGTGTTTGTGTACAGTGCCTACAGAAGGTAAACACCCCACTTGGAATTCTTTACATTTTACTGTGGTACAAAATGGGATGAACCTTTTACTGCAGTGGGCTGAATCAGGGTCACACACCGCCCGGGCAATGAAGGACTGGCTTCGTAAGAAGCATTTCAAGGTCCTGGAGTGGCCTAGCCAGTCTCAGGATCTCAACCCCATAGAAAATCTTTGGAGGGAGTTGAAAGTCCGTGTTGCCCAGCAACAGCCCCAAAACATCACTGCTCTAGAGGAGATCTGCATGGAGGAATGGGCCAAAATACCAGCAACAGTGTGTGAAAATCTTGTGAAGACTACAGAAAACGTTTGACCTCTGTCATTGCCAACAAAGGGTATATAACAAAGTATTGAGATAAACTTTTGTTATTGACCAAATACTTATTTTCCACCATAATTTGCAAATAAATTCATTAAAATCCTACAATGTGATTTTCTAGATTTTTTTTCCTCATTTTGTCTGTCATAGTTGAAGTGTACCTATGATGAAAATTACAGGCCTCTCTCATCTTTTTAAGTGGGAGAACTTGCACAATTGGTGGCTGACTAAATACTTTTTTCCCCCCACTGTATGTCTCATCACAATTCTATCTCTGAGATCTAATCAAATCAAATTTTATTAGTCACATGCTCCGAATACAACAGGTGAAATGCTTACATTCGAGCCCCTAACCGACAGTGCAGTTTAAAAAATAACGGATAAGAATAAGAGATACAAGTAAATAAAGAGGAGCAGTAAAACATAATATATACAGGGATGTGCCCATACAGAGTCAATGTGCGAGGGCACCGGTTAGTTGAGGTAATATGTACATGTAGGTAGATTTAATTTAAGTGACTTTGCGTAGATGACAACAGAGAGTGGTGTGGAGAGAGGCAATGTGAATAGTCTGGGTAGCCATTTGACTAGATGTTCAGGAGTCTTATAGCTTGGGGGTAGAAGCTGTTTAGAAGCCTCTTGGAAATAGACTTGGCGCTCCGGTACCGCTTGCCGTGTGGTAGCAGAGAGAACAGTCTATGACTAGAGTGGCTGGAGTCTTTGACAATTGTTAGGGCCTTCCTCTGACACTGCCTGGTATAGAGGTCCTGGATGGCAGGAAGCTTGGCCCCAGTGATGTACGACTGTCACGGTGTGCTTGGACAATGTTAGTTTGTTGTTGATGTGGACACTAGTTCCTTGGACTTCATGGTATAGGTTCTGCTCTGATATCCACTGTCAACTGTGGGACATTATAAAGACAAGTGTTTTTATATTTTTTATAAATCATGTCAAACAATTAAGTTGGCCACTGGTGGACTCCAATTAAGTTGTAATGAGATTACAAGTCATTAGGTCATTATTGTGAAGTTACTACAATGTTGTTGATCCATCCTCAGTTTTCTCCTATCACAGACATTGAACTCTGTAGCTGTTTTAAAATCACCAATGGCCTCACGTTGACGTCCCTAAGCAGTTTCCACCCTGTTCTGCAGCTCAGGACGACTGCATCTGTCTGGGTGGTTCAATACATCATCCACAGAATAATTATTAACTTGACCATGCAAGGTTAAAGAGATATTTAATGTCTGATTAGTTATTGTTACCCATCTACCAATCACTGCCCTTCTTCATGAGGCTTTCGAAACCTATACCAAGCCACCACTTACAAACCATCTGCTAAAGTGTGTTTGTGTGTTTACTGTTTGTTAGAGCAATTGTTTGTTTCAGAGTGTGTTCGTAATGTATTTCAGTAGCCTTTGCTTCAGTTCCAGAGCTTTCCCTACACTTTCCCCACTACTTAGTAATTAGTGTTTGACTGAATCCACAGCCCAACTCTAACCCTGGGTCTCCAACACAACAGGTAACAGCTAGCAGCTAACAGCTAGGTGCTAATGTAATGGCTGGAGGATGTTAAGGCTATTAAGGTAACTCAATAGAAAAGACATCATCAGAAACACATTAAAAGGAAATGTCTTCATCTGTTCAGCCTCCACTCCGTCTTTTAAAACACCCCAGATAGACGACGCTTGTTTAGGACGTACTGTCTGTTCGTCTGTCGATTGGTCCCCAGTGCTGATGTGAGAGCTTTGGCAGAACAATGCGAGGACATTCATGTGAGGGATGATTAAACATGGCGACACACACACACACACACACACACACACACACACACACACACACAAAATACACCATAAAATGCACGCGCATCACCACCTCACACACCCAACTTCATCTCGTCAGGCTCAGCTCTTAACTACAGGGATCATTTCCTCCAGCAAATGGTCACGGTGTCCTTGAAAAACATATTTGCTTATTATGTTTTTTTTTCCTCCTTTCTTTTAGCATCATCACAGCCGTTTCCATCACCCGGCTGATGATGGCGCCGCGTTGACATAACACCCCCGGACCGAGAGGCTTTTAACACTTAAACGGTGAAAAGGGATATTCAGAATTGCCCTTGAACGTTTGGGCTGGTGCACACAGCACACAGGCGGAGGGGGAAGAGTTAGGGGAGCGCACACACTGGGAAGTAGCGACTTAAGGAAGGGTGAGAAGGGGGTGGGTTAGAGAGGGGCACACACAGCAAGGAAATGACTCATAAGGGGTTAGGAGCTCTGGGAGGCCAAACAGCCGTGAGTCCGAAACTATCTTCATCCTCCAAACAACAAAACCAACTAAAGTAAATCAAGTGGCTCAAGAGAGGAGTCTGATACTGTATTAGTCTGAAAATACTGTCTGTCACCCCAAACACTCCAACTTGCTGTTAGTAAGGATCAACGTTTTTATGGAACATAAACTGAAGACTGAACCAACAGTTCTTTATCCTCAAACAAACCCACTAACTAATGGATAGGCTAATATTACATATACTACAGCATTATTGTGGTCTAAACGTCTGTTTACTGTCATTCTCCTGACTGCAACCTGCTGTTACACTAAATCTGTTTAATGTAAGATAACTACAGTATTAAAACAGGGATTGGAGTTGGTTTTCTGCCTTTCATCTTTCTCTCTACCCTGCTGCAGAGTTTTATAGAGTGTGGTGACCTGGAGAGTGTATGTGAATGATAGTTCATAACCACACAGTCAGTCCAGGTCGTATAATCCCACTACGCTACTGCTTTTGTATGGATGATACTTGTACTCAAGTATTTCAACTATCGTGTTATCCATGTTTATGTGTTCCTTGCTGTATTTTGTAATCTTGGACAGGCAGTTGTTGAACATGAGGGCAGTTTCTCAACTTACTGGCATGGTTAAATAAAGGTTAAATAAATACATGAAATATATGGCTGATGTGGCTGTTTATATCACATTACCTTGAACAGGTTCAACTGATCACATTTTCTTTTCCTCTTTTATTCTATTTCACCTTTTTAATTTCCCTTTTTCCCCCGGCTCAAATTCAATAGCCCTGCTCCGAGGATACACACATTTGTATGTGTGTGTGTGTGTGTTTGTGTGAGCCGGCAGACAGCCTGTCTCCCAGCATTGCTGTTCCCCCGTGGAGGGTGTGTATGGTTCTTGACAGAGCAGAGTGTAATGTGTGATAGATCGCACTTCAGGGACCTGATAATCACATCACCCTCTATCGCCTATCAGCTGGCCACCGCAGGACACCCTTCACACGGACACAGGGAGCCCTCACGCTCCCCTCCTCTCTCTCCCTCTCTCTCTCCATCCCTCTCTCCATCCCTCTCCACTCTTCCTCTATATTTTTCTTTACTCTTTCCTAAGCCCCCACTATTTCTTTCTTTCTTTCTTTCTTTCAATCTTTCTTTTCTTGATTAAAATTCATTTGGATTAGCTGCCTTTGTCCTCTCTCACTTTACTATTCTCTTCCACAGTCAGATCAAACAAGTCATTCTGGTAAAACTTCCAAAAGTAGGGAAGGTTAACTGAACATGAACTTCTCAGCAGCTATGTCCTGCTGAGGACGAATCCTTCGGAGTGTCGTTGAAAGTGTTGTTGCCAAGGTTAAGTAGCCCGTCCTATAATAAGTGTTGCTGTGTGTGTGTGCGTGCGTGCGTGCGTGCGTGTGTGTGCGTGCGTGCGTGCGTGTGTGCGTGTGTCTGTGTTTGGCAGGGAGCAGCAGACGCTCAGGTCAGGGCTGGAGCGGCGGCCCCGGGCCCTCCGACAGTGCAGGCACCCGGCAAATGGCCTTTAGCATCGCTAACCGAGCTAGCCCAACTATCCATCATACCATATGTTCTCACTGTGAGAGCTAACGCTAATGAGAGATGAGAGGAGAGGAAAGGGGGGAAGGAACGGGAGTAGAGGTGGTGGAAGAAGAGGAAGAGGAGGAGGAGGAAGAGGAGAGCAGGGAGGAGAAGAGCGGAAGAAGGAAGAGGAGGAAGAGGAGGAGAGAAGCATATGCTCACTCCAGCAAGATAACGCAAATGAAAGATGGAATACAGGAAGGAAGAGAGGAAGAGAGGGGAAGAGGGTATTAAAGTAAGATATTGCAATATGTGACTCAGGAATTGATCACAGCATATGTCTTCACTGTTGAGAATTCTGTTCATTTAGCAGAAAACAGGCAATCAAAACATTCCATTGGACATTTAGTGAAACGGTTTCCTCATGGTTTAACTTAGCGCGCCTGTTACCTGGTTCAGAAAGGACTTGAGCACCCCTGAGTCCTTTATGGTACAGTACAATATACAGAGCATTTGTGAGGAGAGAGACTAATGACACTATACAACACATCCTTATGGGGTCCTTGTTTATATGTTGTGTGATAAATAGTGTGCCGTGTCCAAGTCTGGCAATGTGTGCACTTTGACTCCTGCAGAGTGTACCCTGCTGTGTGTGAATGTGTGTGTGTGTGTTTCCTGCAGAGTGCTTGGCAGTGCCCTCGCCAGTGCCATCCCTTGCCCGCTCTATCATCTGCCGTGACAAAGATGTCTGACACTGTGTGACACCCCACACACACACACACACACACACACACACACACACACACACACACACACACACACACACACACACACACACCCTGCCCATCTGTGCCTGGGTGCCTGTGCTCAGAGACACCACAGGGGAGAGACGACCCCAAAAGAGAGCAAGTCCCTCTCTTCCACCCTTCCCCCTCTTTCTCCAACTCTCCTCCCCTATATCTGCCACCTCTCTTCCCAGTGTCATTCTAAAGTCACTGAGGACCCATCCTAAACTTTTTGGGGAAGTGTAACGTGGATGTGGGTAGGACAGACATGTATTGTGTGTGTTTGTGTGTCGTAGCTTGTGAAAATCTCTCACCTGTTATAGGTGTGTGTATGTGTGTTGTATTTCAACCTGATTTCATAGTTTCACTTCGGAATTTGCCGTAATTGGATGGACGTCGATTTTTGACCCAATAATTCTGCGTGGTTACAGGGTTAATTCTGCGTGGTTACAGGGTTAATTCTGCGTGGTTACAGGGTTAATTCTGCATGGTTACAGGGTTAATTCTGCGTGGTTACAGGGTTAATTCTGCATGGTTACAGGGTTAATTCTGCGTGGTTACAGGGTTAATTCTGCGTGGTTACAGGGTTAATTCTGCATGGTTACAGGGTTAATTCTGCGTGGTTACAGGGTTAATTCTGCGTGGTTACAGGGTTAATTCTGCGTGGTTACAGGGTTAATTCTGCGTGGTTACAGGGTTAATTCTGCGTGGTTACAGGGTTAATTCTGCGTGGTTACAGGGTTAATTCTGCATGGTTACAGGGTTAATTCTGCGTGGTTACAGGGTTAATTCTGCGTGGTTACAGGGTTTGAGCTGTGAGGGGAACGGCACCTCAGTACCTCCAGGCTCTGATCAGGCCCTACACCCAAACAAGGGCACTGCGTTCATCCACCTCTGGCCTGCTCGCCTCCCTACCACTGAGGAAGTACAGTTCCCGCTCAGCCCAGTCAAAACTGTTCGCTGCTCTGGCCCCCCAATGGTGGAACAAACTCCCTCACGACGCCAGGACAGCGGAGTCGATCACCACCTTCCGGAGACACCTGAAACTCCACTTCTTTAAGGAATACCTAGGATAGGATAAAGTAATCCCTCTCACCCCCCCTCCCCCTTAAACGATTTAGATGCACTACTGTTCCACTGGATGTCATAAGGTGAATGCACCAATTTGTAAGTCGCTCTGGATAAGAGCGTCTGCTAAATGACTTAAATGTAAATGTAAATGTTAATTCTGCGTGGTTACAGGGTTAATTCTGTGTGGTTACAGGGTTAATTCTGCATGGTTACAGGGTTAATTCTGCGTGGTTACAGGGTTAATTATGCGTGGTTACAGGGTTAATTCTGCGTGGTTACAGGGTTAATTCTGCGTGGTTACAGGGTTAATTCTGCGTGGTTACAGGGTTAATTCTGCATGGTTACAGGGTTAATTCTGCGTGGTTACAGGGTTAATTCTGCGTGGTTACAGGGTTAATTCTGCGTGGTTACAGGGTTAATTCTGCATGGTTACAGGGTTAATTCTGCGTGGTTACAGGGTTAATTCTGCGTGGTTACAGGGTTAATTCTGCGTGGTTACAGGGTTAATTCTGCATGGTTACAGGGTTAATTCTGCGTGGTTACAGGGTTAATTCTGCATGGTTACAGGGTTACAGGGTTAATTCTGCATGGTTACAGGGTTAATTCTGCGTGGTTACAGGGTTAATTCTGCGTGGTTACAGGGTTAATTCTGCGTGGTTACAGGGTTAATTCTGCATGGTTACAGGATTAATTCTGCGTGGTTACAGGGTTAATTCTGCGTGGTTACAGGGTTAATTCTGCATGGTTACAGGGTTAATTCTGCGTGGTTACAGGGTTAATTCTGCGTGGTTACAGGGTTAATTCTGCATGGTTACAGGGTTACAGGGTTAATTCTGCATGGTTACAGGGTTAATTCTGCGTGGTTACAGGGTTAATTCTGCGTGGTTACAGGGTTAATTCTGCGTGGTTACAGGGTTAATTCTGCATGGTTACAGGGTTAATTCTGCGTGGTTACAGGGTTAATTCTGCGTGGTTACAGGGTTAATTCTGCGTGGTTACAGGGTTAATTCTGCATGGTTACAGGGTTAATTCTGCGTGGTTACAGGGTTAATTCTGCGTGGTTACAGGGTTAATTCTGCGTGGTTACAGGGTTAATTCTGCGTGGTTACAGGGTTAATTCTGCATGGTTACTAGGTTAAAACAGAAACAACTCAAAGGGTTAAGTTTAGGTATTAATTCCCCAGTGGTTAAAGTTAGGGCTATGGATTGGGGAAAGCTTAAAACAAATTAATTAAGCAATTAGCTCCAAGAGGGTGTGGTATATGGACAATATACCACGGCTAAGGGCTGTTCTTACGCACGACACAACGCGGAGTGTCTGGACACAGCCCTTAGCCGTGGTATATTGGCCATATACCACAAACCCCAGAAGTGCCTTACTACTATTATAAACTGGCTACCAATGTAATTAGAACAGTAAAAATAAATGTTTTGTCATACTCGTGGTATACGGTCTGATACCATGGCTGTCGACCAATCAGCATTCAGAGTTCGAACCACCCAGTTTATAATAAAAAAGAATGCGCTGTGCCCATTAAGTATCATCAAGTACTCTGCTTGCTAGAGAACTGTGAACTGTTTTAGGGTGAGCGCTGATGAAGGCATAAATCAACGTCCTCAGGACCTTTTCAAATGTCGGAAATCGACGGCTCTTTCTTGACTAGCCTGTGTATTTAATATGTGGCGTAGCTTGTGTAAATCTGTCACCTGTTAAAGGTGTGTATGACGTAGCTTGTGTAAATCTGTCACCTGTTAAAGGTGTGTATGACGTATCTTGTGTAAATCTGTCACCTGTTAAAGGTGTGTAAGGCATCCCTCTCTCTGCATCTCCACAGCAGACCAGGGAATCCTCTATGACTGTACTGCCGCAGCACTGGGACCTGTAGCCGTCATGGAGCAGCCCTCCACAGCACAGTTGCCCCCCTGACGGGGAGTAAGGCACCCGCCCACAGCAAGCGTCACCCACCCCCACCGACACACGTCCCTGTCCCGGGTCCGGACAGCACACCTCACCTGGGGGAGAGGAGGAGGAGGAATAAGAGGAGGAGGAGCAGTAATCTGTAAGTTTGTTTTGTTGGTAAGGTAAGAAAACATTGTGATTAAGTTTCAAACACTGTAAACTATTTATTTCCCAAAACATTTTGAAGAGAAGTGAAACTGAAACAGATCGAAACGATATATATGGTTTTCTTGTGAGGCAGAACATGAACAACTATAGATTTTGCTAAATGATGTACTATGGGCACTCACCGGTCGCCACAGGAATGTAGTATCTTCCACAGCATTGGTGATCCGGGAGAGGTGGGAGGAGCTTCCCACCACAGCACAGAGTGTGGGAGGAGTTTGGTGAGGGCAGGTAACGCCCCTCACAGCACAGGTGTAGAGGTTTACTGGTGTAGACCACACCATCACAACACACCTGGAGAACACACACACACAAAGGAAGAATTAAAGAGAGCGAGAGAGAGAGAGAGAGAGAGAGAGAGAGAGAGAGAGGGGGAGGGAGACAGAGGACTCAGAGAGAAAGAGAGAGGGGGTGAGGGAAGAGAGAGATAGACACAGAGAGAGGGGGGGAGAGTTAATTAGCTGTGTACAACATGCCCTGCTCCCTCCACCTGTGTTCAGGTATATAAAATGGCCGCTGTGTGTACTGCTCTTGTTCTACACGACAGGCCTGTGCCTCTATAATGATTCGACTGTATTATGGTATAAAGTGTGTGTCCTTGGGTACGCCTGGGTTCTTTTGTCTTCATTATCCTGGTGTGTGTGTGTGTGTGTGTGTGTGTGTGTGTGTGTGTGTGTATGTGTCGTGTGATTCCCGCGCTGAGGGGACAGACGTATGGCGTATGGGTAGCTTGCCAAGTTGGCCGGCTTTCAATGACATGAGGATTGCAGCAATCGTCAGACGACAAGTTAATCTGTTTAGTGAAAACAATCGC
Organism: Oncorhynchus nerka; assembly: GCF_034236695.1. Classification (NCBI taxonomy): domain Eukaryota; kingdom Metazoa; phylum Chordata; class Actinopteri; order Salmoniformes; family Salmonidae; genus Oncorhynchus; species Oncorhynchus nerka. The sequence goes on from NC_088413.1 coordinate 66,739,864, forward strand.
TGGGAGGAGGACAATGACGGTGTCTCCTGCATAAATACAACTTTTTCAAACATCTGACTGTGTCTGTTGTGTTCCGGCAGGAGAGCTTTACACCAGCGTTTCTCAATACCAAGGGGGGCATTGTTTTGTTACATCCCTACATCCCCCCATATAAATAATACTTCTTAGCCTCTTACATGAGATGTACTTCTAAGTCGAAAGATTCTGAGAAAATGTTCAGAATGATGATGTTTTCCTCCAAAGGATAATAATAGAACTAGTCAACTGGCTGTGCTAGTATTGGAGTGGAACACAAATGGGCTGCCCTGTGTTTCCCTGTTACTCCAGAACCAGAACTAGTCAACTGGCTGTGCTAGTATTGGAGTGGAACACAAATGGGCTGCCCTGTGTTTCCCTGTTACTCCAGAACCAGAACTAGTCAACTGGCTGTGCTAGTATTGGAGTGGAACACAAATGGGCTGCCCTGTGTTTCCCTGTTACTCAGAACCAGAACTAGTCAACTGGCTGTGCTAGTATTGGAGTGGAACACAAATGGGCTGCCCTGTGTTTCCCTGTTACTCCAGAACCAGAACTAGTCAACTGGCTGTGCTAGTATTGGAGTGGAACACAAATGGGCTGCCCTGTGTTTCCCTGTTACTCCAGAACCAGAACTAGTCAACTGGCTGTGCTAGTATTGGAGTGGAACACAAATGGGCTGCCCTGTGTTTCCCTGTTACTCCAGAACCAGAACTAGTCAACTGGCTGTGCTAGTATTGTAGTGGAACACAAATGGGCTGCCCTGTGTTTCCCTGTTACTCCAGAACCAGAACTAGTCAACTGGCTGTGCTAGTATTGGAGTGGAACACAAATGGGCTGCCCTGTGTTTCCTGTTACTCCAGAACCAGAACTAGTCAACTGGCTGTGCTAGTATTGGAGTGGAACACAAATGGGCTGCCCTGTGTTTCCCTGTTACTCCAGAACCAGAACTAGTCAACTGGCTGTGCTAGTATTGGAGTGGAACACAAATGGGCTGCCCTGTGTTTCCCTGTTACTCCAGAACCAGAACTAGTCAACTGGCTGTGCTAGTATTGGAGTGGAACACAAATGGGCTGCCCTGTGTTTCCCTGTTACTCCAGAACCAGAACTAGTCAACTGGCTGTGCTAGTATTGGAGTGGAACACAAATGGGCTGCCCTGTGTTTCCCTGTTACTCCAGAACCAGAACTAGTCAACTGGCTGTGCTAGTATTGGAGTGGAACACAAATGGGCTGCCCTGTGTTTCCCTGTTACTCCAGAACCAGAACTAGTCAACTGGCTGTGCTAGTATTGGAGTGGAACACAAATGGGCTGCCCTGTGTTTCCCTGTTACTCCAGAACCAGAACTAGTCAACTGGCTGTGCTAGTATTGGAGTGGAACACAAATGGGCTGCCCTGTGTTTCCCTGTTACTCCAGAACCAGAACTAGTCAACTGGCTGTGCTAGTATTGGAGTGGAACACAAATGGGCTGCCCTGTGTTTCCCTGTTACTCCAGAACCAGAACTAGTCAACTGGCTGTGCTAGTATTGGAGTGGAACACAAATGGGCTGTCCTGTGTTTCCCTGTTACTCCAGAACCAGAACTAGTCAACTGGCTGTGCTAGTATTGTAGTGGAACACAAATGGGCTGCCCTGTGTTTCCCTGTTACTCCAGAACCAGAACTAGTCAACTGGCTGTGCTAGTATTGGAGTGGAACACAAATGGGCTGCCCTGTGTTTCCCTGTTACTCCAGAACCAGAACTAGTCAACTGGCTGTGCTAGTATTGGAGTGGAACACAAATGGCCTGCCCTGTGTTTCCCTGTTACTCCAGAACCAGAGTTGAGTTAGGATTTCCAGTTTGCCAAAGGTACAGTAGTTAAAAAGAGCCAAATCTATATTTGAAGTGTATAAAACACTCTGACACCATGACCATGAGAATGCGAAGAGTGTGCAAAGCTGTCATCAAGGCAAAGGGTGGGTAGTTTGGAGAATTTAAAGGTGTGTTTAACACTTTTTTGGTTACTACATGATTTCATATGTGTTATTTCATAGTTTTGATGTCTTCACTACTTTTCTACAATGAAGAAAATAGTCAAAATGAAGAAAAGAAACCTGGAATGAGTAGGTGTGTGGAAACTTTTGATTGGTACTGTACATGAAGGGAGTTACTATGTTACTACTATTATGTTATTATATGGGCAAAAACTTATTCTATGTGTAAAGAGAGTTACCTGTCTCTGAGGTTGGTAGCAGGACGCCCCACACACCCCCTGAGAGGCGAAGCACTGCAGGTAGGAGCATCTGACCTCTGACCCCTCACCCCCCTGGGTCACATTTGACCCCCACTCGGCTCCCCCACAGGGTCTCAGCATCTTCCTCCACACCTCGTAGCCTAGCATGATACCACAGGGCTGACCTGGAGAAGACCACTCCACCCTCACTGATCTGGAGGAGGGAAAGAGGGGGAGAGAGAGAGAGAGCGTTAAGGGGAGGAAGAGAGTGAAGTGGGAGAGGGAGGTCAAACAGAGGGCCAGAGAAAGAAATATCAGGATTGAGTTGAAAAGCCACACACACCACCCAGTGTGGACTGCCCCGTCTCGAGCTCCCTCAGTCAGTCATGGTGTCAGAGTGTTTTATACACTTCAAATATAGATTTTTCTCTTTTTAACTACTGTACCTTTGGCAGATACTAACCATGAAGGAGACACACACACACTTCTACTACTGTGTGTGTGTGTGTCTGTCTACTTGGGCATGTGTGTGTGCGTGTAAACCAGCAGGTGCGGTAATTGTCATATTTCAATCAAACCCTAAGCCGTACCACAATTCCCTCTCTCTCTCTCTTTCTCCTTCACTCTGTGTTTCTCCCACTCTTTCTCCGGGCCGGATGTAGCTTGTGTCAGAATTAATGAATTAACTATTGATTAAATTCCACTCTGGCAAATCTAGCGTGGCGAATGAATGAAGTGTTTGAGGCTCATGTAGGCCAGAGAGGGACATGTCAGGGCCATCCATCTGTGGTTACTTTTCTACTGGGGCACAAGTTACAAGTCCTGATTATGGCAGGTAGAGAAAGGTAGAGGGAGGAAGGGCAAGAGAGAGGGAGTGCAAGAGAGAGGGAGAGCAAGAGAGAGTGAGAGCAAGAGAGAGGGAGAGAGAGAGAGGAAGAGAGAGAGAGAGAGAGGGAGAGAGAGAGAGAGAGAGAGAGAGAGAGAGAGGGAGAGCAAGAGAGAGGGAGAGCAAGAGAGAGGGAGAGCAAGAGAGGGAGAGCAAGAGAGGGAGAGCAAGAGAGAGGGAGAGAGAGAGAGAGAGAGAGAGAGGGAGAGGGGGAAAGGCTTCTGGCTTTGTCCACCATCACACACACATGCATTCCTGAACACGCACACATATACACTTGCACACAAGCAAGCAGGCTAACTCACCTGGGGCTGAGCACCTGTATGTGTGGAGGTGCTATGTCAGCAGGTAGATCCTCCACTGTAGTCACCTGAGTAGCGTTACTCTTTACACACCCATACACAGTACACACCTCCACCTGTAATACACAACAAAACACACAACCTCACCTTTTACATAAACACTCAAAACAGTACACCATCAAAAACAGAAATCATTCAAACCTGTAGGAGGTGAGTGATTGTGTACTACAGTACCTTTATGTCATAGACGGTGAAGGGTAGTAGTCCTCCCAGTAAGTATGATCCTGATGTGTTATCAGCAGTAGCGTGTACAGTCCCGTCTAGATAGACAGAGTATTCAGTCACAGCTCCGTTAGGCTGTACAGGGGGAGACCACAGCACACGCACTGTACTGCTGTTGACTGGAACCACCTCTGGAGGAAACACTCCCTCTGGCTCTGGGGAGTGACACACACAGGTTAAAACATCAGCTAAAAATCACTCTCTCTTTCTATCTATCTATGCCTTTATGTGTGTGTGTGTGTGTGTGTGTGTGTGTGTGTGTGTGTGTGTGTATGTATGGGTGTGTGTATGTAAACTCAGCAAAAAAAGAAATGTCCTCTCACTGTCAACAGCGTTTATTTTCAGCAAACTTAACATGTGTAAATATTTATATTAACATAACAAGATTCAACAACTGAGACATGAACTGAACAAGTTCCACAGACATGTGACTAACAGAAATGGAATAATGTGTCCCTGAACAAAGGGGGGGTCAAAATCAAATGTAACAGTCAGTTTCTGGTGTGGCCACCAGCTGCAGTACTGCAGTGCATCTCCTCCTCATGGACTGCACCAGATTTGCCAGTTCTTGCTGTGAGATGTTACCCCACTCTTCCACTAAGGCACCTGCAAGTTCCCGGACATTTCTGGTTGGAATGGCCCTAGCCCTCACCCTTCAATCCAACAGGTCCGAGACGTGCTCAATGGGATTGAGATCCAGGCTCTTCGCTGGCCATGGCAGAACACTGACATTCTTGTCTTGCAGGAATTCATACACAGAACGAGCAGTATGGCTGGGGGCATTGTCATGCTGGAGGGTCATGTCAGGATGAGCCTGCAGGAAGTGTACCACATGAGGGAGGAGGATGTCTTCCCTGTAACGCACAGCGTTGAGATTGCCAGCAATGACAACAAGCTAAGTCCGATGATGCTGTGACACACCGCCCCAGACCATGACGGACCCTCCACCTCCAAATCGATCCTGCTCCAGAGTACAGGCCTCGGTGTAACGCTCATTCCTTCGATGACCGCAAATCCTGCCTTTACAACAGGCCTAAAAGCCCTCAGCCCAGCGCCTCTCAGCCTATTGCGGACAGTCTGAGCACTGATGGAGGGATTGTGTGTTCCTGGTGTAATTCGGGCAGTTGTTGTTACAATCCTGTATCTGTCCCGCAGGTGTGATGTTCAGATGTACCTACCCTGTGCAGGTGTTGTTACACGTTCATTAATTGTTTATGGTTCATTGAAGAAGCATGGGAAACTGTGTTTAAACCCTTTACAATGAAGATCTGTGAAGTTATTTTAATTTTTACGAATTATCTTTGAAATACATTTATGTATGTGTGCATATGTGTGTGTACGTGTGTGTGTACGTATGCATGTGCGTGTATATGTATGTGTGTGTGCATGTGTGCGTGTATATGTATGTGTGTGTGTATATGTATGTGTGAGAGAGAGAGAGAGAGTGTGAGAGAGAGAGAGAGAGCGAGAGAGAGAGAGAGAGAGAGAGAGAGAGAGAGAGAGAGAAAAAGTGTGTGTGTCCTAGTGGGAAATTGAATCCCTCCTGTAGATTGCGAGAACAAAGAGAGGCACAAGGCAGGGCCAGAGGGTTAACTGGGCTAGTCTCTCTGAAACCCAGTCCTGCTGTTACACACACTGAAGAGAGTAACTATTCCTACGCCAGCGCATACACAGTTAAACCCTGTGTCTACCTAACGCCAGCGCATACACAGTTAAACCCTGTGTCTACCTAACGCCAGCGCATACACAGTTAAACCCTGTCTACCCAACGCCAGCGCATACACAGTAAAACCCTGTGTCTACCTAACGCCAGCTCATACACAGTTAAACCATGTGTCTACCTAACGCAGGCACATACACAGTTAAACCCTGTGTCTACCTAACGCCAGCACATACACAGTTATACCCTGTGTCTACCTAACGCCAGCGCATACACAGTTAAACCCTGTGTCTACCTAACGCCAGCGCATACACAGTTAAACCCTGTGTCTACCTAACGCCAGCGCATACACAGTTAAACCCTGTCTACCCAACGCCAGCGCATACACAGTAAAACCCTGTGTCTACCTAACGCCAGCTCATACACAGTTAAACCATGTGTCTACCTAACGCAGGCACATACACAGTTAAACCCTGTGTCTACCTAACGCCAGCACATACACAGTTATACCCTGTGTCTACCTAACGCCAGCGCATACACAGTTAAACCCTGTGTCTACCTAACGCCAGCTCATACACAGTTAAACCCTGTGTCTACCTAACGCCAGCGCATACACAGTTAAACCCTGTGTCTACCTAACGCCAGCGCATACACAGTTAAACCATGTGTCTACCTAACGCCAGCACATACACAGTTAAACCCTGTGTCTACCTAACGCCAGCGCATACACAGTTAAACCCTGTGTCTACCTAACGCCGGCGCATACACAGTTAAACCCTGTGTCTACCTAACGCCGGCGCATACACAGTTAAACCCTGTGTCTACCTAACGCCGGCGCATACACAGTTAAACCCTGTGTCTACCTAACGCCAGCGCATACACAGTTAAACCCTGTCTACCCAACGCCAGCGCATACACAGTAAAACCCTGTGTCTACCTAACGCCAGCGCATACACAGTTAAACCCTGTGTCTACCTAACGCCAGCACATACACAGTTAAACCCTGTGTCTACCTAACGCCAGCACATACACAGTTAAACCCTGTGTCTACCTAACGCCAGCGCATACACAGTTAAACCCTGTGTCTACCTAATGCCAGCGCATACACAGTTAAACCCTTCATTCCCTCCTAACACACTTACCCGATTCATTCCCTCCTAACACACTTACCCAATTCATTCCCTCCTAACACACTTACCCAATTCATTCCCTCCTAACACACTTACCCAATTCATTCCCTCCTAACACACTTACCCAATTCATTCCCTCCTAACACACTTACCCAATTCATTCCCTCCTAACACACTTACCCAATTCATTCCCTCCTAACACACTTACCCGATTCATTCCCTCCTAACACACTTACCCAATTCATTCCCTCCTAACACACTTACCCGATTCATTCCCTCCTAACACACTTACCCAATTCATTCCCTCCTAACACACTTACCCAATTTATTCCCTCCTAACACACTTACCCAAACCCAACCCAGTGCACTACATTTCACTTCCACGATAGCATTATCAACGCTAGACTCAACACCAGACACATGAATGGAGGCACGCAGACACACATACACATAAAAACACACACTCAAAATGTGCACCTGGCTTTTTAATTATCTGTGTGTATGCATTTGTGTGTGACTGTGTGTGTATAACAGTGGTTACAGATCTATGGCCTTACGGCAGTAGAATCATGTAATGAAGGACCCCTGGAGCCTCTAAGCTAAATGACCCGTGGACCGCCCTGAGCAGCTAACAACTTTCTAATGTTTTTAATGCACTTTTTACTATGCTGATCTGATTAGGTGGAGAGAAAGACAGAGGGAGGGAGGGAGGGGATGGGGGGGGGGACAACACCGTATATAGACATAATATGACATTTGAAATGTCTTTATTCATTTGGAACTTCTGTGAGTGTAATGTTTACTGTTCATTTTTATTGTTTATTTCACTTTTGTTTATGATCTATTTCACTTCCTTGGCAATGTCAACATATCTTCCGGAGGAAGTCAGAGACCAGTGTAGCGCCGGGACAACAACGTCAGCAAGACTGATCGTGGACTACAGGAAATGGAGTGTCGAACACGCCCCCATTCACATCGACTGGGCTGTAGTGGAGCGTGTTGAGAGTTTTAAGTTCCTCAGTGTCAACAACACTAAGGACCTATCATGGTCCAAACATTCCAACACAGTCATGACGAGGGCACGACAACGCCTCTTCACCCTCAGGAGGCTGAAAATACCCTAAAAATTGTCAAAGACTGCAGCCACCCAAACTCTGGTGGTGTTGTTGTGGTTCTAGAGGGGTTAGGTCTTGGTCTGGGTATGGTTCTAGAGGGGTTAAGTCATGGTGGTGGTGGTGTTGTTGTGGTTCTAGAGGGTTTAGGTCTTGGTCTGGGTGTGGTTCTAGAGGGGTTAAGTTGTGGTGGTGGTGTTGTTGTTTTAGAGGGGTTAGTTGTTGGTCTGGGTGTGGTTCTAGAGGAGTTAAGTTGTGGTGGTGTTGTGGTTCTAGAGGAGTTAGGTCTTAGTCTGGGTGTGGTTGTAGAGGGGTTAAGTCGTGGTGTGTTGTTGTGGTTCTAGAGGGGTTGGGTCTTGGTGTAGATGTAGTTGGCGATAAACTGGGTCTTGGTGTAGATATGGTTCCTTCTGGGTTGAGTCTTGGCATAGAAGGGGTTTTTGAAAGTTCTGGTCTGGTTCTGGATGTGGTAACTAAAGGATATGTTGTTGGCATGGATGTGGTTCTTGAGGTTTCTAGTCTTGAACTAGATGTGGTTCCTAAGGGGTGGAGTCTTCATCTAGATGTGGTTCTCAAGAGTTATAGTCTTGGTCTAGATGTGGTTCCTAAGGGTTCTAGTCTTGGTATTGGTCTGGATGTAGGATTCCAGGGGCCTGGTTTTGGTCTCGGCTTCCATGGCTCCGGTGTTGACTCCATTTCTGCAGGTTAGGGGCTGGAGGATTGATGCTAATACCACACCAACCCTATTAGCACTGACCAGCACCCTGCCTCCTACCACCCCACCCTGCGCTAGGTGAGTTTGGGGAACCCTGCGCTAGGTGAGTTTGGGGAACCCTGCGCTAGGTGAGTTTGGAGAACCCTGCTCTAGGTGAGTTTGGGGAACCCTGCACTAGGTGAGTTTGGGGAACCCTGCGCTAGGTGAGTTTGGGGAACCCTGCTCTAGGTGAGTTTGGGGAACCCTGCTCTAGGTAAGTTTGGGGAACCCTGCGCTAGGTGAGTTTGGGGAACCCTGCTCTAGGTGAGTTTGGGGAACCCTGCTCTAGGTGAGTGTGTGTGTGTGTGTGTGTGGGGGGGGGGTGCTGGTCAGAGCTAATAGGGTTGGTGTGGTATTAGAATCACTGGGACCTTCTATTGATCTGGGACCTGCTATTTCGAAACACACTCCAACACATTTCACAACACCACCCATCGACAGCACGCACACACACCCTTCTCACCTCCATCTTCAGTAGTACCGTTGACCTCGGTATTAGAAGTGTTGTAAGCCCCATTGGACACCTGCAGGGAAACCCTGTAGCGCGTGTTGGGCTGCAGGTCACCTATCACAGTTGAATCGACCCCGGGTGGGAAGGTCAGAGTTCGTCTGAGGTGAGAGGATTCGACCCTGAGGGTGTAGAGTTCCACCTCACCCTGGAGATCCTGTAGAGCTGAGGGGTGGAGAGAGACAGTTGATGGAGAACTCATTGTCATAATCAACATTTGGCATCTTGTAGCCTAGCATTTAAGAGCGTTGGGCCAGTAACCGTAAGGTTGCTTGTACGAATCCCTAAGCCGACTAGGTGATAAATATGTAGATGTGCAATTGAGTAAGGCACTTAATCCTAATTGCTCCTGTAAATCGCTCTGGGTAAGAGCATCTGCTAAATTACTAAAATATAAAATGTAACATGACAATATGGAAAAGGTTCCTAGAACAGCATAGTAGTCTCGTCCTATCCTACTACGTGAATAACAGTTCAGACTGTCATGACAGTATTATACAATGAGGAAAAAAAGTATTTGATCCCCTGCTGAATTTGTATGTTTGCCCACTGACAAAGAAATGATCAGTCTATCATTTTAATGGTAGGTTCATTTGAACAGTGAGAGACAGAATAACAAAAAAATCCAGAAAAACGCAAGTCAAAAATGTTATAAATTGATTTGCATTTTAATGAGGGAAATAAGTATTTGACCCCTCTGTAAATTTAGTGACTTAGTACTTGGTGGCAAAACCCTTGGCAATCACAGAGGTCAGACGTTTCTTGTAGTTGGCCACGAGGTTTGCACACATCTCAGGAGGGATTTTGTCCCACTCCTCTTTGCAGATCTTCTCCAAGTCATTAAGGTTTCGAGGCTGACGTTTGGCAACTCGAACCTTCAGCTCCCTCCACAGATGTTCTATGGGATTAAGGTCTGGAGTCTGGCTAGGCCACTCCAGGACCTTAATGTGCTTCTTCTTGAGCCACTCCTTTGTTGCCTTGGCTGTGTGTTTTGGGTCATTGTCATGCTGGAATACCCATCCACGGCCCATTTTCAATGCCCTGGCTGAGGGAAGGAGGTTCTCACCCAAGATTTGACGGTTCATGGCCCCGTCCATCGTCCCTTTGATGCGGTGAAGTTGTCCTGTCCCCTTAGCAGAAAAACACCCCCAAAGCATAATGTTCCCACCTCCATGTTTAATGTTGGGGATGGTGTTCTTGGGGTCATAGGCAGCATTCCTCCTCCTCCAAACACGGCGAGTTGAGTTGATGCCAAAGAGCTCCATTTTGGTCTCATCTGACCACAACACTTTCACCCAGTTGTCCTCTGAATCATTCAGATGTTCATTGGCAAACTTCAGACCGGTATGTATATGTGCTTTCTTGAGCAGGGGGGCCTTGCGGGCACTGCAGGATTTCAGTCCTTCACGGCATAGTGTGTTACCAATTGTTTTCTTGGTGACTATGCCCCCAGGTCTTTAAGAGTTTATTCTGGAAGATAATAGCTCTATAAATATTATTTTGTGGTGCCCTACTGTCTAGTTAATTACATTTACATGATTAGCTCAATCAGGTGATATTAATTACGGAGAAATTATTTTATAGAATAGCATGTCATTTCACATAATCCGGCATAGCCAAAAACACGACATCAGGTAACAAACTGAGATTAGGAGCACTCCCTTTAAGAGTGTGAGATTAGGAGCACTCCCTTTAAGAGTGTGAGATTAGGAGCACTCCCTTTAAGAGTGTGAGATTAGGAGCACTCCCTTTAAGAGTGTGAGATTAGGAGCACTCCCTTTAAGAGTGTGCTCCTAATCTCAGCTCGTTATCTGTATAAAAGACACCTGGGAGCCAGAAATCTTTCTGATTGAGAGGGGGTAAAATACTTATTTCCCTCATTAAAATGCAAATCAATTTATAACATTTTTGACATGTGTTTTTCTGGATCTTTTTGTTGTTATTCTGTCTCTCACTGTTCAAATAAACCTACCATGAAATTAATTTTTTAATTTTTTAAATTTGACCTTTATTTTACTAGGCAAGTCAGTTAAGAACAAATTCTTATTTTCAATGACAGCCTAGGAACAGTGGGTTAACTGCCTGTTCAGGGGCAGAACAACAGATTTGTACCTTGTCAGCTCGGGGATTTGAACTTGCAACCTTTCAGTTACTAGTCCAATGATCTAACCACTAGGCTACCCTGCCGACAGATTGATAATTTTTTGTCAGTGGGCAAACGTACAAAATCAGCAGGGGATCAAATACTTTTTTCCCTCACTGTATATGGCACTAAAATATAGCTTCTTACAGGGTTCTGTCCAGCTGATGTGTATGGATGTATGGTCGATGGTCTGGACAGACAGAGAGGGCGGGTGGAGGGGTACTCCTGCCAGGGTAACACCCGTAGCCAGCTGTCCTGTAGAGTAGCCCACGTCATTATAGACCAGTAACTGGTACTGGTACCATGTGAACCTACAGCGTCAAAATGGACCAGGCAAAGGTTAGACAACACACACTTGCATTCAGGCACAAAAAAGACACGCACCCATGCACTCACACACACATACTGTACCAAAACACATCCTGTTTCAAAAATGGTGCAATATCTAGGCTAATACAAAACAATTACTAGCAACATAGGCTAACACGAACTTCAACGGCAATCGATTATATTTCCACTATGAACAATCTAGGCCAGCACAGCAGCGAAAGTCCAGAAAACTGCTTAAACTGCTTATGTATCTAAAAGTGTCTAACTTGAAGCTAGAGTAAACGTCAGTAGTGGAGAGAGAAGCCTTTTAGCAAGCACAGGGACAAAATCAGCTGCTGCCGAGTGCCAGCCAGAGATTAGCACAAAATAATTAAATTATTTGAATATTTGCTTAATGTATCTTTGAGCGGCATTAAAAGATGGCATCGGAGCGCGAAACAGCTCTGTACACAGTGGCGGCGGTTTGCTCTAAAGCTAATTTTGGTAATCTCACCTGCTAAGGCCTTTATCTTGGTGAAACAATTTGTCTCCGGCGTAAACATTGAACCAGCGATGGAGATCTGCCGGGGGCTGCGCGGCCAGCGGCTGACGGCTTTTACGTCTGAGCAGCTCGTATCTGAGGACCACACCAAACACACGGATAATCACACACACATACACAGTCTATTTCCCTCTATCCCTCTATTATCTCTCTGTCTCTTTCTCTGTAACTCTATCCCTCTATCACTCTTTCTTTCTTCTGCAGTCTCTCTCTCTCCCTCTCTATTCTCTAATTCCTGTGGTGTTAGTGATATTCACTCTTACAGTGATGTTAATGTGGGCTGCAATCAGAAGGGCAAGCCTTATTCCAGCTTTCATAAACCAACTTAAACAAACACACTGATCTGAGCTGTGGAGGGGAAAGCACTCATGAATTGTAATGGTTCACCATGAAAACAGACTGTTATTTAGCTCCTAATCGTGACGAGAACAGAGTAGGAACTAAAGTGGTAAATACTCACACACACAGATAACGAGCTAGATAATTAACACTCACGTTCACGCAAGTCTCTGTCTGGTTCAGTGAAGAGTGTGTGAGACTATTGAGAGTAATACTGATATGGATGTTGGATGCTAGTGCTACGTAGATATTGGATGCTAGTGCTACGTAGATGTTGGATGCTAGTGCTACGTAGATGTTGGATGCTAGTGCTACGTAGATGTTGGATGCTAGTGCTACGTAGAAGTTGGATGCTAAGCTTTGTAGATGTTGGATGCTAGTGATGTGTAGATGTTGGATGCTAAGCTATGTAGATGTTGGATGCTATTGCTACGTAGAAGTTGGATGCTAAGCTATGTAGATGTTGGATGCTAGTGCTATGTCTGATCTTAGCATACTGGGGCTCAGCTACAGCAGCTGCTTGAACTCTAACTGACTATCATCTACTTTACAACCTGACACACATTTACACACAGATTTACCTTTCTGCATTTAATTTGTGTTGTGTATCTCTACCTCACAACTGGAACCCTGGGTTTCCCTGAACTAAGTGGCCTGTTAATAATACAACATTTACCTGAGGTTAGGTCCGTTGGGCCTGTCGGGAGGTTGCCAGGATACGGCCAGGAAGGACTCACTGACGGCCACCACTGCCAGTGGTGCCAGATCCTGGGGGATTGTGGGTAGTGTAGTCACGGCAGTGGGCAGGCTCTCTGTGCAACCCCCAATAAGGCCACCCCCGGAGGAGCAGGCCAGGACGGTGACCAGGTAGTTAGTGTAGGGCACCAGATCTGTTACCGTGACGGTGAGGTTGGACAGGTCGTCGTGGGATACGCGCGGGTCGGGAAGGCGGATCTCATAGCGGTCGATCACTCCGTTAGCAATGACAGGAGGGGACCACATGACCTGAGGAGAGAGGGAGGGAGGCACACACAAACACACACAGACACACACACATATACACACAGACACGCACAAAGTCATGTGGATATTCTCAATTCTTACCAGGGAAACACTGAAGGCTATAAAACTGACATCATCTCTCCCAGAGTGCAGTGCAGAGGTGCAAGCGGCCGAGGGAGGCGTGTGATTGGCAGTTCAGAATGTTATATGCTTTAGATCGCTTTTAGATGGATGAGTTCCAGGAAGTGATGTTGTACTGTACAGTGTGTGCGTGTGTGCAAACAGCCATGTGTGTGTGCTTGCGCATGCCTACGTGTGTATGTATGTATGGGAATTACATGCTTGTGTTTGTGTGCGTACAGCTCTGCACCGTGCAGAAAGAGAGAAAGACACCCTGACATTGACCTGAGTGGCAGATTCCCTTCGACACATATAAAACAGATTTCATCCTTGCAGGCCAACATGCTAAAATAATGAAACCGCAGTAATGGAATTGTTATATACAAAAACTACAGCATGTTGCCTAGCTAGCGCTGCCCGCGTGTGATTCTGTCAGCATTTCAGGGAATTAAAAAGGCTAAAAATGTGTGGAATTGCTGTGCAGTTCAAAGCGGAGCTTGTAGAGACATAGTGTGTGATTAGGAAGAGGAATTCAACTGCTCTGATTTTCGGTAATTAGGTGAGAAAATTAGGTAAAGGTGTGACCTGTAACACACACACACACATTTACACACACACTACCTATAAGTAAGGGCTCAGGGCTGTGTGTGTGTGTCTGTGTGTGCTTGGCGTGGGTGTGTGTATGTGCATGTGTGCGTTTGGCGTGTGTGTGATGGCCTTCACTTCCCTTTCCTTCAATTTCTAAATAACTAGAAAAACACAGGAATAAAAAACTAAAAAACCAAAGCTGAGCTGAAAAAGAAGTAACAAATCACCACTAGCTGTGAATAAACACACCAAACACTAGACTGCAGGAAGCCCCAGTGATTGCTAAGACAACCAGACAAAACACACTGAGACCATTGAACCAGTCTGTTGGTAAATAAATAAACTGCTAAATATGCAAATAGCCGAACCAGTCTTAGCGTCTTACATGTGTAACTCTTCTCACCTCGTTAGCCATGTAAACGCAGCTGTTAACAAATGAATGAAATAACAATAGTCTGAAAAAACAACAACAAATAGAAGTCAGGGTTGGGGGAAATGAATTATTCAAACTAGTTTATGTAAATGGCGTCTTTGTTTGAAGTCACCAGCACTTCAGTCTGTGTTTCTGGCACTTTCTCAAGACTAGAGGAAGAGACAGAGAAGTGTGTGTGTGTGTGTGTGTGTGTGTGTGTGTGTGTGTGTGTGTGCGCGCGTGTGTGTGTGTGCATGTGTGTGTGTGTGCGTGCATGTGTATTTGTGTGTGTGTGTGGACCCCCTGTGCGTGTGTGTGTTGTGTATTGGTACAAAGTGTATTGAGTGTATTGGTACAAAGAGGACCGCTAAGCTGCAAAGCCTGTTTGGTGACATGAATTCCCCCTGAATGGTGTTTGTCAGGCAGCAAGGCCCTGCTAGCTAGGCCTCTCTCTCTCTCTGGAGACCCCTCTATTCAACCAGCAGGTACACTGCTAGGATTTATACCACCTTAAAATACTGATAGCACCCTGGATGGAATTACTCATGTTCTGAGAAGAAGCTGTATTGTCCTTAGTAAAGTACCAGAGGGAGTAGGATTGAGGTAAAGGCAAGCTTAGTCTGAGATTTATATAGTAATCATGAATGGAAAACAGTTGGATTCTCAGATTCCAGTATGATTTTAAAGAGAGAGGCAGACCGGAACAAGAAAGGGAAAGAAAGGAAAGAAAGAAAGAGAGATCAGTAGATGGAGAGAGCAGTTGTGCTGGTATCTGATACGTATTCATTCCATGCTTCCTGACAACAAATTGCAATTTAATACAGAGCGAGAGCGAGAGTTATACCTGGGTCTCAGTGAACACTATTGTTTTTTTGCATTACCAGTCAGACATAAACAGGAAGCGTGTAATTGGGCTGAACCAGGAAGAAACACTAAGAAATAAATTACCTCTGACCCCTAAAGCATCGTGACGACAGGGTTGTGTCTGAAATGATGACAGGAATTAGCATTTTCATACAGTTAGCATTAGTGCAGGGGCGTGTGCATATGAATGTATGTGTGCATGTGTGTGTGTGTGGGCGGGACGTGATGTGCTAATTTAGATGTCTTCATTCATACTTAGTTAGAGTCTTGTTAATATGGCCGACAGGAAGGAATTCACTACAGACAGGGTCATGATCCTGCTTACTTCCGGAAGGGGACCTTGAGTTTAGTGTCTGAAACACCATTTTGTAAGTGTGTGTGTGTTTTGAGAGTGTGTGTGTGTGCATTATATGAGAGCGAGAGAGCTCAGGGAGGGAACTGTTCAAAATGAAAACACACAATATAAGCATGAATACCAATATGACATTGGCCTATATACTGTAGTGTTTCAAAGAATGTCTACCACAACTTGAGGTAGATACATCTTATTGGCTGGTTAGCTGAGACATGGTCTGTTATTGGCTAAGTTACAGCACCAAAACCCAAACTAAAGTCACAACACCCACACCTCCACACAACCACCAACCTGCAGTGAGTCCGGTCCCAGCACATCTACCCGTGGTGGGACTAGACCGGCAGGACGAGAGGGTCTGGTGGTGATGTTAGCCCAGGCACTAGTGTTAGATCCAGCCTGTGTGCTGGCCACTAGGCGGTACTGGTAGGAGGTCCAGGGGCTGAGGGCTGAGGAGTGGTCCAGATAGGAGAGGGGAGGAGGGGACGGGGGAAGTCTGACCACTGTAGATACCTGCTGGGTGCCTCTCACACTCCTCTCCACCACCCATCTACAAACACATGGATAGGAATTAGGATTATTATAAAAAATGCAATATGCAAATCTATACAGGAAGAGAACACAGATGGAAACTGAAATTCATAACATTTTCGGTTGTAGTTCATTTAAATATTCCCTATATAGTGCACTCTGTTTTATTATGTTTCACTCTGTTTCACTCTGTTTTATTATGTTTCACTATGTTTTATTATGTTTTATTATGTTTTATTATGTTTCACTATGTTTTATTATGTTTTATTATGTTTCATTATGTTTTATTATGTTTTATTATGTTTCATTATGTTTCACTATGTTTTATTATGTTTCACTATGTTTCACTCTGTTTTACTATGTTTCACTATGTTTTATTATGTTTTATTATGTTTCACTCTGTTTACTATGTTTTATTATGTTTAATTGTTTCACTATGTTTCACTATGTTTTATTGTTTCACTATGTTTCACTATGTTTTATTATGTTTCACTATGTTTCACTCTGTTTTACTATGTTTTATTATGTTTTATTATGTTTTATTGTTTCACTATGTTTTATTGTTTCACTATGTTTCACTATGTTTTATTGTGTTTCACTATGTTTCACTATGTTTTATTGTTTCACTATGTTTTATTATGTTTCACTATGTTTTATTGTTTCACTATGTTTTATTATGTTTTATTATGTTTCACTATGTTTTATTGTTTCACTGTTTCACTCTGTTTTACTATGTTTCACTATGTTTTATTATGTTTATTATGTTTCACTGTTTTATTATGTTTTATTGTTTCACTCTGTTTCACTCTGTTTTATTATGTTTCACTATGTTTTATTATGTTTCACTATGTTTCACTATGTTTTATTGTTTCACTCTGTTTCACTCTGTTTTATTATGTTTCACTATGTTTTATTATGTTTCACTATGTTTTATTATGTTTTATTATGTTTTATTATGTTTCACTATGTTTTATTATGTTTCACTCTGTTTCACTCTGTTTTATTATGTTTCACTATGTTTTATTATGTTTCACTATGTTTTATTATGTTTCACTATGTTTTATTATGTTTCACTCTGTTTCACTCTGTTTTATTATGTTTCACTATGTTTTATTATGTTTCACTATGTTTTATTATGTTTCACTATGTTTTATTATGTTTTATTATGTTTTATTGTTTCACTATGTTTTATTATGTTTCACTATGTTTTATTATGTTTCACTCTGTTTTATTATGTTTCACTATGTTTTATTATGTTTCACTCTGTTTCACTCTGTTTTATTATGTTTCACTATGTTTTATTATGTTTCACTATGTTTTATTATGTTTCACTCTGTTTCACTCTGTTTTATTATGTTTCACTCTGTTTTATTATGTTTCACTATGTTTTATTATGTTTTATTATGTTTCACTATGTTTTATTATGTTTTATTATGTTTCACTATGTTTTATTATGTTTTATTATGTTTCACTATGTTTTATTATGTTTTATTATGTTTCACTATGTTTTATTATGTTTCACTATGTTTTATTATGTTTTATTATGTTTTATTGTTTCACTCTGTTTTATTATGTTTCACTATGTTTTATTATGTTTCACTATGTTTTATTATGTTTTATTATGTTTCATTATGTTTTATTATGTTTCACTATGTTTTATTATGTTTCACTATGTTTCACTCTGTTTTACTATGTTTCACTATGTTTTATTATGTTTTATTATGTTTCACTCTGTTTACTATGTTTTATTATGTTTAATTGTTTCACTATGTTTCACTATGTTTTATTGTTTCACTATGTTTCACTATGTTTTATTATGTTTCACTATGTTTCACTCTGTTTTACTATGTTTTATTATGTTTTATTGTTTCACTATGTTTCACTATGTTTTATTGTTTCACTATGTTTTATTATGTTTCACTATGTTTTATTGTTTCACTATGTTTTATTATGTTTTATTATGTTTCACTATGTTTTATTGTTTCACTGTTTCACTCTGTTTCACTATGTTTTATTATGTTTATTATGTTTCACTGTTTTATTATGTTTTATTGTTTCACTCTGTTTTATTATGTTTCACTCTGTTTTATTATGTTTCACTATGTTTCACTCTGTTTTATTATGTTTCACTATGTTTTATTATGTTTCACTATGTTTTATTATGTTTCACTATGTTTTATTATGTTTCACTATGTTTTATTATGTTTCACTATGTTTTATTATGTTTCACTCTGTTTTATTATGTTTCACTATGTTTTATTATGTTTCACTATGTTTTATTATGTTTCACTCTGTTTTATTATGTTTCACTCTGTTTTATTATGTTTCACTATGTTTTATTATGTTTCACTATGTTATTATGTTTCACTATGTTTTATTATGTTTCACTATGTTTTATTATGTTTCACTATGTTTTATTATGTTTCACTCTGTTTTATTATGTTTCACTATGTTTTATTATGTTTCACTATGTTTTATTATGTTTCACTATGTTTTATTATGTTTCACTATGTTTCACTATGTTTTATTATGTTTCACTATGTTTTATTGTTTCACTATGTTTTATTATGTTTCACTATGTTTCACTATGTTTTATTATGTTTCACTATGTTTTATTATGTTTCACTATGTTTTATTATGTTTTATTGTTTCACTATGTTTTATTATGTTTCACTATGTTTTATTATGTTTTATTGTTTCACTATGTTTTATTATGTTTTATTGTTTCACTATGTTTTATTATGTTTCACTATGTTTTATTATGTTTTATTATGTTTTATTATGTTTCACTATGTTTTATTGTGTTTCACTATGTTTTATTGTTTCACTATGTTTTATTATGTTTCACTATGTTTTATTATGTTTCACTATGTTTTATTATGTTTCACTATGTTTCACTATGTTTCACTCTGTTTTATTCTGTTTTATTGTTTCACTATGTTTCACTATGTTTCACAATGGTCACATTTGCGAGGGCCACATGATGCTGTCCAAAATAGAGCACACCGTGGGGAATAGAGTGTTATTAAAGCCATCATCTCTTGTTATGATGTCTCACCCCTCCAGTTCTCCGTTGCTCCTCTCCGGGGCTCCCCAGGACAGTAGTACTGAGGTGGGGGTGTCAGAGTAGAGGTGGGGGACCGGGACTCCCTCCGGTGGGGCAGCGGGGGTATGGAAGGACTGGGACTCCCCAGAGAGAGTACACCCTGCCGGGGTACAGGCCTCCACCTGACAGCACGACAGAGGACAATACAGTTAGACAGGCATAGACTTAATGTGTTGAATCATCAATCACACCAAACCATCCAGCCAGCCAGCCAGCCATCCATCCATCCATCCATCCATTACACCAAACCATCCATCCAGCCAGCCACCCATCCATCACACCAAACCATCCATCCATCCATCCATCCATCCATCACACCCAACCATCCATCCATCCATCCACCCACCCACCTATCCATCCATCCATCCATCCATCCATCCACCCACCCACCTATCCATCCATCCACCTATCCATCCATCACACCAAACCATCCTCCCACCCACCTGCAAGCTGTAGAGTTGGTAGGGCAGGAGGTTATATAGGCTGTAACTGGTAGTGTTGCCTGGTACTGTAGCAGTGCTGTGTGACAGGGACAGGGTGGAGGTGAGGTGGAGAGTGTAGTGGGTGATCCCCCCGTTGGGCTGGGCTGGGGGGGCCCAGGAGACTGACACACTATGCGACTGGAGGGCTGACACCACAGGGGGGTCCACGGGACCTGGACCTAGAGGGAAGGAGTGGGGGCAGGAGAGAGGGAAGGGAGAGAGAGAGAGAGAGAGAGAGAGAGACAAAACAGACAACAATAAACACAGGTTTAGAATGGTTCCCAAACTCCCTACTCTCGCTCTCATGATTGCCAACCTGATTGGTTTGATTTTTTCCTCAACACCCTACACATCAAACCCAGTCTGTCTACTAAGGTCTGGGACAGGTGTTACAAAACTACACTGAACAAAAATATAAACACAACATGTAAAGTGTTAGTACCATGATCCCAGAAATGTTCCATACATACAAAAAGCTTATTTCTCTCAAATTCTGTGCACCAATTTGTTTACATCCCTGTTAGTGAGCATTTCTCCTTTGCCAAGATAATCCATCCACCTCACAGGTGTGGCATATCAAGAAGCTGATTAAACAGCATGATCATTACACAGGTGCTGGGGACAATATAAGGTCACTCTAAAATGTGCAGTTTTGTCTCACAACACAATGCCACAGATGTCTCAAGTTTTGTGGGAGTGTGCAATTGGCATGATGACTGCCGGAATGTCCACCAGAGCTGTTGCCAGATAATTTAATGGTCATCTCTCTACCATAAATCACCTCCAACATCATTTTAGAGAATTTTACAGTACGTCCAACCGGCCTCACAACACGTACTGTACGGCGTCATGTGGACGAGTGGTTTGCTGATGTCAACGTTGTAAACAGAGTGCCCCATGGTGGCGGTGGGGTTATGGTATGGGCAGGTAAAAGCTACGGACAACGAACAAAATTGCATTTTATTGATGGCAATTTGAATGCACAGAAATACCATGACAAGATCCTGAGGCCCATTGTGAAGCCCATTGGGAGTCCCATTGTGAGACCCATTGTGAGGCCCATTGTGAAGCCCATTGTGAGGCCCATTGTGAAGCCCATTGGGAGTCCCATTGTGAGACCCATTGTGAGGCCCATTGTGAAGCCCATTGTGAGGCCCATTGTGAAGCCCATTGGGAGTCCCATTGTGAGACCCATTGTGAGGCCCATTGTGAAGCCCATTGTGAGGCCCATTGTGAAGCCCATTGGGAGTCCCATTGTGAGACCCATTGTGAGGCCCATTGTGAAGCCCATTGTGAGCACCCATTGTGAAGCCCATTGTGAAGCCCATCGGGAGTCCCATTGTGAGACCCATTGTGAGGCCCATTGTGAAGCCCATTGTGAGGCCCATTGTGAGGCCCATTGTGAAGCCCATTGTGAGGCCCATTGTGAGGCCCATTGTGAGGCCCATTGTAAGACCCATTGTGAAGCCCATTGGGAGTCCCATTGTGAGACCCATTGTGAAGCCCATTGTGAAGCCCATTGTGAGGCCCATTGTGAGGCCCGTTGTGAAGCCCATTGGGAGTCCCATTGTGAGACCCATTGTGAAGCCCATTGGGAGTCCCATTGTGAGACCCATTGTGAGGCCCATTGTGAAGCCCATTGGGAGTCCCATTGTGAGACCCATTGTGAGGCCCATTGTGAAGCCCATTGTGAGGCCCATTGTGAGGCCCATTGTGAAGCCCATTGTGAGGCCCATTTCTTTTAAGGTATCTGTGACCAAAAGATGCATACCTGTATTCCCAGTCATGTGAAATCCATAGATTAGGGCCTAATGAATACATTATAATTAACCGAGTTCCTCATATAAACTTTAGTGCAGTAAAATCGTTACATGTTGCATTTTAATTTTTGTTCAGTAAACATAATTTCTTGTTACAGTGACTATAGCCTTTTAGTGGAAAAGAACAAAGGAAAAAGAGGGATTATTATTTCCTCAATGTGGAAGGAAGGCCTTGTGCACTATGTGTGTGTGTGTGTGTGTGTGTGTGTGTGTGTGTGTGTGTGTGTGTGTGTGTGTGTGTGTGTGTGTGTGTGTGTGAATTATCATTTGACAACGGAACGTCAAGAGTGACATCACAAGGACAAACAGTGATTTGGAGGGCCCTATTCCTGGGATTAGAATCGAAGGCACAAACAGCGATGTGCAAATCAGCTCATTTAGCGAGTGTGAGGGGCCAGCAAAACGTTCGGGCTCGGCCACACAGCAAATTCTATTTATGGATTTATTCAATGGAGGTTATAGGCAGTGATATCAACTATGAGCTGGGGAGAGATGGCACTGAATCTGAGGAAATGTTGTAATCACTCAAGTATGTGACTGGCCATTTCCACTGAATGGCTACTTCCACACTTCCCACTGCCAAGCGCTCATGATACGGATTCCTTCACACACACACACACACACACACACACACACACACACACACACACACACACACACACACACACACACACACACACACACACACACACACACACACAAGGAATCCTTCACACGCTTCTAGTGTACGACAGCTCCGGTTATTTTCATAATTACACACAGGAATGCAGGCACACACACATTTACATCGATGTACAATATGCACACACACATATGTACACATACTGTCTTATCACAGGGTGAGCTGATGAAACAAGGGGCGATAACAAGGCTCTAAAGGCCTTAGTTTGCAGAAGCGCGACACAGCAGTAGACCTGCAGTCTAATTTGCACATGTTGTCCAGCAGCGACATATGACCGAATCCCACTCCAGACACATTCTCACGGTTTCCCCTCTACAACTACAGCCCTCTACATCTACATTCCTCACTGTCTAAATAAATATACAAATATGGAAGACCAACGAGTCTCCTCTAAAGGCCTTTCTCCATACCTGATGGTCAAATGCCGACCCTTCTACCTCCCGAGGGAGTTTTCAGCTGTCCTCATTTTGTATACATTCCACCTCAGGATAAAACATCCTGTCTTGTCGCCAGCGATTTTAATTCCGCGTCATTAAGACACGTGACGCCCAACTTCCATCAACACGTCTCCTTCGCAATTAGGGGTGATAAAGTCACTCCACCCACAAGCAAGCATTCAAGGCCCTCCCTCATCCGCTATTCGGCAAATCACTCTGTACTCCTGCTTCCTGTTTACAAGGAAGCATTGTCAACTTACACACAGCACTGACAAACACACTTACACCACCAGATATTATTTTCACAGTCCCCAGGTCCAGAACAAATTCAAGGAAATGTACAGTATTATACAGACCCATGAGTGCCTGGAACTCTCTTCCCTCTCAAAGAGTACAAGTGAACAACAAACTTGGTTTCTAAAAACAAATAAAGCAACGCCTCACGGCCCAACGCCTCTCCCCCATGTGACCTTCTTGTTGTGTGTATGTACTGACATGTACGTGGAACTCATAGATGCACACACACTACATGTTAATGCTTTTAAATGTATGTACACTACCGTTCAAAAGTTTGGAGTCACTTAGAAATGTCCTTGTTTTTGAAAGAAAAGCACATGTTTTGTCCATTAAAAGAACATCAAATTGATCAGAAATACAGTGCAGACATGGTTAAAGTTGTAAATGACTATTGTAGCTGGAAACGGCTAACTTTGAATATCTACATAGGCGTACAGAGGCCAATTACCATTAGCACTTCTGTGTTCCAATGACACGCTGTGTTAGCTAATGCTAGTTGATCATTTTAAAAAGCTAGTGGGAGGCCCTGGGGATCAACTGAGCAAGAGGACAAGTGTCTAGCTCGAGAAACAGACACCTCACAAGTCCTCAACTGGCAGCTTCATTAAATAGTACCCGCAAAGCACCAGTCTCAACGTCAACAGTGAAGAGGCGACTCCGGGATGCTGGCCTTCTAGGCAGAGTTGCAAAGATAAAGTCATATCTCAGACTGGCCAATAAAAAGGAAAGATTAAGATGGGCAAAAGAACACAGACACTAGACAGAGGCAACATCTCCTCTGCCACGCTGACCCTCAACACGGGGGCCCCACAGGGGTGTGTGCTTATTCCACTCCTGTACTCCTTGTTCACCCACGACTGGTGGCCACACGCGACTCCAACACCATCATCAATTTTGCATACGACACGATGGTGGTAGGCCTGATCACGTGATAGCAACCTCTCCCTCAAAGTCAGTAATACTCAGGAGCTGATCGCGGACTACAGAAAACAAGGGGGGGGGGTCTGCTGCAAGCACAACCCCATCCACATAGATGGAGTGGATAGTGTCGAGAGCTTCAAGTTGCTCAGTGTCCAAATCACTAAGGACTTAAAATGGTCCACTCACACGCACACAGTTGTGACGAAGGCACAACAGCGCCTCTTCCCCCTCAGGAGGTTGAAAGGGTTTGGCATGGGCCCTCAAATCATCAAAAAGTTCTACAGCTGCACCATTGAGAGCATCTTGACTGGCTGCATCACTGCTTGGTATGGCATATCTACCTCTATTGATATGTACATTTGCAACCTCACCATGTAAAAAAAGTGATGTAATCAAAGGTCAATGTTTACATTTTTTATGGGCTATGACAGTCTATTACAAATACATCTGACAGTACTTTTGTTTCAAGGAAGTATGTTTTGAAGTGACTGAAATGCACCAGAAAGGAAGTTCAGAAGATCATCAAGCAATCATTTTGTATGATATTCTGTGTAGAAACAACATTGTCCCAGTTTGGTCTTGTCCACTCTGTTCTAATAAGTATTGTGTGGATTGAGGGAAACAGAATACGTGTTCCTGAGAGTCTTCTTTTTCAGTGATGGGGTCATAATACACCACCTGACCAACCGTGCTCGTCGAACATCTCATTCCAAAATCATGGGCATTAATATGGAGTCTTTGCTGCTATAACAGGCTTTCCACTAGATGTTGGAACATTGCTGCGGGGACTTGCTTCATTCAGCCACAAGAGCATTAGTGAGGTCGGGCACTGATGTTGGAAGATTAGGCCTGACTCGCAGTCGGTCTTCCAATTCATCCCAAAGGTGTTCGATGGGGTTGAGGTCAGGGCAAGTCATGTTCTTCCACACCGATCTCGACAAACCATTTTTGTATGTACTTGGTTTTGTGCACGGGGCATTTTTGGGCCATATACAGCGTTCCTCATTGAGTTCCCTGAATTCCTATAGGACCTTGTAGTCATAGCAGATAATATTCACATTTTTCATCGACTCAGTGGGTTTTGTCCAACATGTCTCTGGACCTACTCACTGTCACAGTCATACTCTGGACCTAGTTTTGTCCCATGGAATAAATGTTGTGGATCTTAATGTTTTTCCTCATAATCCTGGACTATCGGACCACCATTTTATTACGTTTGCAATTGCAACAAAAAATCTGCTCAGTCCCCAACCAAAGAGCATCAAAAGTCGCGCTATAAATTCACAGACAACACAAAGATTCCTTGATGCCCTTCCAGACTCCCTCTGCCTACCCAAGGACGTCAGAGGACAAAAATCAGTTAACCACCTAACTGAGGAACTCAATTTAACCTTGCACAATACCCTAGATGCAGTTGCACCCCTAAAAAATAAAAAAAATTCCATAAGAAACTAGCTCCCTGGTATACAGAAAATACCCGCAAGCTTCCAGAAAATTGTAACGGAAATGGCGCCACACCAAACTGGAAGTCTTCCAACTAGCTTGGAAAGACGGTATCGTGCAGTATCGAAGAGCCCTCAATGCTGCTTGATCATCCTATTTTTCCAACTTAATTGAGGAAAATAAGAACAATTCAAAATGTATTTTCGATACTGTCGCAAAGCTAACTAAAAAGCAGCATTCCCCAAGTGAGGATGGTTTTCACTTCAGCAGTAGTAAATTCATGAACTTCTTTGAGGAAAAGATCATGATTATTAGAAAGCAAATTACGGACTCCTCTTTAAATCTGTGTATTCCTTCAAAGCTCAGTTGTCCTGAGTCTGCACAACTCTGCCAGGACCTAGGATCAAGAGAGACACTCAAGTGTTTTAGTACTATATCTCTTGACACAATTCTGAAAATAATCAGGGCCTCTAAAACTTCAAGCTGCATACTGGACCCTATTCCAACTAAACTACTGAAAGAGCTGCTTCCTGTGCTTGGCCCTCCTCTGTTGAACATAATAAACTGCTCTCTATCCACCGGATGTGTACCAAACTCACTAAAAGTGGCAGTAATAAAGCCTCTCTTGAAAAAAACAAACCTTGACCCAGATAATATGAAAAACTATCGGCCTATATCGAATCTTCCATTCCTCTCAAAAACTTTAGCAACTCACTGCCTCACCGCAAACTTTCTAATTTTAAACTCGGACAAAACAGAGATGCTTGTTCTAGGTCCCAAGAAACAAAGAGATCTTCTGTTGAATCTGACAATTAATCTTAATGGTTGTACAGTCGTCTCAAATAAAACTGTGAAGGACCTCGGCATTACTCTGGACCCTGATCTCTCTTTTTTTATTTTTTATTTTTTTAATTTTTTTTATTTCACCTTTATTTAACCAGGTAGGCTAGTTGAGAACAAGTTCTCATTTGCAACTGCGACCTGGCCAAGATAAAGCATAGCAGTGTGAACAGACAACACAGAGTTACACATGGAGTAAACAATTAACAAGTCAATAACACAGTAGAAAAAAAATGGACAGTCTATATACAATGTGTGCAAAAGGCATGAGGAGGTAGGCGAATAATACAATTTTGCAGATTAACACTGGAGTGATAAATGATCAGATGGTCATGTACAGGTAGAGATATTGGTGTGCAAAAGAGCAGAAAAGTAAATAAAAAAATAAAAAATAAAATAAAAAACAGTATAAAAACAGTATGGGAATGAGGTAGGTGAAAATGGGTGGGCTATTTACCAATAGACTATGTACAGCTGCAGCGATCGGTTAGCTGCTCGGATAGCTGATGTTTGAAGTTGGTGAGGGAGATAAAAGTCTCCAACTTCAGCGATTTTTGCAGTTCGTTCCAGTCACAGGCAGCAGAGTACTGGAACGAAAGGCGGCCAAATGAGGTGTTGGCTTTAGGGATGATCAGTGAGATACACCTGCTGGAGCGCGTGCTACGGATGGGTGTTGCCATCGTGACCAGTGAGCTGAGATAAGGCGGAGCTTTACCTAGAATGGACTTGTAGATGACCTGGAGCCAGTGGGTCTGGCGACGAATATGTAGCGAGGGCCAGCCGACTAGAGCATACAAGTCGCAGTGGTGGGTGGTATAAGGTGCTTTGGTGACAAAACGGATGGCACTGTGATAGACTGCATCCAGTTTGCTGAGTAGAGTGTTGGAAGCCATTTTGTAGATGACATCGCCGAAGTCGAGGATCGGTAGGATAGTCAGTTTTACTAGGGTAAGCTTGGCGGCGTGAGTGAAGGAGGCTTTGTTGCGGAATAGAAAGCCGACTCTTGATTTGATTTTCGATTGGAGATGTTTGATGTGAGTCTGGAAGGAGAGTTTGCAGTCTAGCCAGACACCTAGGTACTTATAGATGTCCACATATTCAAGGTCGGAACCATCCAGGGTGGTGATGCTAGTCGGGCATGCGGGTGCAGACAGCGATCGGTTGAAAAGCATGCATTTGGTTTTATTCGCGTTTAAGAGCAGTTGGAGGCCACGGAAGGAGTGCTGTATGGCATTGAAGCTCGTTTGGAGGTTAGATAGCACAGTGTCCAATGACGGGCCGAAAGTATATAGAATGGTGTCGTCTGCGTAGAGGTGGATCAGGGAATCGCCCGCAGCAAGAGCAACATCATTGATATATACAGAGAAAAGAGTCGGCCCGAGAATTGAACCCTGTGGCACCCCCATAGAGACTGCCAGAGGACCGGACAGCATGCCCTCCGATTTGACACACTGAACTCTGTCTGCAAAGTAATTGGTGAACCAGGCAAGGCAGTCATCCGAAAAACCGAGGCTATTGAGTCTGCCGATAAGAATATGGTGATTGACAGAGTCGAAAGCCTTGGCGAGGTCGATGAAGACGGCTGCACAGTACTGTCTTTTATCGATGGCGGTTATGATATTGTTTAGTACCTTGAGCGTGGCTGAGGTGCACCCGTGACCGGCTCGGAAACCAGATTGCACAGCGGAGAAGGTACGGTGGGATTCGAGATGGTCAGTGACCTGTTTGTTGACTTGGCTTTCGAAGACCTTAGATAGGCAGGGCAAGATGGATATAGGTCTATAGCAGTTTGGGTCCAGGGTGTCTCCCCCTTTGAAGAGGGGGATGACTGCGGCAGCTTTCCAATCCTTGGGGATCTCAGACGATATGAAAGAGAGGTTGAACAGGCTGGTAATAGGGGTTGCGACAATGGCGGCAGATAGTTTCATAAATAGAGGGTCCAGATTGTCAAGCCCAGCTGATTTGTACGGGTCTAGGTTTTGCAGCTCTTTCAGAACATCTGCTATCTGGATTTGGGTAAAGGAGAACCTGGAGAGGCTTGGGCGGGAGCTGCGGGGGAGGAGCTGTTGGCCGAGGTTGGAGTAGCCAGGCGGAAGGCATGGCCAGCCGTTGAGAAGTGCTTATTGAAGCTTTCGATAATCATGGATTTATCGGTGGAGACCGTGTTACCTAGCCTCAGTGCAGTGGGCAGCTGGGAGGAGGTGCTCTTGTTCTCCATGGACTTCACAGTGTCCCAGAACTTTTTGGAGTTGGAGCTACAGGATGCAAACTTCTGCCTGAAGAAGCTGGCCTTAGCTTTCCTGACTGACTGCGTGTATTGGTTCCTGACTTCCCTGAACAGTTGCATATCACGGGGCTATTCGATGCTATTGCAGTCCGCCACAGGATGTTTTTGTGCTGGTCGAGGGCAGTCAGGTCTGGAGTGAACCAAGGGCTGTATCTGTTCTTGGTTCTGCATTTTTTGAACGGAGCATGCTTATCTAAAATGGTGAGGAAGTTACTTTTAAAGAATGACCAGGCATCCTCAACTGACGGGATGAGGTCAATGTCCTTCCAGGATACCCGGGCCAGGTCGATTAGAAAGGCCTGCTCACAGAAGTGTTTTAGGGAGCGTTTGACAGTGATGAGGGGTGGTCGTTTGACTGCGGCTCCGTGGCGGATACAGGCAATGAGGCAGTGATCGCTGAGATCCTGGTTGAAGACAGCGGAGGTGTATTTGGAGGGCCAGTTGGTCAGGATGACGTCTATGAGGGTGCCCTTGTTTACAGAGTTAGGGTTGTACCTGGTGGGTTCCTTGATGATTTGAGTGAGATTGAGGGCATCTAGCTTACATTGTAGGACTGCCGGAGTGTTAAGCATATCCCAGTTTAGGTCACCTAACAGAACAAACTCTGAAGCTAGATGGGGGGGCGATCAATTCACAAATGGTGTCCAGGGCACAGCTGGGAGCTGAGGGTGGTCGGTAGCAGGCGGCAACAGTGAGAGACTTATTTCTGGAGAGAGTAATTTTCAAAATTAGTAGTTCGAACTGTTTGGGTATGGACCTGGAAAGTATGACATAACTTTGCAGGCTATCTCTGCAGTAGACTGCAACTCCGCCCCCTTTGGCAGTTCTATCTTGACGGAAGATGTTATAGTTGGGTATGGAAATCTCTGAATTTTTGGTGGCCTTCCTGAGCCAGGATTCAGACACGGCAAGGACATCAGGGTTAGCAGAGTGTGCTAAAGCAGTGAGTAAAACAAACTTAGGGAGGAGGCTTCTGATGTTGACATGCATAAAACCAAGGCTTTTTCGATCACAGAAGTGAACAAATGAGGGTACCTGGGGACATGCAGGGCCTGGGTTTACCTCCACATCACCCGCGGAACAGAGAAGGAGTAGTATGAGGGTGCGGCTAAAGGCTATCAAAACTGGTCGCCTAGAGCGTTGGGGGCAGAGGATAAGAGGAGCAGGTTTCTGGGCATGGTAGAATATATTCAGGGCATAATGCACAGACAGGGGTATGGTGGGGTGCGGGTACAGCGGAGGTAGGCCCAGGCACTGGGTGATGATGAGAGAGGTTGTATCTCTGGACATGCTGGTTGTAATGGGTGAGGTCACCGCATGTGTGGGAGGTGAGACAAAGGAGGTAACAGGGGTATGCAGAGTGGGTCTAGGGGCTCCATTGTGAACTAAAACAATGATAACTAACCTGAACAACAGTATACAAGGCATATTGACATCTGAGAGAGACATACAGCGAGGCATACAGTAATCAGTGGCATGTTTGTTTTACTCCATGTGTAACTCTGTGTCGTTGTATGTGTCGAACTGCTTTGCTTTATCTTGGCCAGGTCGCAATTGTAAATGAGAACTTGTTCTCAACTTGCTTACCTGGTTAAATAAAGGTGAAATAAAAAAAAATAAAATAAAAAAAATCACAGGTGTTGAATTTGGAAAGCTAGCTAAAAACAGTAGGCGAGGCTAATCCGCTAGCACAACAAACAGCAGGTAAAATGGCGTTGACTAGGCAACGGGGCCGACAGGTAAAACAAACAAGCAGAAAGGAGTACCGTGATTAATGGACAGTCCAGCGTGCGTCAGCTATGTAGCCAAGAGATCAGTGTCCAGGGGGCAGCGGTGGATGGGCAGGGAAGCTGGGCTGGCGAGTGTTATCCAGGTTTTAAAAAAACTAACAATGACTAAATAGCTTGTAGCTAGTTAGCTGGTTAGCATCTGGAGGTTCTTGAGTGTGTCATAAAAATAAGAGTAAAAGTAATAGCGATTCCGTATCACATTGGGTGAGGCAGGTTTCCGGAAGGTATAAACAAATTAAAAATCAAAAAGAGATAGAAAGTAAATGGGGTCAGAGAGTGATTGGGACGCGGTGGTTCAGACGGTTAGCAGGCCTGTGCTAACAAGCTAACAGTTCGTAGGCCCGAGCTAGACAAGGTAGCAGTTAGCGGACCGGAGCTTGACAAGCTAGCCGTTAGCAGGCCGAATTAGCAAGCAGGGAGATAGCGAGGGCTAGAGAGTTAACCTTTGGGGGACGTCGCGATGGGGTGAGTCTGTTTATTCCTCTTCATGCGGTGACATCGACAGACCGGTCGTGGGCCCGGGTAATTGTAGCCCAGGAGTATGCTACAGGTGCTGTAGTACGCTAGGTGAGCTGGAGATACAGCGATTCAGAAAGCTCGCGGGCCTTGGCCAGCAGATGGATCTTTGGCGATGTCGCAGCGGAAAAGCCTGTTGAAACCCCCCTCGGACGATTATGTCGGCGGACCAGTCGTGATGGATCGGCGGGGCTCCGTGTCGGCAGTAGAGGGTCCAGGCCAATTGGCAAAATAGGTATTGTTGGACCTCTTCGGCTAGTCGGGAGATGGGCTTAGCTCGAGGCTAGCTCAAGGCTAACTGGTGCTTGCTCTGGGACAGAGACGTTAGCCAGGAGTAGCCACTCGGATTGCAGCTAGCTAGATGCGATGATCCGGTGTAAAGGTTCAGAGCTTGCGGTAGGAATCCGGAGATGTGGTAGAGAAAAAGCAGTCTGATATGCTTTGGGTTGATGTCGCGCTGGTGTCCTAGTTAGCTTTGAAGACCGCTAGCAGTGGCTAGCTACTAGCTAGTAGCTAGTTAGCTGGCTAGCTTCTGATGAGGGTTCCGGTTCTAAAGTATAGAAAAAGCAGATCCGTACCACATTGGGTGATGCGGGTTGCAGGAGAGTATATTCAGCCTGTAGTTGGAAAGTGAGATTAAAATATGTACGAAATATATACAGAAAAAAACGAGGAAAAACTATATTTACACTATACAGGACGGGACAAGACAAAACACACGTCCGACTGCTACGCCATCTTGGCTCACAATGTGTTTTGACGAACATATCAAGACTGTTTCAAGGACAGCTTTTTTCCATCTACGTAACATTGCAAAAATCAGAAACTTTCTGTCCAAAAATGATAAATAAAAATTAATCCCTGCTTTTGTTACTTCTAGGTTAGACTACTGCCATGCTCTACTTTCCGGTTACCCGGATAAGGCATTAAATAAACTTCAGTTAGTGCTAAATACGGCTGCTAGAATCCTGACTAGAACCCAACATTTTTATCATATTACTCCAGGTCTACACTGGCATCCTGTCAAGGCAAGGGCTGATTTCAAGGTTTTACTGCTAACCTACAAAGCATTATATGGGCTTGCTCCTCCCTATCTCTCTGATTTGGTCCTGCCGTACATACCTACACGTATGCTACGGTCACAAGACGCAAGCCTCCTAATTGTCCCTAGAATTTCTAAGCAAACAGCTGGAGGCAGGGCTTTCGCCTATAGAGCTCCATTTCTATGGAATGGTCTGCCTACCCATGTGAGAGACGCAGACTCGGTCTCAACTTTTAAGTATTTACTGAAGGCTCATCTCTTCAGTGGGTCATATGATTGAGTGTAGTCTGGCCCAGGAGTGTGAAGGTGAACGGAAAGGCTCTGGAGCAACGAACCGCCCTTGCTGTCTCTGCCTGGCCGGTTCCCCTCTTTCCACTGGGATTCTCTGCCTCTAACCCTATTACAGGGGCTGAGTCACTGGCTTATTGGTGCTCTTTCATGCCGTCCCTAGGAGGGGTGCGTCACTTGAGTGGGTTGAGTCACTGATGTGATCTTCCTGTTTGGGTTGGCGCCCCCCCTTGGGTTGTGCCGTGGCAGAGATCTTTGTGGGCTATACTCGGCCTTGTCTCAGGATGGTAAGTTGGTGGTTGAAGATATCCCTCTCGTGGTGTGAGGGCTGTGCATTGACAAAGTGGGTGGGGTTATCACCTTCCTGTTTGGCCCTGTCCGGGGGTATCATCGGGTGGGGCCACAGTGTCTCCTGACCCCTCCTGTCTCAGCCTCCAGTATTTATGCTGCAGTAGTTTATGTGTCGGGGGGCTAGGGTCAGTTTGTTATATCTGGAGTACTTCTCCTGTCTTATCCGGTGTCCTGTGTGAATTTAAGTATGCTCTCTCTAATTCTCTATTTCTCTCTTTCTTTCTTTCTCTCTCTCGGAGGACCTAGGACCATGCCTCAGGACTACCTGGCATGATGACTCCTTGCTGTCCCCAGTCCACCTGGCCATGCTGCTGCTCCAGTTTCAACTGTTCTGCCTGCGGCTATGGAATCCTGACCTGTTCACCGGACGTGCTATCTGTCCCAGTGTCACGCCCTGGCCTTAGTTATCTTTGTTTTCTGTATTATGTTGGTTAGGTCAGGGTGTGACTTGGGGGATTTATGTGTTTTGCCTGGTCTAGGATTTTGTATGTTTATGGGGTGTTTTCTAGTCTAGGTAATTATGTAAGTCTATGGTTGCCTAGATTGGTTCTCAATTAGAGGCAGGTGTTTATTGTTGTCTCTGATTGGGAACCATATTTAGGCAGCCATGTTCTTTGGGTATTTTGTGGGTGGTTGTCTTCTGTTCTTTGGGTATTTTGTGGGTGGTTGTCTTCTGTCTTTGTGTCTATGCACGAGATAGGACTGTTTCGGATTTCACATTTGTTGTTTTGTATTTTGTAGTGTTCTCGTTTATCGTCTATATTAAACATGTTGAACTCTAACCACGCTGCATTTTGGTCCTCCTCTCCTTCGACGGAAGAAAACCGTTACACCCAGACCTATTATTCGACCATGCTGGTCATTTATGAACATTTGAACATCTTGGCCATGTTCTGTTATAATCTCCACCCGACACAGCCAGAAGAGGACTCATAGCCTGGTTCCTCTCTAGGTTTCTTCCTAGGTTTTGGCCTTTCTAGGGAATTTTTCCTTGCCAATGTGCTTCAACACCTGCATTGCTTGCTGTTTGGGGTTATAGGCTGGGTTTCTGTACAGCACTTTGAGATATCAGCTGATGTACGAAGGGCTATAAAAATACATTTGATTTGATTGTTATGCTGAAACAAGAAATGGCCTTCCCCAAACTTTTGTTGGAAGCACAGAATCATCTAGAACGTCATTGTAAACTGTAGCGTTAAGATTTCCCTTTACTGGCCTAACCCAAAAAATGAAAAACAGCCCCAGAACATTATTCCTCCACCACCAAAATTTACAGTTGGCACTATGCATTTGGGCAGGTAGTGTTCTCCCGGCATCCGTGAAACTCAAGATTCCAGATAGTGAGGTGTGATTTATCACTCCAGAAAACGTGTTTCCACTGCTCCAGAGTCCAATGGCAGTGAGCTTTACACCACTCTAACCGAAGCTTGGCATTTTGCATACTTTTGTATATAATATTTAGTGTCTTTTGTAGCTTAAACCGTTCAAAAGAAAGAGACATTTGTATGAAGAAAGAAGAAATGGCTGTTTATTACAACCACATCTAGCGGCTACCAGAGGTTACTTACAAAACTAAATAAACAATATATCTCGCATTTTCAAATCAGGCGACCCCTAGTTTGTGAAACGCTGGTCTAAGGAGCCTTTTAGAGTTGCAAAATTCATGAAACATTCAATAAATGTCCTGGTTTTCAAGAAATCCTGGTTGGAGGATTCCAGACTTCCGGCTTATTCCCTACTGATTTCGGGGTAAACCAATGGATTTATTGAAAATTCCGGGAATTTTGCAACCCAAGTCTTTACCCTTCTTCATTCCCTCTCCTCTCCTCCTGCTTTCACATTTAAAAAGAAGGAATATGTCAACCATGGAAATAGTGGATTTTTCCTCCTTCCTTGTCTATCTGTCTGTGTCTTTCTTGTGTCCTCCCTCGTTACCGGAAGCAGGTAGCCTAGTGTTTAGAGCGTTGGGCCAGTAACCAGCAGGTAGCCTAGTGGTTAGAGCGTTGGGCCAGTAACCAGCAGGTAGCCTAGTGGTTAGAGCGTTGGGCCAGTAACTAGCAGGTAGCCTAGTGGTTAGAGCGTTGGGCCAGTAACCAGCAGGTAGCCTAGTGGTTAAAGCGTTGGGCCAGTAACTAGCAGGTAGCCTAGTGGTTAGAGCGTTGGGCCAGTAACCAGCAGGTAGCCTAGTGGTTAGAGCGTTGGGCCAGTAACCAGCAGGTAGCCTAGTGGTTAGAGCGTTGGGCCAGTAACCAGCAGGTAGCCTAGTGGTTTGAGCGTTGGGCCAGTAACCAGCAGGTAGCCTAGTGGTTAGAGCGTTGGGCCAGTAACCAGCAGGTAGCCTAGTGGTTAGAGCGTTGGGCCAGTAACTAGCAGGTAGCCTAGTGGTTAGAGCGTTGGGCCAGTAACCAGCAGGTAGCCTAGTGGTTAGAGCGTTGGGCCAGTAACCAGCAGGTAGCCTAGTGGTTAGAGCGTTGGGCCAGTAACCAGCAGGTAGCCTAGTGTTTAGAGCGTTGGGCCAGTAACCAGCAGGTAGCCTAGTGGTTAGAGAGTTGTGCCAGTAACCAGCAGGTAGCCTAGTGGTTAGAGCGTTGGGCCAGTAACCAGCAGGTAGCCTAGTGGTTAGAGCGTTGGGCCAGTAACTAGCAGGTAGCCTAGTGGTTAGAGCGTTGGGCCAGTAACCAGCAGGTAGCCTAGTGGTTAGAGCGTTGGGCCAGTAACCAGCAGGTAGCCTAGTGGTTAGAGCGTTGGGCCAGTAACCAGCAGGTAGCCTAGTGTTTAGAGCGTTGGGCCAGTAACCAGCAGGTAGCCTAGTGGTTAGAGAGTTGTGCCAGTAACCAGCAGGTAGCCTAGTGGTTAGAGCGTTGGGCCAGTAACTGAAAGGTTGCTAGATTGAATCCCCGAGCTGACAAGGTAAAAATCTGTTGTACTGCTCCTGAACAAGGAAGTTAACCCACTGTTTCTAGGCCGTCATTGTAAATAAGAATTTGTTCTTTAACTGGCTTGCCTAGTTGAACAAAGGTTAAATAAAAAATGACCTTTTCTCCACTCTTCCATTCTCCCTTTCTCTCTCCCTCCACCCTACCTGATTTGATTGATATTTCTGTCCCATGCTCTGAAGGTAATGTTTTCCTCCCCCATTTACATGCGACTGTACTGGGGTAATGGTCCCACACACACACACACACAGTAGCAGGGTAATGGTGCTTCAGCAAGGGCAGGCGGATCAAGGTGATTGAGCGTGCTCAGAGCGTGCTGCGTTGCTAAGCGCTAACGTTAACTGCTAAAAGCTCCCCCAGATGGCACCGGGACCAGAGGGGGGGATAGGGGGAGGTAACCTCGCCATCACCGTAGCTCACCCTCACCCAGTACTAACTGTTCCCCGGGCGCCAAAGACATGGATGTCGATTAAAGCAGCCCTCCGCATCTCTCTGATTCAGAGGGATTGTGTTAAATGCAAAAGACACACTTCAGTTGAATGCATTCAGTTCTACAACTGACTAGGTATCCCCCTTTCCCTTTCCCTAAACCTTACCTCTCCTCCCTCCCTCCCTCCCTCTCCCCTCCCCTACTATAACCCACCTCACACCCTCTTCTCACCCTAGATGACACCGCTCTCACCCATCTTTCTACGGGGAGATGCCCAACACCTAACTCTGACACACACCCTTTCCTGACCCATCTTGTAACTTATTTGTGATTCCAGCCCTTGTCTGTGCATGTGTTTAACTGAACGTGTGTAACTGAACGTGTATAACTGAACGTGTATAACTGAACGTGTGTAACTGAATGTGTGTAACTGAATGTGTGTTACTGAATGTGTGTAACTGAACGTATGTGATTCAAGTGTTTTTCAGTGCCTAGCTGCGTTCCAGTGTAGATTTGTGTGTCAGGGCTGTGTGGTGCAGGGCTCCCTACTAGCTTCCTTCCTAGCTTCCCTCCTAGCCTCCCTCCTAGCCTACTTACTAGTCTACCTACTAGACTCCTTACTAGTCTCCCTACTAGTCTCCCTACTAGCCTCCTTACTAGTCTCCTTACTAGCCTCCTTATGAGTCTCCCTACTAGCCTCCTTACTAGTCTTCCTACAAGCCTCCTTACTTGTCTCCCTCCTAGCCTCCCTCCTAGTCTCCCTACTAGTCTCTTTCCTAGCCTCCCTCCTAGACTCCCTACAAGCCTCCTTACTAGTCTCCCTCCTAGCCTCCCTATTAGCCTCCTTACTAGTCTCTTTCCTAGCATCCTTACTAGTCTCCCTCAAAGCCTCCCTACTAGACTCCTTCCTAGTCTCCCTCCTAGCCTCACTACGTCTCCCTACTAGCCTCCTTACTAGTCTCTTTCCTAGCCTCCCTCCTAGCCTCCTTACTCGTCTCCCTCCTAGCCTCCTTACTAGTCTATTTCATAGCCTCCTTACTAGTCTCCCTACAAGTCTCCTTACTAGTCTCACTACTAGCCTCCTTACTAGTTTCTTTCCTAGCATCCTTACTAGTCTCCCTCAAAGCCTCAAAGCCTCAAAAATAACTTTTTGAATTCAATGAATTGCATGCATGTGTGTAAGCTTGGGAATTGTTAAATGAATGTGCATGCATGATTTAGTGAGTAAGTAGGCGGGGGCTGTGAACTTCGCTGGTGTCGGGTGTGTTATTCGGCATGTTGGGCGCAGGGCTGCAGTTACCTGCTTATAAGGTCTGAATAGAATAAGTAATTATAGAAATCCTACGATACCGCTTCAAAATATTTAGCTGAAGGACTGTAATGGGTAGGCTACTTTATTGAGTAGATAGTAGATAGGGAAATATTCGTGGATACCGCTCTATGAAAGAGGTCTGAAACGGACGGATATTTAGAACACAGGAAGAACGCTGGCCTGATTGTGCGACGTTCAACTGAAAAAGGAAATCCTGCGAATATAAAACGCTCCGTCTAGCTAAACAGGGGTTTATAAATCAGTAGGTCGCGCCACGATATTGCTCTAACGTAGAATAAAGATCAATACGGGGTGGACAGTAGTCTCGTCATGTCGTAAAATCCTATAGGATAATACCAGCTTATGTAGAGGAAGTGTATTAAGCTAGGGGATAAACTATAGGTCGTTTTTAGGTAAAAACGAAGGGTATGCGTGAAAAATCCTATAGGATAATACCAGTTTATGTAGAGGAAGTGTATTAAGCTAGGGGATAAACTATAGGTCGTTTTTAGGTAAAAACGAAGGGTATGCGTGAAAAATCCTATAGGATAATACCAGTTTATGTAGAGGAAGTGTATTAAGCTAGGGGATAAACTATAGGTCGTTTTTAGGTAAAAACGAAGGGTATGCGTGAAAAATCCTATAGGATAATACCAGCTTATGTAGAGGAAGTGAATTAAGCTAGGGGATAAACTATAGGTCGTTTTTAGGTAAAAACGAAGGGTATCCGTGAAAAATCCTATAGGATAATACCAGCTTATGTTGAGGAAGTGAATTAAGTTAGGTAATAAACTGTTTTGTTTTTAGGTAAAAACAAAAAGGATTGAATGAATGCTGTAATATAATTCTTTGTGATGAATGAGCAGATTAGAAAGAAGAGGAAGAACAGGCTGTGTGTCTGTGACCAACTGGGAATGCGCAGGCCTCTCTGACAGTTAACTAAGTATAATTTGAGAAAGAGAGCGCATTTAACTCTCACTGCGAAATAGGAAGAAATAACTTAAAAATATACAGATAGACTAAAATATACTGGTTAAAATAAATCTAGGCGGTCTAGAATAAAGTGAGAAGTCTAGAATACATATTAAAAATATCACGAGCCCCGTAAACGAAATAGGAGGCTGCAATTTAAAAATAGGAATTAAACAGTAAAATAGGCTAAGAGAGAAAATAGCAAGCGGATAAATAGAGAGATAAGAAAGTGCATTACATTATAAATAAGCTGAATTAGAAGGAAAATTATATGAAATAGGATTTAATATACTGAATAAAGTTAAAGTAATAGTATAAGCAAAGATAGAAACACAGTGATATTTGAGGTGCTGTACTAGAATAAGACATTAAGGCTTCTGTAAAATTCAGTAATACAGTTGTAGACATTATAGAATAGGTTTTACTAGGGGTATTAAGTGATGTGACTAAATAAATTATTATTTGAGAAAGTAGGGTAGACCTGCCTTGGGAAATAGTAAATAAAGTGTATGCGATGGGAGTGTTTAGGGGAAATAAATAGTGGCATGGAAACAAACGGACTGTTTCTCCCTGGAATATAGAGATAGCGAAATGTGATAAAGCCATAGAGACGCTGAAAGACGCGAACGTTAATTAAGCTTAACTTACCAGCGTTTTAATGTTAATTAACATCGAAATGCATTACGATGGGGGAAGCGTAAGAAGATGTAGATCAGGGCTAACTAATGTGGGGGAACTTGAGTGTAAGATGACACTGGAATGCGGTAGCACCCTTTTCAAAAGAACAACAACTAATCGTTTTAAGGTTAGTACGAATGGAATTTTCACCAAGCGGTGTATAGTCTCTGATTGATCAATAAGTGGTTCATAGAGAGTATGTGATGAAATACGTACTAGATCACGTTTTACCTAACTTCTAGTAAGGTACCGATGTAATTTACAAATAGCCCCACTTGGAGTCGTTTTGCATTAAAATGGCGGTTTCAATGGTGATTGAATGTGTGGAGAAGTTGTTCAAAATGCGGAGAATAAACGTATATGAAGGATTGCAGAACGTGGTGAAGGTGGTTGGAAGAAGAGCAAATTGTAGTGTATGGGTGTTTTCAATTTCTAAGGGTAGCATACAGATGGCCGAGCAGGGAGGAATTGTGCGTTCGGTGCATGCTTGGGAAAAGTGAGGGGATGTTAGTATGTGTGGTACTGTTGGCTTGCTGATTTAGAGGGTGGCATGGTGAATGTTGACGAAATGTACATTTCTTTTCCAGAGAAAAGGGGTTACATTTTCAATGGTTTTTTCAATTCAGTTTCAGATTGGGTATGCAGAAGGATGGAAATGTTTGTGGTTAAGTTGTTTCTAAAGAAAGAAGAGTGAAAACATTATAATGGTGTCAAATGCCCTGAACCCTAAGAATTTCCCGTGAAGACTGATCAACTTCACTAGAAATTGTTGGAACAGGTGGGATTTAATTATAAAATGATTGAGCAATACCAGTCTCTATTCAAAGTGTACCATTACTTTGAAATTCCATTATATCCTTGGGAAAAGGATGAAGAGTTGTAATCTTGAATTGACTAGTTATTCAAATAGGTTTATTTTTATTTAACATGGGGTTATAGGAGAAAATATCAGTTCCCTGGGGTTATGGTCTTTGGGTAAGTACAAAATGTGCTTTGTTCTTTCTGCATTTAAAATGGAAAAATATGTTAACAAGGGATAACAGTTATGTCAAATAGTTTATTGAGTTAGGATTCTCTGCAAGGGTTATGTTGATAACTACATAATCTGTAGCTCATCTGAGAGATTGCCAGTAGAATAAGGGAGTTATCATGGAATGTGATTATCACCACAACAAGTGTGTGTGGAACTCAAACCCACCCTACTGGCTGAATAGTGTGGGACAACTTTGTCTGATGACCTGTGAACTGTATCTGGAATGATATGTGTCTGGGAGAAGAAAGACTAAAGGGGATTGGGATAATGACCTTATAGTACCAGGTCACTCATGACAGAAAAACAGAGGCAAAAAGGCGCATGGTAAAATAGATACTACTGGTACTAAAAGTTTTTAGTATAATGTTAATTATTAAAGGGATGATGTATTATATTGAGTAGGTAAAATTTAAGTTAAAGTAAACACTAAGGACTGTTATCCTGAATATTGGATTGGACAA
Organism: Oncorhynchus nerka; assembly: GCF_034236695.1. Classification (NCBI taxonomy): domain Eukaryota; kingdom Metazoa; phylum Chordata; class Actinopteri; order Salmoniformes; family Salmonidae; genus Oncorhynchus; species Oncorhynchus nerka. The sequence goes on from NC_088413.1 coordinate 66,780,070, forward strand.
TTTATAAACAACATTTAGTTATGTTTTGAATATAGGAAAACTCTGGAAACTAATCCTGAGACAGGTTGATTGACAGGACTTGCAGAATATTAGATTATTTTATTTTACAAATAGTGGTAATTTATTGCAAATATGCAGTTATTATAATTAACTTTACTATTTTTCTTGTTCAGTCAATTTATTTTTGTTTTGAGGAAAATAAGAGTCTGAGGGGAGACTGATATAAATTGACTAAAAATGATTTGAGAATGTTTAAGTATGTATCAAACTATGGAAGGAAATTAGAAGTAGTGACTTATGTGTTATGGTACCCAAGGGGGGTGTTATTTCTAGAAACAAGGTATATTGATAGACAAGATAATTCACAGAAAAGGAAGGACAGTTGGTCTTGTAAGGGTATAGGGACAATTCTAAAAATAAATAGAACATTACACATACCTCGATTATGGTAAAAGTAATAAGTAGTGGCATTCTGAAGAAGCTTAGGACTTAGTTTGGTTAGGATTGGATATTCTTCCAACTAGAAAACACTTGACTGATTACATGCAATTCTCACAGCAGTTGCTGTAGGGACCTTAATTTGGCTATCATTATGAATATTTTTGTGGCAAGAGGCCAGGTATTTGAGACAGAATGTTTACATAACAAAGTGTTTACATAGGGCTGTTATTTAAGAAAGTCTGTTGTCAGGAAATAACCCATGTGTTAGTGTATGTCCCCAGGGAAAAAAACAGCACATAAGAGGCCAGATGGAAGGGCATGGGCTGAATTCTGGAGACTGAGTGTACATCAAGATACACCAGGCTGGGGATATACTTCTTACAGCACCTGCAGTGGTAAAGATCGCTATGGCTCTCTTTGATGGGTGCATAAGTTTCACAAGAAGTAAGGTCCAGCTGAATAATGGGTGAGCTTGAAAACACCATGACAGAGGACGTGAAACAAAACAAAAGAGAGAGAGAGAGAGAGACTAGATTATACTGTAGACATACTGGGTTGAGTTTGGGGGTTATTTGTTTTATTTGATAATGTATCATGTGAATAAGGATAGATATTAGGGTAGTTGTACTCTAAACCACATGTTGAAGGCTCGATGTGGAAGCCCATTCAGTGTTGAATTAATTCAAGAAGAAATAATGTTGATTAAGGTTATGCACATGCTTATCAGTTGATATAGAGCAAATGGGGAACTAAGTAAAAAATGACATGATTTGGGAACACCTCTCAGAACCTGCGGCCGAAAGGGGAAGACTGTAAAAAGCACGAGGAAGCTAATTAGGGCCTCCATTTTTGTGGAGTCCAGCAGAAAAATATCCTGGAAGCATAGAGTCAGGTGAAGAGAGAGTGGGAATTGTCATGGTCTTAGATTTCAGTATTTATGAATACAGTCATGCATAACACATAACATTGTCAATACTGTTATGTTGTGTCTTTTGTTTTCCAAGTCTTTTGTTTAGGAAACCAGATGGAGAAAGGTTCTCCAGCTTCAGCTGGAATGTCAGTTTGTGTGATGAGTGATGGAAGTAAGAGAATGTATGGTGTAATCGTAGAACAGAGGCCATAAGTCTTTAAGTATGAATGCCCCACAGAAAGAAGGCAGAAACCTGACCCAGGACGAGATGTTCCACATCTGATGATCTAAGGGGACCAGAAGGACCTCTCCCAGTGATACCAGGAGATCCAGTCTACGTTCGAGTATTCCGGAGGAAGTGGGATCACCCGAGGAGGGAAGGACCCTACGAGGTGGCAACAGCCACAATCACGGCCGTCCAAGTGAAAGGAAGCAAGACGTGGTATCATCTAAACCACTGCACCCGAGTCCCGACGGAGAGAAGGACACAACCATACAGAGATGGGGACACAGAGGATGCTGATTCACCAGAGGGGACCCCGGAGGGAGCAGGAGCAGCGGAATCGATCAAAGCGCCGGGAAGGAGTCAAGAAAATGGCAGACCAGATACAACGAGTGCATCAGCTAACACACTCAGAAGAAGCATCAGGGGAAAATAGCCTGAAAAGAAAAGAGACAAATAACCAAAGTTTCCTCCAGTACGGCCAGAAAGCCCAGAAGTGTGTGTGGGGGGGGGGGGGTTTACATGTCTGCTACTCCTGATGATATACCTGTTGGGGCAGACCTTGTTGACGGAAGCCCTCTACAGTGGGACCCCGAGGTATCGCCTAAAGAATGGGAACATCTCTTCCCTTAAATGGACGCCTTCCCAGATGGAAGCCAAGTTTGGCCTGAGGAGGGAACAACAGGCGAAGAGAGTGGAGGAGAAACCTTATCAGGAACAACAAGTGAAGAAAGCGGAGGAGAAGCATTATACCAAGAGCAGAGGGAGAAATCGTGCAAGGAAGAACAGAAATCCTGCAAGATGAAAGAAATGGGGATTTCCCCACAATTGACTTTTCAGCCCTTACCTGGTCTCCATAATGAACTATTGAAATTAGGACCACGAAAGAACAGTGACAGTGACAGAGTAAAAGCAACTGAGGACAATACGAAGATGATGCACGCACTCACAATCAAGATAAATTATAAAAGCAGGAAGAGAAGAGAGGAACCTGTCAAACGAGGTAAAAAGACAGGACCTGTTGATAGGTTTAAATTTCATGTTCCCCCACAACTTCTAACAGAACCAGGGGAACAGAGGACAGTTTCGGTATGGAAGAGGGAACCCCCACCAGGGGGGGCCACTCTGTGGATGGACGCATCATATAACAAAGGGAGAAGTTTTGTGGGACCCCAAAGGATGTGACCTGAAATTAACCAAATATGTGGAAGGGTGGGAGTTTATCATGAACAAGATAACACCAGCAGAAGGTTAAGAATTTGAAATTGAAATAACAAGAACAGGACTGAGTGAAGGAAACAGTTACGAATATGTTAAATTGGGTCCTATGCCAGCACCTGAACAAAAACAGCTGGTGACAACCAAAACAGATGTTTGTAAGTAGAGCTGACACTCCGGTGATAGTTAATCCTGTGCCGGGTAGGCCAGGCCACTATACTGATGGCAATGGACAGTTATGCAATGTGGTTGGTGGACCCCTTGACTGCCCTTTTGGTAATCCAAACTGCCTGTATGGAGTGGTCTCTGGAGGTGGTTACACTTGCCATGGTTTTCATAAGGATCGTTTACATGTATATGCTGACATTCCAAATTCATAGGACAGTCAACTGATACGTATCCACAAAAAGGGTATTTTCCATAGTAAATACAGGGGTACTATGTATGGTTTTAATATTTCTATTTTTGCTTATGGTCTTGTGTTTGTGTATGTTTTGTTGAATGTTTTTGATAGGTATATCAATGACTGTTTCTTTGAATTAAAAGTTAGTTTTGCCTTCTGAATATTAGGTTAAATATAAAAACATGTAGGTAACAGTGGGATATCCCGGTTACAAGTGTCTATGGACCATGTCCTTAATCTTCTAACAGAGGCTGGTATCATGTTTGTTGGAGAGGTGTTTGAGAGGGAGGATCATGTTGACAGCTTAAATTTCGAATGATGTTGTGTCAATTTTATTTTGAATTTTTTATTTTTATTTTTCACATAACTGAGATAGTCTTAAGCAAGGCTATGTACTTATGTGCTCATGCTTCAACAAAATGTAATGTATTATTTTAATTGTTTCTATACTTAACTGGATCTTTTACTCTTATGAAATACTAGAGATGTTTGGTCCAGTTGGTATTATATATTTTACTCTGTTTTTATATTTTATTGTCTATCACAGGTATTCTTATTCACCGTCCAATGCATTGAGTTACTGATCTGTATTAAAATCATGATTAAAAAAGTTAATAGTAGAATTATGGGATAATTATACTGAATGAATGTAAATCTGCTAATATTGATGTGTGTTAAATTGAGGTTTTTACTTTAAGTGACAATGACCCATTTGAATCACTGAGGAATGTTGGATAAATAGTTGGGTTGTTACTTATGATTTGGAATATGGATGATTTCAATGACCTATTCTCTATTCCTGAGTATATTTCTGAGCATGAGTACTTAGAGGGATGTCTGTCCTATATGTTGTGAGGAGGCCTGTGTTTAGACACTGGTTCTCATGTAACTTAAAGAGCATAAATATGTTATGTTTTTATTTTCCTCAAATGGGTTATTCTGTGTTATTAAACACAGAATAACACATTAAACACAAATGTGCAAGGTTGTCTTGTAGAATAAAGGTTGTAATCTTAGTTTCAGGAGGGAGAAAGCTTACATATAAGCTAAGCAAATGTGCAAGGTTGTCTTGTAGAATAAAGGTTGTAATCTTAGTTTCAGGAGGGAGAAAGCTTACATATAAGCTAAGCAAATGTGCAAGGTTGTCTTGTAGAATAAAGGTTGTAATCTTAGTTTCAGGAGGGAGAAAGCTTACATATAAGCTAAGGTATTTGACATTGAGGGGATTTGAATTTTAAAATATTGAGTATGTAATTAATATGCTGATTCTTCAAAAGGGACTGAGTCCCTTGAGAGGGGAATGTCGTGGAAGGATCAGAATTTGTTGGTAACATTTATAAGATGTTTTATATTTATCAAATGTGTGTAAGTTACTTCTCATCAGAATGGTATTTTTGTATAATACTGTGGCGAGGTTGCAGTTATCTGTTCTATGTCAAGACTAAGTTGCATGGGCCGCGGAGAGGGGAGAGGTCAAAATGTCATCATGTGTAAACATATCTTTTACTCCCTACCTTTCCCAGTGGGGAAAGGAAGGTGGCAGTATCTGGAATCATTCTATGCTCCCTCTAATGTTGTTTCTATCTTAACCTATAGCCTCACTCTCCTCTCCGTGAGTTTGTATTTAGAGTGGGTTGTATCTAAATGACAATTTGATATATGCCTGTTGATATGGAGGATTGGTTTATGGTTCTGGGGTTTGGGAAAGGAGACAAAGCTGAATGATGAATTATGTCAATGCTGTCTGACTATGTGTGATCTTTGCTATAAAGGATCCCATTTTGCCATTGTGTGGGGACTCTCAACTTTTCATTAGACATACTGAACTGTTGAAAGTCATAATGCTATAGAGCTTATATAATTAAAGATGGACTTTTATAAACTCTGACTTGTGTGTGTGGTTTGCTCCCATGATTTGGTAAATATAGGACATTTCCACGACACTAGTCTCCTTACTACTCTCACTACTAGCCTCCTTACTAGCCTGCTTACTAATCTCCATCCTAGCCTGCTTACTAATCTCCCTCCTAGCCTCTCTTACTAGTCTCCTAGCCTCTCCCATAGCCTCCCTACTAGTCTCCCTATTGGCCTCCCTCCTAGCCTCCCTACTTTTCTCCCTCCTAGCCTCCTTACTAATCTCCCTCCTAGCCTCCTTACTAATCTCCCTCCTAGCCTCTTTACTAATCTCCCTACTAGCCTCCCTATGAGTCTCCCTACTAGCCTCCTTACTAGGCTCCCTACTAGCCTCCTTACTTGTCTCCCTAATAGTCTCCCTTCTAGCCTCCTTACTAGCCTCCCTCCTAGCCTCCTTACTAGTCTCCCTACTAGCCTCCCTCCTAGTCTCCCTCATAGCCCTGATAAATAAACAATGCACAGCGCTGACCTTTAGGTTAACAGCTTTTTATGCTTGCTCCACTCAGCACTCTCCCTGATTCAATTACCACAAAGGTCCAGGAGACGCCGGGAATAAGCAAAGAGACCCAGCCCGTCTGTCTGTCTGTCTGTCTGTCTGTCTGTCTGTCTGTCTGCCCGTCTGTCTGTCTGCCCGTCTGTCTGTCTCTGACTGCCCGTCTGTCTGCCCGTCTGTCTGCCCGTCCGCCCGTCCGTCTGTCTGTGGTCCCGATTAAACCTGCCGAGACTCAGTAGAGGCCTCAATTGTAAATAATTTTACCACATGAGACCATCAAGTCACCTTGAATTTGAACAATCCCCCTCAGACACCCATGCAAAAATGGATGCACACATGCGCTCGCGCACGTCTCACACACACACACACACACACACACACCACACACACACACACACACACACACACACACACACACACACACACACACACACACACACACACACACACACACACTCCACAACTATGTCACCCCACCCCTTGATCCCTCAATTCCCCAGCCACCCTCTCCTTCTCTTCCAGCAGCACAGAGGACCCAGAGTGTTATTTAGGCTTTACTGGTCTGTATTAAATTCTGCAATTTGAAGGGCTGTTAAGTTCTTCAATTGAAATTTATTTTAAGATGCAGGTACTTTTTATTTTATTGATGCTTTATTGCTCTCCGCGTGCAGGCTAGAACACACTGGAATAATACCACTCTACCCCAATAACACCACTATACTCCAATAACACCACTCTACCCCAATAACACCACTCCACCCCAATAACAACACTTCACCCCAATAACACCACTCTACCCCAATAACACCACTATACTCCAATAACACCACTCTACCCCAATAACACCACTCCACCCCAATAACAACACTTCACCCCAATAACACCACTCTACCCCAATAACAACACTCCACCCCAATAACAACACTTCACCCCAATAACACCACTCTACCCCAATAACACCACTCTACCCCAATAACACCACTCCACCCCAATAACAACACTTCACCCCAATAACACCACTCTACCCCAATAACACCACTCCACCCGAATACCAACACTTCACCCCAATAACACCACTCTACCCCAATAACACCACTCTACCCCAATAACAACACTTCACCCCAATAACACCACTCTACCCCAATAACACCACTCCACCCCAATAATACCACTCTACCCCAATAGCACCACTATACTCCAATAACACCACTCTACCCCAATAACACCACTCTACCCCAATAACAACACTTCACCCCAATAACACCACTCTACCCCAATAACACCACTCTACCCCAATAACAACACTTCACCCCAATAACACCACTCTACCCCAATAACACCACTTCACCCCAATAACACCACTCACCCCAATAACACCACTCTACCTCAATAACACCACTCCACCCCAATAACATCACTATACTCCAATAACACCACTCTACCCCAATAACACCACTATACTCCAATAACACCACTCTACCCCAATAACACCACTCTACCCCAATAACAACACTTCACCCCAATAACACCACTCTACCCCAATAACACCACTCCACCTCAATAATACCACTCTACCTCAATAACACCACTATACTCCAATAACACCACTCTACCCCAATAACACCACTCTACCCCAATAACAACACTTCACCCCAATAACACCACTCTACCCCAATAACAACACTTCACCCCAATAACACCACTCTACCCCAATAACACCACTTCACCCCAATAACACCACTCACCCCAATAACACCACTCTACCTCGATAACACCACTCCACCCCAATAACATCACTATACTCCAATAACACCACTCTACCCCAATAACACCACTCCACCCCAATAACACCACTCTACCCCAATAACACCACTCTACCCCAATAACAACACTTCACCCCAATAACACCACTCTACCCCAATAACACCACTCCACCCCAATAACACCACTCTACCACAATAACACCACTCCACCCCAATAACACCACTCCACCCCAATAACACCACTCCACCCCCATAACACCACTATACTCCAATAACACCACTCCACACCAATAACACCACTATACTCCAATAACTCCACTCAACACCACTCTACCAGTAGATGTAGTGGTAGGACGTTAGGAATACTTTGAGAGGCCTTCCCTCCTCTCCCCCCTCTCCCTCCTCTCCCCCTCTCCCTCCCTCCCCCCTCTCCCCCCACCCTCCCTCTCCCTGGCACCGTAAATCGCCACAGCAGAAGGCTAAACAAGAACGCGTGCCGCCAGGCCTTAAATCACATTTATAAGGATTTGGTTAGCATAGTAATAACAAAATCAAGTGACAAGGCCGGGAGGGGGGCAGTGGGAGGCGGAGGGAGATGGGGGGGGGGGTTCTTTTTAACATAGCAGAGGTCTGTGGAAGGAGAGGATGAGGCTTTTGAAGGTGAGCAGGCTGGCTGATATTAAAGAGGACAAATTACAGGGTTTACGGTCATAGGGAAGAGAAGACCGCACGCTCTGTCCCTGTAGAAATGTATTCAATTCATTTCCAGTAATCTGCCACGTAATGAAAAAAAAAAAATCTTTAGAAATACTGTATGTTCCCTATTGTAATTCTGTCATGGTTAACATTACATAACATTAGCATTACTGAAACGCCTTACACTAAGTGAAAAAAATACACACAGTATACAGTATAAGGGATATCAGCAGACACAGGGACACAGATACACACGCACAAGTGGAGGCTGGTGAGGGGAGGACAGCTCATAATAATGGCTGGAACGGAGGGAATGGAATGGCATCAAACACATGGAAACCATGTGTTTGTTGTGTTTGATACCATTCCACATATTCCCCTCCAGTCATTACCACGAGCACGTCCTCCCCAATTTAAGTGCCACCGACCTCCTGTGACACGCACAAACATACGTAGAGATGAATAAGAAATCCCTTTAATTCAATACCGTAACTGAATATGGATATAAATAAGGATAATTTGATTCTTGATAATTATTATGAAGTCATATTCCTTTCGATTAAATCAGCTGTCAAATTCACAGGCAGATATTGATTACATAAGATTCTTAAGTCGTTCCTTGTATTCATGTATTAGTTAAGCATATAAAATGATATAAGGTCAAAATTACTTCAAAATCATGGTCTCTCGCACACACACACAGACACACGCACGCATGCACGCACACACCCAGACACGCACACACACATGCACGCACGCACACACACACACACCCAGACACGCACACACACAAACACACGCACACACACATGCACAAACACACACACACACGCACACACACACTCATGTTCCTTAGCCTGGAACATGAGAGACAAAGATAAGGAACATGGTAAAAGTTGATGTTCACAGGACCAGCTGTCAGGTTCCAGGAATAACAATTCATGGAAGAAATGACATTACAAAGAAACCAGACGCCCTCGTGGATACTTAACGATCTCATCTGTCTTGGATAGGTGAAACCCCTGTTCTCCACACACTCACAAAGAAGAAAGGAAAAGTGTGTGTGTGTGTGTGTGTGCGCATGTGTGTGTGTGCGTGCGTGCACCATCTCCACAGAGAGACAGAGGAAAAAGTAAGAAGCTATAATGACACTACACACTAATGAACATATACTATTTAATATAACACTAATGAACATACACTATTGAATATAACATTAATGGACATACACTATTTAATATAACACTAATGAACATACACTATTGAATATAACATTAATGGACATACACTATTTAATATAACACTAATGAACATATACTATTTAATATAACACTAATGAACATACACTATTTAATATAACACTAATGAACATACACTATTTAATATAACACTAATGAACATACACTATTTAATATAACACTAATGGACATACACTATTTAATATAACACTAATGAACATATACTATTTAATATAACACTAATGAACATACACTATTTAATATAACACTAATGAACATACACTATTTAATATAACACTATTGATAATATTATATTTAATATAACAATAATGAACATATACTATTTAATATAACACTAATGATAGTATTCTATTTAATATAACACTATTGATATATACTATTTAATATAACACTAATGATAGTATTCTATTTAATATAACACTAATGATATATATTATTTAATATAACACTAATGATATATACTATTTAATATAACACTAATGATAGTATTCTATTTAATATAACACTAATGATATATACTATTTAATATAACACTAATGATAGTATTCTATTTAATATAACACTAATGATATATATTATTTAATATAACACTAATGATATATACTATTTAATATAACACTAATGATAGTATTCTATTTAATATAACACTAATGATATATACTATTTAATATAACACTAATGATAGTATTCTATTTAATATAACACTAATGATAGTATTCTATTTAATATAACACTAATGATAGTATTCTATTTAATATAACACTAATGATAGTATTCTATTTAATATAACACTAATGATAGTATTCTATTTAATATAACACTAATGATAGTATTCTATTTAATATAACACTAATGATATATACTATTTAATATAACACTAATGATAGTATTCTATTTTATATAACACTAATGATATATACTATTCAATATAACACTGTCGAACATATAATATTTGATTAACTACAACCCCTCTGTGCTCCAAGGACAATGAGGTGCTTCACCTAACTAGTGTAAAAAAAAAATCCTTTAATATGTATGAATTAATTCATGAGTAGGATTACTGTCTTTGAACAGATCCTAGTGGTGTCATGCTGGGTTGGTTATGTGAATGACGAGGCCTCACATGAACATGGAAATCACGCTTTGAATTCTAAATTCACTCCACATCACATTTGATTCAGTTCAATTCTATCTATGTGATTAACTAACATTCCATTTCCTTTGTAGATTCCATTTTCATCTGTGTCTCAGCATCTCCTATCAGCACGGTGTATTTTCTTATTAATGTCTTCATATTGTTCTCCGCATACCAATTCAATTTATAGACCAAATGGTTTATAATTTCAAATATTAAAGATGATTAAATATAAACAATTATTTTCTTAGTTATGTTTAATCTGGAAGCTTAAGGAACTTCTTCCTCTGACCTTGTGCTCCTGTTTAATGAGGCTCCAAAAAGTAACACACGCTACCTTCCACTCTGGGCTACAAGCCTTTAACATTGACACCGTGGCTAGAACTAACAGTGGCTCCTGTGCGTGTGTATGTGTGCGTGTGTATGTGTGCATGTGTGTGTGTGTGTGTGTGCGTGTGTGTGTGTCCCTCTCCTGTATATAAGCAGTAAATGGGACAGATGTGGACAATCTCCGAGGCCATTTCTAAATCAGGGACAAATTTAAAACGCAACGCCTATTTAAAAAAAAGAACAGACATGGACCCTTCCAGAGAGTCAAAGGAAATATGGTCCATGGTTATCCTATCTTCCCCTCATCTGTCACCTTGCCTGTCCTCTACCCCTCCTCCATCTACATCGCTCTCTCAGCCACATTATTTGTGAAGAATCTCCTAGACTCTTTGCCTCTGTTCATTTAGTTTCCTCAACCACTATTTCAACCTGATGGGCCACAATGATGTGTGTGTGTGTGGTGATGAGATGTGTGTGTGTGTGTGGTAATGAGATGAGTGTGTGTGTGTGTGTATGTGTGTGGTGATGAGATATGTGTGTGTGTGTGTGTGTGTGTGTGTGTGTGTGTGTGTGTGTGTGTGTGTGGTGATGAGACGTGGGTGTGTGTGTGGTGATGAGATGTGTGTGTGTGTGTGTGGTGATGAGACGTGGGTGTGTGTGTGTGTGTGTGTGTGTGTGTGTGGTGATGAGATGTGTGTGTGTGGTGATGAGACGTGGGTGTGTGTGTGTGTGTGTGTGTGTAGTGATGAGATGTGTGTGTGTGTGTGTGGTGATGAGACGTGGGTGTGTGTGTGTCTGTGTGTGTGGTGATGAGACGTGTGTGTGTGTGTGTGTGTGTGTGATGATGAGACGTGTGTGTGTGTGTGTGTGTGGTGATGAGACGTGGGTGTGTGTGTGTGTGTGTGGTGATGAGATGTGTGTGTGTGGTGATGAGACGTGGGTGTGTGTGTGGTGATGAGATGTGTGTGTGTGTGTGTGGTGATGCGACGTGGGTGTGTGTGTGTGGTGATGAGATGTGTGTGTGTGTGTGTGTGTGTGTGTGTGGTGATGAGACGTGGGTGTGTGTGTGTGTGTGTAGTGATGAGATGTGGGTGTGTGTGTGTGTGTGTAGTGATGAGATGTGTGTGTGGTGATGAGACGTGTGTGTGTGTGTAGTGATGAGATGTGTGTGTGTGTGTGTGTGGTGATGAGACGTGTGTGTGTGTGTGTAGTGATGAGATGTCTGTGTGTGTGTGTAGTGATGAGATGTGTGTGTGTGTGGTGATGAGACGTGTGTGTGTGTGTGTGTGTAGTGATGAGACGTGTGTGTGTGTGTGTGTAGTGATGAGACGTGTGTGTGTGTGTGTGTGTGTGTAGTGATGAGATGTGAGGGACTGATTATTAGCGGTGCCAGTAGACATTAATACACTGCATCTCCCATAATCCTCTCTGGCGGTGACCGGGCGCTGACTCGTGGCGTTGAGACTCTTGTAAGCAGCGTTGTGTCTTTCACAGTGAACGCACGGAATGTAAAGGTCTTATCTCTGGTAGCAACCATCATACTATCACACACTCTGGCTAATACAACGCCTCTACACAAGTCACAAAGGAGAAGTGTGTGTGTGTTTGTGTGTGTAGGAAAAGAGTGCAGGGGTAATAGTGTGTATGTAGGTGTTGACTGAGTTTGGGTGGTGTGTGTTTGATACATGTTCTCTCTGTTAGGGCCACAGACAGAGAGGGCTTAGAGTGGCGGACATAGCACTACTGACCTATTGTCCACACGCACACACACACACACACACACACACACACACACACACACACACACACACATACACACACACACACACACAAAATATTCCCATAAGCAGCTCTGTCTCAATCGTCCATTGAGGAAGGTGTGTGTAGCAGGTGTGCTGATTCTGAAAAGCTAGGAGAAAGTGATGGGCAGTAATACAACGCATCCTGAATCTATGCAGATAGTGGTGCTATAATTATACTGCATGTCGTAATAGAGAAGTAATTCATGTTTAACTTTGCAGAGAGTCTAATGTGATTCTATTACAGCAATTAGCTAGCAATGACACTGACTAGGTCATCTACACACACTATACACTTTCAATATTCTCTCTCCCTCCCTCCCTCCCTCCTCTCTCTCTGTCTCTCTCATGTGAATGCGAGTGAGTGTGTGTATGTGAGAGAGAATCCCTGTACACACGGTCTGTGTGTAAGGACATGAACTATCACTCATTTAATCGCTTGTAGTCTGTGAGAGAATGTGAGTTATGAGAATGTGACTTTTCAAAGAATGTGTGTGTGTTCCAAGTGCATGTGTTCCTGTGAGTGTAAGGCAGTATACATCGTAAATAGCATGTTTGGGTTTATGCCCTAAAACCACGTGTGTGTACTCACTGTCCTCTGCGGTACGTAGGCTGGTCCAGTCACTGGCGGTCTCTCCGTGCGTGTGTGACACCACCACTCTGAACAGGTAGTCTGTGTATGGAGACAGACCTTCCACTGTGTGGCTGAATGTGCTCGTCACGTTGTTCAACAGTCTATGAGGGAACACACACACACAAGTTTATATTTATTCTGCTAGATACATAAAAAGAAAATGAGTAGCCCCACGCTCAAAAGAGATGATAGAAACACGGATTAGTTTACTGTTGGGGCCAACATTATAATCAGTAAAAAGTCACCTGAGTGACAGATTAATGATTCATTAAAATCTGTTAGTGTTTTAAATGTGAGTCTATATTAACTACTAGACGTTCTCTCTGAGCTCTTATTCCTCATTTAAATGTCAAGCCTTGCGCGTAACAAACACAATTCTAAACATTTCATATATCAAATCCCACATTTATCAAATTATAAATTAGGATAAAACACCGGGCCACCAACATCAACCCACCCTTCAACTATCACACATACATTTGGATATCAATTAACAGAACGTCACTGAATATGACGCCAGGTAATTGGCATGAATGAATCAACCATGTATTGTTCTAGCAGCACCAATCTCCCAGACAGGGCCTTTCTATAGAAGAGCACTATTGGACATAATGAATAAATCAGGGTAAGAATGAGAGGCGTACGTACTGTAGGTAGCGTGCTGGAGGGTGAGGGAATGACTCTGATATATAATACATGGACCTAGTCATTTATTTATTACCACAGAATGAGAATAGTCTCTTTTTGGATTAAATTGCAATTTGTTGTCAGGAAGCATGGAATGAATACATATCAGATACCAGCACAACTTTTTTATTTTAATCTTGCCCTCTCCGTCTACTGATCTCTACTTCTCTCTCTCTCTCTCTCTACCTCTCTCTCTCTCTCTCTCTCTTTCTCACTTTCTCTCTACCTCTCTCTCTACCTCTACCTTTCTCTCTTTCTCTCTACCTCTCTCTCTCTCTCTTTCTCTCTACCTCTCTCTCTCTCTCTCTCTACCTCTCTCTACCCCTCTCTCTCTCTACCTCTCTCTCTCTCTACCTCTCTCTCTCTCTTTATCTCTCTCTACCTTTCTCTCTTTCTTTCTACCTCTTTCTCTCTCCCTACGTCTCTCTCTCTCACTCCCTTTCTTTCTACCTCTCTTTATCTCTACCTCTACCTTTCTCTCTCACTCTCTTTCTTTCTACCTTCTTTCTCTCTACCTCTCTCTACCTCTCTCTCTCACTTTCTTTCTACCTCTCTCTTTCTCTCTACCTCTCTCTCTCTTTCTTTCTACCTCTCTCTCTCTTTCTTTCTACCTCTCTCTTTCTCTCTACCTCTCTCTCTCTCTCTTTCTCGCTACCTCTCTCTTTCTCTCTCTACCAATTGTTGCCCTCCCCTTTCTCTCCTTCCTTCCCTCTCCCTCTTCACACAATGCATTATAGCCAGCTCAAATAGCCCAGGCCTGTATATTTAGCCAATGCACTTCATTCTTGATTGTAGAAAGTGTATAACTTGTGCTACAAGGTGTTGGAAAGGGACAGAGTAAGCCCGGACATTGACGAGGTACACGTTACTTATTGAGCTATGAAAGTTACTGTTAGTGGTTTGTCCGGTGTAGCCCTGAGCAGCAGTAGTAATGTTAGTCTGTCTATTCTACTCTGTCTGTAAGTGATGTTAGTGGCTTTAGTAGTGATAGTGTTATCTATGGAAGGGTGAAGGGTTTGACCATTGTAAAGGAACATCCGGCATAGCCCTCATCTGAAGGGCATTGTGTATGGTTTTGCTGTATAGCTGTGTATGTTTAGTAGTAGAGTAGTTTATTGTGCATCTATGGTCAGCCGTAATGCATAGTAAGGGGTCTTACTGTTGTATAGGACCGTCTGGCGTGTCCCTCATCTGTAGGTCGTAGTATAAGGGTCCAGGAGCGTTGGCACGGCCCGGAGGGAGCCAGGACAACTGCAGACTGGCAGGGGTGGCAACTATCCCACCTGGGGGCATTACACCATCTGGAGCTGGGGGGAGAGAGAGAGAAAGAGAGAGAGAGAGGGAGAGAGAGAGAGAGAGAGAGAGAGAGAGATGAAAGGACATTTTCACCAATCCCCTTGGTCCTTAGACATAGAGGATGACACTGTGTCATTTGTCCCTCTGGGCTCTCTGTAGGCCACCAGAACAGACAGCTC
Source organism: Oncorhynchus nerka (assembly GCF_034236695.1). Taxonomy (NCBI): domain Eukaryota; kingdom Metazoa; phylum Chordata; class Actinopteri; order Salmoniformes; family Salmonidae; genus Oncorhynchus; species Oncorhynchus nerka. Next base: position 66,795,450 of record NC_088413.1, read on the forward strand.
AGCTTGTGCCCCAGATGATGACGTGTGACAACATCTGCCCTCTCTTCTCCTCTCTTCCTCCATAAGGCATTATCATTCAGAGAGTGGCAGGAGTCAGCGCTCCCTCTCTGATCTACAACAAAGACTGTTCCAACAAAGAACTTTATAGAAAGAGAGAGAGGAGGAGAGAAAGAGAGAAAAGGAGAAAGTGAAAGAGGCAGTGCCCTGAATAGAGAGATAGAGAGATGGAGCAGAAAGGAGAGGAATGGGAGAGACTCATTTCTAAAGAAGGGTCGGCCCACTCTCACCCCCCCAGACCAGATATACAAGCCCCTACTGACACACACACACACACACACACTTATATCCTCATTAACATTGCCGTTGCATTGTGATCCTCTTCAGGCAACTGTTAAATTCTCCACTTATGAACATCGATCAGACGGTGAAACATCTTCAAGGTCTGGAGTGAAAACATCTGGAAAACATCACTCTAATCTGGAGTGATTTGTCTGCTTGGAGGTGCACTTGACTGGACACCAGTTCAAATCACACTGTTAGAGAGGCTATAGAACACACGTCAACACCATAGTGTGTGCCTGTGTGTGTACTTGCATGCATGTGTGTGTGTGTGGAGAGACTGTAGAGACCATTGTTCAATCAACATCAACACACTCCTCTCACAGCCCTCCACTCATCACTGCACTACACTACAGGCCAGACACAAACCACTGATTACTGATCCTTTACACACGACACATACTGATAGACCAATACATAATAAAACATACACTAGGAAAAACAGACCTATTGGACATAATGAACATCAGAAGACAACACAATAATAGATCGAAGATAAATTATTTTGGAGATGGAATTTAGTGAGAGGACCATTCAGTTCATGTGTATGTGTCCGTGCATGTGTATATGTTTGTGTATGAGTGCGAGCGTGTACGCATGCGTCTGTCTATGTGTGTGTGTGTGCGTGTCTATCTGCGTGCATGTTTGTGTGTGCACGTGAATGCATGGCTGAGTCTGTCTGTGTGTGTGTGTGTGTGTGTGTGTGTGTGTGTGTGTGTGTATTAATGAAGTGATTTGGTGGTGAGGCGTTAGTCTAATGTGTTGATGGATGGGAGGGATGTGTGTCAATATGGCCACTGGAACAGAGGATTATGGGGAGAGGGAGAGACTCCCTGGGGACTCATATGTCACTTAGGAAGACAGGAAACAGCACGGACCTCAAAAAAGAAAGGAGGGAAAAAAGAAAAAAAAACAAGACAAAGGAGATGACTTAACCGAATCCTCTGTTCCCTGGTGAAGGGGCGAGGGGGTGGAGTGTGGGTGTGTGTGTTTGCATGCGTGTCACGGTCAAGCACTTCACTCACGTCAGCACCCCGAAATTAGTTTCATACCCAATTTACATAATGCACAGCACTCCCATTACGGCAAAATCACAGAATGGAATGACAAAAGAGATATAAGGACAAAGAAAATAATCGGTGTCTGCAGTATCTGAGTTGTAGTCTAAAGACCTGTTCTGTTGTAGTCTAAAGACTAGTTCTGTTGTTCTGTTGGAGTCTAAAGACCTGTTCTGTTGTTCTGTTGGAGTCTAAAGACCTGTTCTGTTGTTCTGTTGGAGTCTAAAGACCTGTTCTGTTGTAGTCTAAAGACTAGTTCTGTTGTTCTGTTGGAGTCTAAAGACCTGTTCTGTTGTTCTGTTGGAGTCTAAAGACTTGTTCTGTTGTTCTGTTGGAGTCTAAAGACCTGTTCTGTTGTTCTGTTGGAGTCTAAAGACCTGTTCTGTTGTAGTCTAAAGACTTGTTCTGTTGTTCTGTTGTCGTCTAAAGACATGTTCTGTTGGAGTCTAAAGACTTGTTCTGTTGTTGTCTAAAGACCTGTTCTGTTGTAGTCTAAAGACTTGTTCTGTTGTTCTGTTGTCGTCTAAAGACTTGTTCTGTTGGAGTCTAAAGACTTGTTCTGTTGTTGTCTAAAGACCTGTTCTGTTGTAGTCTAAAGACTTGTTCTGTTGGAGTCTAAAGACTTGTTCTGTTGTAGTCTAAAGACTTGTTCTGTTGTAGTCTAAAGACTTGTTCTGTTGGAGTCTAAAGACTTGTTCTGTTGTAGTCTAAAGACTTGTTCTGTTGTAGTCTAAAGACTTGTTCTGTTGTTCTGTCTAAAGACTTGTTGTTCTGTTGTAGTCTAAAGACTTGTTCTGTTGTAGTCTAAAGACTTGTTCTGTTGTTCTGTTGTTCTGTCTAAAGACTTGTTCTGTTGTAGTCTAAAGACTTGTTCTGTTGTAGTCTAAAGACTTGTTCTGTTGTAGTCTAAAGACTTGTTCTGTTGTAGTCTAAAGACTTGTTCTGTTGTAGTCTAAAGACTTGTTCTGTTGTTGTTGTCTAAAGACTTGTTCTGTTGTAGTCTAAAGACTTGTTCTGTTGTAGTCTAAAGACTTGTTCTGTTGTAGTCTAAAGACTTGTTCTGTTGTAGTCTAAAGACTTGTTCTGTTGTAGTCTAAAGACTTGTTCTGTTGTAGTCTAAAGACTTGTTCTGTTGTTCTGTCTAAAGACTTGTTCTGTTGTAGTCTAAAGACTTGTTCTGTTGTCTAAAGACTTGTTCTGTTGTAGTCTAAAGACTTGTTCTGTTGTAGTCTAAAGACTTGTTCTGTTGTAGTCTAAAGACTTGTTCTGTTGTTCTTGTTCTGTTGTTAAAGACTTGTTCTGTTGTAGTCTAAAGACTTGTTCTGTTGTGTTCTGTAGTCTAAAGACTTGTTCTGTTGTCGTCTAAAGACTTGTTCTGTTGTTCTGTTGTAGTCTAAAGACTTGTTCTGTTGGAGTCTAAAGACTTGTTCTGTTGTTCTGTTGTAGTCTAAAGACTTGTTCTGTTGTAGTCTAAAGACTTGTTCTGTTGTAGTCTAAAGACTTGTTCTGTTGTAGTCTAAAGACTTGTTCTGTTGTAGTCTAAAGACTTGTTCTGTTGTAGTCTAAAGACTTGTTCTGTTGTAGTCTAAAGACTTGTTCTGTTGTAGTCTAAAGACTTGTTCTGTTGTAGTCTAAAGACTTGTTCTGTTGTAGTCTAAAGACTTGTTCTGTTGTTCTGTTGTAGTCTAAAGACTTGTTCTGTTGTTCTGTTGTAGTCTAAAGACTTGTTCTGTTGTAGTCTAAAGACTTGTTCTGTTGTAGTCTAAAGACTTGTTCTGTTGTAGTCTAAAGACTTGTTCTGTTGTAGTCTAAAGACTTGTTCTGTTGTAGTCTAAAGACTTGTTCTGTTGTAGTCTAAAGACTTGTTCTGTTGTAGTCTAAAGACTTGTTCTGTTGGAGTCTAAAGACTTGTTCTGTTGTTCTGTTGGAGTCTAAAGACTTGTTCTGTTGTAGTCTAAAGACTTGTTCTGTTGTTCTGTTGGAGTCTAAAGACTTGTTCTGTTGTAGTCTAAAGACTTGTTCTGTTGTTGTCTAAAGACTTGTTCTGTTGGAGTCTAAAGACTTATTCTGTTGTAGTCTAAATACTTGTTCTGTTGTAGTCTAAAGACTTGTTCTGTTGGAGTCTAAAGACTTGTTCTGTTGTTCTGTTGTTGTCTAAAGACTTGTTCTGTTGTAGTCTAAAGACTTGTTCTGTTGGAGTCTAAAGACTTGTTCTGTTGGAGTCTAAAGACTTGTTCTGTTGTTCTGTTGTAGTCTAAAGACTTGTTCTGTTGTAGTCTAAAGACTTGTTCTGTTGTAGTCTAAAGACTTGTTCTGTTGGAGTCTAAAGACTTGTTCTGTTGGAGTCTAAAGACTTGTTCTGTTGTAGTCTAAAGACTTGTTCTGTTGTAGTCTAAAGACTTGTTCTGTTGTAGTCTAAAGACTTGTTCTGTTGTTCTGTTGTAGTCTAAAGACTTGTTCTGTTGTAGTCTAAAGACTTGTTCTGTTGTAGTCTAAAGACTTGTTCTGTTGGAGTCTAAAGACTTGTTCTGTTGGAGTCTAAAGACTTGTTCTGTTGTTCTAAAGACTGTTCTGTTGTAGTCTAAAGACTTGTTCTGTTGTAGTCTAGTCTAAAAGACTTGTTCTGTTGACTTGTTCTGTTGTAGTCTAAAGACTTGTTCTGTTGGAGTCTAAAGACTTGTTCTGTTGTAGTCTAAAGACTTGTTCTGTTGTAGTCTAAAGACTTGTTCTGTTGTTCTGTTGTAGTCTAAAGACTTGTTCTGTTGTAGTCTAAAGACTTGTTCTGTTGTAGTCTAAAGACTTGTTCTGTTGTAGTCTAAAGACTTGTTCTGTTGTAGTCTAAAGACTTGTTCTGTTGTAGTCTAAAGACTTGTTCTGTTGTAGTCTAAAGACTTGTTCTGTTGTAGTCTAAAGACTTGTTCTGTTGTTGTAGTCTAAAGACTTGTTCTGTTGTAGTCTGACTTGTTCTGTTGTAGTCTAAAGACTTGTTCTGTTGTAGTCTAAAGACTTGTTCTGTTGTTCTGTTCTGTTGTAGTCTAAAGACTTGTTCTGTTGTAGTCTAAAGACTTGTTCTGTTGTCTAAAGACTTGTTCTGTTGTTCTTGTTCTGTTGTTCTGTTGTAGTCTAAAGACTTGTTCTGTTGTAGTCTAAAGACTTGTTCTGTTGTAGTCTAAAGACTTGTTCTGTTGTAGTCTAAAGACTTGTTCTGTTGTTCTGAGTCTAAAGACTTGTTCTGTTGTTCTGACTTGTTCTGTTGTAGTAAAGACTTGTTCTGTTGTAGTCTAAAGACTTGTTCTGTTGGAAAAGACTTGTTCTGTTGTAGTCTAAAGACTTGTTCTGTTGTTCTGAGTCTAAAGACTTGTTCTGTTGTAGTCTAAAGACTTGTTCTGTTGTAGTCTAAAGACTTGTTCTGTTGTAGTCTAAAGACTTGTTCTGTTGTAGTCTAAAGACTTGTTCTGTTGGAGTCTAAAGACTTGTTCTGTTGGAGTCTAAAGACTTGTTCTGTTGTTCTGTTGTTGTTCTGTCTAAAGACTTGTTCTGTTGTAGTCTAAAGACTTGTTCTGTTGTAGTCTAAAGACTTGTTCTGTTGGAGTCTAAAGACTTGTTCTGTTGTAGTCTAAAGACTTGTTCTGACTTGTTCTGTTGTAGTCTAAAGACTTGTTCTGTTGTAGTCTAAAGACTTGTTCTGTTGTAGTCTAAAGACTTGTTCTGTTGTTGTTCTGTTGTAGTCTAAAGACTTGTTCTGTTGTAGTCTAAAGACTTGTTCTGTTGTTCTGTCTAAAGACTTGTTCTGTTGTAGTCTAAAGACTTGTTCTGTTGTTCTGAGTCTAAAGACTTGTTCTGTTGTAGTCTAAAGACTTGTTCTGTTGACTTGTTCTGTTGTAGTCTAAAGACTTGTTCTGTTGTAGTCTAAAGACTTGTTCTGTTGTAGTCTAAAGACTTGTTCTGTTGTAGTCTAAAGACTTGTTCTGTTGTAGTCTAAAGACTTGTTCTGTTGTTGTTCTGTCTAAAGACTTGTTCTGTTGGAGTCTAAAGACTTGTTCTGTTGTAGTCTAAAGACTTGTTCTGTTGTAGTCTAAAGACTTGTTCTGTTGTAGTTCTGTTGTAGTCTAAAGACTTGTTCTGTTGTAGTCTAAAGACTTGTTCTGTTGGAGTCTAAAGACTTGTTCTGTTGGAGTCTAAAGACTTGTTCTGTTGTTCTAAAGACTTGTTCTGTTGTAGTCTAAAGACTTGTTCTGTTGTAGTCTAAAGACTTGTTCTGTTGTAGTCTAAAGACTTGTTCTGTTGTTCTAAAGACTTGTTCTGTCTAAAGACTTGTTCTGTTGTAGTCTAAAGACTTGTTCTGTTGTAGTCTAAAGACTTGTTCTGTTGTTCTGTTGTAGTCTAAAGACTTGTTCTGTTGTAGTCTAAAGACTTGTTCTGTTGTCTAAAGACTTGTTCTGTTGTTGTCTAAAGACTTGTTCTGTTGTAGTCTAAAGACTTGTTCTGTTGTAGTCTAAAGACTTGTTCTGTTGTAGTCTAAAGACTTGTTCTGTTGTAGTCTAAAGACTTGTTCTGTTGGAGTCTAAAGACTTGTTCTGTTGTTCTAAAGACTTGTTCTGTTGGAGTCTAAAGACTTGTTCTGTTGGAGTCTAAAGACTTGTTCTGTTGTTCTGTTGTAGTCTAAAGACTTGTTCTGTTGTTCTGTTGTAGTCTAAAGACTTGTTCTGTTGTAGTCTAAAGACTTGTTCTGTTGTAGTCTAAAGACTTGTTCTGTTGTAGTCTAAAGACTTGTTCTGTTGTAGTCTAAAGACTTGTTCTGTTGTTCTGTTGTCTAAAGACTTGTTCTGTTGTAGTCTAAAGACTTGTTCTGTTGTAGTCTAAAGACTTGTTCTGTTGTAGTCTAAAGACTTGTTCTGTTGTAGTCTAAAGACTTGTTCTGTTGTAGTCTAAAGACTTCTGTTGTAGTCTAAAGACTTGTTCTGTTGTAGTCTAAAGACTTGTTCTGTTGTAGTCTGTTGGAAAAGACTTGTTCTGTTGGAGTCTAAAGACTTGTTCTGTTGTTCTAAAGACTTGTTCTGTTGTAGTCTAAAGACTTGTTCTGTTGTAGTCTAAAGACTTGTTCTGTTGTTCTGTTGTAGTCTAAAGACTTGTTCTGTTGGAGTCTAAAGACTTGTTCTGTTGTAGTCTAAAGACTTGTTCTGTTGTAGTCTAAAGACTTGTTCTGTTGTAGTCTAAAGACTTGTTCTGTTGTCTAAAGACTTGTTCTGTTGGAGTCTAAAGACTTGTTCTGTTGTTCTAAAGACTTGTTCTGTTGTAGTCTAAAGACTTGTTCTGTTGTAGTCTAAAGACTTGTTCTGTTGGAGTCTAAAGACTTGTTCTGTTGTAGTCTAAAGAGTCTAAAGACTTGTTCTGTTGTAGTCTAAAGACTTGTTCTGTTGTAGTCTAAAGACTTGTTCTGTTGTAGTCTAAAGACTTGTTCTGTTGTAGTCTAAAGACTTGTTCTGTTGTAGTCTAAAGACTTGTTCTGTTGTTCTGTTGGAGTCTAAAGACTTGTTCTGTTGTAGTCTAAAGACTTGTTCTGTTGTAGTCTAAAGACTTGTTCTGTTGTTCTAAAGACTTGTTCTGTTGTCTAAAGACTTGTTCTGTTGTAGTCTAAAGACTTGTTCTGTTGTAGTCTAAAGACTTGTTCTGTTGTAGTCTAAAGACTTGTTCTGTTGTTCTGTCTAAAGACTTGTTCTGTTGTAGTCTAAAGACTTGTTCTGTTGTAGTCTAAAGACTTGTTCTGTTGGAGTCTAAAGACTTGTTCTGTTGTAGTCTAAAGACTTGTTCTGTTGTAGTCTAAAGACTTGTTCTGTTGTAGTCTAAAGACTTGTTCTGTTGTAGTCTAAAGACTTGTTCTGTTGTAGTCTAAAGACTTGTTCTGTTGGAGTCTAAAGACTTGTTCTGTTGTAGTCTAAAGACTTGTTCTGTTGTAGTCTAAAGACTTGTTCTGTTGGAGTCTAAAGACTTGTTCTGTTGGAGTCTAAAGACTTGTTCTGTTGTTCTGTTGGAGTCTAAAGACTTGTTCTGTTGTAGTCTAAAGACTTGTTCTGTTGTAGTCTAAAGACTTGTTCTGTTGTTTGTTCTGTTGTTCTGTTGGAGTCTAAAGACTTGTTCTGTTGTTCTGTTGTAGTCTAAAGACTTGTTCTGTTGTAGTCTAAAGACTTGTTCTGTTGTAGTCTAAAGACTTGTTCTGTTGTTCTGTTCTGGAGTCTAAAGACTTGTTCTGTTGTTGTTCTGTTGGAGTCTAAAGACTTGTTCTGTTGGAGTCTAAAGACTTGTTCTGTTGTAGTCTAAAGACTTGTTCTGTTGTAGTCTAAAGACTTGTTCTGTTGTTCTAAAGACTTGTTCTGTTGGAGTCTAAAGACTTGTTCTGTGTTCTGTTGGAGTCTAAAGACTTGTTCTGTTGTAGTCTAAAGACTTGTTCTGTTGTTGTCTAAAGACTTGTTCTGTTGGAGTCTAAAGACTTGTTCTGTTGGAGTCTAAAGACTTGTTCTGTTGTTCTGTTGTAGTCTAAAGACTTGTTCTGTTGGAGTCTAAAGACTTGTTCTGTTGTAGTCTAAAGACTTGTTCTGACTTGTTCTGTTGTAGTCTAAAGACTTGTTCTGTTGGAGTCTAAAGACTTGTTCTGTTGTAGTCTAAAGACTTGTTCTGTTGTAGTCTAAAGACTTGTTCTGTTGTAGTCTAAAGACTTGTTCTGTTGTCTAAAGACTTGTTCTGTTGGAGTCTAAAGACTTGTTCTGTTGTAGTCTAAAGACTTGTTCTGTTGGAGTCTAAAGACTTGTTCTGTTGTTCTGACTTGTTCTGTTGGAGTCTAAAGACTTGTTCTGTTGGAGTCTAAAGACTTGTTCTGTTGTAGTCTAAAGACTTGTTCTGTTGTAGTCTAAAGACTTGTTCTGTTGGAGTCTAAAGACTTGTTCTGTTGTTCTGTTGTTGTCTAAAGACTTGTTCTGTTGTAGTCTAAAGACTTGTTCTGTTGGAGTCTAAAGACTTGTTCTGTTGGAGTCTAAAGACTTGTTCTGTTGTAGTCTAAAGACTTGTTCTGTTGGAGTCTTTGTTCTGTTGTAGTCTAAAGACTTGTTCTGTTGGAGTCTAAAGACTTGTTCTGTTGTCTAAAGACTTGTTCTGTTGTAGTCTAAAGACTTGTTCTGTTGTTCTGTTGTTCTGTTGGAGTCTAAAGACTTGTTCTGTTGGAGTCTAAAGACTTGTTCTGTTGTAGTCTAAAGACTTGTTCTGTTGTAGTCTAAAGACTTGTTCTGTTGTAGTCTAAAGACTTGTTCTGTTGGAGTCTAAAGACTTGTTCTGTTGTTGTTCTGTTGTTCTGAGTCTAAAGACTTGTTCTGTTGTAGTCTAAAGACTTGTTCTGTTGTAGTCTAAAGACTTGTTCTGTTGGAGTCTAAAGACTTGTTCTGTTGTCGTCTAAAGACTTGTTCTGTTGTTCTGTTGTAGTCTAAAGACTTGTTCTGTTGTAGTCTAAAGACTTGTTCTGTTGTCTAAAGACTTGTTCTGTTGTAGTCTAAAGACTTGTTCTGTTGTTCTGTTGTCTAAAGACTTGTTCTGTTGTAGTCTAAAGACTTGTTCTGTTGTAGTCTAAAGACTTGTTCTGTTGTTCTGTTGTAGTCTAAAGACTTGTTCTGTTGTAGTCTAAAGACTTGTTCTGTTGTAGTCTAAAGACTTGTTCTGTTGTTGTCTAAAGACTTGTTCTGTTGGAGTCTAAAGACTTGTTCTGTTGTAGTCTAAAGACTTGTTCTGTTGTAGTCTAAAGACTTGTTCTGTTGTAGTCTAAAGACTTGTTCTGTTGTAGTCTAAAGACTTGTTCTGTTGTAGTCTAAAGACTTGTTCTGTTGTAGTCTAAAGACTTGTTCTGTTGTAGTCTAAAGACTTGTTCTGTTGGAGTCTAAAGACTTGTTCTGTTGTTCTGTTGGAGTCTAAAGACTTGTTCTGTTGTAGTCTAAAGACTTGTTCTGTTGTAGTCTAAAGACTTGTTCTGTTGTTCTGTTGGAGTCTAAATACTTGTTCTGTTGGAGTCTAAAGACTTGTTCTGTTGGAGTCTAAAGACTTGTTCTGTTGTCGTCTAAAGACTTGTTCTGTTGTTCTGTTGTAGTCTAAAGACTTGTTCTGTTGGAGTCTAAAGACTTGTTCTGTTGTTCTGTTGTAGTCTAAAGACTTGTTCTGTTGTAGTCTAAAGACTTGTTCTGTTGTAGTCTAAAGACTTGTTCTGTTGTAGTCTAAAGACTTGTTCTGTTGTAGTCTAAAGACTTGTTCTGTTGTAGTCTAAAGACTTGTTCTGTTGTAGTCTAAAGACTTGTTCTGTTGTAGTCTAAAGACTTGTTCTGTTGTAGTCTAAAGACTTGTTCTGTTGTTCTTGTTCTGTTGTCTAAAGACTTGTTCTGTTGGAGTCTAAAGACTTGTTCTGTTGTAGTCTAAAGACTTGTTCTGTTGTAGTCTAAAGACTTGTTCTGTTGTAGTCTAAAGACTTGTTCTGTTGTTCTGTTGGAGTCTAAAGACTTGTTCTGTTGGAGTCTAAAGACTTGTTCTGTTGGAGTCTAAAGACTTGTTCTGTTGTTCTGTTGGAGTCTAAAGACTTGTTCTGTTGTTCTAAAGACTTGTTCTGTTGTAGTCTAAAGACTTGTTCTGTTGTTCTGTTGTAGTCTAAAGACTTGTTCTGTTGTAGTCTAAAGACTTGTTCTGACTTGTTCTGTTGTCTAAAGACTTGTTCTGTTGTCTAAAGACTTGTTCTGTTGTTCTGTTGTAGTCTAAAGACTTGTTCTGTTGTTCTGTTGTAGTCTAAAGACTTGTTCTGTTGTAGTCTAAAGACTTGTTCTGTTGTAGTCTAAAGACTTGTTCTGTTGGAGTCTAAAGACTTGTTCTGTTGGAGTCTAAAGACTTGTTCTGTTGTTCTGTTGTAGTCTAAAGACTTGTTCTGTTGTTCTGTTCTGTTGAGTCTAAAGACTTGTTCTGTTGTTCTGTTGTTCTGTTGTCTAAAGACTTGTTCTGTTGGAGTCTAAAGACTTGTTCTGTTGTAGTCTAAAGACTTGTTCTGTTGTAGTCTAAAGACTTGTTCTGTTGTAGTCTAAAGACTTGTTCTGTTGTTGTTCTGTTGTAGTCTAAAGACTTGTTCTGTTGTAGTCTAAAGACTTGTTCTGTTGTAGTCTAAAGACTTGTTCTGTTGTAGTCTAAAGACTTGTTCTGTTGTAGTCTAAAGACTTGTTCTGTTGTAGTCTAAAGACTTGTTCTGTTGTAGTCTAAAGACTTGTTCTGTTGTAGTCTAAAGACTTGTTCTGTTGTAGTCTAAAGACTCTAAAGATTGTTCTGTTGTAGTCTAAAGACTTGTTATGTTGTAGTCTAAAGACTTGTTCTGTTGTAGTCTAAAGACTTGTTCTGTTGTAGTCTAAAGACTTGTTCTGTTGTAGTCTAAAGACTTGTTCTGTTGTTCTGTTGGAGTCTAAAGACTTGTTCTGTTGGAGTCTAAAGACTTGTTCTGTTGGAGTCTAAAGACTTGTTCTGTTGGAGTCTAAAGACTTGTTCTGTTGTTCTGTTGGAGTCTAAAGACTTGTTCTGTTGTAGTCTAAAGACTTGTTCTGTTGTAGTCTAAAGACTTGTTCTGTTGTTCTGTTGGAGTCTAAAGACTTGTTCTGTTGGAGTCTAAAGACTTGTTCTGTTGTTGTCTAAAGACTTGTTCTGTTGTTCTGTTGTAGTCTAAAGACTTGTTCTGTTGTAGTCTAAAGACTTGTTCTGTTGTAGTCTAAAGACTTGTTCTGTTGTAGTCTAAAGACTTGTTCTGTTGTAGTCTAAAGACTTGTTCTGTTGTAGTCTAAAGACTTGTTCTGTTGGAGTCTAAAGACTTGTTCTGTTGGAGTCTAAAGACTTGTTCTGTTGTTCTGTTGGAGTCTAAAGACTTGTTCTGTTGTAGTCTAAAGACTTGTTCTGTTGTAGTCTAAAGACTTGTTCTGTTGGAGTCTAAAGACTTGTTCTGTTGGAGTCTAAAGACTTGTTCTGTTGTTCTGTTGTAGTCTAAAAGACTTGTTCTGTTGGAGTCTAAAGACTTGTTCTGTTGTCGTCTAAAGACTTGTTCTGTTGTTCTGTTGTAGTCTAAATACTTGTTCTGTTGGAGTCTAAAGACTTGTTCTGTTGTCGTCTAAAGACTTGTTCTGTTGTAGTCTAAAGACTTGTTCTGTTGGAGTCTAAAGACTTGTTCTGTTGTCGTCTAAAGACTTGTTCTGTTGTTCTGTCTAAAGACTTGTTCTGTTGTAGTCTAAAGACTTGTTCTGTTGTAGTCTAAAGACTTGTTCTGTTGTCTAAAGACTTGTTCTGACTTGGAGTCTAAAGACTTGTTCTGTTGTAGACTTGTTCTGTTGGAGTCTAAAGACTTGTTCTGTTGGAGTCTAAAGACTTGTTCTGTTGGAGTCTAAAGACTTGTTCTGTTGTTCTGTTGTAGTCTAAAGACTTGTTCTGTTGTAGTCTAAAGACTTGTTCTGTTGTAGTCTAAAGACTTGTTCTGTTGGAGTCTAAAGACTTGTTCTGTTGGAGTCTAAAGACTTGTTCTGTTGTTCTGTTGTAGTCTAAAGACTTGTTCTGTTGTAGTCTAAAGACTTGTTCTGTTGTAGTCTAAAGACTTGTTCTGTTGTAGTCTAAAGACTTGTTCTGTTGTTCTGTTGTAGTCTAAAGACTTGTTCTGTTGTAGTCTAAAGACTTGTTCTGTTGTAGTCTAAAGACTTGTTCTGTTGTAGTCTAAAGACTTGTTCTGTTGTAGTCTAAAGACTTGTTCTGTTGTAGTCTAAAGACTTGTTCTGTTGTAGTCTAAAGACTTGTTCTGTTGTAGTCTAAAGACTTGTTCTGTTGTAGTCTAAAGACTTGTTCTGTTGTAGTCTAAAGACTTGTTCTGTTGGAGTCTAAAGACTTGTTCTGTTGTCTAGACTCTAAAGACTTGTTCTGTTGTAGTCTAAAGACTTGTTCTGTTGTAGTCTAAAGACTTGTTCTGTTGTTCTGTCTAAAGACTTGTTCTGTTGTTCTGTTGTAGTCTAAAGACTTGTTCTGTTGTAGTCTAAAGACTTGTTCTGTTGTTGTAGTCTAAAGACTTGTTCTGTTGTAGTCTAAAGACTTGTTCTGTTGTAGTCTAAAGACTTGTTCTGTTGTAGTCTAAAGACTTGTTCTGTTGTAGTCTAAAGACTTGTTCTGTTGTAGTCTAAAGACTTGTTCTGTTGTAGTGACTTGTTCTGTAGTCTAAAGACTTGTTCTGTTGTAGTCTAAAGACTTGTTCTGTTGTAGTCTAAAGACTTGTTCTGTTGTAGTCTAAAGACTTGTTCTGTTGTAGTCTAAAGACTTGTTCTGTTGTTCTTGTTCTGTTGTAGTCTAAAGACTTGTTCTGTTGGAGTCTAAAGACTTGTTCTGTTAAAGACTTGTGTTGTAGTCTAAAGACTTGTTCTGTTGTAGTCTAAAGACTTGTTCTGTTGTAGTCTAAAGACTTGTTCTGTTGTTCTAAAGACTTGTTCTGTTGGAGTCTAAAGACTTGTTCTGTTGTCTAAAGACTTGTTCTGTTGTAGTCTAAAGACTTGTTCTGTTGTAGTCTAAAGACTTGTTCTGTTGTTCTGTTGTAGTCTAAAGACTTGTTCTGTTGTAGTCTAAAGACTTGTTCTGTTGTTCTGTTGTAGTCTAAAGACTTGTAAAGACTTGTTCTGTTGTAGTCTAAACTTGACTTTGTTCTGTTGTTCTGTTGTAGTCTAAAGACTTGTTCTGTTGTAGTCTAAAGACTTGTTCTGTTGGAGTCTAAAGACTTGTTCTGTTGGAGTCTAAAGACTTGTTCTGTTGTTCTGTTGTTCTAAAGACTTGTTCTGTTGTAGTCTAAAGACTTGTTCTGTTGTAGTCTAAAGACTTGTTCTGTTGTAGTCTAAAGACTTGTTCTGTTGGAGTCTAAAGACTTGTTCTGTTCTGACTTGTTCTGTTGTAGTCTAAAGACTTGTTCTGTTGTAGTCTAAAGACTTGTTCTGTTGTAGTCTAAAGACTTGTTGTGTTGTTTGTTCTGTTGTAGTCTAAAGACTTGTTCTGTTGGAGTCTAAAGACTTGTTCTGTTGTCTAAAGACTTGTTCTGTTGTCTAAAGACTTGTTCTGTTGTAAAGACTTGTTCTGTTGTTCTGTTGTAGTCTAAAGACTTGTTCTGTTGGAGTCTAAAGACTTGTTCTGTTGTTCTGTTGTAGTCTAAAGACTTGTTCTGTTGTAGTCTAAAGACTTGTTCTGTTGGAGTCTAAAGACTTGTTCTGTTGTCGTCTAAAGACTTGTTCTGTTGTAGTCTAAAGACTTGTTCTGTTGTAGTCTAAAGACTTGTTCTGTTGGAGTCTAAAGACTTGTTCTGTTGGAGTCTAAAGACTTGTTCTGTTGGAGTCTGTTGGAGTCTAAAGACTTGTTCTGTTGGTCTTGTTCTGTTGTAGTCTAAAGACTTGTTCTGTTGGAGTCTAAAGACTTGTTCTGTTGTAGTCTAAAGACTTGTTCTGTTGGAGTCTAAAGACTTGTTCTGTTGGAGTCTAAAGACTTGTTCTGTTGTAGTCTAAAGACTTGTTCTGTTGTAGTCTAAAGACTTGTTCTGTTGTAGTCTAAAGACTTGTTCTGTTGTAGTCTAAAGACTTGTTCTGTTGTAGTCTAAAGACTTGTTCTGTTGGAGTCTAAAGACTTGTTCTGTTGTAAAGTCTAAAAGACTTGTTCTGTTGTAGTCTAAAGACTTGTTCTGTTGTAGTCTAAAGACTTGTTCTGTTGTAGTCTAAAGACTTGTTCTGTTGTAGTCTAAAGACTTGTTCTGTTGGAGTCTAAAGACTTGTTCTGTTGTAGTCTAAAGACTTGTTCTGTTGTAGTCTAAAGACTTGTTCTGTTGTTCTGTTGGAGTCTAAAGACTTGTTCTGTTGGAGTCTAAAGACTTGTTCTGTTGGAGTCTAAAGACTTGTTCTGTTGTTCTGTTGGAGTCTAAAGACTTGTTCTGTTGTAGTCTAAAGACTTGTTCTGTTGTAGTCTAAAGACTTGTTCTGTTGGAGTCTAAAGACTTGTTCTGTTGTAGTCTAAAGACTTGTTCTGTTGTAGTCTAAAGACTTGTTCTGTTGGAGTCTAAAGACTTGTTCTGTTGTAGTCTAAAGACTTGTTCTGTTGTAGTCTAAAGACTTGTTCTGTTGTAGTCTTGTTCTGTTGGAGTCTAAAGACTTGTTCTGTTGGAGTCTAAAGACTTGTTCTGTTGTAGTCTAAAGACTTGTTCTGTTGTAGTCTAAAGACTTGTTCTGTTGTAGTCTAAAGACTTGTTCTGTTGTAGTCTAAAGACTTGTTCTGTTGTAGTCTAAAGACTTGTTCTGTTGTCTAAAGACTTGTTCTGTTGGAGTCTAAAGACTTGTTCTGTTGTTCTGTTGTAAAAGACTTGTTCTGTTGTAGTCTAAAGACTTGTTCTGTTGTAGTCTAAAGACTTGTTCTGTTGGAGTCTAAAGACTTGTTCTGTTGTTCTAAAGACTTGTTCTGTTGTTCTGTTGTAGTCTAAAGACTTGTTCTGTTGGAGTCTAAAGACTTGTTCTGTTGTCGTCTAAAGACTTGTTCTGTTGTTCTTGTTCTGTAGTCTAAAGACTTGTTCTGTTGGAGTCTAAAGACTTGTTCTGTTGTAGTCTAAAGACTTGTTCTGTTGTAGTCTAAAGACTTGTTCTGTTGGAGTCTAAATACTCTGTTGTAAAAGACTTGTTCTGTTGTAGTCTAAAGACTTGTTCTGTTGTAGTCTAAAGACTTGTTCTGTTGTAGTCTAAAGACTTGTTCTGTTGTTGAGTCTAAAGACTTGTTCTGTTGACTTGTTCTGTTGTAGTCTAAAGACTTGTTCTGTTGGAGTCTAAAGACTTGTTCTGTTGGAGTCTAAAGACTTGTTCTGTTGTTCTTGTTCTGTTGTAGTCTAAAGACTTGTTCTGTTGTAGTCTAAAGACTTGTTCTGTTGTAGTCTAAAGACTTGTTCTGTTGGAGTCTAAAGACTTGTTCTGTTGGAGTCTAAAGACTTGTTCTGTTGTTCTGTTGTAGTCTAAAGACTTGTTCTGTTGGAGTCTAAAGACTTGTTCTGTTGTCGTCTAAAGACTTGTTCTGTTGTTCTGTTGTAGTCTAAATACTTGTTCTGTTGGAGTCTAAAGACTTGTTCTGTTGTCGTCTAAAGACTTGTTCTGTTGTAGTCTAAAGACTTGTTCTGTTGGAGTCTAAATACTTGTTCTGTTGGAGTCTAAAGACTTGTTCTGTTGTCGTCTAAAGACTTGTTCTGTTGTAGTCTAAAGACTTGTTCTGTTGTAGTCTAAAGACTTGTTCTGTTGGAGTCTAAAGACTTGTTCTGTTGGAGTCTAAAGACTTGTTCTGTTGGAGTCTAAAGACTTGTTCTGTTGGAGTCTAAAGACTTGTTCTGTTGTCTAAAGACTTGTTCTGTTGTAGTCTAAAGACTTGTTCTGTTGTAGTCTAAAGACTTGTTCTGTTGGAGTCTAAAGACTTGTTCTGTTGGAGTCTAAAGACTTGTTCTGTTGTTCTGTTGTAGTCTAAAGACTTGTTCTGTTGTAGTCTAAAGACTTGTTCTGTTGTAGTCTAAAGACTTGTTCTGTTGTAGTCTAAAGACTTGTTCTGTTGTAGTCTAAAGACTTGTTCTGTTGTAGTCTAAAGACTTGTTCTGTTGTAGTCTAAAGACTTGTTCTGTTGTAGTCTAAAGACTTGTTCTGTTGTCTAAAGACTTGTTCTGTTGTCGTCTAAAGACTTGTTCTGTTGTAGTCTAAAGACTTGTTCTGTTGTAGTCTAAAGACTTGTTCTGTTGTTCTGTTGGAGTCTAAAGACTTGTTCTGTTGTAGTCTAAAGACTTGTTCTGTTGTAGTCTAAAGACTTGTTCTGTTGTTCTGTTGGAGTCTAAAGACTTGTTCTGTTGTACTTGTTCTGTTGTAGTCTAAAGACTTGTTCTGTTGTTCTGTTGTAGTCTAAAGACTTGTTCTGTTGTAGTCTAAAGACTTGTTCTGTTGTAGTCTAAAGACTTGTTCTGTTGTAGTCTAAAGACTTGTTCTGTTGTAGTCTAAAGACTTGTTCTGTTGTAGTCTAAAGACTTGTTCTGTTGTAGTCTAAAGACTTGTTCTGTTGTAGTCTAAAGACTTGTTCTGTTGTAGTCTAAAGACTTGTTCTGTTGTAGTCTAAAGACTTGTTCTGTTGGAGTCTAAAGACTTGTTCTGTTGTAGTCTAAAGACTTGTTCTGTTGTAGTCTAAAGACTTGTTCTGTTGGAGTCTAAAGACTTGTTCTGTTGTTCTGTTGTAGTCTAAAGACTTGTTCTGTTGTAGTCTAAAGACTTGTTCTGTTGTAGTCTAAAGACTTGTTCTGTTGTTCTGTTGTAGTCTAAAGACTTGTTCTGTTGTTCTAAAGACTTGTTCTGTTGTCTAAAGACTTGTTCTGTCTAAAGACTTGTTCTGTTGTAGTCTAAAGACTTGTTCTGTTGTTCTTGTTCTGTTGAGTCTAAAGACTTGTTCTGTTGTAGTCTAAAGACTTGTTCTGTTGTAGTCTAAAGACTTGTTCTGTTGGAGTCTAAAGACTTGTTCTGTTGTTCTGACTTGTTCTGTTGTTCTGTTGTAGTCTAAAGACTTGTTCTGTTGTAGTCTAAAGACTTGTTCTGTTGTAGTCTAAAGACTTGTTCTGTTGGAGTCTAAAGACTTGTTCTGTTGGAGTCTAAAGACTTGTTCTGTTGTCTAAAGACTTGTTCTGTTGTAGTCTAAAGACTTGTTCTGTTGTAGTCTAAAGACTTGTTCTGTTGGAGTCTAAAGACTTGTTCTGTTGTAGTCTAAAGACTTGTTCTGTTGTAGTCTAAAGACTTGTTCTGTTGTAGTCTAAAGACTTGTTCTGTTGTAGTCTAAAGACTTGTTCTGTTGTAGTCTAAAGACTTGTTCTGTTGTAGTCTAAAGACTTGTTCTGTTGTAGTCTAAAGACTTGTTCTGTTGGAGTCTAAAGACTTGTTCTGTTGTAGTCTAAAGACTTGTTCTGTTGTAGTCTAAAGACTTGTTCTGTTGTCTAAAGACTTGTTCTGTTGTTCTAAAGACTTGTTCTGTTGTAAAAGACTTGTTCTGTTGTAGTCTAAAGACTTGTTCTGTTGTAGTCTAAAGACTTGTTCTGTTGTAGTCTAAAGACTTGTTCTGTTGTTCTGTTGTTCTGAGTCTAAAGACTTGTTCTGTTGGAGTCTAAAGACTTGTTCTGTTGTAGTCTAAAGACTTGTTCTGTTGTTCTGTTGGAGTCTAAAGACTTGTTCTGTTGTAAAGACTCTGTTGTAGTAAAGACTTGTTCTGTTGTAGTCTAAAGACTTGTTCTGTTGGAGTCTAAAGACTTGTTCTGTTGGAGTCTAAAGACTTGTTCTGTTGTAGTCTAAAGACTTGTTCTGTTGTAGTCTAAAGACTTGTTCTGTTGTAGTCTAAAGACTTGTTCTGTTGTAGTCTAAAGACTTGTTCTGTTGGAGTCTAAAGACTTGTTCTGTTGTAAAGACTTGTTCTGTTGTAGTCTAAAGACTTGTTCTGTTGTAGTCTAAAGACTTGTTCTGTTGTAGTCTAAAGACTTGTTCTGTTGGAGTCTAAAGACTTGTTCTGTTGGAGTCTAAAGACTTGTTCTGTTGTTCTGTTGTTCTGTTGTTCTAAAGACTTGTTCTGTTGTAGTCTAAAGACTTGTTCTGTTGTAGTCTAAAGACTTGTTCTGTTGGACTTGTTCTGTTGTTCTGAGTCTAAAGACTTGTTCTGTTGGAGTCTAAAGTTCTGTTGTTCTGTTGTAGTCTAAAGACTTGTTCTGTTGGAGTCTAAAGACTTGTTCTGTTGTAGTCTAAAGACTTGTTCTGTTGTTCTGTTGTAGTCTAAAGACTTGTTCTGTTGGAGTCTAAAGACTTGTTCTGTTGTTCTCTAAAGACTTGTTCTGTTGTAGTCTAAAGACTTGTTCTGTTGGAGTCTAAAGACTTGTTCTGTTCTGTTGTTCTGTTTGTTCTGTTGTAGTCTAAAGACTTGTTCTGTTGTAGTCTAAAGACTTGTTCTGTTGTAGTCTAAAGACTTGTTCTGTTGTAGTCTAAAGACTTGTTCTGTTGGAGTCTAAAGACTTGTTCTGTTGTAGTCTAAAGACTTGTTCTGTTGTGGAGTCTAAAGTTGTTCTGTTGGAGTCTAAAGACTTGTTCTGTTGTAGTCTAAAGACTTGTTCTGTTGTAGTCTAAAGACTTGTTCTGTTGTAGTCTAAAGACTTGTTCTGTTGGAGTCTAAAGACTTGTTCTGTTGGAGTCTAAAGACTTGTTCTGTTGTTCTGTTGTAGTCTAAAGACTTGTTCTGTTGGAGTCTAAAGACTTGTTCTGTTGTCGTCTAAAGACTTGTTCTGTTGTTCTGTTGTAGTCTAAAGACTTGTTCTGTTGGAGTCTAAAGACTTGTTCTGTTGTCGTCTAAAGACTTGTTCTGTTGTAGTCTAAAGACTTGTTCTGTTGTAGTCTAAAGACTTGTTCTGTTGTAGTCTAAAGACTTGTTCTGTTGGAGTCTAAAGACTTGTTCTGTTGTCGTCTAAAGACTTGTTCTGTTGTCGTCTAAAGACTTGTTCTGTTGGAGTCTAAAGACTTGTTCTGTTGTAGTCTAAAGACTTGTTCTGTTGTTCTGTCTAAAGACTTGTTCTGTTGGAGTCTAAAGACTTGTTCTGTTCTGTTGTTCTGTCTAAAGACTTGTTCTGTTGTAGTCTAAAGACTTGTTCTGTTGGAGTCTAAAGACTTGTTCTGTTGGAGTCTAAAGACTTGTTCTGTTGTTCTGTTGTTGTAGTCTAAAGACTTGTTCTGTTGTAAAAGACTTGTTCTGTTGTAGTCTAAAGACTTGTTCTGTTGTAGTCTAAAGACTTGTTCTGTTGTAGTCTAAAGACTTGTTCTGTTGTAGTCTAAAGACTTGTTCTGTTGTAGTCTAAAGACTTGTTCTGTTGTAGTCTAAAGACTTGTTCTGTTGTAGTCTAAAGACTTGTTCTGTTGTAGTCTAAAGACTTGTTCTGTTGTAGTCTAAAGACTTGTTCTGTTGGAGTCTAAAGACTTGTTCTGTTGTCTGTTCTGTTGTAGTCTAAAGACTTGTTCTTGTTGTTGAGTCTAAAGACTTGTTCTGTTGTAGTCTAAAGACTTGTTCTGTTGTAGTCTAAAGACTTGTTCTGTTGGAGTCTAAAGACTTGTTCTGTTGGAGTCTAAAGACTTGTTCTGTTGTTCTGTTGGAGTCTAAAGACTTGTTCTGTTGTAGTCTAAAGACTTGTTCTGTTGTAGTCTAAAGACTTGTTCTGTTGTAGTCTAAAGACTTGTTCTGTTGTAGTCTAAAGACTTGTTCTGTTGTTCTGTTGTAGTCTAAAGACTTGTTCTGTTGTAGTCTAAAGACTTGTTCTGTTGTAGTCTAAAGACTTGTTCTGTTGTAGTCTAAAGACTTGTTCTGTTGTAGTCTAAAGACTTGTTCTGTTGTTCTAAAGACTTGTTCTGTTGTTCTGTCTTTGTTCTGTTGTAGTCTAAAGACTTGTTCTGTTGTAGTCTAAAGACTTGTTCTGTTGTAGTCTAAAGACTTGTTCTGTTGAGTCTAAAGACTTGTTCTGTTGTTCTAAAGACTTGTTCTGTTGTAGTCTAAAGACTTGTTCTGTTGTAGTCTAAAGACTTGTTCTGTTGTAGTCTAAAGACTTGTTCTGTTGTAGTCTAAAGACTTGTTCTGTTGTTCTGTTGTCGTCTAAAGACTTGTTCTGTTGTAGTCTAAATACTTGTTCTGTTGTAGTCTAAAGACTTGTTCTGTTGTAGTCTAAAGACTTGTTCTGTTGAGTCTAAAGACTTGTTCTGTTGGAGTCTAAAGACTTGTTCTGTTGTTCTGTTGTCTAAAGACTTGTTCTGTTGTAGTCTAAAGACTTGTTCTGTTGTAGTCTAAAGACTTGTTCTGTTGTAGTCTAAAGACTTGTTCTGTTGGAGTTCTGTTGTAAAAGACTTGTTCTGTTGTAGTCTAAAGACTTGTTCTGTTGTAGTCTAAAGACTTGTTCTGTTGTAGTCTAAAGACTTGTTCTGTTGTAGTCTAAAGACTTGTTCTGTTGTAGTCTAAAGACTTGTTCTGTTGTAGTCTAAAGACTTGTTCTGTTGGAGTCTAAAGAGTCTTTGTTCTGTTGTGACTTGTTCTGTTGTAGTCTAAAGACTTGTTCTGTTGTAGTCTAAAGACTTGTTCTGTTGTCTAAAGACTTGTTCTGTTGGAAAAGACTTGTTCTGTTGTAGTCTAAAGACTTGTTCTGTTGTAGTCTAAAGAGTCTAAAGACTTGTTCTGTTGTAGTCTAAAGACTTGTTCTGTTGTAGTCTAAAGACTTGTTCTGTTGTAGTCTAAAGACTTGTTCTGTTGTAGTCTAAAGACTTGTTCTGTTGTAGTCTAAAGACTTGTTCTGTTGTAGTCTAAAGACTTGTTCTGTTGTAGTCTAAAGACTTGTTCTGTTGAGTGACTTGTTCTGTTGGAGTCTAAAGACTTGTTCTGTTGGAGTCTAAAGACTTGTTCTGTTGGAGTCTAAAGACTTGTTCTGTTGTTCTGTTGTAGTCTAAAGACTTGTTCTGTTGTAGTCTAAAGACTTGTTCTGTTGTAGTCTAAAGACTTGTTCTGTTGTTCTGTTCTGTTGTCTAAAGACTTGTTCTGTTGGAGTCTAAAGACTTGTTCTGTTGTTCTTGTTCTGTTGTTCTGTTGGAGTCTAAAGACTTGTTCTGTTGTAGTCTAAAGACTTGTTCTGTTGTAGTCTAAAGACTTGTTCTGTTGGAGTCTAAAGACTTGTTCTGTTGTAGTCTAAAGACTTGTTCTGTTGTAGTCTAAAGACTTGTTCTGTTGTAGTCTAAAGACTTGTTCTGTTGTTCTGTTGGAGTCTAAAGACTTGTTCTGTTGTAGTCTAAAGACTTGTTCTGTTGTAGTCTAAAGACTTGTTCTGTTGTAGTCTAAAGACTTGTTCTGTTGTAGTCTAAAGACTTGTTCTGTTGTCTAAAGACTTGTTCTGTAGTCTAAAGACTTGTTCTGTTGGAGTCTAAAGACTTGTTCTGTTGGAGTCTAAAGACTTGTTCTGTTGTTCTGTTGTAGTCTAAAGACTTGTTCTGTTGTCTAGTCTAAAGACTTGTTCTGTTGTAGTCTAAAGACTTGTTCTGTTGTAGTCTAAAGACTTGTTCTGTTGGAGTCTAAAGTTTGTTCTGTTGTTCTGTCTAAAGACTTGTTCTGTTGTAGTCTAAAGACTTGTTCTGTTGTAGTCTAAAGACTTGTTCTGTTGTAGTCTAAAGACTTGTTCTGTTGTAGTCTAAAGACTTGTTCTGTTGTAGTCTAAAGACTTGTTCTGTTGTAGTCTAAAGACTTCTGTTCTAAAGACTTGTTCTGTTGTAGTCTAAAGACTTGTTCTGTTGTAGTCTAAAGACTTGTTCTGTTGTAGTCTAAAGACTTGTTCTGTTGTAGTCTAAAGACTTGTTCTGTTGTAGTCTGTTGTAGTCTAAAGACTTGTTCTGTTGTAGTCTAAAGACTTGTTCTGTTGTAGTCTAAAGACTTGTTCTGTTGTTCTGTTCTGTTGTAGTCTAAAGACTTGTTCTGTTGGAGTCTAAAGACTTGTTCTGTTGTAGTCTAAAGACTTGTTCTGTTGTTCTGTTGTAGTCTAAAGACTTGTTCTGTTGTAGTCTAAAGACTTGTTCTGTTGTAGTCTAAAGACTTGTTCTGTTGTAGTCTAAAGACTTGTTCTGTTGGAGTCTAAAGACTTGTTCTGTTGGAGTCTAAAGACTTGTTCTGTTGTCGTCTAAAGACTTGTTCTGTTGTAGTCTAAAGACTTGTTCTGTTGGAGTCTAAAGACTTGTTCTGTTGTAGTCTAAAGACTTGTTCTGTTGGAGTCTAAAGACTTGTTCTGTTGGAGTCTAAAGACTTGTTCTGTTGGAGTCTGTTGGAGTCTAAAGACTTGTTCTGTTGGAGTCTAAAGACTTGTTCTGTTGGAGTCTAAAGACTTGTTCTGTTGGAGTCTAAAGACTTGTTCTGTTGGAGTCTAAAGACTTGTTCTGTTGTAGTCTAAAGACTTGTTCTGTTGTAGTCTAAAGACTTGTTCTGTTGTAGTCTAAAGACTTGTTCTGTTGTAGTCTAAAGACTTGTTCTGTTGTAGTCTAAAGACTTGTTCTGTTGTAGTCTAAAGACTTGTTCTGTTGTAGTCTAAAGACTTGTTCTGTTGTAGTCTAAAGACTTGTTCTGTTGTAGTCTAAAGACTTGTTCTGTTGTAGTCTAAAGACTTGTTCTGTTGTAGTCTAAAGACTTGTTCTGTTGTAGTCTAAAGACTTGTTCTGTTGTTGTTCTTGTTCTGTTGAGTCTAAAGACTTGTTCTGTTGTAGTCTAAAGACTTGTTCTGTTGTAGTCTAAAGACTTGTTCTGTTGTTCTGTTGGAGTCTAAAGACTTGTTCTGTTGGAGTCTAAAGACTTGTTCTGTTGTTCTGGAGTCTAAAGACTTGTTCTGTTGTAGTCTAAAGACTTGTTCTTGTTCTGTTGTAGTCTAAAGACTTGTTCTGTTGTAGTCTAAAGACTTGTTCTGTTGTAGTCTAAAGACTTGTTCTGTTGTAGTCTAAAGACTTGTTCTGTTGTTCTGTTGGAGTCTAAAGACTTGTTCTGTTGTAGTCTAAAGACTTGTTCTGTTGTAGTCTAAAGACTTGTTCTGTTGTAGTCTAAAGACTTGTTCTGTTGGAGTCTAAAGACTTGTTCTGTTGTAGTCTAAAGACTTGTTCTGTTGTAGTCTAAAGACTTGTTCTGTTGTAGTCTAAAGACTTGTTCTGTTGTTCTTGTTCTGTTGTAGTCTAAAGACTTGTTCTGTTGTAGTCTAAAGACTTGTTCTGTTGTAGTCTAAAGACTTGTTCTGTTGTAGTCTAAAGACTTGTTCTGTTGTAGTCTGTTGTTCTGTTGGAGTCTAAAGACTTGTTCTGTTGGAGTCTAAAGACTTGTTCTGTTGTTCTGTTGTAGTCTAAAGACTTGTTCTGTTGGAGTCTAAAGACTTGTTCTGTTGTAGTCTAAAGACTTGTTCTGTTGGAGTCTAAAGACTTGTTCTGTTGGAGTCTAAAGACTTGTTCTGTTGTTCTGTTGTAGTCTAAAGACTTGTTCTGTTGTAGTCTAAAGACTTGTTCTGTTGTAGTCTAAAGACTTGTTCTGTTGTAGTCTAAAGACTTGTTCTGTTGTAGTCTAAAGACTTGTTCTGTTGTAGTCTAAAGACTTGTTCTGTTGTAGTCTAAAGACTTGTTCTGTTGTTCTGTTGGAGTCTAAAGACTTGTTCTGTTGTAGTCTAAAGACTTGTTCTGTTGTAGTCTAAAGACTTGTTCTGTTGTTCTGTTGGAGTCTAAAGACTTGTTCTGTTGGAGTCTAAAGACTTGTTCTGTTGTTCTGTTGTAGTCTAAAGACTTGTTCTGTTGTAGTCTAAAGACTTGTTCTGTTGTAGTCTAAAGACTTGTTCTGTTGTAGTCTAAAGACTTGTTCTGTTGTAGTCTAAAGACTTGTTCTGTTGTAGTCTAAAGACTTGTTCTGTTGTAGTCTAAAGACTTGTTCTGTTGTAGTCTAAAGACTTGTTCTGTTGTTCTGTTGTAGTCTAAAGACTTGTTCTGTTGTAGTCTAAAGACTTGTTCTGTTGTAGTCTAAAGACTTGTTCTGTTGTAGTCTAAAGACTTGTTCTGTTGGAGTCTAAAGACTTGTTCTGTTGTTGTAGTCTAAAGACTTGTTCTGTTGTTGTTCTGTTGTCTCTAAAGACTTGTTCTGTTGTAGTCTAAAGACTTGTTCTGTTGTAGTCTAAAGACTTGTTCTGTTGTAGTCTAAAGACTTGTTCTGTTGGAGTCTAAAGACTTGTTCTGTTGGAGTCTAAAGACTTGTTCTGTTGTTCTGTTGGAGTCTAAAGACTTGTTCTGTTGGAGTCTAAAGACTTGTTCTGTTGGAGTCTAAAGACTTGTTCTGTTGGAGTCTAAAGACTTGTTCTGTTGGAGTCTAAAGACTTGTTCTGTTGTTCTGACTTGTTCTGTCTAAAGACTTGTTCTGTTGTAGTCTAAAGACTTGTTCTGTTGTAGTCTAAAGACTTGTTCTGTTGTAGTCTAAAAACTTGTTCTGTTGTAGTCTAAAGACTTGTTCTGTTGTAGTCTAAAGACTTGTTCTGTTGTAGTCTAAAGACTTGTTCTGTTGTAGTCTAAAGACTTGTTCTGTTGTAGTCTAAAGACTTGTTCTGTTGTAGTCTAAAGACTTGTTCTGTTGTTCTGTTGTCGTCTAAAGACTTGTTCTATTGTTCTAAAGACTTGTTCTGTTGTCGTCTAAAGACTTGTTCTGTTGTAGTCTAAATACTTGTTCTGTTGTAGTCTAAAGACTTGTTCTGTTGTTCTGTTGGAGTTTAAAGACTTGTTCTGTTGGAGTCTAAAGACTTGTTCTGTTGTTCTGTTGGAGTCTAAAGACTTGTTCTGTTGTAGTCTAAAGACTTGTTCTGTTGTAGTCTAAAGACTTGTTCTGTTGTAGTCTAAAGACTTGTTCTGTTGTAGTCTAAAGACTTGTTCTGTTGTAGTCTAAAGACTTGTTCTGTTGTAGTCTAAAGACTTGTTCTGTTGTAGTCTAAAGACTTGTTCTGTTGTGGTCTAAAGACTTGTTCTGTTGTAGTCTAAAGACTTGTTCTGTTGTAGTCTAAAGACTTGTTCTGTTGTAGTCTAAAGACTTGTTCTGTTGTAGTCTAAAGACTTGTTCTGTTGTAGTCTAAAGACTTGTTCTGTTGTTCTGTTGTCGTCTAAAGACTTGTTCTGTTGTAGTCTAAATACTTGTTCTGTTGTAGTCTAAAGACTTGTTCTGTTGTAGTCTAAAGACTTGTTCTGTTGTTCTGTTGGAGTCTAAAGACTTGTTCTGTTGTTCTGTTGGAGTCTAAAGACTTGTTCTGTTGGAGTCTAAAGACTTGTTCTGTTGGAGTCTAAAGACTTGTTCTGTTGTTCTGTTGGAGTCTAAAGACTTGTTCTGTTGTAGTCTAAAGACTTGTTCTGTTGTAGTCTAAAGACTTGTTCTGTTGGAGTCTAAAGACTTGTTCTGTTGGAGTCTAAAGACTTGTTCTGTTGTCGTCTAAAGACTTGTTCTGTTGTAGTCTAAAGACTTGTTCTGTTGTAGTCTAAAGACTTGTTCTGTTGTAGTCTAAAGACTTGTTCTGTTGTTCTGTTGTAGTCTAAAGACTTGTTCTGTTGGAGTCTAAAGACTTGTTCTGTTGTAGTCTAAAGACTTGTTCTGTTGTAGTCTAAAGACTTGTTCTGTTGGAGTCTAAAGACTTGTTCTGTTGGAGTCTAAAGACTTGTTCTGTTGTTCTGTTGTAGTCTAAAGACTTGTTCTGTTGTAGTCTAAAGACTTGTTCTGTTGTAGTCTAAAGACTTGTTCTGTTGTAGTCTAAAAACTTGTTCTGTTGTAGTCTAAATACTTGTTCTGTTGTAGTCTAAAGACTTGTTCTGTTGTGGTCT
Source organism: Oncorhynchus nerka (assembly GCF_034236695.1). Lineage (NCBI taxonomy): Eukaryota > Metazoa > Chordata > Actinopteri > Salmoniformes > Salmonidae > Oncorhynchus > Oncorhynchus nerka. The sequence goes on from NC_088413.1 coordinate 66,821,311, forward strand.
AAAGACTTGTTCTGTTGTAGTCTAAAGACTTGTTCTGTTGTAGTCTAAAGACTTGTTCTGTTGTAGTCTAAAGACTTGTTCTGTTGTAGTCTAAAGACTTGTTCTATTGTTCTGTTGTCGTCTAAAGACTTGTTCTGTTGTAGTCTAAATACTTGTTCTGTTGTAGTCTAAAGACTTGTTCTGTTGTTCTGTTGGAGTTTAAAGACTTGTTCTGTTGGAGTCTAAAGACTTGTTCTGTTGTAGTCTAAAGACTTGTTCTGTTGTAGTCTAAAGACTTGTTCTGTTGTAGTCTAAAGACTTGTTCTGTTGTAGTCTAAAGACTTGTTCTGTTGTTCTGTTGTAGTCTAAAGACTTGTTCTGTTGTAGTCTAAAGACTTGTTCTGTTGTAGTCTAAAGACTTGTTCTGTTGTAGTCTAAAGACTTGTTCTGTTGTAGTCTAAAGACTTGTTCTGTTGTAGTCTAAAGACTTGTTCTGTTGTAGTCTAAAGACTTGTTCTGTTGTTCTGTTGTTCTGTTGTCGTCTAAAGACTTGTTCTGTTGTAGTCTAAATACTTGTTCTGTTGTAGTCTAAAGACTTGTTCTGTTGTAGTCTAAAGACTTGTTCTGTTGTTCTGTTGGAGTCTAAAGACTTGTTCTGTTGGAGTCTAAAGACTTGTTCTGTTGTTCTGTTGGAGTCTAAAGACTTGTTCTGTTGGAGTCTAAAGACTTGTTCTGTTGGAGTCTAAAGACTTGTTCTGTTGGAGTCTAAAGACTTGTTCTGTTGTTCTGTTGGAGTCTAAAGACTTGTTCTGTTGTAGTCTAAAGACTTGTTCTGTTGTAGTCTAAAGACTTGTTCTGTTGGAGTCTAAAGACTTGTTCTGTTGGAGTCTAAAGACTTGTTCTGTTGGAGTCTAAAGACTTGTTCTGTTGTTCTGTTGGAGTCTAAAGACTTGTTCTGTTGTAGTCTAAAGACTTGTTCTGTTGTAGTCTAAAGACTTGTTCTGTTGTAGTCTAAAGACTTGTTCTGTTGGAGTCTAAAGACTTGTTCTGTTGGAGTCTAAAGACTTGTTCTGTTGTTCTGTTGGAGTCTAAAGACTTGTTCTGTTGTAGTCTAAAGACTTGTTCTGTTGTAGTCTAAAGACTTGTTCTGTTGTTCTGTTGGAGTCTAAATACTTGTTCTGTTGGAGTCTAAAGACTTGTTCTGTTGTTCTTTTGTAGTCTAAAGACTTGTTCTGTTGGAGTCTAAAGACTTGTTCTGTTGGAGTCTAAAGACTTGTTCTGTTGTCGTCTAAAGACTTGTTCTGTTGGAGTCTAAAGACTTGTTCTGTTGGAGTCTAAAGACTTGTTCTGTTGTAGTCTAAAGACTTGTTCTGTTGGAGTCTAAAGACTTGTTCTGTTGGAGTCTAAAGACTTGTTCTGTTGGAGTCTAAAGACTTGTTCTGTTGTAGTCTAAAGACTTGTTCTGTTGGAGTCTAAAGACTTGTTCTGTTGTTCTGTTGGAGTCTAAAGACTTGTTCTGTTGTAGTCTAAAGACTTGTTCTGTTGTAGTCTAAAGACTTGTTCTGTTGTTCTGTTGGAGTCTAAATACTTGTTCTGTTGGAGTCTAAAGACTTGTTCTGTTGTTCTTTTGTAGTCTAAAGACTTGTTCTGTTGGAGTCTAAAGACTTGTTCTGTTGGAGTCTAAAGACTTGTTCTGTTGTAGTCTAAAGACTTGTTCTGTTGGAGTCTAAAGACTTGTTCTGTTGTTCTGTTGGAGTCTAAAGACTTGTTCTGTTGTAGTCTAAAGACTTGTTCTGTTGTAGTCTAAAGACTTGTTCTGTTGTTCTGTTGTAGTCTAAAGACTTGTTCTGTTGGAGTCTAAAGACTTGTTCTGTTGTTCTGTTGTAGTCTAAAGACTTGTTCTGACTTGTTCTGTTGTCTAAAGACTTGTTCTGTTGGAAAGACTTGTTCTGTTGTAAAGACTTGTTCTGTTGTCGTCTAAAGACTTGTTCTGTTGGAGTCTAAAGACTTGTTCTGTTGGAGTCTAAAGACTTGTTCTGTTGTAGTCTAAAGACTTGTTCTGTTGGAGTCTAAAGACTTGTTCTGTTGTAGTCTAAAGACTTGTTCTGTTGGAGTCTAAAGACTTGTTCTGTTGTAGTCTAAAGACTTGTTCTGTTGGAGTCTAAAGACTTGTTCTGTTGTTCTGTTGGAGTCTAAAGACTTGTTCTGTTGTAGTCTAAAGACTTGTTCTGTTGGAGTCTAAAGACTTGTTCTGTTGTAGTCTAAAGACTTGTTCTGTTGGAGTCTAAAGACTTGTTCTGTTGGAGTCTAAAGACTTGTTCTGTTGTAGTCTAAAGACTTGTTCTGTTGGAGTCTAAAGACTTGTTCTGTTGTAGTCTAAAGACTTGTTCTGTTGGAGTCTAAAGACTTGTTCTGTTGTTCTGTTGTAGTCTAAAGACTTGTTCTGTTGGAGTCTAAAGACTTGTTCTGTTGGAGTCTAAAGACTTGTTCTGTTGTTCTGTTGTAGTCTAAAGACTTGTTATGTTGTAGTCTAAAGACTTGTTCTGTTGTTGTCTAAAGACTTGTTCTGTTGTAATCTAAAGACTTGTTCTGTTGTTGTCTAAAGACTTGTTCTGTTGTTCTGTTGTAGTCTAAAGACTTGTTCTGTTGTTCTGTTGTAGTCTAAATACTTGTTTTGTTGTTGTCTAAAGACTTGTTATGTTGTTGTCTAAAGACTTGTTCTGTTGTAGTCTAAAGACTTGTTCTGTTGTTCTGTTGTAGTCTAAATACTTGTTCTGTTGTCGTCTAAAGACTTGTTCTGTTGTTGTCTAAAGACTTGTTCTGTTGTTGTCTAAAGACTTGTTCTGTTGTAGTCTAAAGACTTGTTCTGTTGTAATCTAAAGACTTGTTTTGTTGTTGTCTAAAGACTTGTTCTGTTGTTCTGTTGTAGTCTAAAGACTTGTTATGTTGTTCTGTTGTAGTCTAAAGACTTGTTCTGTTGTTGTCTAAAGACTTGTTCTGTTGTAGTCTAAAGACTTGTTCTGTTGTTCTGTTGTAGTCTAAATACTTGTTCTGTTGTCGTCTAAAGACTTGTTCTGTTGTTGTCTAAAGACTTGTTCTGTTGTTGTCTAAAGACTTGTTCTGTTGTAGTCTAAAGACTTGTTCTGTTGTAATCTAAAGACTTGTTTTGTTGTTGTCTAAAGACTTGTTCTGTTGTTCTGTTGTAGTCTAAAGACTTGTTATGTTGTTCTGTTGTAGTCTAAAGACTTGTTCTGTTGTTGTCTAAATACTTGTTATGTTGTTGTCTAAAGACTTGTTCTGTTGGAGTCTAAAGACGTGTTCTGTTGGAGTCTAAAGACTTGTTCTGTTGTTCTGTTGTTGTCTAAAGACTTGTTCTGTTGGAGTCTAAAGACGTGTTCTGTTGGAGTCTAAATACTTGTCCTGTTGTTGTCTAAAGACTTGTTCTGTTGTTCTGTTGTCATCTAAAGACTTGTTCTGTTGTAGTCTAAAGATTTGTACTGTTGTTGTCTAAAGACTTGTTCTGTTGTTCTGTTGGAGTCTAAATACTTGTCCTGTTGTTGTCTAAAGACTTGTTCTTTTGTTCTGTTGTCATCTAAAGACTTGTTCTGTTGTAGTCTAAAGACTTGTTCTGTTGTTGTCTAAAGACTTGTTCTGTTGTTCTGTTGGAGTCTAAACACTTGTTCTGTTGTTGTCTAAAGACTTGTTCTGTTGTTCTGTTGGAGTCTAAAGACTTGTTCTCTTGGTTGGCATCACCCATCTCATCTATCATCACCTACCTACCTACAGTCTCATCTCATCTATCATCACCTACCTACAGTCTCATCTCATCTATCATCATCTACTTACTGTCTCATCTATCATCACCTATATACAGTCTCATCTCAAATATCATCACCTACCTACCTACAGTCTCATCTATCATCACCTACCTACCTACAGTCTCATCTCATCTCTCATCACCTATATACAGTCTCATCTCAAATATCATCACCTACCTACAGTCTCATCTCATCTATCATCACCTACCTACCTACAGTTTCATCTCATCTATCATCACCTACCTACAGTCTCATCTCATCTATCATCACCTACCTACAGTCTCATCTCATCTATCATCACCTACCTACCTACCTACAGTCTCATCTCATCTATCATCACCTTCCTACATAGTCTCATCTCGTCTATCATCACCTACCTACCTACCTACCTACCTACCTACCTACAGTCTCATCTAATCTATCATGACCTTCCTACCTAGTCTCATCTCGTCTATCATCAGCTACCTACTTACAGTCTCCTACATTCTCAGATCCTAGATCTGCGTCATTATATCACCCCTATGTTGTGCACTATTAGAGGGAATAGGGTGCCAAACTAGTACACTACTTTTGGCCAGAGCTAGAACACTAAAGAAGAAATAGGGTGCCAAAGAAGTGCACTATAGAGGTGAAAAGTGTACTATTTCAAACACAGACCAATTACTGTGGGAAAGGAAGTGGACCAGCAGAGGGCCCATTCGGCATATTACCCATCTGCCCCTGCTCTGTCGTTGTGGCCAAGCCCGTAACTGTGGTGATGGCTATGAGTAGTGTATGTGAGTACACTGAGCCTGGGCCCAGCACAACGTCATAGCTGGTTTCTAGTCAGCCCAATCACTTATACTAGTCATAGACAACACTCTAACTGCTCTGTATGTGTAGGACAGCTAGTGCATGAGTAACCCATCTGCCTATAGTACTACACTGTGTCAGCCATCATTATCGGCTTGGCTAAAATACCTAACAGGTCGTTGATGTAAATTATCATGTTTTCTTAATCAGCTCATTTGGGCAAATAAAGGGATACACATTTTTACCCAGAGTGCAGTTGTAGTACTAGAGAAGTCTATGCACTGTACTAAGTCATGTCTGAACTGACCATAAAGTTCAGTTCGTGTCAGACATTTTTATGGTGATATCCTGGCTGTGTTTGTGTGTGTTTTGAGTGTATTTGGAGGGTTGCTGCTTGGGTGTGTGAATGTCGGTGTCTCCCTGCAAGTGTGTGTGCATGTGAATGTGAGTGTGTGTGTGCACGCATAAATGTATGCACCCATGCATGTGTGTTTTCTGTGTATCCCAGACTGTATTTGGTGTGTGTACGTGAGTGTGTATCTAGTTGATAGAGCAGTTAATTCCAACCACTGGGTTTCACCCAAACACACACAGAGAGAGAAAAGGCTCTATGCCTTTGTCTCCGCTTCACACTCAGGTATATCAGAGGTGTCACTAATCATTTTAAACTATGCACTTTTATGTTCCCCCTCTATCCGTAAGCTCTCAGCCTCTTCTGTTCTTTGATATAACAAGGACAGATTGAGACAAGGCTTCAGTTCGCCTAACAAAAGTATAAAGATCTGCCAAGGGGAGAGAGAGGAGAGAGAGAGGGGATAGAGAGGAGAGAGAGGGGAGAGAGAGGAGAGAGAGGGGAAAGAGAAGAGGAGAGAGGGGAGAGAGGGGAGAGAGAGAGGGGAGAGAGAGGAGAGAGAGAGGAGAGAGAGGGGAGAGAGAGGAGATAGAGAGGAGGAGCGAATGAGAGAGAGGAGAGAGAGGAGAGAGAGGGGAGAGAAGGGAGAGAGAGGAGAGAATGAGAGAGAGGAGAGAGAGGCGAGAGAGAGGAGGAGAGAATGAGAGAGGGGGAGAGAGAGGGAGGAGAGAAGGAGAGAGAGGAGAGAGAGGGGAGAGAGAGGGGAGAGAGAGAATGAGAGAGAGGTGAGAGAGGGGAGAGAGGAGAGAGAAAATGAGAGAGAGGGAGAGAGAGGAGAGAGGAGAGAGAGGGGAAAGAGGCGAGAGAGAGGAAAGAGAGGGGAGAGAGAGGAGAGAATGAGAGAGAGGGGAGAGAGAGGAGGAGAGAGAGGAGAGAGAGGAGAGAATGAGAGAGAGGAGAGAGAGGAGAGAGAGGGGGAGAGAGAGGAGGAGAGAAAGAGAGAGAGGGAGAGAGAGGGGGAGCGAGGGAGAGAGCGGAGAGAGGGGAGAGAGGAGGGAGAGGAGGGAGAGGGAGAGAGAGGAGGAGAGGGGAGAGAGAGGAGAGAGAGGGAGAGAGGGGAGAGAGAGGGAGAGAGAGAATGAGAGAGAGTAGAGACAGGAGAGAGAGGGAGAGAAGGGAGAGAGAGGAGGAGAGAATGAGAGAGAGGAGAGAGGGGGAGAGAGAATGAGAGAGAGGAGAGAGAGGGGAGAGAGAGGAGAGAATGAGAGAGAGGAGAGAGAGAATGAGAGAGAGGAGAGAGAGAATGAGAGAGAGGAGAGAGAGGGGAGAGAGAATGAGCGAGAGGAGAGAGAATGAGAGAGGAGAGAGAGGAGAGAGGGGAGAGAGAATGAGAGAGGAGAGAGAGAGAGAGAGGGGGAAAGTGTGGTATTTAAAATATATACTTCCTCATGCCTTTGTTTTGAACTTGAATTTTTTTGCGGAGGAACATTCCAGACTCCTGCTATTGTTGCGGTGTGATTGCCGAGGTGCCGACGTGCAGGTGTGTGTGTGGTTATCTCGTTAGCGTCTGATCAGCTCTGGCATTTATCAGTATGCACAATTAGATCCTATTCTACCAAATCAATTAGGGATAAACACACACACAGAGACACACGCACCCATGCCATGCACAATCACAGATACACACATGGTTCAAGGGCCATATTTTAATGCACAATCACAGATACACACACGGTACAAGGGCCATATTTTAACAATCGAAGGTCACTAGAATTGTTGATATTCACAGAGGTCCTCTCCTGCTCTGCAGAACAGCCTCCTTTTGCACCCCCTTAACTCACTGATCTCTGTCTGTCTGTGTGTGTGTGTGTGTGTGTGTGTGTGTATTTGTGTGTGCGCAGAACGTTGGAAGGGGGCAAGGGATTACCGCTCACACAGCCTGGCTGGGGGGAAGACAAAAGGAAGAAGAATAGGAGAGAACAGGGGAAAACGAGTGTGATCAAATTGGTGTAATAAGACTTGTGCGATGTTTGAAGGAACATCACCACGTGAGAGGAGATCATTGATTCAGAAATACAGCAGAGAGAGAGAAGGAGAGAGAGAGACAGACAGACCACGTATTCACCCTGCAGACCCTAATTGACAAACAAACAAACCAAAACAAAGGCAAAGTCTTCTCATGCTTTGTTGATTTAAAAAAAAACTTTGGACTCAATTTGCCATGAGGGCCTGCTATACAAATAGATGGACAGTGGTGTTGGATGAAAAGCATTCGACATGCAGCTTGATCCCCACTCTCTTCAACATATATATCAACGAACTGGCGAGGGCACTAGAACAGTCTGCATCACCCGGTCTCACCCTACTAGAATCTGAAGTCAAATGTCTACTGATGACCTGATGCTTCTGTCACCAACCAAGGAGGGCCTACAGCAGCACCTAGATCTTCTGCACAGATTCTGTCACACCTGGGCCCTGACACACCTGGGCCCTGACACACCTGGGCCCTGACACACCTGGGCCCTGACAGTTAATATGAGTAAAATAATCTTCCAAAACAGGTCCAGTTGCCAGGACAACAAATACAAATTCCATCTAGACACAGTGCCCTAAAGCACACAAAAATCTATACATACCTCGGCCTAAACATCAGCGCCACAGGTAACTTGCACAAAGCTGTGAACGATTTGAGAGACAAGGCAAGAAGAGCCTGCTATGCCATCGAAAGGAACATCAAATTCAACATACCAATTAGGATCCGGCAAAAAAAGGCTTGAATCAGATATAGAACCTATTGCCCTTTATGTTTGGTCTGCTCAAAATGGGACAAACACCAAATTGAGAATTTGCATGCAGAATTCTGCAAAAACATCCTCCATGTGCAACGTAAAACACCAAATAATGCATGCAGAGCAGAATTAGGCCGATACCCGCTAATTATCAATATCCAGAAAAGAGACGTTAAATTCTACAACAACCCAAAAGGAAGTGATTCCCAAACCTTCCATAACAAAAAGACATCACCTACAAAGAGATGAACCTGGAGAAGAGTCCCCTAAGCAAACTGGTCCTGGGGCTCTGTTCACAAACACAAACAGACCCCACAGAGCCCCAGGACAATTAGACCCAACAAAAAGATAATTACTTGACACATTGGAAAGAATATACAAAAACTATTTGTACATCGTTACAACACTGTATATAGACATAATATGACATTTGAAATTGGAACTTTTGTTAGTGTAATGTTTATTGTACATTTTTTATTGTTTATTCACTTTTGTTTATTATCTATTTCACTTGCTTTGGCAATGTAAACATATGTTTCCCATGCCAATAAAGCCCTTAAAATGAATATAATTGAATTGAGAGAGACAGAGAGAGAGAGAACAGAGAGAGAAAACAGAGAGAGAGAGCGTGAGGGAGAGAGAGAGAGAGCGTGAGGGAGACAGAGAGAGAGAGAACAGAGAGAGAAAACAGAGAGAGAGAGCGTGAGGGAGAGAGAGAGAGAGCGTGAGGGAGAGAGAGAGAGAGCGTGAGGGAGACAGAGAGAGAGACAGAGAGAGAGAGAGCGTGAGGGAGACAGAGAGAGAGACAGAGAGAGAGAGAGAGAGAGAGAGAGAGAGGGAGGGAGAGTGTCAGATGAAAGACATGAGTGTTTATATATCAGGATATTAACACATATGTACTGAGTGTTAATATATCAGGACATTACTGGAGATACATTACAATGTTAACACTGACACCAACTGTCACGACTCCGACCGAAGGTGGCTCCCCTTCCCGTTCGGGTGGCGCTCGGCGTCACCGCCCTACTAGCTGCCACTGACTCTTTTCTCCCCCTCCTTATGTGTTTATTGATTACACCTGTTTTGAGTTGGTTGAAATTAGTTGGGCTTCATTAGTCAGCCGGCCTGCGGGATTAATTATTGTAACCTTTTTATTAGGTGTAGACGAAAGTGTTGGTTTATGTTCGTGGAGTTTTCGTCCCCCGTGTCTGGGGCATTTGTTTTGAGCACCCAGTGTTTAGTGGGGTGGCCGTGGTTCACCGTGTCTGGGGCATTTGTCTTGAGCACCCAGTGTTTAGTGGGGTGGCCGTGGTTCACCGTGTCTGGGGCATTTGTCTTGAGCACCCAGTGTTTAGTGGGGTGGCCGTGGTTCACCGTGTCTGGGGCATTTGTCTTGAGCACCCAGTGTTTAGTGGGGTGGCCGTGGTTCACCGTGTCTGGGGCATTTGTCTTGAGCACCCAGTGTTTAGTGGGGTGGCCGTGGTTCACCGTGTCTGGGGCATTTGTCTTGAGCACCCAGTGTTTAGTGGGGTGGCCGTGGTTCACCGTGTCTGGGGCATTTGTCTTGAGCACCCAGTGTTTAGTGGGGTGGCCGTGGTTCACCGTGTCTGGGGCATTTGTCTTGAGCACCCAGTGTTTAGTGGGGTGGCCGTGGTTCATCGTGTCTGGGGCATTTGTCTTGAGCACCCAGTGTTTAGTGGGGTGGCCGTGGTTCACTGTGTCTGGGGCATTTGTCTTGAGCACCCAGTGTTTAGTGGGGTGGCCGTGGTTCACCGTGTCTGGGGCATTTGTCTTGAGCACCCAGTGTTTAGTGGGGTGGCCGTGGTTCACCGTGTCTGGGGCATTTGTCTTGAGCACCCAGTGTTTAGTGGGGTGGCCGTGGTTCACCGTGTCTGGGGCATTTGTCTTGAGCACCCAGTGTTTAGTGGGGTGGCCGTGGTTCACCGTGTCTGGGGCATTTGTCTTGAGCACCCAGTGTTTAGTGGGGTGGCCGTGGTTCACCGTGTGTGCATTAAAAGAGCACTATATTGAACTCTCTGTTTTCCTGCGCCTGACTTCACACTCCCGACACCCAGAACGTTACACCAACCAGCTATGTGTGTGTGTGTGTGTGTGTGTGTGTGTGTGCGTGTGTCTAAGATCGTTTATTGATCGATCACCCACTCATCCTCCCTGATTCCTATTCCAGAGAGAAAACAAAGAAAAAAACAAAGACAGGTTGTCACGTTCTGACCTTTATTTTCCTTTGTTTTGTCTTTATTTAGTATGGTCAGGGCGTGAGTTGGGGTGGGCAGTCTATGTTTTGTGTTTCTATGTTTAGGTTTCTGTTTCGGCCTAGTATTGTTCTCAAACAGAGGCAGGTGTCGTTAGTTGTCTCTGACTGAGAATTATATTTAGGTAGCCTGGGTTTCACTGTTGGTTTGTGGGTGTTTGTTTCCGCGTCTGTGTTTGTCGCCACACGATACTGTTTCGGTTTGGTTATTTCACGTATTTGTTTATTGTTTTTGTATTTCATAGCAGCGTGGTAACGGGCAGCAGCAGCGATGTCAGGACTCCTGGACATGGGAGGACGTTTTGGACGGCAAGGGTTGCTACACATGGGAGGAGATCCTGGCTGGAAGGGATCGCTTCCCATGGGAACAGGTGGAGGCAGCTAGGAGAGCAGAGGCAGCAGGAAAAGAGAACCGGCGATACGAGGGAACACGGCTGGCAAGGAAGCCCGAGTGGCAGCCCCAAAAATGTATTGGGGGGGTTACACAGGGAGTGTGTCGAAGCCAGGTAGCAGACCTGCGCCAACTTCCTGTGCTTACAGGAGAGCGAGAGGGACAGGCACCGTGTTATGCTGTGGAGCGCACGGTGTCCCCGGGTGCATAGCCCGGTGCGGTACATTCCAGCTCCTCGTATCGGCCGGGCTAGAGTGGGCATCGCACACGCACACACACAAACGTCCCATGCCTGGCTATGCTGTGTGGTGTGTAAAACATTTGAATAAATGTAAGTAAAGGAAATGTTAAGTAAGAGGAATGGTGCAGCAGCTATTTAACCACTGGCTATTTAACCACTGGCTATTTAACCACTGGCTATTTAACCACTGGCTATTTAACCACTGACTATTTAACCACTGGCTATTTAACCACTGACTATTTAACCACTGGCTATTTAACCACTGGCCATTTAACCACTGGCTATTTAACCACTGACTATTTAACCACTGACTATTTAACCACTGGCTATTTAACCACTGACTATTTAACCACTGGCTATTTAACCACTGACTATTTAACCACTGGCTATTTACCCACTGGCTATTTACCCACTGACTATTTAACCACTGGCTATTTACCCACTGGCTATTTAACCACTGGCTATTTACCCACTGGCTATTTAACCACTGGCTATTTACCCACTGGCTATTTAACCACTGACTATTTAACCACTGACTATTTACCCACTGGCTATTTAACCACTGGCTATTTACCCACTGGCTATTTAACCACTGGCTATTTAACCACTGACTATTTACCCACTGGCTATTTACCCACTGGCTATTTAACCACTGGCTATTTAACCACTGACTATTTAACCACTGGCTATTTAACCACTGACTATTTAAGTGACGAGTTCTATTTGTAGAGAGACTCATAAAACGCAACATAATTACAATCAACCACAATTGAACAGTACTGTGATCATTTATTCTGTAGTGGTTTCCTTTTGTTTACTCTGACATTTAGGTTAGTATTGTGGAGTAACTACAATCCTGTTGATTCATTCTCACTTTTCTCTTATCACAGCCATTAAACTCTGTAACTGTTTTAAAGTCACCATTGGCCAGTCACCATGGTGAAATCCCTGAGCGGTTTCCTTCCTCTCTGGCAACTGAGTTAGGAAGGATGCCTGTATCATTGTAGTGACTGAGTGTATTGATACACTATCCAAAGTGTAATAAATAACTTCACCATGATCAAAGGGATATTTAATGTCTGCTTTTGTTTTTACCCATCAACCAATAGGTGTCCTTATTTGTGAGGCACTGGAAAACCTCCTTGGACTTTATGGTTAAAATGGTGTTTGAAATTCACTGCTCGACTGAGGGATCTTACAGATAATTGTAAGTGTGGGGTACAAAGATGATGTAGTCATTCAAAAACCAGGTTAAAAACAATTATTGCATGCTACTTATTATGTGATTTTTTAAGCACATTTTTACTCCTGAACATATTCAGGCTTTCCGAACAAAGGGGTTGAATACTTTTTGACTCAAGACATTTCATATTTAATTCATTTGGAGAAAATGTTTCTAAAAACATAATTCCATTTTGACATTATGGGGTATTGTGTGTAGATCAGTGACACAACATCTCAATTTAATACATTTTAAATTCCGGCTGTAATACAATAAAATGTGGAAAATGTCAATGGGGTGTAAATACTAAGTCACTGTATGTGTCTATGGTACCTTACCAGTAGGGGGCATGGAGACAGCAGTAGGTAGACTGTCCACACACCCCATAGTGTTGCAGGCCCGGACCATCAGACTGTAGTTAGAGTAGGGCTGGAGACCTCCGACAGACACCCACCTCCCTGCTTCACTGCTATTATACACACTATCACCATCACCTTCATCATCATCATGACCTGGACCTGAGAGGGGGAGAGATGGAGAGAGAGGTAGAGGTAGAAATAGAGAGGGGGGGAGAAAGAGGGAGAGAGAGAGAGAGAGAGAGAACATGAATCATCAGTATCCTAGGTTTGAATTCATGTTGTTTGAAATAGACTTTGTCACATGAGAAGGAGAGACAGAAATATATTTGCTTTACAGTTCTTTAGGGAAATAAGTATGGTGCATTAGCATTAACATGCCATAAGGGTTTTAACCGTTGCTCGCTGATCTATCTAAAAAATAACAGCGAGATGAATTCAAGCACACAAAGAGAAACATGCTGTATATCAGACACATATGGTTTATATATGATCCCCCATTAGACACCTGCTAATGAAAATGTTACAGATCAATCAATAATCCACGACACTTTGGCCCCCAGCACGCACGCACGCACACACACACACACACACACACACACACACACACACACACACACACACACACACACACACACACACACACACACACACACACAGAGTCAGGTCAGGGGTTGACCATCATGATCCCTAGCCACCACCACCACCACTTACAGTAATGCAATCCATCTAAGGATATACAGCCCCATGCACACATTAAATAGGAATTAATTTAACTTAGATATCACTGGACCTATAGGGAAAGGGAGGGGGAGGGAAAGAGAGAGGAGGGGAGACGGGGAGGAAGAGGGATGGGAAAGCGTAGGGAGGGAAGAGAAAGGGGTTCGGATAGGGGAGAGAGGAATCGGGGAAGGTTGAGAGAGATGTAGAGAGAGAAAGACGTAGAGAGAGAGAGATGTAGAGAGAGAAAGAGAGAGAGAGACGTAGAGAGAGACAGACAGAGAGGCGTAGAGAGAGAGACAGAGAGAGAGACGTAGAGAGAGAGACAGAGAGAGAGACGTAGAGAGAAAGACGTAGAGAGAGAGACAGAGAGAGAGACAGAGAGAGACGTAGAGAGAGACAGAGAGAGACGTAGAGAGAGACAGAGAGACGTAGAGAGACGTAGAGAGAGACGTAGAGAGAGAGAGACAGAGAGAGACGTAGAGAGAGGGAGACGTAGAGACAGAGAGAGACGTAGAGAGAGAGACAGAGAGAGAGACGTAGAGAGAAAGACGTAGAGAGAGAGACAGAGAGAGAGACAGAGAGAGACGTAGAGAGAGACAGAGAGAGACAGAGAGAGACGTAGAGAGAGACAGAGAGACGTAGAGAGACGTAGAGAGAGAGACGTAGAGAGAGAGACATAGAGAGAGACGTAGAGAGAGAGAGACAGAGAGAGACGTAGAGAGAGGGAGACGTAGAGACAGAGAGAGAGACGTAGATAGAGACAGAGAGAGAGACGAAGAGAGAGACAGAGAGAGAGACGTAGAGAGAAAGAGACGTAGAGAGAGACAGAGAGAGACGTAGAGAGAGACATAGAGAGAGACGTAGAGAGAAAGAGACGTAGAGAGAGACAGAGAGAGACGTAGAGAGACAGAGAGAGACGTAGAGAGAGACGTAGAGAGAGAGACGTGAGAGAGAGACGTAGAGAGAGACGTAGTGAGAGAGAGACGTAGAGAGAGACGTAGAGAGAGACGTAGAGAGAGAGAGACGTAGAGAGAGAGACAGAGAGAGAGACGTAGAGAGAGACGTAGAGAGAGTCAGAGAGAGACGTAGAGAGAGACGTAGAGAGAGAGACGTAGAGGGAGACAGAGAGAGACGTAGAGAGAGAGACGTAGAGAGAGACAGAGAGAGAGACGTAGAGAGAGACAGAGAGAGAGAGACGTAGTGAGAGAGACGTAGCGAGAGAGACGTAGAGAGAGAGACAGAGAGAGAGATGTAGAGAGAGGTAGAGAGAGAGAGACGTAGAGACAGAGAGAGAGAGCGTAGAGAGAGACAGAGAGAGACGTAGAGAGAGACAGACAGAGGCGTAGAGAAAGAGACAGAGAGACAGACAGACAGAGGCGTAGAGAGAGAGACAGAGAGACAGACAGACAGAGGCGTAGAGAGAGAGACAGACAGAAACGTAGAGAAAGAGACAGAGAGAGAGACAGAGAGAGAGATGTAGAGAGAGACGTAGAGAGAGAGACAGACAGACAGACAGACAGACAGAGGCGTAGAGAAAGAGACAGACAGACAGACAGACAGAGGCGTAGAGAAAGAGACAGAGACAGAGAGACAGAGGCGTAGAGAAAGAGACAGACAGACAGACAGAGGCGTAGAGAAAGAGACAGAGATAGACAGACAGAGGCGTAGAGAAAGAGACAGAGAGACAGACAGAGGCGTAGAGAAAGAGACAGAGACAGAGGCGTAGAGAAAGAGACAGACAGACAGACAGACAGAGGCGTAGAGAAAGAGACAGAGACAGACAGACAGAGGCGTAGAGAGAGAGACAGAGAGACAGACAGACAGAGGCGTAGGGAGAGAGACAGAGACAGACAGACAGAGGCGTAGAGAGAGAGACAGAGAGACAGACAGACAGAGGCGTAGAGAGAGACAGAGAGACAGACAGACAGAGGCGTAGAGAAAGAGACAGAGAGACAGACAGACAGAGGCGTAGAGAAAGAGACAGAGAGACAGAGAGACAGAGGCATAGAGAGAGAGACAGAGAGACAGACAGACAGAGGCGTAGACAGAGAGACAGAGAGACAGAGAGACAGAGGCATAGAGAGAGAGACAGAGAGACAGACAGACAGAGGCGTAGAGAGAGAGACAGAGAGACAGACAGACAGAGGCGTAGAGAAAGAGACAGAGAGAGAGGCGTAGAGAAAGAGACAGACAGAGAGGCGTAGAGAAAGAGACAGAGAGAGAATACCGGCAGAATACCTGACCACTGTGACTGACCCAAAATTAAGTAAAGCTTTGACTATGTACAGACTCAGTGAGCATAGCCTTGCTATTGAGAAAGGCCGCCGTAGGCAGACATGGCTCTCAAGAGAAGACAGGCTATGTGCTCACTGCCCACAAAATGAGGTGGAAACTGAGCTGCACTTCCTAACCTCCTGCCCAATGTATGACCATATTAGAGACATATTTCCCTCAGATTACACAGATCCACAAAGAATTCGAAAACAAATCCAATTTTGAAAAATTCCACAGTGTGCCATCACAGCAGCAAGATTTGTGACCTGTTGCCACGAGAAAAGGGCAACCAGTGAAGAACACACACCATCGTAAATACAACCCATATTTATGCTTATTTATTTTATCTTGTGTCCTTTACCATTTGTACATTGTTAAAACACTGTATACATTTGTAATGTCTTTATTGTTTTGAAACTTCTGTATGTGTAATGTTTACTGTTAATTTTTATTGTTTATTTCACTTTATATATTCACTTTATATATTATCTACCTCACTTGCTTTGGCAATGTTAACACATGTTTCCCATGCCAATAAAGCCCTTGAATTTAATTTAATTGAGAGAGACAGACAGAGGCGTAGAGAAAGCGACAGAGAGAGAGACAGAGGGAGACGTAGAGAGAGACAGACAGAGACGTAGAGAGAGACAGACAGAGGCGTAGAGAGAGACAGACAGAGGCGTAGAGAGAGACAGAGAGAGAGACGTAGAGAGAGACAGACAGAGAGACAGGAGGCGTAGAGAAAGAGACAGAGAGAGGCGTAGAGAAAGAGACAGAGAGAGAGGCGTAGAGAAAGAGACAGAGAGGCGTAGAGAAAGAGACAGAGAGAGAGGCGTAGAGAAAGAGACAAAGGCGTAGAGAAAGAGACAGAGAGAGAGGCGTAGAGAAAGAGACAGAGAGAGAGGCGTAGAGAAAGAGACAGAGAGAGAGGCGAAGAGAAAGAGACAGAGAGGCGTAGAGAAAGAGACAGAGAGAGAGGCGTAGAGAAAGAGACAGAGAGGTGTAGAGAAAGAGACAGAGAGAGAGGCGTAGAGAAAGAGACAGAGAGGCGTAGAGAAAGAGACAGAGAGAGAGGCGTAGAGAAAGAGACAGACAGAGAGGCGTAGAGAAAGAGACAGAGAGGCGTAGAGAAAGAGACAGACAGAGAGGCGTAGAGAAAGAGACAAAGGCGTAGAGAAAGAGACAGAGAGAGAGGCGTAGAGAATGAGACAGAGAGAGAGGCGTAGAGAAAGAGACAGAGAGGCGTAGAGAAAGAGACAGAGAGAGAGGTGTAGAGAAAGAGACAGAGAGAGAGGCGTAGAGAAAGAGACAGAGAGGCGTAGAGAAAGAGACAGAGAGAGAGGCGTAGAGAAAGAGACAGAGAGGCGTAGAGAAAGAGACAGAGAGAGAGGCGTAGAGAAAGAGACAGAGAGGCGTAGAGAAAGAGACAGAGAGAGAGGTGTAGAGAAAGAGACAGAGAGAGAGGCGTAGAGAAAGAGACAGAGAGAGAGGCGTAGAGAAAGAGACAGAGAGAGAGGCTTAGAGAAAGAGACAGAGAGGCGTAGAGAAAGAGACAGAGAGAGAGGCGTAGAGAAAGAGACAGAGAGGCGTAGAGAAAGAGACAGAGAGAGAGGTGTAGAGAAAGAGACAGAGAGAGAGGCGTAGAGAAAGAGACAGAGAGGCGTAGAGAAAGAGACAGAGAGGCGTAGAGAAAGAGACAGAGAGAGAGGCGTAGAGAAAGAGACAGAGAGGCGTAGAGAAAGAGACAGAGAGAGAGGCGTAGAGAAAGAGACAGAGAGAGAGGTGTAGAGAAAGAGACAGAGAGAGAGGCGTAGAGAAAGAGACAGACAGAGAGGCGTAGAGAAAGAGACAGAGAGGCGTAGAGAAAGAGACAGAGAGGCGTAGAGAAAGAGAGAGAGAGGCGTAGAGAAAGAGACAGAGAGAGAGGCGTAGAGAAAGAGACAGAGAGAGAGGCGTAGAGAAAGAGACAGAGAGAGAGGCGTAGAGAAAGAGACAGAGAGGCGTAGAGAAAGAGACAGAGAGAGAGGCGTAGAGAAAGAGACAGAGAGAGAGGCGTAGAGAAAGAGACAGAGAGGCGTAGAGAAAGAGACAGAGAGAGAGGCGTAGAGAAAGAGACAGAGAGAGAGGCGTAGAGAAAGAGACAGAGAGGCGTAGAGAAAGAGACAGAGAGAGAGGCGTAGAGAAAGAGACAGAGAGAGAGGCGTAGAGAAAGAGAGACAGAGAGGCGTAGAGAAAGAGACAGAGAGAGAGGCGTAGAGAAAGAGACAGAGAGAGAGGCGTAGAGAAAGAGACAGACAGAGAGGCGTAGAGAAAGAGAGACAGAGAGGCGTAGAGAAAGAGACAGAGAGAGAGGCGTAGAGAAAGAGACAGAGAGAGAGGCGTAGAGAAAGAGACAGAGAGAGAGGCGTAGAGAAAGAGAGACAGAGAGGCGTAGAGAAAGAGACAGAGAGAGAGGCGTAGAGAAAGAGACAGAGAGAGAGGCGTAGAGAAAGAGACAGACAGAGAGGCGTAGAGAAAGAGACAGACAGAGAGGCGTAGAGAAAGAGACAAGGAGGCGTAGAGAAAGAGACAGAGAGGCGTAGAGAAAGAGACAGAGAGGCGTAGAGAAAGAGACAGAGAGGTGTAGAGAAAGAGACAGAGAGAGAGGCGTAGAGAAAGAGACAGAGAGAGAGGCGTAGAGAAAGAGAGAGAGAGGTGTAGAGAAAGAGACAGACAGAGAGGCGTAGAGAAAGAGACAGAGAGGCGTAGAGAAAGAGACAGAGCAAGAGACGTAGAGAAAGAGACAGAGAGAGAGGTGTAGAGAAAGAGACAGAGAGGCGTAGAGAAAGAGATAGAGAGAGAGGCGTAGAGAAAGAGACAGAGAGAGAGGCGTAGAGAAAGAGACAGACAGAGAGGCGTAGAGAAAGAGACAGAGAGAGAGGCGTAGAGAAAGAGACAGAGAGAGAGGCGTAGAGAAAGAGAGACAGAGAGGCGTAGAGAAAGAGACAGAGAGAGAGGCATAGAGAAAGAGACAGAGAGAGAGGCGTAGAGAAAGAGACAGAGAGAGAGGCGTAGAGAAAGAGACAGAGAGAGAGGCGTAGAGAAAGAGACAGAGAGAGAGGCGTAGAGAAAGAGACAGAGAGAGAGGCGTAGAGAAAGAGACAGACAGAGAGGCGTAGAGAAAGAGACAGAGAGGCGTAGAGAAAGAGACAGAGAGAGAGGCGTAGAGAAAGAGACAGAGAGAGAGGCGTAGAGAAAGAGACAGAGAGAGAGGCGTAGAGAAAGAGACAGAGAGAGGCGTAGAGAAAGAGACAGAGAGAGAGGCGTAGAGAAAGAGACAGAGAGAGAGGCGTAGAGAAAGAGACAGAGGCGTAGAGAAAGAGACAGAGAGAGAGGTGTAGAGAAAGAGACAGAGAGGCGTAGAGAAAGAGATAGAGAGAGAGGCGTAGAGAAAGAGACAGAGAGAGAGGCGTAGAGAAAGAGAGACAGAGAGGCGTAGAGAAAGAGACAGAGAGAGAGGCGTGGAGAAAGAGACAGAGAGAGAGGCGTAGAGAAAGAGACAGAGAGAGAGGCGTAGAGAAAGAGACAGAGAGAGGCATAGAGAAAGAGACAGAGAGAGAGGCGTAGAGAAAGAGACAGAGAGAGAGGCGTAGAGAAAGAGAGACAGAGAGGCGTAGAGAAAGAGACAGAGAGAGAGGCATAGAGAAAGAGACAGAGAGAGAGGCGTAGAGAAAGAGACAGAGAGAGAGGCGTAGAGAAAGAGACAGAGAGAGAGGCGTAGAGAAAGAGACAGAGAGAGAGGCGTAGAGAAAGAGACAGAGAGAGAGGCGTAGAGAAAGAGACAGACAGAGAGGCGTAGAGAAAGAGACAGAGGCGTAGAGAAAGAGACAGAGAGAGAGGCGTAGAGAAAGAGACAGAGAGAGAGGCGTAGAGAAAGAGACAGAGAGAGAGGCGTAGAGAAAGAGACAGAGAGAGGCGTAGAGAAAGAGACAGAGAGAGAGGCGTAGAGAAAGAGACAGAGAGGCGTAGAGAAAGAGACAGAGAGAGAGGCGTAGAGAAAGAGACAGAGGCGTAGAGAAAGAGACAGAGAGAGAGGTGTAGAGAAAGAGACAGAGAGGCGTAGAGAAAGAGATAGAGAGAGAGGCGTAGAGAAAGAGACAGAGAGAGAGGCGTAGAGAAAGAGAGACAGAGAGGCGTAGAGAAAGAGACAGAGAGAGAGGCGTGGAGAAAGAGACAGAGAGAGAGAGGCGTAGAGAAAGAGACAGAGAGAGAGGCGTAGAGAAAGAGACAGAGAGAGGCATAGAGAAAGAGACAGAGAGAGAGGCGTAGAGAAAGAGATAGAAAGATGGACGGTTAGAGAGTAAGGGAAATAGAGAGATAAAATAATGATGTAGAGAGAGATAAAGAAAGAGGAAAGGAGGGAGAGACAGAAGGAGAAAGAGAGAGCGAGAAAGAGTGAGACTACTGTGATACCATACTGCTAACTTGGCACAACTCCTCATCTTCTATTACCTCTGAAAACACAGAAAGGCAAAAAAAACTGATAACATTTCACAGCTTAAGCAAAAATAAACAAGCTTAATGAATTAACGTGAGTTGGATTCCCCAGACAGCCCTCTCTCTCCAACTCCCCGGCCCTGGTCCACTTTCTAAATCTTACAATTGCTTCCAATTTACCTAGTCTGCTGTTAGCAGTTTGTAAAATGAAACGCTAACATGAAAGCATCCGTCTCAGATTTTTGAAGTGCAAGTACTCTTTTTCTCTCTCTCTCCTTTCTCTCTCTCCTTCTCTCTCTCCGTCTACTTATCTATATCCCTCTCGATTTCTCTCTCTCGCTCTCTCTCCCCCTCTAACTCCCTCTTTCATGAGTAAAAGGCTGCCGTGTTCATGTTCTGTATTTCCCGACAGAGAGAGAGAGTGATGGCTGATTTTCAGCAGTGAGGAATAGTGAGTGGTTAAAAAGAGCTTTCTTCCTACAGCTCTACATAAATCACAACATGAGTCAATATTTAATAATGCTTGGCTTGGTCTGGGCCTCTTGATCAGCCTTGTCAGGGAGAATAACTCTCTCTCTCGCCATCACACTGTGTGTGTGTGTGTGTGTGTGTGTGTGTGTCTGTTGATCGGGCCTGTCATATGTAATAGGTCCCTCCTGGCTGGCTGTGACATAAGGGCCAGTTTTACTACCATACTAACATGTAAAAGATCATTACGCTGCCACTCTGCCCTTAGTCTGGACATAGAGGAGGAGAGGATGGGAAGGGAGAGGTGATGGATACACAGAGAGGGTTACTGTGGCTGACAGGAAATGAAAGGTCCTGAATATTAAGACATGCACATCTACCCAATCTTCTACATCACATACACACACATACACACATGCACACATACACACGCACGCACACATACACACACATACACACATGCACACACGCACGCATACAGACCTCGACACGCAGATATAGGCAGTGTATATCAAAGGGGTAGATAAAGCAATATTCCATCTCTCTTTCCTCCCTGGCTCTCATCCCTCCTCCTAATCTGTGTGTTCCTGTGTGAAGGAGACATCAAAGCAGTGCAGTAACACACAGGTCTCTCTGCTCGCTGAGAGAGAGGTCACTACCATCTCTACACACTGATTACTACCCCCGACTATCTACTGTCCTCCTCTAGCTCTCCTCGTGTGCCTCCTCCCCTCTCGGTCTCACTCTCCACTCTCCTCTCTGGCTCTATCCCCTAAAATGGTATACACTCCCCTCCGTATTTATTTGTACAGTGAAGGTACAACTTTTCATTTGGCTCTATACTCAAGCATTTTGGATTTGAGATCAAATGTTTCATATGAGGCGACAGTACAGAATGCCACCTTTTATTTGAGGGTGCTTTCATACATAGCTGTTTAACCATTTAGAAATGAAAGACCGTTATGGATTGAGTTGTAATTTGTTGTCAACAATTGCACAAAATACTCTGTAATGTCAAAGTGGAAGATTGTTTTTTATTTTTTAAAGAAAAATAATAATAATCATAACTAAAATGTAATACTTTTCCCTTTGTTTAGGCAATCCTAAATGAATTCAGGTGTCAAATTTGGCTTAACAAGTTACATGGACTGTGTGAAATAATAGGATTGGCATGATTTTTGAATGACTAACCCTTCCTCTGTACCCCATACATACAACAGCTGTAAGGTCGGTCTGAGAGGTAGGCAGCATAGCAGTTAGACTTTTGGGACAGTAACCGAAAAGTTGCTTGTTTGAATCCCAGAAACGGCAAGGTGGAAAAACCCTGTTCTAACCTTGATCAAGGCAGTTAACCCCCACAACAACTGCACCGTGGGAGTCTTATAAGGCAGCCCCCCACATCTCTCATTCAGAGGGTTGGGTTTAAGTGCGGAAGACATATTTTGGTTGAATGAATTCAGTTGTGCAACTGGCTACATATCCCCTTTCCCTCAGTCAAGTATTGAATTTCAAGCACAGATTCAAAGACCAATGATTGGTAGATGGGTAACAATAACAAATCAGACATTGATTATCTCTTTAAGCATGGTCAAGTTAATACTGATGCTGTGGATGATGTATTAAACCACACAGACACATCAAAGATACAGTCATCCTTCTGAACTGAGCTGCAGGACAGGAATGAAACTGCTCAGGAGTGTTACCATGAGGCCAGTAGTGACTTTAAAACAGCTACAGAGTTCAATGGCTGTGATGGGAGAACATTGTAGTGACTACACAATAATGACAGTGAAAAGAAAAATACAAATATATTGGAAAACGTGCATCTTGTATGCAACAAGGCACTAAAGTAATACTGCAAAAAAAACATAGCAAATGAATACACCTTTTGAACTAAATGAAAATTCCTATGAAATCCAAGGGGTCTGAATACTTAAGTATTCGGAAAAATGCACTTATATTGTAAAGTGGTTAAAAGTTTAGTATTTGATCCCATATTTCTAGCACACAATAACTACATCAAGTTTGTGACTCTACACACTTTTTGGATGCAATAGAAATGAATGGTAAATATTGTATTGTGTCATTTCACTTGTATTGTAAAAAAGAATAGAATATGTTTCAGAACACCTCTACATTCCTGTGGACGCTACTATGATTACGGATATCATACATGAATCGTGAATGAGTGAGAAAGTTACAGAGAAACACTGATAATGTGTAAAGGAATATCCTCAAATAAAACATTCTGTACTGTCGCCTCATATGAAACGTTTGATCTCAAATCTAAAATGCTGGAGTATAGAGACAAATTAAACGTTTTAGCTTCACTGTCCAAATAAATACGTAGTGGAGTTTATATCTGCTTCATTGAGTGTGTGTGTGAGAGAGGGTGTGTGTGTGAGAGAGGGTGTGTGTGGGAGAGAGTGTGTGTGTGAGAGAGGGTGTGTGTGGGAGAGAGTGTGTGTGCTTGCGCGTGTGTGTGTCTATGATGATTACTCTGTGAGTCCGGGCCAGAAGCTGACCAAGTGAAGTGGCACTTAACCCCTGTCTAGAACTTTCATCAAATAAGCACATTTTACACCCCGAATACCGCTGACAATACACACCACGCAAATTACAAACAGGCCAAATAGCCCATTCTGTCTTAATTTCATTGTCGTTATTAAGTCGCTTTTTGAGAGGCAATCTTTATTGCTGTCATGCTTAGTAGGCTGTTGTTGAGTGGGCATTATATCTTTATACCAATTCATTATAGAAATCACTTTAAAGCAAATATTTACCAAGTGTGCAAACTGTCTTTGTTACCTAGTTTTGTGTAGAGTACTGTGTGTGAGTAACCTCTATCTGTGTAGAGTACGTGTGTGTGTGTGTGTGTGTGTGTGTGTGTGTGTGTGTGTGTGTGTGTGTGTGTGTGTACGTTCATGTGTGTGTGTGTTACCTGTGTGTGTGTACAGTAGTGTATAGGTGATGTTCCCACTAGGTGTGGCTGGCTGGCTCCACTTGGCCCTGAGAGAGGTAGGTCCTTCACTATCAACCTCCAGCACCACAGGACCTACTGGGGCCATCTCCAACGTACGCCTCTCCACCTGGACACACACACACACAAACACGCAAAACACGGAAAGACACATTATTATTATCATCATTATCATCAGTGCTTTTATAGACAGTTCAAAAATCGCAGACATCTCCCCTCCCCTCTCCTGCACCTCTACCCCCCCTCTACCTCCCTGTCCCCTCTACTTCCCCGTCCCCCCCCCTCTACCTCCCCGTCCCCCCCGCCCAACCTCCCCTGCCCCTCTCCCTCCTCCTCTACCTCCCTGGCCCCTCTACCTCCCTGGCCCCTCTACCTCCCCTGCCCTTCTACCTCCCCATCCCCCGCCCAACCTCCCCGCCCCCCTCTACCTCCCCTGCCCCTCTACCTCCCTGCCCTTCTACCTCCCCATCCCCTCTACCTCCCCTGCCCCTCTACCTCCCCCTCTACCTCCCCGGCCCCTCTACCTCCCCCTCTACCTCCCGGCCCCTCTACCTCCCGGCCCCCCCGCCCAACTTTCCCGCCCCTCTACCTCCCCTGCCCCTCTACCTTCCCTGCCCCTCTACCTTCCCAGCCCCTCTACCTCTACCCCCTCCCTCTACCTCCCTTCCCCCTCTACCTCCCCCTCTACCTCCCCTTCCCCCTCCCCTCCCTGCCCCTCTACCTCCACTGCCCCTCTACCTCCCGGCCCCCTCTACCTCTACCCCCTCCTTCTACCCCCTCCTTCTACCTCCCTTCCCCCTCTACCTCCCCACTCTACCTCCCTTCCCCCTCTACCTCCCCTGCCCCTCTACCTCCACTGCCCCTCTACCTCCACTGCCCCTCTACCTCCCCTGCCCCTCTACCTCCACTGCCCCTCTACCTTCCCTGCCCCTCTACCTTCCCTGCCCCTCTACCTCCCTTCCCCCTCTACCTCCCCTGCCCCTCCCTCTCCCCTGCCCCTCTACCTCCACTGCCCCTCTACCTTCCCTGCCCCTCTACCTTCCCTGCCCCTCTAGCCCCCTCCCCTTTGTGCCTCATCCTGCCCTCCCCTCTTCAGCCCGTGCAGTGCCCTGTTGGCAGTGCTGCGTTTAGCCATATTGGCCTAGCCCATCCCAGGCCCTGACTCCCTGAGTGGCATTTCTCCCAAATGTCATCGTCACCAGACGGCCATTTATTGAACCCTAGAATCAATCACCTTTATAATGCCTGCCAGCTGCCGTACAAAACTAAAGGCTTAGCGCACAGACACTACGTGCAAGTGTGTGTGCGTGACAGTGAATGTGTTCGATAATATCCATGTGTATGTGTGTGTGTGTGTGTGTGTGTGTATGTGTGTGTGTGTGACTCACCAGTGGTCCCAGGGCACAGCCCTGTGCGGTGCAGGCCTGTACTCTAAAGCTGTGTAGACTCCAGGGAGACAGGTGGTCAACAGAGAACCATAGGGAGGTAGAGTTCTGGACCAGCACACCGTTCATCCACACTCCATAGCTGCTGATCACTCCTAGAGGAGAGGAAAGCACACACACATACACACACACACCCCCACACACACACACACACGCACACACACACACACACACACACACCCTGTCACTAAACCAATCACAAGGAATTATCCTAAGGTTATTACAGCCTCATAAGGAAACAGCATGTCTCTTTCTCCTCCATACAGGGCTCAACAGATCATGTTTGTGGTAAGAACCTATTCTGTTTTAATTATGCGTCTGCCCAGAGAAAACCATTTCACGTCTTTGTAAAGAAATTGACAGGAATACATCTCCACACGTAAAATGTCCCATATTCAGCTGGAATGCATCCAAAATGCCATCCCATTCCCGAATTAGTGCAATACTTTTGACCAGAGCCCTATAGGAGACGTAGTGCACTAAATAGGGAATAGGGTGCCATTTGGGCTGCAGAGTTGTGAGAGTGTTGTAATAAGCCCAGGTTGATGTGAAGCCTAATACATAACAAGCTTATTCTCCTGCTTGTCTCCATGTTTCCCACACTTTAATCCCCAGTGGGATTAGCCAACAAATCTCCAGAAAAATTGGGAAAAACTCCTCCAGACTTCTAGTGGTGTGGAACCAAGCAAATCATATGGACTCCATATTGACTCCACATTATGAGCAGCCAGACGAATAGTACAACGCATTCTTTGAGAAGAATTAAAGCCTTTTGAAGGGGTTTTAAGTGCGAGATAATCGGGTAATTGTGTTGAAAGTTTTTTTTCATATTAAATGGCTGTCAGATTAGCAAGGCTGTCATTTATCACGTCTAATAGGCGTGGAGGGTTTACGGAGCCAAATGCTCACACACTATATTATACACACTATAATATACACACTATATAATACACACTATTATATACACACTATAATATACACACTATATAATACACACTATATAATACACACTGTTATATACACACTATAATATACACACTATATAATACACACTATAATATACACACTATAATATACACACTATAATATACACACTATATAATACACACTATATAATACACACTGTTATATACACACTATAATATACACACTATATAATACACACTATAATATACACACTGTAATATACACACTATATAATACACACTATATTATACACACTATATAATACACACTATAATATACACACTATATAATGTTCTGAACACAATGAGTCTGTGTTTGATGTGTAGTTACCAGATGACATGGCGTCATACCCTGGGTGGTTCTGAACACAATGAGTCTGTGTTTGATGTATAGTTACCAGATGACATGGCGTCATACCCTGGGTGGTTCTGAACACAATGAGTCTGTGTTTGTCTATTGGAAAGAAACTGTGCCCGAATTGCATTGTGAAAGCTTAACACTGTAATATCATATTTTATAACACAGCTAGTGACCCAGATTGCGATTTATAATGGCCTGTTTTTGGACTGCGTAAACAACAACAGTAACTGTGTGATGGTGGGGATGCAGGGTTGTGTTCCCCCCCAAAAAACTACAGCGTGTTTTCTCTAATTCATAAAAGGCACAGCTTGGAGAGCTCAAAACAGCACCTTATAGTTAGTTGAAGACTCTTCTTTGAGTCATAAAAGTGTATTAAAAGTATTATGAACTTTGCACACTTTGGAGAGGAGTGTGGACACTTGGAGACACCAGGTAGACTACTCACTCAAACCCTTGTAATATTTTTGTTTTATGTTGCGCCTGCCCCAAATTTTCCATGAATAGTCTTATCACGCTACTGAAGGTATTCAGAGTATTTTCAGATTTCCTTATCAACAAATGCGGCAAAAAGTACAGTAAATGTCAAATGTGTCAGATGAACTTGTGTCAGATGAACTGTTGTGTCCTCAACTCTGGTCTAATAATGGTCCCATACTCTCCAAACTGTTCCCTTTCAATTGCTACCATGGTTATGCATATGCTTTTCATATTTCTTCTGTAGGAAACATTTACATTTAGCCCTATACATATAGGCCCATTCCCACGAGTGTAAAGGGTTAAACAGGATACAGAAATGCAATTTGAATTTGAATGAAATATAATAATATAATAATATAATAATATAATTGAATTCAGTGAAATTCAGTGAAATCCAAATGGCTTTTCTGTTCTGTATTAGGTGTGGTCTATACAAATATACATCTACATAAAACACCATGTCGTTATATACAGAAGTAGAAAAGATTGTTGAAACAATATATTTTCATTCATTTTCAACTCTTAAAATGAATGATCAAGGAAAACAAAATCTGTATTCAAATATTCTAAGTTATATTTCATTAATCACTTACATTGTGTTCAATTTGTGGAAAATACTCCATCTCCTGGAATGCATCAGTTCCATAATTTGAAAATCAACACCCAATGGCTACTCCGTCACAAGAAGCTTAGAGCTGTGATCTGAATAATGATACTTACCACCCGACAAATTCACTAAGGGGGCTTTGGATGCAAGGACTGTTGGGCAAAATAGCTCTGTCATTAGCTTAGCTGCGTCTTCAGCATCAAGTTGAGTTTCAGCTAACGTTTCAGTAAACAAGTCTAAGGCTAGGCTAGGCTAGGCTAATGCTAAGTGACAGAGCAATTGTCCAATAAGTTTTAAATGGGTTGTTGACATTTGTATTGTTTGGAAACATTGAAATAAAACAAAACATTTTTTTGGGTGGTTATAATGGGATGATCAGTAGTTTGACGGTCAAGAGGCATATACAGTATAAGTGATATCATAGCGTTTACATTGTATCCAGAAAGTACAAGTCCGCAAAATCTTTGTACCAATCACGGATTGTGGCATTAGAATACAAAACACAATGTATAAGGTAGGGTCTAATATAACTGCATTTTTTGTCGAGAAAATATAATGATCTATTCTAAGCACTAAGGTTAAAAGAGTATTTGAACATTGTTTCCAGAGAAAAGTGATATATTCTTGGTATCTGGAAGTATACCTGTCAGATTCAATGAAACACTCATGTTCTATTTTCAACTCGTGAGTTGAATGGGAGTCAATTCAAACATTCTGAATTGAGCTCAACTCTGATGGGAAGGTTACAAAAAGTAGTGTGACCTTTGAACCAAATGTATTTATTTGGCAGACAAATACAATTAAAGTGTTTGAATAAAACAATGTATACATTTGTTAGACATCAACATTTTCAGCACGAAAGCGAACATATTTATTTTGGAAATATATTTTTGCTGTTAAAGTAAGAGTATTGATTACCATACAATTTTGTCAAGAACAAATTTAGAGCGAGTTTCATTTTAAGCTGTGTATTTTCTCCTAAGAGCATGTACCAAGCCATACCGTGACTGCACACGTTTATGATCTTTCTATTGTTGTCCAGAAATACAGACATCGTTGTGGACATCGTGGTGCTGTCTTTGAGCATCCCCTGACAACACGTGTTGCTACAGATGGCATTCCTCCTACCAACAACTACATTTCCTATCTAACTCAGAGCAAATGTACGTGTGATGTTTTGTTTTTTAAGACATCCTGTCCTCTTTGTTGTATACACTTACTATACATTGTTCTGATAAGAGTGTCTACTAAATAACTGATCGTCAGCGTTTGTACCTGAGCTATGTTACACCAAATTTAAAAAAGGTGAACTTTAAGAAACAAATCATGTCTAGGCAGCTCTCTCCTATGTGTTCCCAGCCTGCAGTTCACAGCTTCAGTCAAAAGAGAGCACTTGCCATCCACTTAAAGAAGCAGCAAGCTCTTACCAACTCTCTCTCTCTATCGCTCTCTCTCTCCCCCCTCTCTCTTGCTCTCTCTCTATCACTCTCTCTCTCTATCACTCTTCCCCATCTCTCTCTCTCTCGCTCTCTATCCCCCCTCTCTCTCTCTCTCTCTTTGTCCCTCACTCGGTCTCTCTCCCTTTCCCCATCTCTCTCTTTCTCCCTCTCTCTCTCTCTCTCTTTGTCCCTCACTCGGTCTCTCTCCCTTTCCCCATCTCTCCCTTTCACCCTCTCTCTCCCTCCATATTCACAATACTTTGACAATCACGTATCTAAAAGTGTCTGTGACATGTGCAGCATTCCAGAACAGATGTTAAGTGCTGTGACTAGCCTCCCTCAATTTTGGTAAACATCTCCCATTTTTGCACTGTCAAAACGTCCCTGTCAGTGTGTCGAGCTGGAGGAGTACGTACAAATACAAAGTGTGTGTACCTCAGTATGTCATCCCTGTCCAACTTCCCCTCCACCTATGATCCTTTAATTGACCAACTAG
This sequence comes from Oncorhynchus nerka, assembly GCF_034236695.1. NCBI lineage: Eukaryota > Metazoa > Chordata > Actinopteri > Salmoniformes > Salmonidae > Oncorhynchus > Oncorhynchus nerka. Next base: position 66,850,234 of record NC_088413.1, read on the forward strand.
TTTGGGTACAAGATTCTCTGGTCTGGTGAAAGCAAGATTGAACTCTTTGGCCTGAATGCCAAGCATCACGTCTGGAGGAAACCTGGCACCATCCCTATGGTGAAGCATGGTGGTAGCGGCATCATGCTGTGGGGATGTTTTTCAGTAGCAGGGACTGGGAGACAAGTCAGGATCAAGGGACAGATGAACGGAGCAAAGTCCTGAGAGACCCTTGATGAAAACCTGCTAGGAAGCGAGACTTCAGACTGGGGCGAAGGTTCACCTTCCAACAGGACAACGACCCTAGACACACAGCCAACACAACACAGGAGTGGCTTTGGGACAAGTCTCTGAATGTCCTTGAGTTGCCCAGCCAGAGCCCGGACTTGAACCCGATCAAACATCTCTGGAGAGACCTGAAAATAGCTGTGCAGCAACGCTCCCTGTCCATCCTGACAGAGCTTGAGAGGATTTGCATAGAGGAATGGGAGAATGGGAGAACCTCCCATTGTGTGCCAAGCTTGTAGCGACATACCCAAGAAGACTCGAGGCTGTACTCACCGTCAAAAGGTACTTCAACAAAGTACTGAGTAAAGGGTCTGTATACTTATGTAAATGTAATATTTCAGTTTTTTATTTTTAATAAATTAGCAAACATTCATAAAAACCTGTTTTTAATTTGTCATTATGGGGTATTGTGTGTAGATTGATGAGTAATTATTATTTTTTAAATCAATTTTAGAATAAGGTTGTAACCTAACAAAATGTGGAAAACGTCAAGGGGTCTGAAAACTTTCCGAAGGCACTATATATCTAGTACATATGATATGAATTTATACAGCCAATGGTAAACAATGAAGAATTGTTTCTCTGTCACACTAACCAATTATCAATTGTTCCTCATTCCCACCTCACCCCCCTCTCCCCCCATCATAACCCTTCACCTCTTTACCGTTGGGTGTGTCTGGGGGTGTCCAGGTAATGTTGAGGGCATGGGGGGAGAGAGGAGTGACGTAGGGGGCAGGGATATTTTCAGGGGTGCTCTCCTCTGTGTGAGCCTCGCTAGGGGGGCTGAAGGAACAGCCTCCCCCCGTACACGCCTAAACACATGGGAAACACACACACACACATGTATAAACATGCATACACACAGGAAACAAGGTTTACAAGATAAATGTGAGTTTCGTTTGGACACAAAAAGTTATGTAATAACACATGATACAGTATAATTGAATCCTCATATATAACTGAGAGTGTACGTGTGTGTACTCACAGTGACAGTGAAGCTGTAGGTGGTGCCTGGTGTCAGGTTACGGAGGGTGTGGTCTACAAACAGTTCCGAGCTGTTATACACACACACTGGCTCCTCCCCTTCTACTGACAGGTACACACTGTAGAACTCTAACACACCATTCACCTGCTCAGGACGAGACCACCTGGAGAGAGGGAGGGAGGGAGGGAGGGAGGGAGACAGGAAGTTTTATTAACGCTCGGGGAATGGAAATTATAGGTTATTTGGAGGTTTTTGAATAACTTCCTTAAAACTTTCACTGAATGTTTCAATAAGACTTTTAATAACACTACTAGATTATTTTGGGTCATTTTTTTTTACTCCAAGCACTAATAGGACACGTGGAAATTATTTTCCTTAGGCATTAATCATGAAAACACATTTATTTTTTTGTGACACAGCATCGGTGAGATTCAAACCTATAACTCTGTTTTCTATCCATGGAGTTAATCCACTGCGCCACCAGGATGGAGCTAGCATGCCATGTTTTTTATGCATACACAGCTGTTCATTTTAGTCTATTCAAACAGAGCCCATTTAAATTAAACGGGCACTCATTAAGATCAGGTGTGGACGATTAGTGGGTGCGGCCAACACACCTGAACAAACTTAACAAGATAGAGGGTTTTGTTGATGCTGAGAACATAATGTATGTATGTGTTTTTAAATAACATTCTTGGAATGTTCTCTAGACGTTACTAAAGTTTCCTTATGGTTTTTATGGAAAGTTTCCTAACATTCTCAGAACAATTTGAGAACATGACTTAAATAGAATAAAACCATGAAGAAACCTGTGGGAAACGTTATACTGAAGTACTGAAATTCCCACAGAAGAAAGTTATTACTATAAATTTGCTGAAAATGTTCCAAAGAACCATTCCCGGAAAGTTGTATGCAAAATAACCATAGGACAACCACACTCTCACCAACATATACTGTAGTTCTCAGAACATTATGTACTAGCTGGGTAAATATAGAACAGAGGACACCACTATCTGAGGAGGGATCAAGGAGAAAGAGAAACAGAGAGACTTGACTTGTGATGCTCTTTATTGAGATCTCTTATTTTTTAAATGTAACTAGGCAAGTCAGTTAAGAACAAACTCTCGGTGACTGGTCCAACACTCTAACCACTACGCTATCTGCTGCCCCGATTGACTTAAAACCACAACAAAACCCCAGTGAAACCTCACCCCACAAAAAACTGCACCAACTCAACACCAAAGCACCACAATACACAAACCAAACCGGACACATATATTTTTCTATATTATTAACAATAATTCAATTCCCAAACATTACTGGCATTTATGTGTTCTTGTTCTAATTGGCCCAACCCCCCCCCCATTGAAGGCCACTCCGTTCAGAGCACTTACAATTCTAATTGGCCTAAGACCCAATAGGCACCACTCCTTAGGACCACACATTTTTCTAATTGGCCCAGGGCTCAGGAGAGACCCCGCCCCCCTAGGTCCACCTTCAATGTGAGCCATTTTGAGAAGTGATGAATGTATCCAGTAGTTGGTATGACTGATGAGTGTGTTACTGTACAATGAACCTGACTAACCAATCTATCACATTACTCAGCTCATGTATACTGTGTCAATAGTGGCAGTAATTAATTCTATCATTGTAGGTAGTGAAACCAGAGAGGAGTTTTTAAACAATGATTTTATAATTTATTTAAAAACTAGGGCTAGAAACAACTCAGGAGAAAATCCAGAGCAAACAGATCATACAGGCTAATATCAATGTGAAATTGACACCTATTAAAAGTATATTCAATTCAAATTCAAAGTGAGATTTTGCCATAGGAAAAACTAGATCTGATGTGTGTAGTGTAAGCGTGCATTGGACAGAAAAGTGTTCGTGCTCGCCTGTGTAGGTACGCGTGTGCTGGCGAGGGCAGGGAGGGAGAGGAGAATGTGTTTCTGCTGATATTGTTTTGTGCATATCCAGCATGCAGGCCTCTCAACCTTTCTCACAGGCAGATTGCAACACAACAAAAGAATATTGAACACGTATGATCCCTCTACCTTGCCTATTAGGATTCTGCTAACAAGGCAGTACCTCTCAGCTCACAGGCCACAGCTACAGCATCAAAGGAGAGAAACAGAGCGAGAGAGATATAGAATCTTTAATGTCAAATTACAGCAAAACTACTCTTTTTTCTCTCTCTAATCTCTAATCCCTCTCAACTTCTTTCTCTCACCACTTCTTTCTCTCACCAGTCTCCCTTGAAAAATAAAATGTCTCTCTCGCTCTGTGTGTGTATGCATGGATGTGTACGCCTATGTCCTCTATGTATTCTACTTGTCCTTTTACTAGGGATGTGACAAATACAAAAATGTCTTAAAGTTAAAACAGCAATTTGTTGTTATTTGTTTTCCATTAAAACAAGAATAAGAATGAACAAAATAGCACGTTAATTCACAATGCAGCTCTGCTGCTACTGCTAGCAACGGTGTGGGTCTCTCGGTATGTCTCTTTCAGATGTACTACCATTACTGTACAACTTCAGTAAAACATTGCCTATCATCAATGAGTAGGTTAGGGTATTCTACACTCAACAGACTGAAGACTGAACACACACTCACATCATTAGCGAAGAGAAAGAGCAGGTGAGCTAGCACGAGGCTGTATCGCATTAGTGGAAACCAAGACTATTCTCAGGGTAGGTCTGCCGGTTTTGACGAGCAGAAGTGACTTTTCGTAGCAGGTAGGAGAACTTACGCAGCAGGTTAGGAGAATTAACGAGGCAGGTTTAAGAGAATTCGGTTAAGGTTAGGAAAGGGTTGTGGTTAGCTAAAATTGTCCCAGACGAGGCGACAACCAGGCCTGCCCTGAGAACTGTCTTGGTTTCCACTAAAGCGATGCTGCCAGTGCCAGGGAGAGAGAGGAAGGGGCAGGCAGAAATAACCGTGGTGCACATACAGGGCCTTCAGAAAGTATTCACACCCCTTGACCTATTCCACATTTTGTTGATTAAATATGTTTTTTTTCTATTTACACGCAATAACTGAAAATTACAAAGTGAAAACATGTATTTAGACATTTCTGCAAATTAATTGAAAATAAAACACAGAAATATCTATTTTACAGAGGTATTCACAACCATGAGTCAATACATGTTAGAATCACCTTCAGCAGCAATTACAGTTGTGAGTCTTTATTTCACCTTTGTTTAACTAGGCAAGTCAGTTAAGAACAAATTCTTATTTACAATGACAGCCTAGGAACAGCAGGTTAACTGCCTTGTCAGCTCAGGGATTCGATCTAGCAACCTTTCAGTTACTGGCCCAACGCTCTAACCACTAGGCTACCTGCCGCCTCTAAGACCTTTGCCCATTATTCTTTTGAAAATACTTCAAGCTCTGTCAAATTGGCTGTTGATCATTGCTAGACAAGCATTTTCAAGTCTTACCAAAACTGTAACACGGCCACTCGGAAACTTCTTGGTATTTTAGGTTATTGTCCTGCTGAAAGATTAATTCATCTTCCAGTGTCTGCTGGAAAGCAGACTGAACCAGGTTTTCCTCTAGGATGTTGCCTGTGCTTGGCTCCATTCTGTTTATTTTATTCCTGAAAACCCCCCAGTCCTTAACAATTACAAGCATACCCATAACATGATGCAGCCACCACTATGCTTAAAAATATGGAGAGTGGTACTCAGTAATGTGTTGTATTGGATTTGCCACAAACATAACACTTTGTATTCGGGAGAAAAAAGTTAATTGCTTTCACAATGCACAATGAAGTACCTCAGTGGTGTGTATGGAGCAGTGACATATTGTTTTGCAATATTACTTTAGTGCCTTGTTGCAAACAGGATGCATGTTTTGGAATATTACTTTAGTGCCTTGTTGCAAACAGGATGCATGTTTTGGAATATTACTTTAGTGCCTTGTTGCAAACAGGATGCATGTTTTGGAATATTACTTTAGTGCCTTGTTGCAAACAGGATGCATGTTTTGGAATATTTATATTTTGTACAGGCTTCCATCTTATCACTCCGTCAATTAGGTTAGCATTGTGGAGTAACTACAATGTTGTTTATCCATTCTTAGTTCTCTCTTATCACAGCCATTAAACTCTGTAATAGTTTTACAGTCACCAGCGGTTTCCTTCCTCTCTGGTAACTGAGTTAGGAAGGACACCTGTATCTTTGTAGTGACTGAGTGTATTGATAGACCATCCAAAGTCTAATTAATACCTTTGCGATGCTCAAAGGGATATTTAATGTCTGCTTTTTTTTTACCCATCTACCAATAGGTTCCATTATTTGCGAGGCACTGGAAAACCTCCCTGGTCCTTGTGGTTGAATCCGTGGTTGTAATTCATTGCTCGACTGAGGGACCATACAGATACTTGTATGTGCGGGGTACAGAGATGAGGTAGTCATTCAAAAATCATCTTAAACACTATTATTGCACACAGAGTGTGTCCATGCAACTTATTATGTGACTTGTTAAGCAACTTTTTCCTCCTAAACTTATGGAATCTTCCCATAACAAAGGGGTTGAATACTGATTGACTCAAGACATTTCAGCTTTTCATTTTTGATTAATTTGTACAACTTTTGAAAAACATTATTCCACTTTGACATTATGGGGTATTGTGTGTAGGTGTGTAGGTCAGTGACACAAAATCCAAATTGTATCCATTTTAAATTCAGGCTGTAACAACAGAAGTCAAGAGGTGTGAATACTTTTTGAAGGCAATGTATATCTTGGTAAACTGTGTATCTTGTCTTCCATGCCTTGCAAATTCACCACAGTAGCTTAAAGTTTGCCTCTTGCCTCTTCCTCTCAGAAAATACTGTTTTGTGATAACTGCACTTTGATAGTAATGTTGTTTTTTGGTTATTCATTTTTCTTAATGTTAAGGATCCCAATTTCGTGTAACGGTTTTAATGTTCACACCCCAACCTTTTACCTTGTGTGGTCATCAGTAAAGTGCTGACATTTCCCTGAGAGAGGGATCAGTGTTTCTCAACTTAACCTGCCGGCCTCACTCTCCCTCTGACACACTGTCTGCATACACTTTTCTGTACTCTGATTTATTCATTCACCCTCTGCTGTTCTCTTCTCCACCCTCTCTCCGGTGTGTGGCGCGCTGCCCTCCTGCTGTGGGTCTTAAGTGATGGTGGTCAGGGGCTCTAATGGCACACACACTCTATAATATAGAGACTCATACGGTCTCTCTCTCTCTCTCTCTCTCTCTCTCTCCCTCTCTCTCGCTCCCTCTCCCTCTCTCTCGTTGGAGGACAGTCAATGCCATGTAGTGTGAAGCCATCTATCTACCTATAAGCCCACAGTCTTTCTAAAGGTGTCATATTCAATGACTTGGAGAGTTGTTTATGGCTATAATACCCTGCTCAGAGACACACATCCCTATGAAGTACCTCAGTGGTGTGTATGGAGCAGTGACACACAACATCCTATACAGAATCTATAAACAACATCTCCACTTTGAGGATCATAGACAATCAAGATACTTCCTGAATGTATCCAAGTTGTATTTTATTATTATGTAGTAAGATAGGTGGTGCAGTTATATTTATATGTGTGTAATATATACTGTAACTACTGCTGTACACACCTTTTCTATTAATATACTTTGCCTTTCGGAAAGTATTCAGACCTCTTGACTTTTTCCACACTTTGTTAGGTTACAGCCTTATTCTAAAATTGATTAAATATTTTTTTTCCTTATCAATCTACACACAATATCTGATAATGACAAAGCAAAAACAGGTTTTTAGAAATGTTTGCTAATTTATATAAATTAAATGGAGATATCATATTTACATAAGTATTCAGACCCTTTAATCAGTGCTTTGTTGAAGCACCTTTGGCAGAAATTACAGCCTCGAGTCTTGTTGGGTATGACGCTACACGCTTGGCACACCTGTATTTGGGGACCTTCAATCCTGCATAATACTCTCGAAGCTCTACGGACAATTCCTTCAATCTCATGGCTTGGTTTTTGCTCTGACATGCACTGTCAACTGTGGAACCTTATATAGACAGGTGTGTGCCTTTCCAAATCATGTCAAATCAATTGAATTTACCACAGGTGGACTCCAATCAAGTTGTAGAAACATCTCAAGGATGATCAATGGAAACACAATGCACCTGAGCTCAATTGTGTCTCATAGTAAATTGTCTTAATACTTATGTAAACAAGTTATTTTTTAATATATTTTTTTTATACATTTGCAAACATTTCTAAAAATCTGTTTTCGCTTTGTCATTATTGGGGTATTGTGTGTAGATCGCTGAGGGAAAAAAACATTTAATCCATTTTAGAATAAGGTTGTAATGTAACAAAATGTGGAAAAAGTCAAGGGGTCTGAATACTTTCCATAGGGACTGTATATATATTTATTCCGGATATTGCTCGTTCTGATATTTCTTAATTTCTAGATTTGTTTATTTTTCTGGATTATGTGTGTATTGTATTGTTTGTATTGCTAGGTATTACTGCACTGTTGGAGATAGAAACACAAGCATTTTGCTGCACCTGCGAAATCATCTGTGTACGCAAAAAATAAACTTTGATTTGTGCAGTGCTAGTAGAAATGTGTGTGTGTACTACTCAGTAGAAATGTGTGTGTGTACTACTCAGTAGAAATGTGTGCGTGTACTACTCAGTAGAAATGTGTGTGTGTACTACTCAGTAGAGATGTGTGTGTGTACTACTCAGTAGAGATGTGTGTGTGTACTACTCAGTAGAGATGTGTGTGTGTACTACTCAGTAGAAATGTGTGTGTGTACTACTCAGTAGAGATGTGTGTGTGTACTACTCAGTAGAGATGTGTGTGTGTACTACTCAGTAGAGATGTGTGTGTGTGTGTACTACTCAGTAGAGATGTGTGTGTGTACTACTCAGTAGAGATGTGTGTGTGTACTACTCAGTAGAAATGTGTGTGTGTACTACTCAGTAGAGATGTGTTTGTGTACTACTCAGTAGATATGTGTGTGTGTACTACTCAGTAGAGATGTGTGTGTACTACTCAGTAGAGATGTGTGTGTGTACTACTCAGTAGAGATGTGTGTGTACTACTCAGTAGAGATGTGTGTGTGTACTACTCAGTAGAGATGTGTGTGTACTACTCAGTAGAGATGTGTGTGTGTACTACTCAGTAGAGATGTTAATTTATTTATTTATCTGTTATTTTACCAGGTAAGTTGACTGAGAACACGTTCTCATTTGCAGCAACGACCTGGGGAATAGTTACAGGGGAGAGGAGGGGGATGAATGAGCGAATTGTAAACTGGGGATTATTAGGTGACCGTGATGGTTTGAGGGTCAGATTGGGAAGTTAGCCAGGACACCAGGGTTAACACCCCTACCCATCCGAAAGACCCTACACAGGGCAATGTCCCCAACCTACACTTCCGGCGCCGACTGAGATGGCCGCCTCGCTTCGCGTTCCTAGGAAACTATGCAGTTTTTTGTTTTTTTACGTGTTATTTCTTACATTAGTACCCCAGGTCATCTTAGGTTTCATTACATACAGTCGAGAAGAACTACTGAATATAAGATCAGCGCCAACTCACCATCAGTACGACCAAGAATATGTTTTCCGCGACGCGGATCCGGTGTTCTGCCTTACAAACAGGACAACGGAATGGATCGCATGCAGCGACCCAAGGAAACGACTCCGAAAAAGAGGGAAACGAGGCGGTGTTCTGGTCAGACTCCGAAAAAGGGCACATCGCGCAGCACTCCCCAGCATTCTTCTTGCCAATGTCCAGTCTCTTGACAACAAGGTTGACGAAATCCGAGCAAGAGTATCATTCCAGAGGGACATCAGAGACTGCAACGTTCTCTGCTTCACAGAAACATGGCTAACTGGGAAGACGCAATCCGAGGCGGTGCAGCCAACGGGTTTCTCCACGCATCGCGCCGACAGAAACAAACATCTTTCTGGTAAGAAGAGTGGCGGGGGCGTATGCCTCATGACTAACGAGACATGGTGTGATGAAGGAAACATACAGGAACTCAAATCCTTCTGTTCACCTGATTTAGAATTCCTCACAATCAAATGTAGACCGCATTATCTTCCAAGAGAATTCTCCTCGATTATAATCACAGCCGTATATATCCCCCCCAAGCAGACACATCGATGGCTCTGAACGAACTTTATTTAACTCTTTGCAAACTGGAAACCATTTATCCGGAGGCTGCATTCATTGTAGCTGGGGATTTTAACAAAGCTAATCTGAAAACAAGACTCCCTAAATTTTACCAGCATATCGATTGCGCAACCAGGGGTGGTAAAACCTTGGATCATTGTTACTCTAACTTCCGCGACGCATATAAGGCCCTGCCCGCCCCCTTTCGGAAAAGCTGACCACGACTCCATTTTGCTGATCCCTGCCTACAGGCAGAAACTTAAACAAGAGGCTCCCACGCTGAGGTCTGTCCAACGCTGGTCAGACCAAGCTGACTCCACACTCCAAGACTGCTTCCATCACGTGGACTGGGACATGTTTCGTATTGGTCAGATGGAAATATTGACGAATACGCTGATTCGGTGTGCGAGTTCATTAGAACGTGTGTCAAGATGTCGTTCCCATAGCAACGATAAAAACATTCCCAAACCAGAAACCGTGGATTGATGGCAGCATTCGCGTGAAACTGAAAGCGCGAACCACTGCTTTTAATCAGGCAAGGTGTCTGGTAATATGTCCGAATATAAACAATGCAGCTATTCCTCCGCAAGGCTATTAAACAAGCTAAGCGTCAGTACAGAGACAAAGTGGAATCTCAATTCAATGGCTCAGACACAAGAGGCATGTGGCAGGGTCTACAGTCAATCACGGACTACAAGAAGAAACCCAGCCCAGTCACGGACCAGGATGTCTTGCTCCCAGGCAGACTAAATCACTTTTTGCCCGCTTTGAGGACAATACAGTGCCACTGACACTGCCTGCAACGAAAAATATGCAGTCTCTCCTTCACTGCAGCCGAGGTGAGTAAGACATTTAAACGTGTTAACCCTCGCAAGGCTGCAGGCCCAGACGGCATCCCCAGCCGCGCCCTCAGAGCATGCGCAGACCAGCTGGCCGGTGTGTTTACGGACATATTCAATCAATCCCTATACCAGTCTGCTGTTCCCACATGCTTCAAGAGGGCCACCATTGTTCCTGTTCCCAAGAAAGCTAAGGTAACTGAGCTAAACGACTACCGCCCGTAGCACTCACTTCCGTCATCATGAAGTGCTTTGAGAGACTAGTCAAGGACCATATCACCTCCACCCTACCTGACACCCTAGACCCACTCCAATTTGCTTACCGCCCAAATAGGTCCACAGACGATGCAATCTCAACCACACTGCACACTGCCCTAACCCATCTGGACAAGAGGAATACCTATGTGAGAATGCTGTTCATCGACTACAGCTCGGCATTCAATACCATAGTACCCTCCAAGCTCGTCATCAAGCTCGAGACCCTGGGTCTCGACCCCGCCTGTGCAACTGGGTACTGGACTTCCTGACGGGCCGCCCACAGGTGGTGAGGGTAGGCAACAACATCTCCTCCCGCTGATCCTCAACACGGGGCCCCACAAAGGTGCGTTCTGAGCCCTCTCCTGTACTCCCTGTTCACCCACGACTGCGTGGCCATGCACGCCTCCAACTCAATCATCAAGTTTGCGGACGACACAACAGTGGTAGGCTTGATTACCAACAACGACGAGACGGCCTACAGGGAGGAGGTGAGGGCCCTCGGAGTGTGGTGTCAGGAAAATAACCTCACACTCAACGTCAACAAAACTAAGGAGATGATTGTGGACTTCAGGAAACAGCAGAGGGAACACCCCCCTATCCACATCGATGGATCAGTAGTGGAGAGGGTAGCAAGTTTTAAGTTCCTCGGCATACACATCACAGACAAACTGAATTGGTCCACTCACACTGACAGCGTCGTGAAGAAGGCGCAGCAGCGCCTCTTCAACCTCAGGAGGCTGAAGAAATTCGGCTTGTCACCAAAAGCACTCACAAACTTCTACAGATGCACAATCGAGAGCATCCTGGCGGGCTGTATCACCGCCTGGTACGGCAACTGCTCCGCCCTCAACCGTAAGGCTCTCCAGAGGGTAGTGAGGTCTGCACAACGCATCACCGGGGGCAAACTACCTGCCCTCCAGTACACCTACACCACCCGATGTTACAGGAAGGCCATAAAGATCATCAAGGACATCAACCACCCAAACCACTGCCTGTTCACCCCGCTATCATCCAGAAGGCGAGGTCAGTACAGGTGCATCAAAGCTGGGACCGAGAGACTGAAAAACAGCTTCTATCTCAAGGCCATCAGACTGTTAAACAGCAATCACTAACATTGAGTGGCTGCTGCCAACACACTGTCATTGACACTGACCCAACTCCAGCCACTTTAATAATGGGAATTGATGGGAAATGATGTAAATATATCACTAGCCACTTTAAACAATGCTACCTTATATAATGTTACTTACCCTACACTATTCATCTCATATGCATATGTATATACTGTACTCTAGATCATCGACTGCATTCTTATGTCACTAGCCACTTTAACTATGCCACTTTGTTTACATACTCATCTCATATGTATATACTGTACTCGATACCATCTACTGTATGCTGCTCTGTACCATCACTCATTCATATATCCTTATGTACATATTCTTTATCCCCTTACACTGTGTATAAGACAGTAGTTTTAGAATTGTTAGTTAGATTACTTGTTGGTTATCACTGCATTGTCGGAACTAGAAGCACAAGCATTTCGCTACACTCGCATTAACATCTGCTAACCATGTGTATGTGACAAATAAAATTTGATTTGATTTGATTTGATTTGATTTTGATTTGAATCACTGCCCTGGGGCATTGGGATATTTTTTTTAGACCAGAGGAAAGAGTGCCTCCTACTGGCCCTCCAACACCACTTCCAGAAGCATCTGGTCTCCCATCCAGGGACTGATCAGGACCAACCCTGCTTAGCTTCAGAATCAAGCCAGCAGTGGTATGCAGGGTGGTACTGGGTGTGTACTTACTGTATGTAGACGGTGCGGGAGTCTAGCACGGTGAGGCTGGGAGGCTCCATGCCTCCAGGTGGCTGCTGGGAGGTGAGCAGGGTGACCTGGGAGCTGTTAGAGCAGCCTGCCGCCGTACACACACTTAGCACGAACATATGGGGAGAAAACACACCTAAACCTGCAACACACAAGTTTTTAACAGACGCTTCAAAATGGTTCACACAGAAAGCAACAAGATCTCATAGCTTCCCTTTGAAATTCAACGTATTATGGATGACCGTTTATTGTGTAGTGTTAAGGCAAAAAAACTAAACGTAGTTTGAGGAAGGCTCTGCAAATCAACCGACCTCATACCATCAAGTATCATCAACTATTAGCACTGCTTTTTCAATACCTTTTTAAACGTCTGAAATCAAACTGTATTTGTAGTGATCAGGCTGACAGAAACAGCAGAGACATGTTTTCAGTCTGCAGACACTATACCACCCATCATGATTTCCACAATAGGGAAATCAATCAATCACAATAGGACAAGGGGTTGTATAGAATACACACATGCGCACACACACACACACACACACACACACGCGCACACACACACGCGCACACACACAGCGAGCCCACAGTGGGTGGATTAGTTGGTTATTTGTAGTGTTAGGCAGGAAGCAGGGCACCTGACTGAGAGCTTTGTGTTTCAAAGAGACGATGAGGAAATACTCTACAGTCACAGAGGAAGGAGGGTGAGAGGAGATGAGAGAAAGGAGGAAGGGGGAGAAAGAAAGGGTAGAGAATTGGTCACAGGAGGGAAAGAGGAGAACAAAGAAGGAAGAGAGGTGGAGAGCGAGAGGAGGAAGGGAAGAGAGCAGAGAAGGGAGAGCAGAAAAAAATTAGAACGGGAGAGAGAAAGGAGAAAAGAATGGCAGGGAATCCAAACTCTCAGCAGGGGGTCCACTACAATGCTCTGACAACACACACACACACACGCACACGCACACACACCACACACACCACACACACACAGGCAGGCACCAACGCACATGCTTGGAGGCAGACATGCCTGTTGTAAATGAAGATAACTATAGAGATTGAGGGTGGATAAGAGATGGAAGGAATGAGAGGTAGATAACTATAGAGATTGAGGGTGGATAAGAGATGGAAGGAATGAGAGGAAGATAACTATAGAGATTGGGGCTGGAATAGACTTACTGCATAGAGAAATCTACCTTAAAACAGATCCTAAATCTGGTGGGAAACACGCTTACATCTCTCCTTCCCTCCTAAACTCTGGACGGACTACTGACATACAGCGAATTGTAATGGCATTAATCCCATATAATTACCACACTCATAATCCTCATAATCACTATGAACATCAGACACAATGTATTACCACATTACTGATAATACCAGTCTCCGCTATTACCACTCACTATTAACAGCACATCCTACTGTGTGTGTGTGTGTGTGTGTGTGTGTGTGTGTGTGTGTGTGTGTGTGTGTGTGAGTGAGTGAGTGAGTGAGTGAGTGAGTGAGTGAGTGAGTGAGTGAGTGAGTGAGAGTGTTTGTGTATATGTGAGAGAGTGTGTGTGAGTGTCTATGTGTGTGTGTGTGAGTGTCTCTGCGTGTGTGTGTGTGTGTGTGTATGCGTGAGAGAGAGAGTGTGAGTGAGTGTCTATGTGTGTGTGTATGTGTATGTGTGTGTGTGTTATTCCCCTGGCAAGTTAGATATGCTCTGTCTCTTTCAAATGCTAATCCCCCTTTTCATTTTGTTTCTCTTCACTCTTCCCTCTTTCATGTAGCACTCATCCCTGTGCACTGACAGGGAAGCAGTGGCAGGACTATCCACACACGCACACTCTCTCTCTCTCTCTCTCCGTCTCTTCTCTCTCTCACTCTCTCCCTCACTCTCTTGCCTCTCTCTCTGTCTTTCTCTCCTCTCACCCGGTCTTTCTCTCCTCTCACCCGGTCTTTCTCTCCTCTCACCCGGTCTTTCTCTCCTCTCACCCGGTCTTTCTCTCCTCTCACCCGGTCTTTCTCTCCTCTCACCCGGTCTTTCTCTCCTCTCACCAGTGATATTGAGGTGTGTATTGTTCCCTTGGTAGAGTAGTTGTCCATTGTGGTATAACAGGTAGTCAGTGATGAGGCCATTGGGTCTGGCAGGGGGACCCCAGAACACAGCCAGAGAGGAGGGGGTCGACACAGCACTGGGAGGGGACACATCCTCTGGAACTGCAGGGACAGACGAGGACGTTACATTTTATAATTGAATAGGACAGAATAAAACAGAATATAATAGAATGGAACAGAATAGAACAGAATATAATAGAATGGAACAGAATAGAACAGAATATAGTAGAATGGAACAGAATATAATAGAATGTAACAGAATAGAATGGAACAGAATAGAACAGAATATAATAGAATGGAACAGAATAGAATGGAACAGAATATAGTAGAATGGAACAGAATAGAATTGAACAGAATATAATAGAGTGGAACATAATGTAATAGAATGGAACAGAATAAAATAGAGTGGAACATAATGTAATAGAATGGAATGTTTTATTTTCAGTGTTGGAGGTAACACGCTACAGTAATAATATTACATTTTGTGGTAACAAGTAATATTAAACCTTTCCACTGCTAGAAACAAGAGGTCTTCACGGATCCACCTGTACCCGAATACCCCAGACCCAATCCAGATGTCACGGGTCTGGGTCAGATCTGATTGTCACTTGTCTCGGGTATGTGTAATTTGAACTAACTTGTCCGGAAGGACCCATACAGATCCGAACGCGACTGTTGCAGTTGAGAGAGAGATTTGGATCATTTTTGCTGCTGCTCGTTGCTTTCACGAGAGTGGAGCATGTAGATTGTTGTTGTTGGCCAATCATAGGTCATCAAAGAGGCAATAGGCTACAGTCAACCCTCCGTGTGGCGCAAAAGTGAGGCGATATCTAATCAATGTAGGATGGAATTAAAAGTTCAAGGCGAAGGACAGGCTAAAACCACTAAGAACAGGTAGGGTGCTACTTTATATTCTGAGTTGTTGTTGTTTGTAACTGTGTAGGACAAGAAACCGCATGCAGCCTAAATTAGCCTAGCTAGCTAGCTTAACTAGCTTCTCCCAGTTTGATGCAGTCAAGACAGTTACTACGTCATCATAGGGGATGATAAATAACCTGGCTATGACAGCTAGTCAACTATAGCGCGAGTCGGCTTGTTTGGTTGCTGTCTCTCGTCTCTGCCTCATCTCTGTTCCCCATGTCACTTGCTCACACTCACAGTAGCCTACACACAAGCATGGCGCCTGCTAGAGCCTCACCTGTCTCTACATCCTCTCCAACGTGCTTTATCAGCTACGGTTAATACAGTAGTTTAAAACCAATGTTTCTGCTGCTTCCCTCACTCGGAACGGATCCGACTAGGTTCATACGGAACAAGTCTAGTTTTCTATATTTAAAAAAAATGTATTTATGCATATTTGGTCCGGATGGGAAAGCCCCAGGCCCATTCATTTCGAAACAGGTCAAATGTTTTGGACCCGTGAAGGCCTCGATGTCCAATCGTCCAACATCCCCGAAACTTGACCACTGCTGCTGAGGATGACTGTAGACCTATCTCATCCAAACATTCAAAGTTTGATTCTAATGGTTCAGGAGGACAGCCTGTAACCCAGGGAGAGCTGAACCAGCTTGGAGCTGGGTATATAGCAGA